>NW_025814829.1:46652500-47252500 GCF_022079265.1 Lynx rufus
AAAAAATTAAAAAAAAAAAAAAAGGAAAAAAAAAAGAAACGTGGTTCTGGACCATCTGAAATGTGGGGAGTCCAACTTTGAAAATAATTTAGTTGCTTTTAATTAATTAAAATTTAAGCTGCCACAGGCAGCCAGGGGCTACTGAATTGGAGAGGATGGTCTAACAGAAGGGTAAGGTGGGCACATGATCACCCAGCTGAAAACTCCGTTTCCCAGCCTTTCCTGTAGTGAGGTCTGGCACCGTGCCTTGGGTCTGGCCAGTGGAACACGAGAAGAACTAAAGGACGCGTGCAGTGTTCCAGTCGTGTCCTTCCCTTTCCCAGGTCCCTTTCCACTTCTGGAATGAGGACAGATGACCACACAGACGAAGGCAACCCCCTAGGGGTGACTGAACACAATACCGAAGGAGCCGGGGTCTCCCGTGCCGTGGGGCTACCTCATCAGCCCTGGGCCACTTCTACTCTGCCCACTCCACAAGAGAAGAGTAAGCTTCTTTCTTGTTTAAGGATATGTTATTTGGATGTTGCTGTCTATATGTATCTTAACCAGGATTCGTTCCATCCCGTCTAAGAAACACCTCTACCCTGCTATTCTTTATACCTGCGCCAGGTACATCTCCTTCATAGAACTTATCATAATTATAGTTACAAGCTGGTTTCCTTGTTGATTGTCTTTCCCACTGGACTGCAAGACAGCAGGAATCATATTTGTTTTGGTGCCACTGGATCGCAGGCCTGGCCTTTGGAAAATGCTCACCAAAACTTAGCGTAGGCCAAAATGAACACAGAGCTCCAACCTCCAAGGAAACACTTATTCCTCTAAACTACACACCATCTATTAAGGCAAACCCACAGAAAACAGCTTTGCCACAAAACAGTTCTCTAATCCAGTGCTTTTTCGGAATTTTATGTTGTTTTTACCATTCTATAATTTTTTATCACTGAGAAGCAGAGCTGTTAAAACACAAGCCTGGGGAAAGAGTTTTAAGACCTTCACAGGACTGTTCAGTATGTACCCCATAACTATGCTTTGATTTTTTTTTTTTTTTTTTTTGGTATGGGAATGAGGTTATTTTCCAACAAACCTGCCTAAAACAGTCCCTGAGTCACAGACCCAAAAGGCAGCAGTGGCATAATTCAGCAGCAGCATCAACCCCTAGTGATGACCCCAGTTTCTGTTCTCCTCCCTCCTGTTACCTGTGGGGGCCGTGGTGTCCGCCTTCTTGCTCTCCCGGGCCCCCTTCTGGGCCCACACCTGGACCGTGTACTCCACGCCCGGCCTCAGGCCCGTCAGCACGGCGCTGCTCTGCTCCTTCCCCACCGGCACCTCCCCGGTGTCTCCATCGGCGGACGTGTAGCGCACCATGTACCTGTCGATGACGGCCCGCACCGGGTCCCAGGAGACGGTGGCCGTGTTCTCTGTCACCCGGTCGGTCACCAGGTTTTGGGGGCTGTCAATGTCTAAAAGGAAAAGTACTCATCAACGTGCACTAGTTATAGGCCACAGAGTGCAGAAACTCACATCGTTTGGCTTGGAGTGAGGCCCTTTCATGTTACGTGGTCTTTCCGTCACCTACGCTCTAACTGCTTCACTAACATATGTCTTCTCTCCCCAGACAGAGTTGGGCTCCTCAAGCAGAAAGCACAGTAAACCAAAATCTGCAAATCTACACTATTACCTTTACCAAGAGTGTAACAAAACAAATCTCATTATTGATTTGGGAAGCATATATCAAACTCCCACTATGTGCAAGGCATGGTGTTATGTGGCGTTCAGGGTTCAGTTGAAGACACAGTCCATGCTCACAAGCAGTAATCATTTTGTTTCTAGCATCATGTCAATGGAGACTTCTGATCTCATCCAAGATGATTCTAATAACTAGATGCAAATGTCGGCTCCTAGAGGAAGAGGGCAGCGACCATATCTCCTCTGGGTTGCCACAGCCTCGTAGAGAACACAGCACATGGTAAATGCTCAACACACATTGCTGAGTGGATCAGCCAAATGAAGACCAGTTTTAATATGCTTTACACATCATAGATGCACTTGTAACGCTGGTTGGCTGGTTAAATCACTACAGAAATACTGCCAAACATCTCTTTCCCAATAAAATTAAAATATAACATGTAAGTTACCCTTATCCTCAAAACCAGATTATCATGATTCATTCATGCTAAAGCACACCACATAGATCAACTTGCTCTGGTAGATGTAAAGTCTATTTTATAAAGTTGAGTTATCAACATATTATTTAATAATATTAACAACATTTGATTTTAATTTTCTCCTCCCACTCAAAACACAAGGACAGACCCTTAATGCTGTCCACAGTGAAATATCCACGCACTCAGACCAGGAGCAGCTGGACACGACCATCCAATCACGGGAAAACTGCACTTTGCAAACTGCCACAGGGGACTGACTTGTAAGGAAACCAGTTAAAGGGACGTGAGAGGCGGTGTGTGCAGTCTCTTATGAAAGGACACTATTCTGCTCTTCTATAAGTCATTGATTCTTCCAGGGTCAAACAGGAAAACAACTCTTGACCAGCCACACGCTTAGGCCTTACATTCTCAAAGAACAAGGCTCCATTACCTGTCGGGGCCATGGTGTCTGCCTTCTTGCTCTCCCGGGCCCCCTTCTGGGCCCACACCTGGACCGTGTACTCCACGCCCGGCCTCAGGCCCGTCAGCACGGTGCTGCTCTGCTCCTTCCCCACCGGCACCTCCCCGGTGTCTCCATCGGCGGACGTGTAGCGCACCATGTACCTGTCGATGACGGCCTGCACCGGGTCCCAGGAGACGGTGGCCGTGTTCTCTGTCACCCGGTCGGTCACCAGGTTTTGGGGGCTGTCAATGTCTGAAAGGAAAGTTAAAGCGCACCATTAATAAGCACCGAAGAGGGAGACCGTGTTGCTTGAAGGGAGGCAGTTTCCTGGTCTTGTGGTTTTCCCATGTCCTGTCAGTTTTCAGGTGTGTCACCAAGACCGAACTTCTCTCCACAGCTAGACTCTTGGATCCTCAAGAAGGCAGCACAGGATAATGGAATGAGCAGGAGTATCCAGAGTCAGAAGAGCTAGTTTGCAGTTTCAGCCCAGAGATGCAGAGCAGAGGGGCAGGAAAAGCCCTGAGCAGAGCCAACAGACTGGGGATGTAGGCCCAGCTCTGCCATCAGCCAGCCATGGCCCTGGACAGCTAGCACTGCTGTCCCCAGCTGAACCTCAGTTCCTTCTTTGTAAAATATGGGCCTTACTAAATAGATACGAAGGTACCATAATATGCAATGAATATGCCACAAATCTGACTCCATGAATCATCAGCTGACTTTGTGACTTGTAAAAATCATTCACTTCTTTGTATTTGAGATTTCTTAACTATAAAATGGGGATATTGATTCCTGCTCTACCCATCTCACCAAATACCTCTGAGGACGAAGCAATTGAAGAATATAACCCTCATTCATTGCTGGTGGGTATATAAAATACTGCCACCATTCTGGGAATAACTTGGCCATTCCTCAAAAAGTGAAACATAGAGTTATCATATGACCCAGCAATTCCACTCCTAGGTATATACCCAAATGAACTGAAAGCATATGTCCACACAAAAAGTTGTACCATAAACGCTCATAGTAACCCTATTCACAATAGCCAAAAAGTGGAAAAAGCACAAATGCTGATCAAGTGACAAATGGATAAACAATGTGTTACATCCATACAATGGAATATTATTTGGCAAGAAAATAAAGTACCCATACATGCTCCAACATGGATGAAATTTGAAAATATTATGTGTAGTTAATAAAGCCAGTCACGAAAGACCACATGCTGTGTGAATCCATTTATATGAAATGTCCAGAATAAGGACCTTCTGTCTCTATAGAGACAGAAAGTAATAGTTTCCTAGGGCTGGGGGGAGTGGGGGCAGGAGGCACTATTAACGGACATGGGGTTTCTTTCTGGAGTGATGACAATATTCTGATTAGATAATAGTGATGGTTGTAGAACTCTGTAAATACACTAAAAACCACTGAACTATATGCTTTAAAAGAGTACATTGTATAGAAAGTAAATCATATCTCAATAAGTCTGTTCTTAAAAAATGAGGACACAGAGATGAATGAGCTTTAAAAATTATGAACTGTTACAGGATGTAAGTGCAACTTTAGGACCCTGAGAACGGAGCACACAGTGCTTCAGAGAGGATTTATCCCCTAAGAAAACAATAACCATTCCTTGCTTCAAAAAGATCAGAGTGAAAAAAACACTTCCCTAAAGTACTAGGCTCGCAGATCCTAACATATATGGTTTCTTTATATCTTTTCCCTCTTAAGACAAAACATTTCAACGATTGAGTACAAATCAGAGGAACAGTGGGTAGATGGGACCGATCACCATCTATCTTTATAAGACCAAAGTATGAGGCCAATATGAGCTCCTTATTTGGAGGTAATGTGTAAAAGGAAGGTGAGGGATGGTGTGTGTGATCTCCTACAAAGGAACACTATCCTGCTCTTCCATAAATCATCTAGTCCACCAGTGTCAAAGCAGGAAAACAAAACTTGATTAGCCATAGGTTTAGGTCTTACATTCTCAAAGAACAAGGCTCCATTACCTGTCGGGGCCATGGTGTCCGCCTTCTTGCTCTCCCGGGCCCCCTTCTGGGCCCACACCTGGACCGTGTACTCCACGCCCGGCCTCAGGCCCGTCAGCACGGCGCTGCTCTGCTCCTTCCCCACCGGCACCTCCCCGGTGTCTCCATCGGCGGACGTGTAGCGCACCATGTACCTGTCGATGACGGCCTGCACCGGGTCCCAGGAGACGGTGGCCGTGTTCTCCGTCACCCGGTCGGTCACCAGGTTTTGGGGGCTGTCAATGTCTTTAAAAAAGATATTTGGAAAGCCTAAGCTTTGAAGCCATGGAAGAAATACCCACCACCCACCACTCTCATTTCATCTTCTAGAACTCTCTTAGCACAAGGCAATGGTATTCCCATCCAGAATCTGCTGGGAGTCAAGGGAGAAAGGAACCCCAGTTCCCAATTTCAAAAGACTACACATTGTAAGCTTAACATACTCTTTTGGCTTTTAGCTCCCTAAAATATATGAGGAACGACATCTTCTTAACAACATTATGTCACATCACAACAGTCATTAAACATCTGCCATGACGTTCAGGGTACCTAGTTTATCATTTTATCATGGGCTGCTTCACGGGCAGTCATTCTAAAAGTATTATCACAAGCATTGCAACGATCAGAGCCTATAAACATCTTTGCTGAGTCCGCTGAAAACATGGCCACCGCCATGTTTCTCCCTTCCTGTGGGCTGAGTGGTTTCGTGAGCAGCTCACCACGACCAGGCAGAGAGAGCTACCAACTACCACCTCGCTGAGGTCACTACTAGGACTCACTGTCCTTTTTGGTCTCTGTGACTTTCTCTGCAAAGTCTCTCATCTCAGGCCGCCTTTTGGGTATCATGCACACTCAAATCCGCATGCTCAAAATTCAATTCTGATTGATCTTTTTCTTATTACCTGTTGGGGCCGTGGTGTTGGCTTTCTTGCTCTCCCGGGCCCCCTTCTGGGCCCACACCTGGACCGTGTACTCCACGCCCGGCCTCAGGCCCGTCAGCACGGTGCTGCTCTGCTCCTTCCCCACCGGCACCTCCCCGGTGTCTCCATCCGCGGACGTGTAGTGCACCATGTACCTGTCGATGACGGCCTGCACCGGGTCCCAGGAGACGGTGGCCGTGTTCTCTGTCACCCGGTCGGTCACCAGGTTTGTTGGGCTGTCAATGTCTGAAAGGAAAGTTAAAGCGCACCATTAATAAGCACCGAAGAGGGAGACCGTGTTGCTTGAAGGGAGGCAGTTTCCTGGTCTTGTGGTTTTCCCATGTCCTATGTCAGTTTTCAATTGTTTCAGGGACATAGACCTTCTCTCCACAGCTGGCCTCTTGGATCCTCGAAGAGGCAGCACACGACAGCAGGATAAGCACTAGATCCAAGTCAGAAAAGCTGTGGTCCTGCACATCTCAACGGTCTCTGGCTGGGCCTCAGCCTCATCACCTGCAAATCTGGGGTTCAGGTCAGATAGACTTTAGTGTTCTTTTGAGCACTAATGTTCCATGCATACATCTAATTTCATAAATTACTAACTTGTTTCATGACCTTGGACGGCTCACCTCACCTCTATGCATGGATAAAATAGGACTGTTAATAGTTATTGTAAATATTTCACTGGATGGCTCTGAAAACCAAGACAAAAAATACCATGTAAAAAGGGGCCTTGAAAATACTGAAGTATTACAGTGTCTGCAGAATAAAAAAAGCAGGACAAGATATTAGTGTATAGCCTGGAAACTAGCTGTATTAAATGAGTTAACAATATGCCCTTTGTGACAACTCTTGGCACAGAGTAGATGCCCAATGACCATAAGCTATTACTGATATCACCTTGCTGATATTTTATGAGTGAAGAAGATTATGCTCCTCCAAACTATACACAGAGAAGGTATTCAAAAATGCAGTCACCAAGAAAATAACAACATGTCTTTGTTCCAAATAGTTTATTGCAAAAGTCGTTTCCCTAAAGTCTTTGCCTCTAGGTCGTGTCACATATGTGCAATGGTATGTTCAAGCAGGACTCCTCTTATCTTGGTTTGGGCTGTGACTCCAAGAAAACTGGTATCTACATTCCAATCTGAAAGCCCACAGTCAAAGTAGGACCAACAGTCCCGTGGCCCTTAGCTGGCCAAACCATCTCCAGACAATGAAAGAGGTTGGAGAGGCCAAAGGGATGGGACTTCAAGAGTGGATTTCTTTGGGCAGAGTTACACTGAGTTTCATGGGTGAGACCCAAACCTCAAATGAGCAAGTGTTCTCAATCAGGAATGATTGGCAATATCTGGAGACCTACTTGGTTGTCACAATTCGGTGTGGGATGCAGAGGCTACTGGAGTCTAATGGGTAGAGGCCAGGGATGCTGTTAAACAGCATACGGTGCCTGAGACCAACCCCTGCAACAAAGATTTCTCCAGCCAAATATTTCACTAGTGCCAAGACTGAGAAACTCTGCCCAACACTTGGGGAACACCGTAGGCTGGTGTCTGACATGTATCTAAAATACCTAAGGGGTGAGAAAATGGCTGTTTGCTCTGATAGAGAGCATTGCAAAAGAACCATGTATCTAGTTGAATGGATTAAAGGATGCCTGCATATGCCCTGTAGACCAGACATGGACCAAGGAAAGAAGAGCCCACCTGGGATTATTTTAGAAGCTGTCCAAGACACTCAGCCAGAGGGGTGAGGTGATGCCACCAGAAAGGCACTGGAGTGCACCCCACATGTGTAGGCAGAGGAAGGGGAGTAGGTGACCAGCAGGAGAGATGCATCTGTCACAGGATCACTATGATGACAGCTCAGAGTGTAAGAGGGTCCCTGAAGAACGCACAGAAGTGCTCCACGAGGGAAACATTAGCTTTAACACTGGTCAGGCCCCATGACAGCTGTGAAGGTTATAGTAAAACAGGACCCCTTACCTCTCCTTCTCCTGACCCCTGGCCTCTCTCCAAGCTGTACCAAACATAAATGGGCCAGAAACTACAGTTAGCATGCTAGAAGGAGGGTGTCTGAAGTATAAGAAGGGAAATACAAGAGCAGTCGAGCAGACCCCCCTTCCCATGGCAAATGGCCCACGCCAGTGGAGAGGAGAAGACTTAACTTTAAATGAAGTATTGATATAGACATTTTAATTACTAAAATGATATGTGTTGAGGACTAAAAATGACTAGATACTTGCTTATTTTTAGCTAATAGAGCATTATTATTATCTCTGCCTAAAACATTCATCCGAAGGGCAGAAATAAAAAACAAGTTCCAAGAAAGGGTTTAAACAGGTGAAGAGGGAAAACAAAGTTGGTTTGGGATCACAGTCCGGCTTCCCCCACATGGAAGGCACTTGTGCTTTCATCCCGTTTAGTCCGTATCAGGTGAGGCACTTCGTGTGTTCACAACACGGAAGATGCACAGGCAGAGAACAAAGGACCACAAGCAATCACATCAATCTTTAAAGACCAAAGTTTGAAGGCCGCAAGATGAGCTGTGCATTCTACGAGAAGCCATCAAATAGAAGTTAAGGCATACAATGAACTCTATAAGCACACCATTGCACTCTGTAAAACCTCCCTTTCTGCCAAGGTCACAGAAGGAAAACCAACTGAAACAGACATGAGTTTAGCAGTGACACAGGGATGATGCACGCTCCGTTACCTGTCGGGGCCGTGGTGTCGGCCTTCTTGCTCTCCCGGGCCCCCTTCTGGGCCCACACCTGGACCGTGTACTCCACGCCCGGCCTCAGGCCCGTCAGCACGGTGCTGCTCTGCTCCTTCCCCACCGGCACCTCCCCGGTGTCTCCATCGGCGGACGTGTAGCGCACCATGTACCTGTCGATGACGGCCC
This sequence comes from Lynx rufus, assembly GCF_022079265.1. Lineage (NCBI taxonomy): Eukaryota > Metazoa > Chordata > Mammalia > Carnivora > Felidae > Lynx > Lynx rufus. The sequence continues at coordinate 46,660,956 of NW_025814829.1, forward strand.
GCACCGGGTCCCAGGAGACGGTGGCCGTGTTCTCTGTCACCCGGTCGGTCACCAGGTTTTGGGGGCTGTCAATGTCTTTAAGAGAGATGAAAGAAATGTAACATTTACCAACTCTCTGGTTCCAGAGAGGCCAGCACATACACAGACAAAATGATGATCTCAACAAATTTCAGAATCTGTTATGTGCCAGTGATTGGGATAACTTAAGGGTTTAATTAAGCAAGTGGTCTGAAATTCCAAGAATGAGCTAATAGCATGTAAGGAGACGTAGGGTTTTCAGACAAAGCCAAAACAGTCTCAGCTCTATAAACTTTACCCACAAGTAGACTCTGGATTTTAAAAAAATTGGTCTTCATATACAAATTTCTCCATTACCCTGGGTTTATATAATACACTCTTTGAGTTCTGATTCCCTGTACCTGAAAGCAATTATACTTCAGTAAATCTCTGCAGTGGCTCTAATATTTTATTTGGGAATAAAAATATCCTGAAAGTAGGAGCTGTTAGTTCTTTCCATATAAAACATTATGCCTACAGCCAGAGCACCAAAAGACTTCAACTGATGGTCTTTGAGGTCTGGGCTGATAAAAAAAAAAAAAATAATCCTACTTGGGTAGGAATCTGTCTGGGTTTCAATACAGTTAAACTGGGTTGGAATCTGGGCACCGTTTCTTAGTTGCTGACTTTGGACAGACTCCAAATTTAAGTCTCCGTCTCCTCATCTCCACAAAGAAGGAAATACCAGTACCTACCTCACAGGTTATGACAAATCACAGATGAAATATTCACATGGAAAAATGCTTGAATATAAGCTCTTTGTTATTACAAGTGTCATTCGAGGCACGAAATTCCCCCCTTTCTCCTTGAAATGTGAACCTCTGAGTCAGAAATCCAAGTAGTTGGGTACATGATTAGCAATGCCTTTATGATCCTGTTTCAAAAACCACTTCCTCAAAATGGCTGAGCTTTCCGAAACAGCAACTGCATCTCAAGCCCGTGCCCCATTGCTCGACACGCATGGCCAGGCCAGCGGGATGGAGCACACAGCCAAGGAGACAACTTGCCTTGAGGAGCAAAGACATACAAGGGGGAGTTTCATTCTGGGATTCTGAGCTGGCTTTGATGCTGCCGCCCCATCCTTCATGACTCCCCTCTGTCCACCACCAACACCACTTAAGATTGTTAAGAGACTTGCATATTAAAAATAAGACACAACCAGCCCATCCTATCCTTACATCTTATGCCTTATGCTGCCAACCCCCCCCCCCCCAGCAGCTGAGGTGCTAACTCACACCACCGCCACCTGAGAGCGGGGAAGATTCTTCTCTATCCCAACTTCCACCATCTTAAAAAGACTGACCCACAGGCCTCCCTTTCACAACACTCAAAATCCTAGAAAACAGAAAGCCTTGTGTAATATAAACCAGGAGTTGGCAATTTACAACGCATGGGCCAAATCTGACCCACTGCCTATTTTTATAAAGTTTCATTGAACACAGTCATACCAGGTCATTTACATACTCTCCATGGCTGTTTTCACATTTCAATGGCAGAGCTGAATAGTTGTATCAGAGACGGCATGGTCCCCAAAGCTGAAAACATGGACTATCTGGCCCCTCACAGAAAGTCTGCTAGTTTAAACAAATCTAGATCTCACCCTCCTTACTGGCAACTTCTCCTTCCCCTGGAGGAGATAAGGCCCACCTGGACCCAGGAGGCTACATGCCATTAAATACTTCAAGGGCTAGGGGCACCTGGGTGGCTCAGTCCGTTCAGCATACGATTCTTGGTTTCAGCTCAGTTCATGATCCCACAGTTCATAGGTCCGGGCCCCCCCCCCAGCCCCCACCGCTGCCAGCACAGAGCCTGCTTGGGATTCTCTCTCTCCCTCTCTTTGCCCCTCCTTCACTCACACTGTCTCTGTCTCTCTCAAAATAAACTTTAAACAAACAAACAAATAAGTGAAAAAATAACCAAAAACTTCAAGGGCTGTTTGCTGATTAGCATTTGCTATGGACTGAATATTTGTGCTCCCCTCCAACTCCCAGGTTGAAGCCCTAACCACCAATTTGCTGGTATTTGGAGGTAATTAGGTTTAGGTGAGGTCGTGGGGGTGGGTTCCCTATGGTGGCATCAGTGCCTCACAAGAAGAGTTTCTTCTCTCTGCCCTATAAAGGTGTAGGAAGAAGGTAGCCATCTATTAGCCAAGAAGAGGGTTCTCACCAGGAACTGAATCAGCCAGTGCCCAGATCATGGAGCTTTCCAGGCTCCAAGATTGTGAGAAATAAACCTCTTTTGTTTAAGCCCCCAGTCTATGATATTCTGTTATAGCAGCCAGAGCAGACTAAGACACGTTCTAAGAAATAATCACTACTACCGCTCGCGTAGCCCTTGCTACATGTCGGGCACTTACATGAATTCACTCATGCAACCCTCACAACAACTCTTTGATGTAAATACTCATATGCCCCATTTTACAGACAAGAATGTGAGGAACAGAGGTCAGCTGACTTGCCCAAAGTCCCTCAGCTACTAAATGGCAGAGCTGGGATTAAAACTTGGACAGTCAAGCTTCTGAATCCACATTCCTAACTAATTAATGGCTTCTCTGGGCACCTCTGTACTAAGTGACTGTCCAGAATGGAGCCCAGTGAATAAGAAAATCCTTTTCTAGGATTCCTGTCAAGTGTCTGCAACCTCAAGCAGCCTCCAGGATTAGACTGCTCTGGACTCAGGGACAGTACCAGCGGAGGGTTTAAACACAAAGCAGGTGTGGGATACGCTCCCCTGCAGCCTCAGGACATCTGCAAACCCAAGCTGGGCCGAAGGCGGGCTATATTTCACAGCTGGGTGAAATATAGGGACCCGTATGGTTTCTGAAAGCTTAAAGGCAGAATCGGTACGTTCGGTGACTGTTGACTCAGGATGCAAACCATTTCCATGGTCTGAAAGAGAGCTCCAGATTATAAGCAGAGTGCCTGTACAGCCACTGCAAACTGAGATAAGCATTCAAATTCACTGTCAGCCAAATGTTTTGAGTTTTAACGTCCAAAAAAAATGAAAATTAGGAAGTGTTACTCTTCTCTGAGAGAGTTGCATATGGAATTCTAACCCAAATAAGTATGACCTTCTGTGTAACGTAAAAAGGCTGGTTTCTTTTGTTTGAAGTTAAAAGGGGAGAAATCATAATTGTGAAATTTGAAATTGCTTTTGCAACCCCCTTCCCCACCCCCGCAAGCAAAAGAGCTGATGCTAGGTGGGCATCGGACTCCTGATTCAAAAATCAGCCTCCTCCCTGCTGTGAGGAAATCTGTTTAGGCTCCCGTTCCTCTGTTACCTGTGAGGGCCTTGGTGTCGGCCTTCTTGCTCTCCTGGCTGCCCCTCTCGGCCCACACGTAGACTCTGTACGCCTCTCCCGGCTTCAGGCCCGTCAGGACGGTACTGCTCTGCTCCCTGGGCACCGCCATGTCCCTGGTGTCCCCATCAGCAGAGGTGTAGCGCACCACGTACTTGTCTACGACAGCCTGGACTGGGGTCCAGGAGACTACCGCTGTGTCTTCTGTCACTCGGTCGGTGACCACGTTGGTTGGGCTATCGATTTCTTCATAAAAATATACGAGAAAGAAAAGTTAGAGAAGACGTTTGGCTGGCCAAAATCACAGGGGCTTCAAGATCTAGTTCATCCAGGTGACTGAGTTCCATGGTCCATACAATGCAAGAGGGTCTCTCCATCATCTGTGACAGGTGGACAACTGGCAGAGCTCTACTTGAACTGTAGGCTGAGAAAGGGCTCCCTGATGGACAAAACAATCCCTTCCATTTTGAGACCAATGAGCACGTTAGACAAGACTCCTGCAAATGCAGTCACATGAAATGGAACTCCTTCAAGAGGCATATGGAATACACCTAATGCTTCTTCTGGGAGACCCTCCAGCAGGTGCTCAAGAATAGTAACCATTCTCCTTCCTAACTCTCCTCAAGTCAAAACAGCTTCACCTCTCCAATGTCTGTATTTATAGGTTATTAACTTTTGTATCATTATATCATATCATATCATGCCATACCATATCATATTATACTTTCAAATTACAGTTTCTAGACCTGGCACTTACATCTGGACATGCTTTCTTTCCCTTGATCAAAGAAAAATCCCCAAAACTCAGTCCATTCATTCAACAATTCACTGACCATCCGTTTCATGCCAGGGAATATAATGGCACTCAGGAGTCACCAATGAACAAAACAATCAGAAATCCCTACCTATGCAAGGTTGATGTTCTAGAAGGACGAACCGAGAACAACATACCCCTCCATGTCCTAGACACCGTTCCCTCAATAACATATCTTCAGCCCACAGCCTCAGAAAATCCCTACGCTTTTCAACACGTGTCCCTGCTGACCCAGGGGTTGTCAACATTGGGCACCTCCTCAGTATCACCTGCAGAGAGCTCATTTCAAGTCTCAGATATGCACTGACATCTCTGCTGAAAAAACAAATAAGCAAGACTCCGCAGGTAATTCTGATGCACAGCCAAGGCTGAGAATCCCACATTGAGCCACATCTTCCCCATTTAAGATGCATATAAAATACATCTCCAATGTTTATTCTTGTTATATTTCACCTTATGGACTTCATTTATAATTTAGTCTTTCACTCAACATGCTGATTTTCCTTTCTAGCTTATCATTTACAAACCTAATAGGTAAGCATCCGAGTGCAGCATCCGTTCAAGGTCACTGATAAGGGCGCTGCACAGAACAAAGCTGACATTTGGTGCCAAGAACCCTCCCCACCTGCAGATCTGTACCCTTTTGGGGAAAGACACACGAAACAGGTTCCTCCTCTCAGAAATTTAAGCAGCTTTCCTTCCTCCCCATCCTGCCCTGGTTCTCTTGGCCAAGGGTCCTCCGGCAGAGAAGTTCCGACGCTACAAAGCTGCATTTTTTTCACATCAACTAGGATCAGCTTTCTTGAGCACAATGGCAGTGTCTTCTTTGTGTGCAAGGAAATGAAATATGTTCTGTCACCAGAGACAGTGCATATTTAATAAACCAACTGTCATCAATTGAGTGTATACTAAATGTAAGGTGCTTTTCACACATTACCCTATCAAACCTCATACTAACAACTCAAGGTTGTATCAGATTCCCCATGTACTAATTTTGAACATTAATAATGGTTACCATTTTTAGAGCACTAACCATACATACCAGGCTCAGAGAGGTTAGATAACTTAGCCAAGGTCACTCAGCTAGTAAATGGTAGTCACACATTCTACAAACGTTCCCTGAGTGCCTAGCTGGAGCTGGGAATTCAGTTTAACTCAGTTATTCATTTTCTATTTTTTTTAATTTTTTGTAATGTTTATTTATTTTTTGAGAGAGACAGAGCACGAGCAGGGGAGGGGCAGAGAGAGACAGAGACACGGAGCTGTCAGCACAGAGCCAGACAAGGGGCTCGAACCCACAAACCTTGAGATCATGACCTGAGCCAAAGTCAGATGCTTAACTGACTGAGCCACCCAGGCGCCCCGGTTTAACTCAGTTTTAAATTAAAGTGAGCCTGCCTGGAGCCTGCTTCGGATTCTGTGTCCCCTGTCTCTCCGCCCCTCCCCTGCCCGCACTCTGTCTCTCAAAAATAAATAAACATTAAAAAAAATTTTTTTAAGTGTGCCCCTCCCCCACCAAAAGCTTAGTCAACGTGCTAACCCTCCGTACCTCAGCATGTGACCTTACTTGGAAATAGGGTCTTTCTAGAGATAATCAGGTCAAAATGAGGTCATTAGAGTGAGCCTAATCCAGTATGACTGGTGTCCTTATGAAAGGGGGAGTTTGGACACACACACACACACACACACACAGGGAAGATGATATGAAGAAGCCCACCATGTGCCTAGAATGCCGCATCTGTAAGTCACAGATTGACAAGGATTGCCAACAAACAGCTGAAGCTAGAGGGGTGAGGAAGGACTCTCCCCTACAGCTTTCCAAGAGAGAGCGGAGCCCTGCAGGCACCTTGATCTCAGACTTTGCAGCCTCCACAGCAGGGAGACAATAAATTTCTATTGTTTTAAACCACCCGGTCTTTGGTACTTTGCTACAGCGGCCCTAGGATACAAATACCGTTGACCCCTGAACAATGCAGGAATCAGGCACCTCAATTCTCTTCTGCTCAGTCAAAAATCCACGTGTAACTTTTGACTCATGAAAAACTTAATAGCCTGCTGTTGACCAGAAGCCTTACTGATAACACGAACATTCAAGTAACACATATTTTGTATGTTGTATCATATACTGTATTCTTCCAATGATACCTACTTTCCCTTAATTTTTTCAGGATTTCTAGGCTATATTTCTAAACTTTGTCTGAGTTTTTCCAAAGTGTCACGAATCTCAAAAAACTTTTCCAGTATATTTATTGAAAAAAAAGCTGCACATAAGTGGACTGGTGCAGTTCAAATCCATGTTAAGGGCCAACTGTCTAAGCAATGAACAGAATAAAGACTCTCTGCTATGGAACTTACATTTTCCTCAAGGAGACAGACGATAAACAAGATGTGATAGTATTAGGAAGCCCAATGAGGAAAGATATAGGGTTAGAAAATGCCGAGCAAAAGCGGTTTGTGAGTTTAGACAGGGAGGTCAGGAAAGAGCCATCTCACTGGGAAGGTAACATTTGAACAAAGACCTAAACGAAATGAGGCAGCGGGCATGTACTGTCTGGGCACCTCATTCCACACAGAAGGAGCAAGTCCAAAGGCCCTGATCCACATAGCCAGGGAAAAGCAACAGGACAGAGTCAGTGAGGGGCTGAGTGGCTGGAGGTGAGTCCAGGGAGGTAAGGGGCGAGTGGACCGTGGATGGCGTCCAAGGCCACTATAATGACTGTGGCTTTTGCACTGAATGAGATAAGAAGCCCCTGGGGTTTTGCACAGAAGAATGGCATGATCTGACCTAAATTATCAAAGGGTCCCTCTGGCTGCCAGAGAGAGTACAGGCTATAGTAGGTCAAGAGTAGAGGTCACCTGGGAGGCTGTCCCAACAGTGCGAGAGAAGACAGGAATGTGAACCAGTGTGGCAGGGATGAAGTCACCAGAAAGGCTGCACTCGGGAGATTTCAAATGTAAACCTGTCAGAATCTGCCGATGGGGCTGATGTGGGATACAAATCCACCCTTCCATCCATCCATGTTGATTTGAGACCCGAACGATTTGCAGAATGGGGTGACCATTTACAGAGATGGACAGATCTGAGGGAGGGCAGGGTTTTCAGGAGAGGGCGGGGAGAATGGGACCAGGAATCTGCACCGGACACTTTAAGTGGGAGAGCCCAGCTGTGAACCATTCCTACCTGCCGAAGACCCTGCCTGATACCACTGTGTCTCAGCAGCGCCTTTTCTCATGGAAATAATCACAATAAATAAATAGCATCCGGTGTGATCTGAAAGGTTCCTGCCATCTGAATCCATACGGAGCAGGGGACTGGAGCTTGCAGTGACAGCTGGAAACAGTCTCCTACGGTTGCTCTTGGGAGACTGGCTGGGCAGATGTCACGGCAGAGGGCAGTGAAGTCAGGAGCAGACAGTGACAGGGCCTTGTCCCGGGCCTCTGCAGACTTGAGCAGGTTCTAAGAGGATGCTCAAGGGAAAGTGAGCACAAGAGAGAGAACTCGGTCCCCACCCTGGTCCCCCTTTTCTGTGCAAAGCATGATTCTGCACATGACAGGGAAGGAATGAAAAGAGCCTCCGAAGGTGACCCCTCCATCTGGGAAAATCTTGGTAGGTCGACCTTTCACTTGCATGTGTTAGAATAAAGGGGAGCCCCACTTTGGGGTTGCCTGGGTGGCTTAGTCAGTTAGGCATCCGACTTCGGCTCAGGGCATGATCTCACAGTTTGTGAGTTCGAGCCCCAAATCGGGCTTTGTGCGGAGAGCACAGAGCCTGGAGCCTGCTTGGGATTCTGTGTCTCCCTCCCTCTGCCCCTCCCCTGCTTGTGCTCTCTCAAAAATAAACATAAAAAGTTTAATAAAAAATAAAAATAAAAATGGGGAGCCCCACTCCAGAAGATCTAATCTACAAAACTGAGTATACAGAAGAAGCTAATTAAGAGCTCTAGGCTCAGCAGGAAAGTTTATTCCACTTGGGGTAGGGCATGGCGTGCTCAGTCTCTGCTCAAACACCAACCTCACATGTCCCTGCTCCAGCCCACGGCAACGGGCATTAGCACTGACTCAGGAATGGGGACATTTAGAATGGAAAGTGAGGACGGGGGAAAAGAGCTAGGACACCCTGACAGTCCTGCCTCTTAAAGTCCCTGGTCCTCATCCTCTCCAAAGTGACCCACATCTGCACAACCCAAGGTCCCAGCGGTGCCTCCCACCACCCCTCCCTGCCCCAGGCCAGTGCTTGGCCCCAGAGATGCAGGACCCAGGGCACAGGCCTATGCTTTGGGGGGTCAGGGCTGCCTTGTGCGCAGCCCTCTCAAGAGCCACCATGCCCATGTGAGTATAACCAGCCTGGTGCATCTGGTTCCCTCAACAGTCCCGGGGCACTCGAGGAATGGAGAAGAGCCAGGAAACGCATCTTGACTGTGAAGAGTACGAAGGTGGGAAAGAAAAACAGAATCCTCCCGTGCCAGGGTCAGAGATGTAGCCCAGAGAGGAGATGTGACTTCTCCAAGGTCATGAAGCCAGCTAAGAAGACTGGCCAGCCTCGAACTCAGGACTCTGCCCTTTCTCTCGATCCCCTAACAACACCCTGAGTCAGAAGGAGGGGCTTCGTGGGGCTGCTCCTCTATATGATAAATCTAAGGATGGGAACCAGATGCCACGACACAGAAGCAGGAGGACAGCCCTGGTGTTGGGACCCCAATGGGAGGCCACACTCCTGGTCCAGCTTAGCAGTACCAAAGCCTCCCTCTCTGCCAAGAAGGGATGTGAGGATCATAAGCAGTTTTTTCATGGAACAAAGCCCTCCAGCAGCTGCAGACGCTGGCTGAGTCATAGATGAGTCATGGTGGGAGACTCAGTGAGGAGACTGGCTCTCCCACCCAGCCCCCAACTCCCTGCCCACCTACTGGATGCTAGCAGCCCTGATGGGACCTTTCTCAGGGTCATGCAAGGTCAGAGAGATTTAAGACAAGACTTGGTAGACAGACTTTTAAGTTGCATGTGTTAGAATAAAGAGGAGCCCCACTCCAGAAGATCTAATCTACAAAACTGAGTATACAGAAGAAGCTAATTAAGAGCTCTAGGCACAGCAGGAAAGTTTATTCCACTTTATAATGAGATTCACCACCGGTTTGGGTAGGACATGGCTGTCCTCAGTCTGTGCTGGAACACCAACCTCATGTGTCCCTGCCCAGCCCATGGCCACAGGCATTGGGAACAGCTTTTTCCATTCACAATGGCTACTTCTGAATCATCCCTTTGGCATAGTGGAAAATGGCACAGCCAGAATCTAAAATCTATGGGCATATGAGTTTGGGGGCAAAGATGGGGGAAAGGGCCTACGCCCCTAGTTTGATAGTGAGTTCCTGGAAGGTGAGGCTTTCCTCCCGACTACCGTGGCCATGCGTCCCAAGATCTTGTTTTCTCAAGCCTCCCCTACTGCCTTCACTGTGGCAATAAAATTATTCCACAAGCATTATTTGTAGAGAATGTGCCAAAGATGAACTCCTTTTCCTGCTCTCCTCTAGCTTTGCTTCTGGAAAGGTGGTGATTTGACCTCAAGCAAACTTAAGTTCAAATGCCATTCACTGGTTCACCCTGACTCTCCTAAATTCTGTAGTCTTCCATTTTCTCGCCTGTAAAATGGGAATAATAATGTTTACAATGCTATTATAAGGACTAAAGGTAATGTTTATCAAGCCCCGCAGCACCTAGAATAACAGTGGGTACTCAAATGACAAAAATCATTATTTTTCAGCCACCGGGCGTGCATGGGTGGCTGTGTGAGGCAGGAGCTCTGAATGTTGGCAGGAGTTCATCTTGAAACATGAAGGAATTTAAGAAGGCAAGTTTTAGGGGCGCCTGGGTGGCGCAGTCGGTTAAGCGTCCGACTTCAGCCAGGTCACGATCTCGCGGTCCGGGAGTTCGAGCCCCGCGTCGGGCTCTGGGCTGATGGCTCGGAGCCTGGAGCCTGTTTCCGATTCTGTGTCTCCCTCTCTCTCTGCCCCTCCCCCGTTCATGCTCTGTCTCTCTCTGTCCCAAAAAAAATAAATAAACGTTGAAAAAAAAAAATTAAAAAAAAAAAAAAAAGAAGGCAAGTTTTAGGGCTGGGCCATTTCAAACAGAGCAGTATGTTTGGAAAGCAGTAAAAAGTGAACAAGATCCTCAGTGAAGCAAAATTGTTATTTCGTAGCATCATCAAAGGGAAAAGTTCGAGGAAAACTGTTAACACGTGAATATGCCAGGCTGTATGTTCCACTGCGCATGGCAGCTTGTGAAATTACAACAAAGCAAGCAGTCCTTTGTTCCGTACTCACCATTGCAAAACGCACGCATCGGAGAAGTTATTAAGACTCATAATGACGTGAAAAAGAGGGACTTTAAACTTATTTAGTCTAACCTTTAATTTTACAGATGGAGAAACTGAGGACAAAGGGACAGCATCGCCTCCCAGTTAGTGGCCTGCTCGTCTTGTCATGTGACGTGAGGTGGCTGTGGAGGGTCCGGCAGAGAAGTCAGGGACACTCGCCGCTGAAGATGCTGGCCTGGCTGGTGTCTGCTACTCTGAAGTTGACCTGCTTCTGAAGCCTGGCCTTTGTGGGAGACGCTTCAGTGCACTCCGAGTGTCTTAACAGGGTGAGGATTTTCAATTGACCCCTTCCCTTTCGTGGATTAGTTCCACCGAGTGACTTGTTAAATGGAAAATACCTGAACTGTGTCATTTCCTCCCTACGCACGGCTATGCTGTTCTTACATTCCAGGGTCTTCTTCTAGCTCATGAAATGCAAAACATTTTTTTTCCCCCTTAAATTAATGAACAGTCTAGCCAGGTTTGAGAGTGTTTCCTGACCTCAGACATTATTGCCTCTTTTTTTTTTTATGTTCATAGGGCACATGACACACATTTATTTGCTATCCAATAAAATATCCCATCCTGCGTTTAGAATATAATTGACAATAAAAACACTTCTTGAGTGTTCACATTCTAGTTGGGATAATATACTTGAAAGGTTAACCATCAATTCAAGGCCGTGTGTGATTAAATGCTCCAAAAACTCAGAGGCAAAAATGGCTGCTATTTAATGTGGTCCTACAAGGCCTCAGTGGAGAGGCTAAGGTTGGAGCTGGGTCTGGAAGGATGAGTGATCTTATTGCTATGAGTCCCTGAAGGGCGAGGACCAGGACTTTCCAGCTGTGGAAGTATCTAAAGGGACCACGTTTCTAGTGCCCAGCTCTACTCTGCAATTCGTGTTTGTTGAATCAACTGATGGCTTGTATTAATTGAATTCCCCACTGAATTAATGGAGATAACCGTGGAGTTCCTAGGCTGGGGTAACAACATGAACAAACCCATCATGATGTAGAGATAAGCTTTCTGTGTTAAGAAACCCCAAGAACAGTCCAGCAGCAAGAAGGCTTCCCGTTCAGAAGTGGTAAGAACAACGACCCAGTTTGGTTGGGTCTCTTGAGGCCAAGATAGAAGGGTTTCTGCATTATCCTAAGGCAATGAGGAGTCACAGAAAGTTTTCTAGTTAGGAGGTAAAAAGTATAAGAATTAACCAGAAACAATGGGTGAAAAGGTGAAAGTGGGATGCACTTTAGTTTTGTGTCCACCCGAGGAACCCATCCTGGGTTCAAATCCCAGCTCTGTCATTTCTTGGCTGGGCGATCCTACACTTAGCTTCTCAGTTCTTGTGGTTTTTCATATGTGACTTAGAAACAATAATAGGACCTACCACATGGCCACAGGGAGAACTAAATGAGACAATTTTCCAGAAGTAATTGTTAGTATAATGCCTGATGCATCGTGGGCTCTCAAGTAATTCAGAGCTGACGAGAAAGCCCCTGGAAACAAGGACCTCCTTGCCATTTCCCAGCCCCTACAAGTGTTCCACGAGTCCACCATTCGGGCCAGCTCCACAGTCTGTACCGTGTAGTTCATAAATTAGGTTCTATCTTCTCCTTCACGACTGGCCGACTAGAACTTTCACACTACTGATATGCAATCTGTTAGGCAACCGAAATAGCGAACTCAATTCTTGCACCATCTCACCAGCCCGACCAGCTCCTGCCAGGACTGCACTGAAAAGAACTAAAACACTTTTCAGGGAAGTCTCAGAATTCAAAAATCCCTTCTTGGCCAGCTTCAAGGATCAGCCTTCCCCAAGTGGCATTAGACTCCAGCTCACCAGTTCCCAACGTGGGCTGGCAGAACCACAGCTTTGCAGGAAACGCACCATTTCATATGGACTCAAGCATCAGCTAAAAACTGAAAATTACGCGGACTATCTTGCATGTATGACTACAAGGATTGCAAATTCTTTTATGATTAATAAATCACAGTGTCAAATGTTACTGATTTATAACGTTTGTCATTATCTGTTATCTCGATCCACAGATGCTAAATATACCACTACTCCCATGTGAGAGCCTTTAACATCTTTTGACATTTTTAAAAATATTTTTAATGCTTATTTTTGAGAGAGAGAGAGAGAGCAGGGGAGGGACAGAGAGAGAGGGAGACACAGAATCCGAAGCAGGATCCAGGCTCAGAGCCCAATGAAGGGCTTGAACCCACAAACTGCGAGGTCATGACCTGAGCCAAAGTCGGACGTTTAACCGACTGAGCCATCCAGGCGCCCTTCTTTCGACATTTTAAAGCAGAGTGCATGAGTGTGATCGTCAGGAAAAAACACAGGAATGACAAGAAAAAAATTTTAGAACAACTTTCTTCGGTAATACGGAGTCGTGTGTCTAAGTTCAAGATAATGAATAAAATAACCCAGTGATTAAAGCTAATGAAATAAGCAGAAAGGTGTCAGAAATGGCCTTTCCCCTGGACTCCAAGATCCTGGGGGAGATTTTCAACAGTAAGAAACATTTCAAATAGAAGTGTTTACTTCCCTTCCCCTGCCCCACAAAATAGATGTCAGTACACAAAGAGACTCTCTCTACATCCCAGGGTTTTTATCCAGGGAGGACTCAGCCAAGAAAAACATCAGGAAGAAAACTTGAGAAATGTTCACAGTGCCTCCAAATAGCTCCTACCTGTGCGGCCATTCAGGAGAATCGGCTTGCCCTCCAGTTCTCCTTTCATGGGGATGACAGTGATCCTATACTCTGTTCCGGGCTGTAGACCTGCAAACAAGCAGCCGGTGCGCGATGAGTTCCGGCTCCAGAACCTCGCCCCCAGCCCTGCTCTCCCCCAGGGTCTCTCTTGTGAGGGAGCTGAGGGGCTATGCTCCTCACCTGAAGGCTAATCTAAGGCAGAGAAAGGGCGGCAGGACCAGTGGGATACGAGGCGTCGTCGAAAGGCTTATGGGGGAACAGGGGGCCAGAGCGGATGAGGGCCTGATGGAGCTCCTTCCTTGGGCCACCAAGCACAGATCTCCCAGTTTTATTTACAGCCCGAATGTTTTTCTGCCCCCAGCAATCCTTTTCCCTCAAAAGTTTCTTTTCTAATTAGCCTCATTGTATTCCATTATTTTCTTCTTTGCTCTGCCTTTTGCTGTTGTTGTTGCTTGTTATTTCTCTGTAGCAGCAAATCTGAATGACTGTTGTTCACGGCACCTGCACCGATATCCAGACGGGGGCAAAGTGCAGACAAATAGTGGCACGTGTGAGACACACCCACTGTTCTCCGCTCTACAGATGCTGGGAACCTCAAAGATGTCCTTTCAAGATGCAACTCACAGAGCGGACAGCAGAATGAGGCCCCAGAGGAGAACTGAACCACAGCGCTAAGAAGCCTCAGGGCCCCCTCCCCTGCATAGGCCACTTCCAAGGGTATTCACACGGGTATTTATGATTGTGTATTATTTTCCCTAAAGAGAGCCCTGAGAATTCTATAAGCTTCAGGAGCCACAAAACATGATCCAGCCCTGCAGGTCCCATTTCTTTAGCAACCATCAGATTTTCAGCATTCAGCAGATTCACTTGGTCAGTTGGGACAGGACATCCCCACCCAGGCCTCCCAGTATGACTCCCCATGCAACATGCCAAACAACCCAGTCTCTCTCTCTCTCTCATTCTCTCTCTCTCTCTCTCTCTCTCTCTCTCTCTCTCACACACACACACACACACACACACAGCTCTTCCAAAAGGAACATCTGTGCCACTATATCCACCCTGAGACACAGGCAGTTTTCAAGAGCACATTGGGCCTATGATCTGTTGACCAGGTGCTCTGAGATTCCAGTCAGCTCTGGGATGCTGGAGCACAGTCTGCAGGCCTACAGAATGGGCTCACATCTCGTAGTTTCCAGGGTCAGAGTTCAAGTGATTCCTAGGGCCCCAGGAGCCTCTGTGCACTGTCCCCACCTTGGCATCCATGGCGAACATCTCACATGCCCAGTGTTGGCTCTTACCAGTGATGTCATATCGGCTCTTAGGGTCACTGCTCCTGGGCACGGTGACCTCAGCCACCTCCTGCCCTGTCAGAGGGCCATACTGAAGCTTGTAGTAGTCCACCTCGGTCGGGGGATTCTCCCACTCCACATCCAGGGAGCTCTCGGTCTCCTCTGTCACCCACGCGGTGCCAAGCACAGCCGGATCTAGGGCAGGGGTCAAGGAAGGCAGGAGAAAGCAGTGAAGAGCAGAGGTCCAGCAGGTCTGTAACAGGCCATTGGCTACCAGGTCAGTGCCCTTTCTTGACACGTTGAGAACGTGCTTCAGCCCAGGACACAGTCCTTAACAGGTGTCTCAAGACTACCAAAGTAGCAAATAAACTATTGGTCCTCACATTATCCATGGAGGGAAGACTATCTTCTGGGAAAGCCTCCTGTCTCCCATCCCTTCCCATCAGATGCCAGGCTGCCCCCCTGCCCAAGCTGCCGTGGGCCAAGTCCTGGGCCACACCTCTCCAACCAGCCATCCAAACCTCCAGAACCTCCAGATCCCGGATCCAACCAGTCATCCAAACCACCAGGCCCTGGGGGCAGACTGCTCTGAATGAAACACCCCCTTTAGCAGAAGTGACTCAAGAATCACAGAAGGGTCCCTCAAAGACTGCACCCCAGCATGAGGCACTCAGGCCCTCCCATGTAAAGTGTGGGAAACGCATTTGAAATTTTAAAATTTTCTCGTCCTCTGTCTCCCAAATTATAGCTCCTTCCTCACCTCTCAGATTCTCCTATGAGGACTAACGCTAAGCCAAACTATATAGTAGTTTGGTGAACTTTAACTTGGTCCTTCTGAGGATCCTTCTTGCACTTTCTACCACAGTTTAGACCTGGCGCCCTCAGCTGCCCAACCTGTCCAGCCTGCAAAGGAGAGTTATTGGGCCCATTTGTTCACAGCAAGTATTAATGGCTCAATGTTTCCCCCCTCCCCTAAGAAAACAATGGAATTATAATGATGAATACAAAAAAGAATGGATTCCTGGTGTGGCTCCAAGGGAAGAACTTTTGAGTGGTGGCTGGGGAGGGGACCCATTCTCTGGGAGCACTTTGCATTCCAAAGGCCGTATCCCAGGTGGATGTGGTCTGACCTGAAGTCTGGAACAGGGAAGACAAGTCCCTAGACTCCCCAGCCTTGCCCTTCTCCTCGGTCACATGCCCACCTTCACCACCTTGGCGGTGCTCCCACCTAGGCCTACTGACCACTTGTCAAGGACATGGGACAGAGAATCTGTGCATTAGGAAGGGGGTGAACATGGTGTTCTCAAGGTCCCTCAGCTCTGAATGTTCCTGATTCACTGTTATGAACAAAGAAGCTCAAAGAACCTTTTCTCTGAAGAATTTCTTCCCACCTACTGGCTTCTACCTGCCAGCCTCCAGGCTCTTCCTTCGAAGGTGGGAATTCCTTGAGGGAACAGGTCAAGACGTGAGTAATGGAAGTGACTCAAGAATCACAGACGGGTCCTACTCAGCTCACAAATGAAAAAGTGGAGACTTAATGAAAATATTCAAGATTATTTTGGGGATAAGTATCTCTCGGACTGAGGCTCCCCTGAGGAGCAAATAAGAATGGGTTTAACATGAATCAGATTAGACAGAAAGACAAGCTTCGCAGTTACAAGATTTTACAAGTCCCTAGAGCAGAAGCCAAGAGGGGTTACTAAGACTTTCAGAACAGATGTCTCTGCTCTTCATTGGGAAGCTTGGGGCACTGGCCTGTCTGAAGGCGAAGGCAGCCACAGACAACAACGGGAGAAAGAGAAAAGCAGCCCAACAGTGGGGGGCTGGCCTGGTTCTCACTGGGTTGGCTTGGGTGTGCTCCCATTGAACATAAATGGTTGCACAGAACATCAATATCAGATAAGCCACTGTGTGGCCATGACAGATCAAGACAAAACAGGACCATTCTGTGATTGTGTCTGAACACAGACAAAAATGTGAACAATGGTCCAAACCACAAAAACGACTAAATATTCTCTCTCCTGATATGAGTGACTACCCTTTCTTTATTGATGATGGCTTTAGCCTCCCTCTAGTCTGTTCTTTCTAGATAAGGTTCACTAAGTTACCATAGAATTAACTCCCCTTCCCGACAGCATGCAAGCCAAAACAAACCCCTGCTGGCTTTGACTTCCCCCAAATCACCTAAATACAAGTCCCAATTGTATCCCAGTCCTTTCTAAAGCTCTTACAGAGATGCTCACAGCCCCTGCAGTGAGCTGTCCCACCCCCAACAGTCAATAAACCCAACCTGCTCAACTCCAGAAGTGTTCCAAGGGGTCTATGGCTGGAGGGGGGTGACAAAAGCAATTGCAAATTGTGCTCCCAGGAGGACAGGTCCTTCATGGCCCTTTCCAACACAGAGCCATCCCTATCTCCACTGCCAAACAGGATAGGCAACTGAAATGTTTCTGCAGAGACATGTGCCCCAAACCCCATCCATCCAGGTCTTCCTGGATCTTTCCCCAGGAGTTTAGCAAAGGGTGGAGGCCAATGATTTTTATCAGCATCCAAAACACTATGCCTGGTACATAGTAGATGTTCAGTAAAACATGATGAGTGCATATATGGATCAGATTCACTCAAATAATAGGTTTCTCCAAGTCCTTGAAGATCTAAGAACTTTCATGAGAAAACAAGAAATTCTAAATAGTAAGCAGTGATGTCTGTCCTTCCAAACACTGTGGTAACATTAGGTGGTGTGCTGGAACCTCTGTCCCTCCAGATCCATCCTCTATCCTCCTGTCTCCCAGATTATGACCTCTATGAATTGTGTTAGTCAGATTCTCTTGCCCTCTGGATTCTAGTTAAGTTCAGCCAGTGAGTCACCAGGAGATCAGAGGACAGGGTAGAGAGTTCAGGCAACTGTTCTCCTCCCCTTGCCTCCCCCCCTTCCTTCTCCTTCCCTCCAGGTGGACTGCCTGCATCTCTACCCAAAGTGCCTCCTCAGGCAGCCCTCTCCCACAGCTCTTTTTGGGTTCCAGTACCAACCTCCATCCCTGACCCTTCAGAATGAGGCGATCCCCACTGACGCCAGTCCTATAGTGTTTCGCCAGCCAAATCCTACCCAAGCCTCTTCGCTAGCTGTCTTCAATTACACTGTTTGTTCTCTCTCTTAGCAAGATAAATCTGATGCAGGGCGCTTCAGCAAATCTTCACCCATCCCAGCTTGAACTTGCTGAATGGCTTCAAAGGCTCAACGAGGGCTTGGGTGTGCAGATGTGCTCCTTGGCTGCTTGTGTGTGGTGCAGGGCAATCAGACCTTACTATTCTCAGGGGGGCAGAGAAGTGCCTTTGAGCCCCAACCCAGCAGGCTCTATCACTGACTTGGAGGAGCAGAGAGAGGGGAGCAAGAACTGAGATTTTTCTCCAGAAATTAGGATTGCAGCAGCTACGCTTTTCAACCCCAAATCAGGGCAATGTTCTGAGTAGTTGAAGGGTATTTGCAGGGACGATGGAAGAAAGCATTTAAAATGGGGCCTTTCCTGGGAAACCTGGCCGCTTCCTCACCCGTGGTGGCAAGCAGATGCTGTGGGCGGCTGGAAACCTCCTTCTTCACGTTGCGCAGGGTAACCATGTACTTGGTGCCAGGCAGCAAACCGAGGATCTCATAGCTGTGCTGCTCCTTCGGCACTTGGATCTGCTTCCCAGAGAGCTCCTCCCCCAGGGGGTAGTAGCTGAGGAGGTAGTGGTCCACCTCGCTGGCCGGCTCCCAGCTCACCAGCAGGGAATCCTCTGTGCTCTTGAGCAGCTGCAGGCCCTGAGGGGCCACCACTGTATGCAGAACAGGAACAGGTGTGCAGAGGGTGAAGCAAGCGAGGGGAGGGGGGATGCATAGCCAGTGTGCATTCACTGAGCACCTACTATACACTTAACACCGTGGTGGCAGGTATGAGAGCACAAAGAAGCCGTGCTGAGCACCCCTCTGGACACCCCTCCCCACACACCCGCCGGAAGTTACGTGAGGGGGAGTTCACCCTGTTCCCGTCATCGCCACACACACACACACACACACACACACACACACACACACACAGCACCATCAGATCACATATGATCAGTGGTCCCGCAACCTAGAACTTATTAATTAATGCCCACCCCAGGGCCCCACCCCAGGCCCGCCGAATCAGACACGCAGGCCGAGCCAGCAATCTGTGTTTAATAAGCCCTCTGGGGGCTCTAGCGTGCGTGGGCTGGACGTCAGTCCCCACCCCCCCTCCACGAGCACCAAGTGTAACAGGGTCTGAGGGTGCCCGCCCCCAGCAGGGAAAGGAGAGAGTCGGGCGTCGGCGCTCTCACCCTGGGCGCAGTCCGGGCCGCTGAAGCCCTCCTCGCAGTAACACTCGCCCGTGTCGCAGAAGCCGTGGCCGCTGCAGTCGCCGGGGCAGCGGCGCTCGCTGCAGTCCTCGGACGTGAAGTCCTCGTGGCACCGGCACGCGCCGCGCACGCACACACCGTGGCCGCTGCAGTTCTCGGGGCAGGCGGGGTAGGCGCAGTCGGCGCCCACGTAGGGCGCGTCGCACTCGCAGCGGCCGTCCACGCAGCGCCCGTGGCCGCTGCACGCCCCGGGGCAGGCGGGCCGCTCGCATGCGGCGCCCTCCCAGCCCTGCTCGCAGCGGCAGCCGCAGGTCTCGGGGGAGAAGGTCCCGTGGCCGCTGCAGTGGCCGTTGGCACCTGCCGGCGAGAGGAAGGTAGGCTGGAGGGGGTGCGGGCCGGCGAGCGGGCCTCTCCCTTCCCTGGAGCTCCGGTAAGAGCGGGCTGGTGGGCCCTGGGCACTGTCTTTGAAGGAGGGCAGGGCCCCTGCAGAAGACTGGGGTCCGCCCTTTCCGCCCCCTCTCTCCCCGACCGGCCGGACTCTGACCTGTGACATCCACAAACTGTGCCCTCCTTTTATGCCCCCAAAGCCACGGGAAGTCCCCTTCCCCTCCCCTTCTCATCCAAGTGCTCAGGTGAATTCGGGTTCCCTCTGCTCTAAACGGCAGAAATTACTTAGGACGTTTAAGAATGGGGGCGCGTTCACGTCCGCAGCCTGGGCGTCCTCGCACCAGCGCAGAAGCTCGTCTTGTCTTGGCTGGAGGTTGCTGGACCTAGCAAGGCCGGGTCCTTGGGAGATGAGCCCAAACTGAATCCTGGCAAAGGGGGCCTCCAGAAGCTACAAACCGGCCGCGTCTCACTACGGGGGTGAGGGACGGGAGAAGGGATCACCCAGGCTCCCCTCTCTGACCCCAGGCAGCAAGAGGCAGTTGGAGGCCCTGGCCCTTCAGCAGCCCGGCTCCTGCTTCTCAGAACACCCTCTCTCCTTCCTAGAAACTTTGGACGTGCAGGCTCCTCGGCAATCCCGTGCTGTTTCATTCACGGCAGTGTCCCTGATGCCTAGTTCTGTGTCTGGTACATAAGAGGCGCTCTCAACGGTAGCACTTCCTCCAGCATGAACAGGTTGAACAGGTACGCCAACATACCACTGGATAATCGGATCAGCTTTCGTAATTATCAGCTATGGGCCAGGGAACTTATGTACGGCATCTAGGGTCCTCAGAACTAGACTAGTGGATAGAGTTTTCCTAACTGGGCAGTTTAGAAAACTTCAGGAACTGACCCAGAGTCACACAACTAAAAAGCAGCGAAACCCATCTGTACCCAGTCCTGTCTAGCTCCAAGGCTGACCGTCCTTCCTGTCTTTCCCACTGGCTTCCCCTTCCAGTAGAGATTGGATCCACAGGTCAAACAGCACCCAGAAGTGTAAACTCAGGAGTCCAGACTCCCTTTCAGGGTTGCCGGTCCCTCAGCACCTGGGTAGCTCAGTTGGTTAAGGGAGTGACTTTGGCTCGGGTCATAATCTCACAGTTCGTGGGTTCAAGCCCCTCATCGGGCTCTGTGCTGGCAGTTCTGAGCCTGGAGCCTGCTTCAGATGCTGGGTCTCCCTCTCTCTCTGCCCCTCCCCCGCTCACACTCTGTCTCTCAGAAATGAATAAACGTTAAAGATTTTTTCTACAAAGAGTTGCTGGTCCCTCTCTACTGAGGCTTGCAGATGCTTCCTGGAGCTAGTGTCGAAGATGAGACCCCCACCCCACCCTCAGAAAACCCAGAGAGAGGTGGGAGCACACCAGACCCCCACAGGACACCTGGCATGTGGAAGGCGCCCGTTAGTTGTTTGTTGAATGAATACCAGATGGTAAAAGCTCACCGGCAACTCGGCAGCAGCGCTGAACATCACACCGCTCCTTCACCTCCGCCATCTCTTCCTCCAGCTTCTTGACTCGGGCCAGGAGGGCTTGGACGCTGCCTGCCAGCTCACAGTCCTTCTGTGGCGTCTGCAGGCGGATGTTGTGCCTGAAGATGATGTTCTGTTCCTCGGCCTCCCCTGAGGCCAGGAGCGAGGCTCCATCGTCACTAAGGGGCTGGGGGTCAGTCTCGACCTGGACCAGAGCGGACTTGGGCACATCAATCTTGTAGGTGTGGCTGACAGTAACCTGTGGCTCCTTGTCGCTGCAGCCCTGAGGCTCGAGGGTGGCCGGGGCTGAGGCCACCAACAGCACAGAGCCAAAGAGGAGCCCCAGGGGGAAGCAGAACATCCCCCGGAGACCCATCCTTGGGGAGACAGGGAGCAGATGCTCTCGGAGACCTGTATCCAGAAAAGATGCAAACGAAAGCCATGAAGATTTGCTGGTGGAAATTGCCCTTTATAGTGGATTCGAAGAGTCCACAGGAAGCTGAGAACCCAGCAGAACTACATCCTATATCTCCTAAGGATCCAAACTAAATTTTGTGTTCTTTCTCCTGCTTCCTGTGTTTGCTTACACCGTTCACTCCCTGGGAGACCCTCCTCTTCACCTCTAATTCAATACTCACCTCACGAATAGTGACAAGGAAAACAATTGCGACCAGGCTTTGATCTCCCCATCCCTGATCTAAACCACACACCGAGTAATACCCTCCCCATTAACACCACCTACAGAACAGCCGCACCTAGAGAGCATGCTGTGTGCCAGGCGCTGTCCTAAATGTTCTGCGTTGATTACCTTATTCGAGCCTCACAACAATGCTTCGCAGAATATACTATTACTACCCCATTTTGCAGATACAGAAACTGAGACTCAGCTTCCTAAAGTGACTTGCCCACAGGCAAACAGCCAAGATGGCCGAATTTGAATCCAGAGACCATGCTCATATTCACTTTGTCATGCTGCTTTGCACACGTGAGGAAACCAAGGTTCAAGGGACTGAGCAAGTTGTCCCAGGTGCCATGGCCGGGAAGGGCAGAGCCTGTCTTCGGACCCCAGGCCAGGGTCCTGCTCACCACCTCTGCCTGCGAGCCAGCAAAAGATGAGAACTTCTAATACAAATAATTCTTCCGTGAAGCCTTCTCTCATGCCCCCCCACCCCCCATCTCACTACAGCTGGAAACTACTAGCTCTCCTGCTGAGCATTCAGAGAAATGTATTGGTTCCTCTGTGAGTCTCTTCACGGTCTACCTTGTGTTACAGTTACTCTTGTATGCCGTTTGTCTCCCCATGAGGCTGTCAGCCTCTTAAGGACAGGACCCAAGGCTGGTCCCTCCCGGAGCCCTCCCAAGGCAGGAGCAAAGAGCCACCCAAGCCAAGGGGTTCAGTCACCCTCAAATCCGTGCTCAGTGGCCTGGTTTGTCAGTCAGGCCGGGCCACCCTGGCAGGAGCAGGCGATTAGGTTTCGCCTCTGGTTTGGCCCCCAGGAGGTGTGAGCCTTCCTTCATCAGTGTGGAGAAGGACCTCTGTCTCCAGCTCCTATCCAGGATGGCACGTTCTTGACCACTATCAGACCGAGGCCGGGCAGACACAGGAGACCTAGCCAGTGCCTCACATTCGCTCAGGGGCACTCACTCACCAGAACACCTCTCAGCTGGGCTGTCACGGCCCCCCTTTGCTAGAAACCGAGCTGCAGGGCTGCCTCCGGCCAATGGGCTTCTGTGACCAACTCACGACTCGTAAGCATTTGTACCGAGACTGAAGTCAGGAAGCCTTGTCCTTTCCTGGAGGTGATGTCCCAGTCAAGCCCAGGCTCTCCCTCCCCATTATAAGAGGCAGTGACAATGTGCTGGAAAAACAAATCAGGTCCTAGGTGTGTAGCCTCGCGAAGGCTCCTTATCCTCCTGTTAACCATCATTCTCTGGTAAAGTGGGAATGATAACACCTGCTTCCCGCATTGTATGAGGAGAGCGCTTCGTGCCATGCCAAGCACATGGTTAAGTGCTCAATAAATGAGGTTTGGGTTTTAATCAACTACTGAGTATGACTTCCTTTTCTTTCTCATCTTTTCTATCGTGAAGGGTGATATCTGTCCTGAAAAGAGCATGCAACAAAAATGGTGTCAGTTTTAGTGAATTGTTACAAAGGCAACAGCCAGGGAACCACCACCCAGCTTAAGACCTAGAACGTCGCGAGCCTCCGGAAGCCCCCCACAGGCCCTCATATGATCCTGCCTCTTTTCCCTATCAGTAGTCAGAGTCAACCATCCAAAGAGTTGATCTGGGCAGGTAACTCTGTTGGTCAGAAAAGGAAGAAAGCCTCGTTGAGCCAAATTCTCATACTTTGTATGAGTCATCTTTTCTAAGAGTCCTCATTTATTTAGAATGAAGAAGTGGAGGATGAAGGTCCCTGGCAGCATTATTATTAGAAGTGACAATAAAAACATTACAAGAATACTATATGTTATTTGTCAAGTTGCTGCTTGGTGCCAGGCATTGGCCAGGTGCATTAATCCTCATAATTAAACTCCACAGCTGCTAAATAAGGTCAGGGCCAGTCTGCCTACCCTGGGTGAGGAGCCAGATGTGAAAGGCAAAGTCACTTACCTAGGGGTGTCCAACTAGTAAGTGGCCCAGTCGGGATTCAACACTAGGTCCATCTGATTGCAAGCCTGCACTTGCTCTACGTCAATACAACATTCTGACACTAATAACACATGAGCTCAGGATGTACCTTCCCTATGCAATTCCCTCCTTTGCCCTGACACCCTGTGTGTTGGGCCCAAGGGACGTGCTACCACTCTGAACTAAACAGAGCAGCCCCAAAGGAGAGTTCTTCTTCATATCACCCCTTAGCCCCCTCACTCCTTCTTGGCTCTTCCTATAATCCAAAGCATGCGTTATTGCTAATCATAATCATCGTAGCTCACCTTTTCTGAGCACTTACTATGTCCCAGGAACTGGACTCAACACCCTGCAGACATAATGGTCAGTGGGACATTTCTTGTTGGCCTGGGATTTGGACAGTGGGTGGTAAGTGCCCACACATTTTTTTAAATTTTTTATGTTTATTTTTGAGAGAGAGAGAGTGCGTGCACGGGGGAGGGGCAGAGCGAGCAGGAGACACAGAATCCGAAGCAGGCTCCAGGCTCTGAGCTGTCAGCACAGAGCCCGGCGTGGGGCTCAAACTCAAAAAGCATGAGATCATGATCTTAGCAGAAGTCAGATGCTTTACCAACTGAGCCACCCAGACACCCCAGTGCCCACACATTTTAAAGAGAGACATTCTACTGGATCTCTTCTGCAGGCAGGTTGGTCTGAATAGGAGGTGGAGGGCAAAAAGACCAGCGTCTGCCCCTTGCCCAGAGGAATTCAGAGGCGGGGGTTGCCTAGAACAGCCTGCATAGCAGAGATTGGAGGGAGGCTACAGTAGGAGAGACCTGCACCCCAGAGTTTGGGGAGACAAGACTATGTTAAGTCCTGCCGTAGGTCATAGTCCTGTGTAAATCTATGCAACTTACCATGGGGGGGGGCAGAGCTGAGGGGCAGCCCCCTGGCTCAGTAGGAGTATGCTTCCCCAGTGGACAAACCACAGGAGGAGTTTCCCAGGAGGTAGAATGAAGACTGTCTAAAAACCCGGGACAGAGTCGCACAAGAGGGAGCTGATGGAGCCAGCCCTGGGAGCAGCTGCCACAAGGGCATCGGAAGGAACTACGATGGCTCTAACTAGGTAAAAATCCCTTTTCCCTTCTCTCTGACTCCCCTCCCTGCTGCTGACCTGGAGAAGGCAGAAACAGCCGGGCAAGTTGGGGGAGGCAGTGGAGGAAGGAAGCCACCAGGCTCACCACCTGCCCCCTGGCGTGTCTGTGGACTCAGGCCCAAGCTGGGTGAAAAGAAAACATGTGGCCTGGATAAGAGATTGAAGCTCTCATATTGGACGGGCATGCCCTTCACAAAAGGGTTTTCTTCCAATACCAAAAATAACCAGAAAAGCTCTGGAATCTGCTTGAGATTTTTATCAGAGGATGGGGTGGGGGGGGGGTGAGGAGGGCCAGGAGAGCAAGTCGGAAGGCAGGTATAGGATAAAAATAATATTTCAAGGGGTGCCTGGGTGGCTCAGTTAAGCGTCAGATTCTTGGTTTTGGTTCAAGTCGAGATCTCTCAGTTTGTGAGTTCGAGCCCCGCACTGGGCTCTGCACTGGCAGCACAGAGCCTGCTGGGATTCTTTCTGTCTCTCCCTCTCTCTCTGCCCTTCCCCTGCTCATGCTCGCTCACTTTCTCTCTCTCTCTCTCTCTTTCTCTCTCTCTCTGTCTCAATAAATAAGCAAAAACTCAAAAAAGATAAGATATTTCACAATTGCTATCTTCAAAAGTTCAACCCAACGGTAGCACAGTTACACGCATAGCTGTGTGTTCACTCCCCGAAATGGGGACCGAGGCTCAGGGACATCAAGCAATGTGCCCTTGATTATGCAGCAGAAGTGCAAGGCTGCAGATTCAAACTGGTCTACACAGTGTCCACTAACTGAGCTTAAGCCCTGAGCACCTCTCACCCCCAATAACCACACACATTGATCTCAAAGCAACTTCTTTGAATGGAGTTTTCGCTGTCCCAGATCCCCTTCCCAGGCAACAGTGGAGCTAGAAAAGCAGACTGAGACTTCTCTGCCCACTCCTGCCATCCAAACCCCTCCCCCACCCCATGGCTCACTATTTTCTGAGACGCAAATGGAGCGCAGATGGGTTTTTGAAGAAGTTCTGCACGAATGCAAAACAGCTACAGACTCTTGCCATAAACCGCAGCAAGGCTCTGCAAAGCCCAGTCTCACTGTGTTTGTTTTGGGAAGCCTGGAATATGAGAAACCCCAGAAGCCCTCGTATGAGCCCTCCGTGTCGCCCGTCCTTCTGCCGCCTGTCGCTTGTAACAAGATGTCCTCGCTAATTGCAGCCTCTTGGATTCCCCCAGTTGAGCTCAGATTTCCCTGGGCAGGGTGATTGTTGGAAAGAAGATGGGAGGGAGGGATCTGCGACCTAGCACTTCTGTCAAGTGTAATGAGCGAGAGGAGAAGCCTGCTGTCTCTCCTTCCAGCACGTGGCAGGAGAGACTTGCCTTGTGTAAGAGCAGAAGGAAGGGATGACCTCACCAAGGCTGCTAGCATGCACAGCCGACCACAGACAGAGCTCCGTCAGAGTGGGGAGGGGGCGGACAGGGCAGCAAATGTCACCAAGGAAAATGCAGGATAAGTTTCTGAATGGGGATGATTTTTCTGTTGAGGAATCATTTGGTAAATGCTGTAGGAATGTCTGCGATAAAGGGGGTTTACATGCGAGGAATGTGCCTGCAGGAAACCACGGGAAACCAGGTGTCCACAAGAATCAGTCTCATTGACTCCAATCTCGTCTTTAATTCTGGCTGCAGAAGGGGTGGGAGGGGTGTGGGGAAGTGGCAGGCAGAGGCATACTAAGACTCAAGACAAATGCTGCCTGGCATTGCTTTTTCCAGAAAGGCTCTTTAAGGAGTGTGCTGCTACCATCAGCTGGATGGACAGTCCTGGTTCTGCCTGAAAGACACACTGATGTCACAGGGCTCTTCATCTGTGCTCTATTCATTCTCTCTTGATGGCCACATCCACCCTTGTGACTTCAATTTCCAACCAAACACAGATAGCTCCAAAATCTATATGTGAGTTCCTCAGCCGGACATCCTTGTAAATCTCGGGCATGGTAGTGACCATGAATGTGTTGATTCCCTCTGTATTTTCAGCACAATCCTGATGAAGGCAATATTTTGTGTATCAAGTAGTAATCCACCCCTAGGTTTTTTGTGTATGGGTTTATTAGACGGTGGTGACTGCCAAGTACTTTATAAATATTATTCTCACTTAGTCCTCAAAATCCTGGGAGTCAATTGATACCATTCTTTGTAACAGGTGTTCAGAGAGGTTAACTAGCTTGCCCAAGGGCACAGAGCTAATAAGCAGCAGAGCTGAAATCAAACACCAGGTCTGTCCACTCTCCCTGTGTTCTTCATCTTTCTGCTATATGTACTGCCCGCCCCTCAAAAAAATCCAGTGAGAAGAATACCAACTGTGAAAAATAAACCAATGTCCTCTTGCCTATCATATTTAAGAGAGGGGTTCTTCTGCTGGAAAGAAAGAAAGAAAGAAAGAAAGAAAGAAAGAAAGAAAGAAAGAAAGAAAGAAAGAAAGAAAGAGAAAAAGAAGAGAGAAGAGAAGAGAAGAGAAGAGAAGAGAAGAGAAGAGAAGAGAAGAGAAGAGAAGAGAAGAGACGAGACGAGACTTAGGGCTTACCAGGTGCTCATTTCAAAATGAACTGCCCAGTAACTAAATCCTATGCCTGTACTCCCTCTGAGCAGTGCCAAGGATGATCTCCTAGAAGAACAATTCGTTTTCCCCCCCGCAAGGAGGTTAAATCATGATCACTTCTCATGAAATTCTGGAGAACTTCCTTCCCAAGAAACACAAAGCAGACCAAGACTTCTGTCTGTAGGGGCAGATGTCAACCAAGGCTTGGCCAGAGGAAAAGGATGGACCCTCAGTCCCAGATAGTCCTCTCCTATCCTAAGGCTGATGATCTCCATGTCACCTCATTGTCTCCAAAGAAGCACACACATCCTGGTCGGAAATAAAATATACGACTTACAACAAAGAGAGTGGCAGCCAATTTCTAGCCACCATTACAGATCTTTCTACTTAAATTCAGGGCTTTCTTTGGTTCCCTTATTACCTCATCCTGCTTTTACAATTAACCACAAGCAAATGAGAGCACTGCTTTGGGTTTTAGAAAAATCGTATCATCCATTTCCAGTAGAGTCACTTAAAAAGATATTCTGTCCCCAAATGACAGGGTGGACATCATTGAACCATGAAGGAAAGTGAAGGAGATGGTGGCTAGGGATGCACTGATGTCATAAATGTCACCTGGCATTTGTTACTCCTTCCCCAAACTCTCTTGGGCATATTCTGCCAGTGATCTACAACCTGGGCCTTGGGTGACCCCAAGGTCTTCTGACCCAGTACTCAGTCCAGGAGAGCAAGTTCTTGGGTGCCTGGCTCAACTCGTCCTCAGCCTACCGATTTCACCTCTGGATCTTTTTTCTCTCTTAGTAATGTGAGCATGTGAGATGCACAAGACAGTACTCTTTCGGCTAGGTCATACTACAGACAAACCAAATACATGTGAACACTTATTTCGAGGCCCTGTGATCCTGAACCCTCTGCAGAGGTATTCTATACAGGATAGAAGACACCAAGTGTGGGTGAGAATGAAAAATTGGTTTCATGGGATAAGGCTTAATATGGTGGCATTTCAGGCATCATTAGGTGCACCCACTCCTCCGGGTCAGTGGACCACAACCAGTGAGTGCCCAAGAAGTCCTTGTAGATGACTCTCACTGCCACACAAGACCTCTTTTCCTGAAGAGCTCTTTCCACCAAATCTTCCCATACACCACAAGCTAGAAAAGCTGACACACGGTGTCTCTGATTCAGCTTCAACATTCAATCACCTTTTCACAGGTGGTCACAAGCTGCCGTGGTTGTTTTATTCCATCAACCGAATATTAGTCTACCTTACGGAAGCTCAAATGGGTGGTGACAATGGTAGTTACCACTTTCTAAGCTCTTATGATGTGCCAGGCTCTGTGCTAAGCTCTTCTAAAGCTTTTCCTGAGCATCAGGCAAAGGCAAAGATGTCCGTTGACACCATGGGAATGAATTCCTTCCTCATATAAAGCCCTTCCTTTTACTTTCACTGGAATGCACAGGCTCGTGCATAGTAAGAAGATAAAATGGGCACAAGGGCATAAATTCGGAGATCTGCCTCCCCCACATCCAACCATACACCCAGTCTCCAGAATGCCTAAGCATCACGTTAGACACACAGGTGTAGGGGGCTTCACATGACAAACTCTGTTTCAGCTGAATGATAATGAAGAGAGGCGTATGATGAAAATATTGCTTTTCCTATCTTTGGTCTAACGTGTGGTTTTCCACAGATTGAAATAATTTTAAAGTTCCAGCCTTCTTCCAAAGAGGGTGAGTTCCATCCGCACGCTCTGGGTCTCTCCTTGAGACCAACAGCACTTATTCAGACAGTGGCTGGTTGACATTAACAGCGAGTCTACTGTGGTGAGACCCTGCAAAGCCTATTCAGGGATCAGGCTTGAGATCTTAGCATCACCAGCTTGCTGACTGGTGGCCCCAGATGCTGCTATGGAACCTAAACCATGATCTCATATCTGTATCCAGATCCTATAGGAGCCAAGGCTCTGGAATGAGTGGTGGATGGACAAGAGTTTCCACTGGATCTGGGCATGATTTCTACAGGCCCCTTCTCAGGAGCAGACCTCAGTCTACCCTATATTTCAAACCACAGAACGGTGCTGGAATAGAAACCAGAAGCCACAAGACGATCTGAAGTCATCCTGTGTAATTTTCCCTCCTTTAGCAGTCAGCTGCAGCCACAAATTTGGGGACATAGCAGGATTCAAAGTTGCATGAAAGAATGTCTGGTTTGGGAGAGCAGGGGAGTACCCCTAGGAAAAAAAATGGTAACTGATGTTAATACTTTCTATTTCTTCCGGAGATTGTCTCCCAGCATTGTCACCTTGACTCTGAGTCTCCAACAAACATCTAAATGCCAAAAAACACCAATTCTTCCCATGCAGATCCTGTGTTTCGGCAGCCACCTGTCTATGGCCGTGGCTAAGCACGTGTCACCTGCTACCTCAGTGGTACTCTGGCTTCTGGAGGAGCCTATGGGCATTAGGCACTGTGGCTAACCTAGTTTGTTATTTTTATGTTAGGATTTGTTCTTTTTTAAATGCTCATGTCAGCAACTCCAGTTTTGTGTTTTTAGGTGACTGTTCTCACTCATTCCTTCTCCATTTCCTCAGGTCTCTCCTGACCACAAAAATAAATAAATAGGTACATAAATAAAAAGACCCCGAAAACTAGTCCAGCACATAGTTTCTTGAAATGCTTTAGTATGGGTGTTTTCGAGGCATTTCAAGGGTCATGGCATGGGAATTTGGGGGAAAGTTATAAATAAGAAATAAAACCTATAAAATAAGAAATAAATACAAATAAGGAATAAAACCTATAAAATTAAATGTTTGAAAAAACTTCAAAGCTCTTAAGTGCAATTTGCAAACATCATCTTACTTGGCATATCCAAATTTCAAAAAAAGGGGAATGTTAGGACAGTTTCCTGATCACATCGAAAATGAAAGCTTTGTTTCAGGGTTTTATTAAAAAGTGAGATGTAAGAAAACTTACCAAAAAATGAGGGCTTTGACATTGTAATAAAGAAAAAAAAAAAGCCCGCAAAGAAACAAGAGATGAGGAGGCCACGAAAAACTTAAAGGAAATATCGTATGTAAAAATCTGTTACTCCAGGCAGAAATTCCCCTACAACACAGACTGCACGTGGCCAGGTAGGAAGGTGATTGTACTCAGTCCCTGTCGGGTATCCAGTATACTGCTGACTAAGGACACGTTGCTTGGGTCCTGGCAAATATTTCCTAATTAGGTTTAGGCAATGACATTGCCTGGGATTTTCAGCTCAGGAGCTCATGCCCAGCTGGCCATCACCCTCCCGCTCACAGGTAAAGCTCTCAGGACCTCTTACCTCAGAGGCTGCTGGGCACCACTTCCAACACTTCCCCCAGGGACTGGGCCCCTCAGGCTGCAGAGCTTGGTGCTTCTCTGTCCCTCCTTCTCTCCCCTCCTCAGCTTCCCTCCCTGGATTTAAATCCCATCCAGGCCAGAGGAGGAGCCAATGGGGACTCCTGGGTGTTTCCCTGTCTTCCCGGCAGTGACTCGGTTAAGAGATAATGAGCAATTCCTTCTTATTCTAACTAGGGAAGAAAAAACGTACATATTTCCCCCTTCTTTTTTACATCCGTTACACAGCAGCTAAAAATACTGGTGACTGTTTCCATTTAAGTAGATCCAGAAAAAGGTTATTAAAAGAGTTTGCATGTCTCCTGGCCAGGAGCTGGCTTTTTGGATTTGCAAGCGATTTTCTAAAGTCTCTCTTTTTTTTTCTGTTTCAAGCAACATGGGACTTAATTGCCTACCATTTTTTAAAATAGGAGAAGACCCTTGGCATAGGAAGAAATGAGCAGAGACCCTCAGGGACAGATCCCCCTGCCAACCTCTAGCCTCCTCCTGCCATCAGTTTGCAGCTCTGAGTGGCAGGGCTCTGAGGACACCGAGAGCAAGAATAGTAGATCTAGGGCATTCTACTCCAGTGCCCCCCTGTCCCACCCCTTCCCAGAGCCTCCTATACACAAGTCATAGGAGAGCTCCATCACCAGGAAAGCACCATGGGCGCCCTTTGGTGCTGCCCTTCCTTTTTTGCCATCGGACGGACAGACCTTAATTCTTTCCATGAAACAGAATTATTCCAATGGGTCACTGCTGACACTCAGTGTTCCTTCTGCCCTCCACCCCACCTCTGCCCTGCCTGAAGTAGGTTCCAGAGTGCAGAACTATAATGCACTGGAAGGAGTCCATATGCTTCAACTTCGCAATGTAGGCATTGAATGTTGTTGGAAGGGAAGAAGGACCAAAGAGATGGGGGGTGGAGGAGTTGCCCCAGAAGCATGAAGGTGCATCCAGAGCCAGATTGCTGTATCTGAAGTTTGTGTCTGCTACTTGCAAGTGACCTTTGACCTAACCTCGCCGTGCCTCAGGTTACTCATCTCTAGAAGAATAATGTGGTTACAGTAAGGATTAAAGGAGCTCGTACATGTAAAGAAATTCGGGGAGGGGCCCACATGGCAGAGAAGTGGGGGGATCCGAAGTTCCCTCATCTCTCAAACAAAGCGGTGTTGAAACCAAAGGACTTTGAACCCCAAGAGTCCAGGAAGCAAAGAGAGTCGCTTCCAGGGACCCACCCGGACAACCTGGCGGGCCATAGGTGTGTGATTGTGAACTGGAGGAGAGAAAACAAATGGAGGGGAGGGATCCCTTTCTGCGGAGAGACAAAGGGAAGAGAAAGAGGCTGGGGAAGCATAGGACTGTATCTGGATAAGAGAAAAACCATGAACTGGAACAGAGAAAGATCCAATATCCAACTGCCGGGCTTTCTCCAGACTGGGGCCGGCTGCCCAGATTGCACACCTGGGGAGGAGGGGAGCCAGCCCCGGGTTCAGTGGCTAGGTCAGGGGCGCAGTCCAGAGTGGGAGAGAGCGATCCCCTCCCTGGAGTGCTGTGGGACAGGACAAAGCCTGCCTGCACCTGCCAGCCAGGGACCACATATCAGATGGCACGGAGAGTCACTCCCCCAGTACCGGTGCACAGAGGGAGAGTTTGAATCCCAGCCCAGCACCAGGCACCAGAGTCAGGGGAGCGAGACAAAGTGCCTCATTTGCACCGTGGCACAGTGAGCACAGCTCGAACAGAGTAGCTTGGGACACCAGTCCGTGGAGGAGAGACTGGCGTGTCGCCATTTTTCTCCCCATCACCACCGAGGTGAGGCTTCAGGGAACAGTCAACAGGGCGAACGGTGGAGGTGGGATCTGCCTGCACCAAACCACACCCCTGCACACCCGGTAACTGCGTATCTACTAGAACAGGATAGACAACCAGACAGCCCTTCCTCCAGACCTGCACTGCTGCATTGCCTGATTTAATTCTCGGACAGTTCTAATTATGTAGATATATTCTTCCTTTTCTTCTTCTTATCTCTTCCCTCCTCTAGTCTAGTTACTCTGGTTGTTGGTTTGTTTAAGCAGACATATTTAATCCATACTCCTGATACCTATTCTACACCTCCTTCTTTATTTTCCTTACTCTCTCTCTCTCTCTGGATTAATTAAGCCATATACTTTCTCTGTCTGGACAACTTTATCTTCTTTTCTTTTTCCCCTCCTCCTTCTTTATTTTCCCTTCTCTGTCTCTGGATTAAGTCATATAGTTTCTCTGCCTGGTCGATTTTTATTTTTTCTTTTTCCCCGCCCCTGTCATTTCTCTCTTTGCATGGGATAGGCCTCTTCCATCAGCACTGCTTCCACCCTGTTGTTTACTTGTAGCTGGTGTTCTGGTTTTTTGTTTTTGTTTTATTTGTCTGTGCGTTTGCATGTTTTTGTTTTCTGTTTGTTTTTTGGTTGCTTGTTTTCCTTTCCAGGGCTACTTCAACAAACAAAGCACACCTGGTGGAGGGTCCAAAACATCACTAGGAGTAGGCAGATAAATTAACCAAAGTCACAAGAGAAAGCAAATAACACTCCCCAAAAAACACCTCCTGAAGGGCCAGGCCCTGGACAGTGAATGGCCCCTCTTTAATACAGTAGTGCTCACAGGTTCAGGGCACATAACAAGCTTTTAAAACACATAAGGGACAGAAAACTAGGCAAAATGATGAAACGGAAGAATTCTCCTCAAAAGAAATTCCAGGAAGCAATGACAGCTAAAGAATTGATCAAAACAGATATAAACAATATAACTGAAAAATAATTTAGAATAATCGTCATAAGATTAATCGCTGGGCTTGAAAAAAGCATAGAAGACAGCAGAATCTATTGCTGCAGAGATCAAGGAACTAAAAAATAATGATGAATTAAAAATGCTATAAATTAGGTGAAAAATAAACTAGAAGCAGTCACAGTGAGGACTGAAGAGGCAGAGGGGAGAATAAGTGAAATAGAAGAGAAAATTATGGAAAAAGAGGAAGCTGACAAAAAGATATAAAAAAAATTCTGGATCACGAGGGGAGAATTAGAGAACTAAGTGAATCAATGAAACGGAATAATATCCATATTGTAGGAGTTCCAGAAGAAGAAGAGAGAGAAAGGGGCTGAAGGTTTACATGAACAAATAATAGCTGAGAACCTCCCCAATCTGGGGAAGGAAGCAGACATTGAAATCCAGGAGGCACAGAGAACTCCCTTCAGACGTAACTTAATTGATCTTCTGCACAACATATCATAGTGAAACTGGAAAAATCAAAGATAAAGAGAGAAATCTGAAAGCAGTTGGGAAAAACAGGCCTTAACATACAAGGGTAGATACATATGGATAGTAGCAGACCTATCTACTGAAACTTGGCAGGCCAGAAAGGAGTGGCAGGAAATTTTCAATGTGATGAACAGGAAAAATATGCAGCCAAGAATCCTTTATCCAGCAAGCCTGTCATTCAGAATAGAAGGAGAGATAAAGGTTTTCCCAAACAATCAACTACTGAAGGACTTCATCACCACTAAACCAGCCCTACAAGAGATCCTAAGGGGGACTCTGTGAGTGAAATGTTGCAAGGACCAAAAAGGACCAGAGACATCACTACAAGCATGAAACCTACAGATAACACAATGAGGCTAAACCCATATCTTTCAATAATAACA
Source organism: Lynx rufus (assembly GCF_022079265.1). Classification (NCBI taxonomy): domain Eukaryota; kingdom Metazoa; phylum Chordata; class Mammalia; order Carnivora; family Felidae; genus Lynx; species Lynx rufus. The sequence continues at coordinate 46,695,109 of NW_025814829.1, forward strand.
CTGAATGTAATTGGACTAAATGCACCAATAAAAAGACATAGGGTATCAGAATGGATAAAAAAAACAAGACCCATCTATTTGCTGTCTACAAGAGACTTATTTTAGACCTGAGGACACCTTCATATTGAAAGTAAAGGGATAGAGAACAATCTATCATGTTACTGGAAGTCAAAAGAAAGCTGGAGTAGCCATACTTATATCAGACAAACTAGATTTTAAACTAAAGGCTGTAACAAGAGATGAAGGACATTACACCATAATTACGGGGTCTATCCATCAAGAAGAGCTAACAATTATAAATTTCTATGCACTGAATTTGGAAGCACCCAAATATATAAAACAATTACAAACATAAGCAATCTTATTGGTAAGAATGTGGTAATTGCAGAGGATTTTAATACTCCACTTACAACAATGGACAGATCATCTAGACAGAAAATCAATAAACAATGGCCCTGAATGGTACACTGGACCAGATGGACTTGACAGATATATTTAGAGCTTTTCATCCTGAAGCAGCATAATATACATTCTTCTCGAGTGCACATGGAACATTCTCCAAGATAAATCACATACTGGGCCACAAAACAGCCCTCAGTAAATATAAAAGAATTGAAATCATACCACACACACTTTCAGATCACAATGCTATGAAACTTGAAATCAACCACAGGAAAAAGTTTGGAAAACCTCCAAATCATGGAGGTTAAAGAACACTGTACTAAAGAATGAAGGGGTCAACCAGTCAATTAAAGAAGAAATTTTAAAATATATGGAAACAAATGAAAATGAAAACACAACAATCCAAACCCTTTGGGATGCAGCAAAGGCAGTCCTGAGAGGAAAATACATTGCAATCCAGGCCTATCTCAAGAAACAAGAAAAATCCCAAATACTAAATCTAACAGTACACCTAAAAGAACTAGAGGCAGAACAACAAAGAAAACCCAAATCCAGAAGAAGATAAATAATAAAGATCAGAGCAGAATAAACAATATAGAATCAAAAAAAAAAAAAGAACAGATCAATGAAACTAAGAGTTGGTTTTTTGAAAAAATAAACAAAATTGATAAACCCCTAGCCAGACTTCTCAAAAAGAAAAGAGAGAGGACCCAAATAGATAAAATCATTAGTGAAAATGGATTTATTACCACCAATCCCTCAGAATTACAAGTAATTATCAGAGAATACTATGAAAAATTATATGCCAACAAACTGGACAACCTGGAAGAAATAGACAAATTCCTAGACACCCACACACTTCCAAAACTCAAATGGGAAGAAATAGAAAATTTGAACAGACCCATAACTAGTGAAGAAATTGAATCAATTATCAAAAATCCCCCAACAAATAAGAGTCCTGGGCCAGATGGCTTCCCAGGGGAAATCTACCAGACATTTAAAGCAGAGTTAATATGTATCCTTCTCAAGCTGTTCCAAAAAATAGAAATGGAAGGAAAACTTCCAGATTCATTCTATGAAGCCAGCATTACCTTGATTCCCAAACCAGATAGAGACCCCACAAAAAAGGAGTACAGGCCAATATCCCTGATGAACATGGACACAAAAAAAATCTCAACAAGATACTAGCAAATTGAATTCAACAGCATATAAAAATAATTATTCACCACGATTAAGTGGGATTCATTCCTGAGCTGCAGGGCTGGTTCAATATTTGCAAATCAATCAGTGTGATAGATCACATTAATAAAAGAAAGGATAAGAACCATATGATCTGTTAATAGATGCAGAAAAAGCATTTGACAAAATACAACATCCTTTCTTTAATTTTTTTAATGTTTATTTTTGAGAGAGAGACAGAGAGACAGAGTGTGAGCGGGAAAGGGTCACAGAGAGAGGGAGACACGGAATCTGAAGCGGACTCCAGGCTCTGAGCTGTCAGCACAGAGCTGGATGTGGGGCTTGAACTCACAAACAGTGAGATCAGACGTGAGCCGAAGTTGGATGCTTAACCGACTGAGCCACCCAGGTGCCCCTTACAACATCCTTTCTTAATAAAAACCCTCAAGAAAGTTGGGATAGAACGAACATCATAAAAGCCATACATGAAAAGCCCACAGCTAATATCATCCTCACTGGGAAAAAACTGAGAGGTTTCCCCTAAGATCAGGAACACAACAGGGATGTCCACTCTCACCAGTGTTGTTTAACATCCTGTTGGAAGTCCTAGCATCAGCAGTCAGAAAACAAAATGAAATAAAGGCATCAAAACTGGCAAAGAAGAAGTCAAACTTTCACTTTTCACAGACAACATGATACTCTACATGGAAAACCCAAAGACTCCACCAAAAGTCTGCCAGAACTGATACATGAATTCAGCAAAGTCGCAGGGTACAAAATCAATGTACAGATACCGGTTGCATTTCTATACACCAATAACAACAGCAACAGAAAGAGAAATCAAGAAATCGATCCCATTTACAATTCCACCAGCAACCATAAAATACCTAGGAATAAACCTAACCAAAGATGTAAAAGATCTGTATGCTGAAAACTTATGAAGGAAATTGAAGAAGACACAAAGAAATGGAAAAACATTCCATGCTCATGGAATATTTAACAAATATTGTTAATATTGTTAAATATTGTTAAAATGTCAATACTACCCAAAGCAATCTACACGTTCAATGCAGTCCCAATCAAAATTGCACCAGCATTCTTCTCAAAGCTAGAACAAACAATCCTAAAATTTGTATGGAACCACAGAAGACCCCGAATACCCAAAGTAATGATGAAAAAGAAAACCAAAGTGGGAAGCATGACAATCCCAGACTTTAGCCTCTACTACAAAGCTGTAATCGTCAAGACAGTATGGTATTGGCACAAAAACAGACACATAGACCAATGGAATAGAGAACCCAGAATTGGACCCACAAATGGACGGCCAACTAATCTTTGACAAAGCAGGAAAGAGTATCCAATGGAAAAAAGACAGTCTCTTTAGCAAATGGTGCTGGGAGAAATGGACAGCAACATGCATAAGAATGAAACTAGACTACCTTCTTACACCACACACAAATATAAACTCAAAATGGATGAAAGACCTAAATGTGAGACAGGAAACCATCAAAACCCTAGAGGAGAAAGCAGGCAACAACCTCTTTGACCTCAGTTGCAGCAATTTCTTACTCAACACATGTCCAAAGGCAAGGGAATTAAAAGCAAAAATGAACTATTGGGACCTCATCAAGATAAAAAGCTTCTGCACAGCATAAGAAACAACAAAACTAAAAGGCAACTGACAGAATGGGAAAAGATATTTGCAAATGACATATCTGATAAAGGGTTAGTATCCAAAATCTATAAAGAAGTTAGCAATATCCATACCTGAAAAACAAATAATCCAGTGAAGAAACAGGCAGAAGACATGAATAGACACTTTTCCAATGAAGACATACAGATGGCCAACAGACACATGAAAAGATGCTCAACATCACTCATCATCTGGTAAATACAAATCAAAGTCACGCTAAGATAACACCTCACACGAGTCAGAGTGTCTAAAATGAACAACTCAGGAAGCTATACATGCTGACGAGGATGTGGAGAAACAGGAACCCTCTTGCACTGTTGGTGGGAATGCAAACTGGTGCAGTCACTCTAGAAAACAGTGTGGAGGTGCCTCAAAAAAATTAAAAACAGAACTACCCTATAAGCTAGCACTGCTAGGAATTTACCCAAGGGATACAGGAGTGCTGATTCATAGGGGCACATGCACCCCAATGTTTATAGCAGCACTTTCAACAATAACCAAATTATGAAAGGAGCCTAAATGTCTATCAACTGATGAATGGATAAAGAAGATGTGGTTTATATATACAGTGGGATACTACTTGGCAATGAGAAAGAATAAAATCTGGCCATTTGCAGCAACATGGATGGAACTGGAGGGTATTACAGTAAGTGAAATAAGTCAGTCAGAGAAAGGCAGATATCATATGTTTTCACTCATATGTGGAAATTGAGAAACTTAACAGAAGACTCTGGGGGAAGGGAAGGGGAAAAAATAGTTTCAAACAGAGAGGGAGGCAAACCACAAGAGACTCTTAAATACAGAGAACAAACTGAGGGTGGATGGAAGGGGTATGGGAAAGGGGAAAGTGGGTGATGGGCATGGAGGAGGGCATTTGTTGGGATGAGCACTGGGTGTTGTATATAACCCAATTTGACAACAAATTATATTTAAAAGATGAATAAATAAAAAATAAAAATAAAAGATATCAGGTTTTATTCTAACAATCCCCTAAGAAGATTCCAAGAATCGGAAAATCCTCAGTACAATAAAATTTCAGTATAGAGAGAGAATTGGAGGAGTCCTAGGAAGTATTTTAAAGGATTTTTGCTGTTGAACATGAGTACAACACAGGCTCTCTGCTGTCACTTAAAGCAATGAATTCTTGAGCTCTAGATATTTAACTTGGGCTTCATTATCATTATTATTTTCTAACTGTACTTTAAAGTATTTATTAGGGGCATTTCCAATCAAAGATAATAGTGAAAAGGTTTTTCTACTCAACTCTCCTCTATAAAACTAACTGCTCCTGGGCGCCTGGTGACTCTATCAGTTGAGCGAACCACTTGGGCTGGGTAATGATCTCACTGTTCGTGAGTCTGAGCCTTCAGATCCTTTGTACCACCCCCCTCTACCCCTCCTCCACTCTCTCTCTCTGTCTCTCTCAAAAATAAATAAACACTAAAAAAACAAAAACTAACCACTCCTGCCCTAAAACAGCACAATGAAAAACAGAGACTAAAACTCCACCTTTAATGAAACTATCAAACAAGTAACTTTTGTACTGAAGGTGGTGAGAGGATGACAAGAACAAACCCATGTCTCCAATGCTCAATTAATTAAACGAGGAGGCCATTAGAGGGAGGTGACTCTAATGCCATGGTGGCCTTCATAAGCAAACCAAGATCTAAACCTACAAATGCCTCCAGGTTTGGAAATGGAAACCTAAGGACAACCAATTGCAAAACGGCTAGTGGGCTTTAAGCTAGAGTCAATCATTTCCTTCCTTTGCTTCCATACCTTCTCACTGTAAGTAGTTCCACTAGCTCCTCTCAGAGGTGCCCTTCTAACCATTTCTGGTTCACGCCTGCCCAATTCCAATTAATTTTTGCTAAAATAAATTATTAAAATTTTTAATATGCCTCAGTTTATCTTTTAACACTGTAGTCCAGGGCAGAGTTATGCAAAAGTCTATGAAATGCCGTATCTTAAAACAGAGAATATATCTTCTTTTTAAGTACCTATGGATCTTTCATAAAAATGAAATAAATCTTATAGGACCAAGAAAACCTAAATTCATTTCAAAATTTACAAATAGTATGGGTCATTTTCTCTCAACCAACATAACACTACTAGAAGTATGGAGAAAATATTTTTTTTTAATCCTCCCACCTGGAAATGAAAATGAAAACCTTTCAAATAATTTTGGATCTAAATGAAAAACAGCCAAATTGCATATAAAGTTTTAAGTGATGATAATGAAAGTAATATGAACCCCTACATTCTCCTTCATCTCCCGTCCTGTGTTGTTCATACCATGAAATCTGCCTGTTCTATGAGGAAGCATCAAAGAAGGCTCTGGTGTCTGCCACAGCCAGGGACCACCCAAGGAAACAAACCTCAAAACAGGAAGTTAATCATTTTCAAGCAACAGATAAATCCTATTGTGATTAGTAGGGTTTGTCGCTGAAATTGGAATGAGAGTTTAATGTGATGGTCATTCAATGAAATAAACATATCCACACAGTTGGAAATGAAGAAACAAGATTAATTTGAGCTCAAAAGAGAAGATGCTACTTAACTCCAGAATTATTCTCCCATACACAGCAGTATATTCACAATGGGAAAATACCATCTGGTTCCAGCACATACAGACTAATACTTCTGTTCTCACTCCAAATCAGAACCTATGAGATTTCGCTATTTAGCTATAACAAAGTATAGATTAAAAAAAATAATTGTATATATTAATATATATATACATATTCCAAGCATTCACACTGTGAAGCAAATAATTATGTAATAATTATTACATAATTAATAATTATTTAATAATTATGTAATCAAAGAAGTTAAAAATAAAAATAAATTGTTTTTTTTTAATTTAAAAAAAAAGAATTTTGATTAAGTCCTGGGGACACAATGAGGACTCAGTAAATGTTAGCTGTTACTATTGTTGTAATTATTATCATTTTAAGGATTCTTAAAGACTACCAAGTAGTCTTTGATAATCCCCACCTCAATCTAGATAGGTTCATAGTTCTCTTCCCTTCTTTATCAAAACCACCAAGAGTCCTGGAATTGAGGCCAGCTATACACAGAAGCAGTGTATTCACTGTGGTGACAGTTAAGGTCACCAGAAAATCCCATTGCCCCCAAACATTTCTCTTCTCCCTGGATATTTTTTCTCTGCTTCTTAAATAGGAAAGTCTCCCCTAGAGTCTCCTAGGACCCTGCTGTCCCTTCACATTGCTCTCCAGTTCTTAATTTCCTTTTGCTAATTCTCCTCAAATGGGTGATCTTCTCCAACTCACTCCGTTATCCCATCTTTCATGCCCTAAATAAGAATAACAAAACCAATGCAACGGGCTCCTAAGAGGCCACCTTCATCCAGGCTTTCCCTCCTCCAGCCTGTATGAGTTAGGTGCAGGACACGTAGCTATAACAAAGAGCCCTCACACCCAATGCAAATAGCTCAACAAGATGGAAGATGATTTCCCCCTCACATAACAGTAGAAGGCTTCCCAGGACGAATAGGGCAGCACGACCGTCCATAGCACATGGCCACTTCCCTCCCAGCACTATCTCCCAGCCAGAGGGAAGAGTAAAGAAATTAGGGCAGAGGAAGTGCATGCCCATTCCTCAAAAACAAAAACAAACCCTTTTCACTCTGTAATTGTTTCAGGCTTGCCAAAAATTTGCAAAAAAATATTACAAAGAATCCACAATCAATCTTCACCCACATTTTCCAAATGTTGACATTTTGCTATGTTGGCTTTATCATTCATTCTTCCTATGTTTTTTTTCTAAAAACATTTTGAGAGTCAAAGACATGATTCAATGACTTCCCTGTATAATATTTCCCCTAAACTGGAACATATTCTTATATAACCTCTACACAATGATCAAAATAAGGAAATTAACATTGGCACAATACTATTATCTAATTCATGGACTATATTCAAATTCCATCAGTTGTCTCTCTAATGTCTTTTGTAGTAAAATAAAAACTGTTTTCCTGATCCAGGATCCAATTCAGGATAATTCATTGCATCTAATTGTCCTGTCTTTCGAGTTTCTTTATTTTACTTTATTTTTTCATGTTTATTCACTTATATTTGAGAGAGAAGGAGAGAGAGAGAGCATGAATGGGGAGGGGCAGAGAGAGGGAGAAAGAGAATCCCAAGTAGGCTCCATGTCGTCAGCACAGAGCCTGATGTGGGGCTTGAACCCACGAACCGTGAGCTCATGAGCTGAGCCGAAGTTGGACGCTTAACCAACTGAGCCACTCAGGTGCCCCTTGAGTCTCTTTAAACCTGCAGCACCTCTTCAGTCTTTGTCGTTCATGATCCTGATATTTTTGAAAAATGAAGGTCAGTTATTTTGTAGAACATTCCAGTTTGGGTTTGTCTGATGCTTCTTCATGACTAGATTTAGGTTATGCATTTTGGGCAGGAATACCATAGAAGTGGTGTGTCCTCAGTGCATCTTATCAGGAGGCACTTGATATGCAACTGTCCCAGTGTTGGTGATGTGACCTTGGATCATTTGATTAAGTTGGGGTCTGCCAGGTTTCTCCACGGTAAATAGGTGCCCCCTTTGTAACTGATAGGTGTCTTGTGAGAAAATGTTTTGAGATCATGTAACTGTCCTGCTTGGTGTTCTACTTTCACCAGCTAGTTTAGTACCCATTATTCAAACAGTTACTAAGATGGTGGCCATCAAATGGTGATTTTTCTTTTTTTAAGTTTATTTATTTATTTTGAGAAAGAGGTAGTGTGAGTGAGCAGTGGAGAGGCAAAGAGAGAGGGAGCGAGAGAACCCCAAGCAGGCTCCACACCTACAGCTCTGAGTGAGACGCTAGGCTCGATCCCAGGAACCACGAGGTCATGACCTGAGCTGACAGCAAGAGTTGAACAATCAACTGAGCCACCCAGGCGCCCCCAAGTGGTGATTTTTCTAATTCCATTACTCCTTATGTGTTGACAGATGGGATTCTACTATAGAGATTTTCCTTTCCCTCCTCCCACTTTATTATTTTATTTATCTACATTCAAACTGGTTCATGTATTCTTATATTTTATTGTATGAGTTATATTTCCTTTACTCTCATTATTTATTTCATTCTGCAAATATTCCCAGATTTGGCCAGAGGGAGCCCCTTTGGCTGGTTCCTGCACCCTTTTAACATGTCCTGCCACTCTTAGAGCATTTCCTTACTTTCTGGATTGCAAAATGGTCAGGCTCATCTTGCACTTCTCCTGCCCCAACAAATGGTCAGCTTTGACCACAGCCTTCCCCGGTCCTGGTCCACATGACGCTCCTCTCATCCATGCCCCCTCTTTTTGAGGTCAAGCACATCTGCACCCCATGAGGTCTTCTCTGATTTTCCTACTACAATCACCTGAACCAAGGTGAAATCCTTACTTTTTTAACAGCCAGCCCCAGAGGTAACCCTCTTCATGTAGGAAAACACTTGGGATCCTAAAGGCAGACTTGCAAGGAAACTAAGAAACAAACCAATAAAGGCCAAACTGCTCTGCCTGGAATGAATAGGAATCAGCAAGGAGAAAACAGAAAAGGTTACGGAGGTGGTGAGGCATGAGGGCTGAGGCTGGGGCCTACAGAGGACTGAGGCCAGTGAGATAATCTTTAGAATATGAATTACTTTTAAGAATGAGAATGTCCATTCACTATTAAAGAGTTTGCAGGGCACCAGCGTGGCTCAATCCACTAAGCATCCAATTCTTGATTTCAGCTCAGGTCGTGATCTCATGGTTTGTGAGTTCAAGCCCCGCATCGATCTCTGTGCTGGCAGTGCAGAGCTGTTTGGGATTCTCTCTCTCTCTCTCTCTGCCCCTCATCCACCAAGATAAATAAATAAACTTTAAAAATATATATTAAAGGGGACACCTGGGTGGCTCAGTCGGTTGAGCATCCAACTTCGGCTCAGGTCATGATCTCACGGTTTGTGAGTTCGAGCCCCGCCTCGGGCTCTGTGCTGACAGCTCAGAGCCTGGAGCCTGCTTCAGATTCTGTGTCTCCCTCTCTCTCTGCCCCTGCCCTGCTTCCACTCTGTTTGTCTGTCTCTCTCTCAAAAAAAAATAAATAAATAAACATTCAAAAAAGATAGTATTTATTATTATATATATTAATATATATATTAAAGAGTTCGCTTTGCTTTATATAAACTCCCATTCATGCCCCCCCCCCAAGAGTCAACTTAAGATTGAGTCTTCCACACCCATAGGTGCATTTTTTTGACTGGCTTCAAAGGCAAGAAGAAAAAACAAAGGAAAAACCAAAGATGTGTGGGTCACACATCTGGGTCAGCACCACACAAAGAGAAGGAAACAGCCAGAGGATTAAGACACCATGCAACAGAGTTCAGAGGAAGCAAGAATCCAGAACCAGACATGTCTGTTGGCCATGAGCCTCTGCACCCTGCCCAGGACAGAATTCAGAGAAACTGGTGATGGGAACAGGAATGCTTTGGACTTCCCACAGGTCAGAGGTTGGAGGTTGGAGTTGATTATACTTAACTATCCAGCACCTGAGTTACAGGATACTTCCCTAGATCCCTCATTTCGAGACCAGTAGTGCTGGTTGGCTTTCCATGCGTCCACACAAAGTCTCCTTAAGTTCAATATGAACTTCTGGAGAATGAGTACTTTGTTTTCCTTTTTCCTCTTACCACCTATGGTAAAGCAAAGTACATAGTACATTACCTGAAATTCCATCCTGACAGACTTATTCCTCAAAACACCCAAGAACAAAGCAAATACCCCAAACATATCAGGTCTAGACCATGTTGGCAGGACTATTATGTCCGGCTCCCAACAGCCTCATCCTTCCTCTTTCCCAAGAGAGACCCAATTTTATTTAGATATCCACTCACCTCCTCCTGATCTTGGACTTCAGCAGAGTCTGGGCCCATTCCCTGCTCCATAAGTTGGGTTCTGACTGATCTAAGCCAACCCAGGTAATCCCACTGCCACTGACTGATCCAGACAAGATCATGCAATATGTTTAGGGTCAGTGAGATGTAGGGAGAGGCTGCTGGCAGGGCTTCAGAGAAAGTTTCCTTCACTCAAAAGATAAATAAGCGATCCAAGGAAGTGGCAGATATTGTCACATTTTTATATAAGGGCTGATATTGTGTCAAACACCTTGCAACCAAACATAAGGGATACTAGCCAAAGATCAAACCTATCAAGGATGGCAGGACAGAAAGATGGAAGGAATCTGGAGTTTTGGCTATTGTGCTAAAGCTGCTGGATTGACAACCCCTCACATTTTACTCCTTCAGAACTTTCTTGAGTCAGGGCTTTATTTCTTACAGCCAAAAGCATCTAAGGAATTCAATACTGCTCAGTGAATGTCTTAGTAGCCAAGTGATTTATTGACATTCAGCTGAGAACACAGCAAGAGGTATATGTAGGGAACTCCTACGAGGAAACAGTCACAGCCAGCACAGGCCATGGCTTGGAGACTGCGAAATCAGTTTCCAAAGCTTTCGGTTCTATTAGCTCCACTGTGTTGCCTTGAGGTTGGGAGTTTGTGGTAGACTTAAAATAGCCACAGATTCTTTGCAGCTCCTCCCCAGGAGAGGCTGAGTCTGTTTCCCCCCTACGTGAACCTGGCCTACCTTTGTGATTTCCTTTACCCAGTAGAATGTGGCTAAGTGACATTATGGTTCTGAGCTTGGTCCTCAAGTGGCCTTACAGTTTCTGCTACCACCCTCTTGGAATATAAGTGGCTTCTGGAGGATAAAGGAGTGCAAGAAGAAAGAAGCCTGGCCGTCCTAGCTGAGGCCCCAGACACATGAATGAGTCCGGCCAATGTTATGTGAGACACCCCAGTCCAGTCAAGCCCAAACTACCAACCCACAGAATTTTGAGCAAATAACTAATTGTTTTAAGTCACCATATTTTGGAGAGGCTTGCTATGCAACAATGGAAAAATGACACAGAACTATTCCCAAACAAGGGGAATAATTTAACTTGAAACTAATTTCAACTCATTATTTTGCCCAAATACTGTAACTCATTCCAGAACAACCTGGAAAAAAACAAAGCTACTGGTTCAAATAATGGTTCAGTCAACATGTTATTATAGCATCTTCTTCTATTCGAGAAAAATGTAGGAAAAAGCATTCCAACTGCGGTCATCTCCAATTCGATTTGTCCCAAGAAATTACCCAAAACCCCATGTGCTGGCTCTGAGGGAGCCTGAATCAGTCGTGTCTAGTTTGGAGATCTGGAGCTGGCTTCAGCTGGTTTGGGTCTGTCTGAGCTGTTTGGAAGATATGTCTTAGTATTTTTAATTAGGATTCTGCTGAATCTAAAGGAACTGAAACCAAACCTAAGCAGCCCTCCACTGTCACCATCTTGTCTCAATTCGCTCACTCATTCTGCTATAAACTATACATTCTGTGCCCATAGGGTCGTCTCCCCGTATGGTAGGTTCTGTGGTAGATTCTCTGTTAGTGCTTGTAAGGATTTGCCATATTTGACTTCAAATGTGCAAGTGCCTGCAAAAATAGGCAACAGAATACAGCATTAGCAAAAGGCTTTCAGCGAAGCAAAAATTATTACTTCCTTCAAGGCATTGAAAGACCTTGATTCTTCTTCCATCAATATTTTCTTTTCTTGGGTCAATATTTTTTGAGATCCATCTCCGTAGAAGTCAATATCTTCTTATTAATCTCTTTGGGCAATAACAGTTGCTATGAGCCAATGACCTGAAGTGTGTGTGGGATCAGAAGGCTGGATTTGCTGCTAGGGACCTGGAACCTTGTAGGGGCAGCAGTTCAGTCTTTAGGACGTTCTTCATACATCACTTGTCCATAAATCACTGTTTTGTAGGTAATCAGTAATATTTCCATTTTAAAAGTTACGTATTATTGTAGACTAACTGCAACATGCAGAAAAATACAAAGAAGGAAATTAACATTTCCCGTAATTCCCACAACCGGAGATAACTATTGATTTTTTTCTACAAACGAATACGTATATGGGGAGATGTATGTATCTGCACACATGTATAAAAAAAGATGAAATGATTAGGATCATACTACATAGAGATTTTTTCCCTGCTCTTTGCTCTTAACTTTATAGAGAGACTTTTTTCCCTCCATTTTCTTACATGTTCTTTCAAGGACATAATTTTTAATGTTGTATATTCTAGTCTATGCATCTAACACACGGGGGAAGGGATTCATTACAAAGGGACACAAAGGCATTGCAGGAATAACAGAAACGTTCTATATCTGGATTGTGGTGGCTGTCATAGGGCCTTATGCATTTGTCAAAATTCAGTGAACTATATACTTCAGAGGGGTAAATTTTAATGTATACAAATTATATCTCAATAAACCTGACTAAAGGGGGGGGGGAAATACTTAGCTCAAGAATCACCTTCTAATATGACCCAGTGCTGCCCAGATCTTGATCTACTATTTAATTTCTGAGGCTTGACAGCACACGGAAATCACCTGGGAGCGTTTAATAAAATAAGAGGCCAGGATTGGTGGGGGAGGGCACCAGAGACTCTGATTTAATTGGCCATGGTGTCGGGCCAAGGCCTCATATTTTCTGAAAGCTCCCATGATGATTCTAAAATGTGCAACCAGGGTCAAGAACCACTGATTTGCACAATAAGTCATCTGGACCAAGGAGGCAGGAGGTGATAAAATGGGATGTGTACATTTCAGAATCATAAAAGGGTTTTATAAATTTTGCAAACTAAACATTTATTAGCCCATTGATTTTTTTGTCCTATTTCCCCCCTTGAGATATTTATATGAGATAGTCATATAAATATTTTTATTGCAACATAATTCACGTAACATAGAACTCATCCTTTTAAAGTCTACAATTCAGTGGTTCTTAATATATTCACAAGGTTGTACAGCCATCACTATTATTTACTTTGAGAACATTTTTTTCAATCTAAGAACAAACCCCGTGCCTGTTTTAATAGTCACATCTGATTACCCCGCCTGCAGCCTGTGAAAACCACTGATCTACTTGCTGTCTATATGAATTTGCCTGTTCTGGGTATTTCATATAATTCATATTCATCGTATGGAATCATACAATACATGACCTTTAATGACTGGCTTCCTTCACTTAATGTAGTGTTTTTGAGGTTCCTCCATGTGGTAGCATGTATCAGTATTTCATTCCTTTCCATGGCCAAATATTTTATCACACAGATATACCACAATTTTGTTTATCCATTCATCCGTTGTTGGATACCTGGATGTTTCCCCCTTTTGTCTATTATAAATGCTGCTATGAGCACTTGCGGACAAGTTTTTTCTGTGCATATATGTTCTCCTTTTTCTTGGTATTTACCTAGGAGTAGAATTGATTGCTGGACCATGTGGTAACTTCATATTTTACTTTTTGAGGAGTGGCTACACTATTTTCCCATCAGCGATGTATAAGTGCTCCAATTTCTCTATGTCTTCTCCAGCACCAGTTATTTCCTGACTTTTTTTGTCACAATCATGCTAGTAGGGGTGAAGTAATAATCTTGAGGTTTTGATGTGTACTTCATTAATGATTAATGATGTTGACCATCTTTTCGTGTGCTAATTGTCCATTTGTATATCTTCTTTGGAGAAATGTCTATTCAAGTGCTTTGCTCTTTTTAATTGGATTATTTGCATTTTCATGGTTGAGTTGTAAGCATTCTTTATATATTCTGGATACTAAACTCTTAATAAACACAGGATTTACAAATATTTTTCCCATTCTTCAGATTGTCTTTTAAGTTTCTAGAAAGCATCCTTTGAAACACAAAATTTTTAATTTTGATGAATCCAATATATGTTTTTTCTCTTGTTGCTTGTGCTTTAGGTGTAATATGTAAGAAACCATTGACTAATCCAAGTCACAAGATTTACAAGGTTCTTTCTAAGTCTTTTATAGTTTTAGCACTTACATTTAGATCAATGATCCATTTTGAGTTTGTCTTGGTATATGGTGTGGGGTAAGGGTCCAACTCCACTCTTTTGCATGAGGATATCCAGTCTTCCTAGCACCACTTATTAGAAAGACTCTTATCCTCACTGAGTAGTCTTGGCACCCTTGTTGAAATTCATAGTCAGGTTTTTTTTTTTTTAATCTACGCTCAGCTGGAAGAAATTTTTACTCATTCTCTCAGCTGATCAGCAGCTCTAAGTCCAAAAGTCCATGTCTACACATCAGTAGGCCCAGTGCCTAATAGTTGTGACCTTTAAGTGTCAGTTCCTACTGCTAGGTCCTTAACAAGTACTTTTTGGTAAGTTATTCTTGAGGTTAATCAATTTAGTAAACATAGCAGAATTGATCAAATTGATTAGTCTGCTTCAAGTGGATCTCTCTGATCATCCAAAACAACCAAACTAACCTGTACAAATCAATAGTCAGAATGGTGTAAGAATCCTTGGGGCGACGACAGTTGCCTATTAACCAAGACCACAATTCTGTCTGGATGTTCACCTCTCCCCTATGTGACTCATGGTTGAATCCTGATTTATTCTAAACTAATCATGGTAATTCCAGTCTCTTTGACATGGTTTGATTTAGGAAAGGGTATATGACCTTTGTCAAATGCGGATTCCGGAAAAGTTTTCTTTTATCAGAAGAGTTGGTCCTTTTCTTTCCAGTGACTGTTGCCATGCCTGCCTGGAATTTGACAGCCATATTATAACCATGAGGGAAGCTAAACAGGGAAGATAAAGGATGACAGTGCAGAAATATGGGAGGTTTCTGGGTCCTTAATGACATTCTTGAACCCCTAAACTAACTAACCTTGTTGCTTTCCTACCTTGGGACTTCTCATTACCCAAGACAGTTAGAGTGCTTTGTTACTTGTACTCAGATTATCCTAAACAATAGAGGCCTCCTAACTTTCCACAGAAAATGCCGTTCAGACTGAAAAACGTTAAGGGGACTGTAAGACTCAGCATGGTAACCCAGAGATTTGAAATTCTCCAAGGAGATTTTTCCAAACTTAGCCCCAGATGATGTTTCCTTCACATCTGCAAGGAGACCTGCCCTCAAGGCTGATGATGATGGAAAAGGTATGGTATGTAAGTTGAACTCCATCACCAACACTAAGTCCCTGGCTTCTTCAGAGAGAACAACTCATCTCTATTGCTTTTCTATAAAAGGAATAGAGTTTTAGTATTGATGTGTTTCATATATTCTTATCCTCCAAAAATGTTTGGATCTGGAGGAAGTGCTTTTACATTCTAAGTGGAATGATGTAATCTCAACATCTTTGGATGAGACAGAGCCAGGAGAGGCCATAGATGTAGGAGTCTCCTCCCTGACACTAGTCACCCTTCCTATGATGGAGAACTCCAGCCAGAGCTGCTCACAACCTCGATAGGAGGGGAATTTCAGTTGTATGTGGAAGCCAGCATGGATGGGTTTGGGAGAGCCAATTATGTGCATCTCTCCCTAGCTCTTCCCAGCCCCGCACTCAGCGACGTCACATGTGTAGCTTAAAAATCAGCCATTGTGAGAGCAGTTATGCCATGGAAATGAGGAAAGAGCTTTTTCTCTCTGGAGAGCCAGCTCTTCAATGGTACTAGCACACCACTGGAGATTCCTCTCTTGGTCATTCTTATACAACCAAGGTATCATGACATCTGCCAGACTTCATGGCTGTAAATCAAAGAGAAGAAAGACCCCACTGTCCTTCACTGAAGATGACTGACTGCTAAAACATGACAGGAAAATACAATTTTTTTTTTTTTTTACAAACTGAGTCACAGCCTCCCGTCTCTAATTTCCAGGCTGTTCAGGCTTTTGGTTTTTTGTTTTTTGGGAAGGAAGGAAGGAAGGAAGGAAGGAAGGAAGGAAGGAAGGAAGGAAGGAAGAAAAATGCACAACTTTGAATCTTCCTAAGAAGCTAACTGCAAAGATTTGGGGTTTTAGTGGGGTTTTTTTTTAATTGTTGTTTTTTTCAGAGTGTAGGGTTACAGCAAGGCTGGTGTGTGGTAACTCTTCCATTGCATGCAAGGGTAAAGCCACGGTAATGACAAGGTCTTACTGTAGAACTGCTGAGGTCGCCGGGCTCAGGCCATCTGTGGTATCTGGACATGAATCTATGGGCGGCTCCCTGAGTGACTGTGGGGCAGGGCTCCTACAAGGTACTTCTGCAGACTGCCATCCCTCTGGCCATCTGGGCTCCCGTCTCCTTCCACCTCTATTATCCCATAGCCTGTAGCCCACAGCCCATAACCAGCCAGGCTTTACAGGCTCTTCTTTCTCCCCCACCCTCTTGTCAATTGCAAGTCTGGGAAAAATTATGGAATATTTTAGATATACCAAAAGGCACAGAGAAGAGTATCATAAACACTCTTGAATCTCTACCCTGCTTAGGAAATAAAACATCATGAACACTACTAAAGTCCTTGCATATGCCTCTCTGATGCTATTCCCCTTCCTTCAAGAGAGAAACAGTTTCCGGAAATTGGGACTATCATCCCGGTGCATGTCTTTATCATTTGACTACATATGTCTACATATAAGCCTGAACAGTATGTAGAATTGGTACAAAAGCTTTTAAGCTTTATGTAAATGCTGTATCTATTGCATGCCTCTTGCTGCAGCTTGCTTTATTTCTATCAATATTTTGTTTTTATTAATGTTTGTATTAGTTTTCTGTTGCTGCAGTGGTTTGAAATAACACACATTTATTATCTCATAATTTCTGTGGATCAAGGTCTAGGTGGGACTTAACTGGGTGCTCTGCTCAGAGTCCGACAGGCTGCCATCTAAGTATTGGGCACAATGCATTCTCCTGTGTAGGCCTGACCGGTGAAGCATCTGCTTCCGAGCTTATTCAGGTTGTTGGCATAACTCATTTCCCTGAGGTACAGCTGAGAACCCTAGTTCCTAGAGGACACTCACCGCTTGCCCCGCGGCCCTCTCCCCGGCTCCCCGCCCCCACCGGCTCTCCAGGCAGCTTCCATCATAGCAGCTCCCTTCTGTAAGGCCGGCAGAATCTCTCATTCTAGTCCTCTAAAATGAGGTTATACAATGTATCAGATTTATCCATCAATTTTGAGAGTCCCTGCACTCAAGGGAGAGAATTTCACAAAGGTACCAACACCCACCCGATGGGAATTATTGGGATCTGTTCTTTGGCCTAGGAAGTCTCCCCATTTTGCTGTTAATGATTATGTTAGTGTGATGCCAATTTCTTCTATTATAAACAATGTCATACTTAATAGTCTTAACAGATTTTTTCTGTACATACGAGAAAGTTTCTAGGCCCTAAAGCACACCAAAAGTCTCCGACTTTACTAGTAATGGTCAAATTACTCTCCAGAGCAGTTACGGCCTATGTCCATGCTACCGGGAAGTATGTGACTTCTGCAATTCCACATAGTCTCCTACTCTCGAAATTGAAAGAATTATTTTTATATCTTTATTTTATGGGCAGTCTGAGAGCTGTGAAATGGTATCTCTTCGTTCTAATTTTTAGTTTTGGAATTACTAATGAGGTGAGTAAAAGGTAATGAGTGCCTTTTCATACCTTATTTTGTTTCTTTCTGGGAACTGTCCTGGACTGTTTGTCTATTTCTCTCTTTTGTTTGTTTCTTCTTTGTTTTTCTTGTCTATTTATAGTCCTTTATGTGTCTTTGTTCCTAAGTCTTTGTATTATTGCACTACTGGTATTTTCTTCTTGTGTTTCTCTACCAACCTTCTACCTTTTACTTTTATATGCAGAACTTTTAAACTTTAATTTGGTCAAATTTATCAGTCTTTCCCTTTATGATTTATTTCTTTTATGACTTATTTAAGAAATATTTTTCTATCCTGAGGCCAAATCCTGAGGCCCAAAACATAGTCACCTATATGTTTGTATAAAGGTTTTAAAGTGTTGCTTTAGGGGCACCTGGGTGGCTGGGTCAGTTAAGTGTCTGACTCTTGATTGTGGCTCAGGACATGATCTCATGATTCATGAGATTGAGCCCTGCATCAGGCTCTGCACTGACAGCATGGAGGCTGCCTGGAATTTTCTCTCTCCCTCTCTCTCTCTCTCTCTCTTTCTCTGCCCCTCTCCCGCTGGTGCTCCATCTCTCTTTCTCTCCATCTCTCTCTCTCTCTCTCTCAAAATAAAGAAAATAAACATGAAAAAAAGTTTAAAAATTAAAAAAAAAATAAAGTGTTATTTAACACATTTAGTTTTATAATATACCTGATACTTATTTTTGTCCATAGCATAAACAAAGCATCCAATTTTATTTTCTATTTCTATATAGATATCTAGGTTTTTAGCACCAGTTATTGAATAAGCCATGTTGACCTTTCTAATATGCCATGTCATCACTCATTCACCAAGTTTTCACATATGTATAGTTTTGCTTCTGGATTCTCTATTCTATTCCCACATCTCTTTGCTCATTCCTATACTAATACGCTCTGCCTTAATTATTATAATTTTATGATAAGTTTTAATATGCAAACAGGCATACCCTACCATCTCGTTCTTCTTCTCAACAATGTTTAGTTTATATTTGACCGTGGCTCTTTCATATAAACTTGGATTCAGATTATTAAATTCCATGAAAAGCCTTCCTGGGATTTGATTGGGGGAGTCCTCAATTTATACATTAATTTAGGGAATGTTATGGGTGTGAATAGTGTACCCTCCAAACTTATATGTTGAAATGCTTACACGCAGTACGTCAGAATCTTCAAGGGGATGCTTCTACAGTTTCAGAGCTGTCTATTCGGAGCCCCATGTCTTGAAAATAAAGTGAAATAATGTGGCCATTTACCCGGAGATGCTGAGGGTGATCGGTGATCAGATGGCACATTCACGTGTCGGGACAAAAGTCTAGCCCAGAGGAAGAAACGTGACTGTTGAGGCTAGAGTGTTAACGTCTCCTCAGATCCCAACAGTAATGGAAAACATCCATGGGCCTCCTTTCCAGCTCCCTCTTAAAAATAGCACTTCTGGCACTTACTCTCTGAGTGTTCAGATCAGACTAACTCAGATGGAAGCAGGAGAAATTCCAAAGGATGGGGACTTGATATGTCCCCTTATTTTCATCAAACCACTTCGGTTCACACCCCAGTTATGTGTTACCTATATGGCCTTGGGCGAGGTGCTTCTCCTCTCTGGCCTCCGTCGTCTGACCTGTCAAATAAAGATTCTGGTAGCACCTACTCATGTGTGGGATTAAGTGACTCATTCACGTAACTCATTGGGAATAGCGCCTGGCACACGGTAACACAGTAAACACTCGATAAATACTAATGAAGCCCACGGGATGGCCACCTTTGCACTGCCTTTCGGCTACTTACTGGGTTTTTACATCTCTTTAATTTTTCCTTAAAATCTCAAAATACGCTGCTTAAATGTTACTCTATCCCCCATATGTTCCACCCGGCGGCCTGGCACACGATACGTCTCTAGTTCA
This sequence comes from Lynx rufus, assembly GCF_022079265.1. Lineage (NCBI taxonomy): Eukaryota > Metazoa > Chordata > Mammalia > Carnivora > Felidae > Lynx > Lynx rufus. The sequence continues at coordinate 46,714,800 of NW_025814829.1, forward strand.
TTTGCACAAGTTTATCCAACCCGGCCTGTCGACAATCACACTACCGCCCGCCTTGCCTTTTTTCCAGCATTTAGGGTCAGATGCCACTGGTTTCCAGGCCAGCTTTCCACAAGGAATGGAATGCTAAACAAAAAGCAAGCAATCTTGAAATGACCAAGCTGAGCCTGACCATAGATATGCTGGCATGCTGGGGGAACCCCTGGTGTATAGCCTCATCTGCTAAAAAGTCCGGTGCTATCCTGGGGGTCAGTGGGCCTGGTGAACTTGAAGACATTCATGCTGGGGTCTTAGGGAGTAGGGTGGGAACAGCGAATGAGTGGCCTCCTTTCTTCTCAGTAATGCCCATCGAGCAATGAGATGGCTAGGCTGTCGTCTGTGGTGGGGCAGAGGGCTTCCCCTCCTGTTCAACATAAAATCCCAATACCCAGCACCATGCCTGGGCCACACTAAGCGGTCAACAAATAGACACGGTACCAGGTAATTTTCCCTGGTACCCAACCCTAGTCAGGTTTAACACAGGCTCTGGACGCACAACAGATAGTTAATGAACATTGCCGGGTGCTCCAAGTGGTCCCTGTGCTTCAAAATCAGTGCTGGCCTCAGTGACCTGGGTCCCTACCTTTACCTTGTCTTGTAAGACTCTTCTGTTATATTTGCATAAGTGCACACGTCCTCGAGGAATGAGAAGAAAGGAGAAGTCGCTAGACAAACACAGCTCTAGCTACTAAGTAAGATGTTTCGCGCACAGTGATGAAGTATCCGGTGTCACTGTTATTCTTAGCGGCAGCAAACACATATTATGGCATTAAACCCGCAAGGCACTGTGCAGGTCGAAGGTGCAAAGAGTCACAGGCCGCCAGCCTGGCCGACAAGGGAGCTCAGCGAGGCTTTGGTCAGGAAAACAGAAGCACGGAAGCAGAAGGAGACGGGGCGGGACAGAGGCGCAAAGGCCGGCTCTCAGGTTTGCCTTTTAGAAAATCAGGAGCTTCAGAGCTTCCGTAAACCGCTCCTGCTGATCCCAGCTGCGTCAAGCACCAAGGTCAGACGTTTGCAGAGGCCTCCGCAGCCGCGTGTGCCTCCAGAGCCAGGGAAGCGATGAGAACACTTCTGCCTCTCTTCCTCGTGCCATATTTCAGGCAAATGCCTTTCTTAGGCGGAATGTAGCTGGGAATGCTGCCAGCGAAGAACGCTGCTGGGAAGTTTCGTTCTCAGGCTTTCAACCCCTGGGGTACGGGTGGAATATAGCAGGGATGGGATGGCGTTGAGTTCTCAGCAGACAGTTCAGCATGAAAAGCTTCTAAGTGTAAATTTAGAAAAACAACATTCAAAGGCATCCTTAACCTTTGCGAAGGATCTGAGAAGCAACACAATCTGTGCTTGGAGACAAGCATTGCCATGAGAGTTGGAGCCTTTAAAGGAGGCTTTGGCTAGAGTCATACCCTAAGACAAGACTTTGTCACACAGATAATGGGGAAAGGAAGACCACACTTACTCACTCGCTCATGCATTTGGTCATCCATGCAGCGAACATTTATTGCTAAGTCCTGAGCTAGGCTCTTGGGCTCCTGAGCTGTGAGTACCCACCAATTGTTTTTCAGAAAGGGAATAATATGATGAGAGTTTTAGTGCGAGGAGATCACTTTGGAAATGCATGTGAGCATAGACCGATTGAAAAGGGCAGGTGCCTCAGGGTAAACAGTGCTTGTCCCTGGATGGTGAGACTGTGAATAAAGGCTATTTTCTTTTCTAAATCTTTCAGTATTTTCCAAATATCCTGCAGTGAATGTATATTGCTTTTTATCAGAAAAAAAAAAAAGTTTTAAGAAAGAATTTGGTGGGGGGAGCGCCTGGGTGGCTCAGTCAGTTAAATGTCTGACTTCGGCTCAGGTCATGAACTCCTGGTTTGTGGGTTCGAGCCCCGCTTCTGGCTTTGTGCTGACAGCTCAGAGCCCGGAGCCTGCTTCAGATTCTGTGTCTTCCTCTCTCTCTGCCCCTCCCCTGCTCACTCTCTGTCTCTGTCTCTCTGTCAAAAATAAACAAACATTTAATAAAAGGAAGGAAGGAAGAAAAAAGAAAAAGAAAGAAAGAAAGAAAGAAAGAAAGAAAGAAAGAAAGAAAGAGAAAGAAAGAAAGAGAAAAAGGAAGGAAGGAGATAGGGGGTGCCTGGTTTTTTTGTGACCAGGATACCTTGCCTTTCCCCTCACCTTCTTCCCCTTCACTTAATTGCCTCCTGTTCCGTTCCTTCCTCTGTTTTCAGTTGAAACTTTCCTTCCCCGAAAAGATTTGCCTGAGCCCTAAGGTTAGGTTAGGTCTCCACATTCTATACCCTCAGCCCCTGGGGTTCTCCTACTACTGGTCATACTCCTTGGATGTCTGTCTTTCGCACCAGAATGTAAGCCCCACAGAGCAGGTATCATGTCTGTCTGTTCACAGCTGATGCCCAAGCACATTGGCCACTCCATAAATCCTGCTGCAATGAATCAGCCACAGTTTTAAAGGATGTAAGATTGAAGACTGGCAGATTAATAAGGAGGGAAGTATGAGAGCCTGGACAAAGGAGGGTGAGTACCGAGGGAAAGGGCAGAGTGATGAAGGGGAGAAGGTATGCTATTAAATCTGCAGAACCCGGTGACTTGGATACATTCAACAAGAAACAGAGGTTGGGGGAATATTTTGGAGGCAGAGCTAATAGAACTTGCTGATGGATGAAATGTGGGAATGATGGAAAGAAAGCTATCAAGAAGGCCTAAAAAAGAATATATTTCTTGGGATGCCTGGGTGGCTCAGCTGGTTAAGTGTCTGACTTCAGCTCAGGTCATGATCTCTCAGTTTTTAAGTTTGAGCCCCCGCATGGGGCTCTAATGATGGCACAGAGCCTTCTTGGGATTCTCTCTCTCCCTCCCTCTCTCTGCCCTTCCCCCACTAGTGCTTTCTCTCTCTTTCTCAAAATAAAAACTTTAAAAAAGAATATATTTCGCACCAGCCATCAAAAAGAATAAAATCTTGCCATTTGCAATGACATGGATGGAACCAGAATGTATTATGCTAAGCGAAATAAGTCAGAGAAAGACAAATAACACATGATTTCACTCATATGTGGAATTTAGGAAACAAAACAGATGAACATATGGAAAGGGCAAAAAGAGAGAGAGAGAGAGAGAGGGAGAGAAGAAAATCATAAGAGCCTTAAGGATAGAGAACAGACTGAGGGTTGATGGAGGGAGTTGGGTGAGGGATGGGCTAGATGGGTGATGGGCATTAGAGGACACCTGTTGGGATGAGCACTGGGTGTTGTATGTAAGTGATGAGTCACTAAATTCTACTGAAACCAATATTACACTATATGTTAACCGACTAGAATTTAGATAAAAATGGGGGGGGGATATATTTCTCATCAAAAAATATGTTGTCTAGCCCAAGTCACTACTGACTTGAAGAAGCTGGAGAGTAAAACCTAGAATTTCAAATGCTGTCATTACTTTTGCTTTGCTCTCATAGTCCCTCAGCAATAACAAAGGACAAAAAAACATTCCCCAGGAATCCTCCCAGTTTAGCCAACTCCAAAACCAAGTGCAGCTCATCCAATAGCCTCTCTGATGAGCCTCAGTGGCAGAGCTTCAGAGCCACAAAGGCCATGTGTCAGTTTATGTTCCAGGAGTTACCAGACAATTGCAGGAAAATGTCTGTCCTCCTTTCCATTACAGTGTTCCAGAAGAAGAAGAAAATGGCCTGAGGCAAAAGGGGAAAGACAGGCATTATGACTTTTAAACCCTGGCAGCCTTACCTTCCACCACTGTGGTTTGAAGAGAGGTTTAAAGCTAAGCTTCCAGAATCATTGCAAATGGCTAAACATGGCTAAACATGATCACAGAGGGAGAGGGAGATGAACTGTGTCTTTGCAGAAGTCATTGGGGTGCACGGTGAGTCTGTGAACCTGAATGTCCAGAAAGGCACCTCAACAGATGCCTTGGTGGGTGGCGTGTGTCGGGGGGCATGCGTGTCACAAGAGGGTGAGCCTCTCGGGTGGACTGGACAGATGAACAGCCATTCAGACTGATGACAAGTGTACCAGGGATGGGGCACCTGACCGGCTCAGTCAGTAGAGCATGCAACTCTTGATCTCGGGGTTGTGGGTTTGAGCCCCATGTTGGGTATAGAGATTACTTAAAAAAAGTAAAAATAAAAATCTCAAAAAAAAAAAATACCAGGGATGGTTGGTAGCTAGCAGCGTGTTTATGGATGTCTGCATGAGACTTCACTCGGCATAAACACTTTGCAGAGACACATTTTGCGGTTACTTTCAGAAAGCCCTCAGTTTCCAGCCACTGACAGAATCCAGGAGCTGCAGAGACTGGAGATGAGTTGGACAAGGGTGGTGCCCTCGGGGGAATGGGCTGGCCCTGAGAACTCTGTGCTCGGGAGCCTGGCTGGGGAGAATATGGAAGGAAAGAGTCAGGTAAACCCAGTTGGATGTGAGGTTCTTTGACCTAAGCTTTGGCCATCTCTACCCCAGGCCCCAGTTTCCCTCCATGCCAGGCTCCTCTTCTGGTGAAAGGGGGGTGAATGAGCAGAGAAGTCCTTGGAAAAGAGATGTCACCTCTGAGGGATGTAAAAGCCAGAGCTCGAGAAGCTGATGCCGTGAAGCACAAGGAGCTTACGGCTGATCCCTCTTAACTTGCCTCAAGATGCACCTTGTTGGAGAAGACAGACCCCTTATTTCTCTTGGCTCACTGGTAAGACCCAACGTGTCCAGGGGGGTTCAAGGAGGCAAAAAGCCTGAGGTAAAGTCACAGGTGAGGAGGGATTAAGAAGAGACCAAGGATGACAATTGGACTTAAAGGTGAGGGCTGAGGCTAAGGTATGGCATCAAAGCAAGGGGGTGGGGAGGGAGACACCGAAGAGGCCACCTCTGCTCATTCCATCCAGCCCTGTCCTGTCCCACAAGCATACTGAGCACCAAGCACCCTGCTCAGTGCTACAAATGCTAAAAAAGACAAGCCTCCTGCGCTCATGAAGCATATAGTTTTCTAGGCAAGCAGGCTATTAGAAGTCCACTAACATGGGGCACCTGGGTGGCTCAGTCGGTTAAGTGTCTGACTTTGGCTCAGGTCATGATCTCATGGTTCGTGAGTTCGAGCCCTGAGTTGGGCTCTATGCTGGTAACTCAGAGCCTGGAGCCTGCTTCTGATTCTGTGTCTCCCTCTCTTTCTGCCCCTCCTCACTCACACTCTGTCTCTCTCTCAAAAATAAATAAACATTAAAAAAATTTTTTTAAAAGTCTGCTAACATGATGAGTGCCAGAGGTACAGGGTGCAGAGGAACGGCCCTACCCCTGCCTGGGGTCCCAGGGGAACCTCCTGAAGAAGAGGGGAATAGATGCTCTGAGAGCAGAAACAGTCCCATGTGTGTATGTGCACACACATGTACAGATGCATGTACTAATATTCCCCCCACAGTCCTGTATGGTATTTTGAATATGGCAGATACACAATAAAGATTGTTGAGTGAGTACAAAAATTAATTACTTTTTCTATCTGCATTTCTCTAACCATTCCTCTGCTTTCTTCCTAAATCTTACTCTTTTTTTTTTTTTTCCTTTGCTGGAAATGCCCAGTAGACTTTCATTTTGGGGTAAGGTCCAATAAACCAGATGTCAGTCAGATATAGAAATTGTCATTTCATGACATGAGCCAGTTTTGGAGCCAAGGGTACCTGTGGCCTCTGGTTAGAAAGAAAATCACCATCATCTTAATCATCAGAGAGCATTTATTGAACACATACTGTGTGTCAAGTGCTATTTTAAGGGCTCTAATTATGGAACATTCTTAATGTTTCCAAATCTAAATCATTTGATCCTCATAATAACCCAATGAAATGGATACTATTACAGGTGAGAAGTTCGAGTGATGTAACTCGCTCAAGCTCCCAGAGCCAGTACACGGTGGGGCCAACACCGTCTACAGCTCCTACTAAGTCTCACCCTTGGGACCGAAAACTGATGGCAAAAGCATCTTGGGGTTACCCCCCAGTATATAGGCCAGAAACCACTAATTATTTCAAAATTTTTAGTTACGTAATCCCCACCAGTTCATTTTCCCCTAATGCCCCATTCCCCTGTAGGAACAGATCCTAAATTCAAAGAGCTTTGTAGATGATCACTTCTGTCTGGGCCTTCATTGCGGTGGTAAGATACATAAGCCAGAAAAAACACGACAGTGTTGGAACCATGGAGCACATCATTTTCTCCGTCGGAGAGTAGCAACAGGTTAAGGTCCCATTGCTCTCTGGCAATACAAGGCCAGGATGAGAAAAACCTCCACGGCAGGTCTGGCATGCTTGGCCTCAGGTCAATGCCCATGCTGTGGTCTCACCATCTGAAAAATGGAGCAAATGATCTTTGGGCCTTGTGAGCGCACTGCAAGATTAAGAGACTCCCGTCTGTATCTGAGAAGTCGGGGTCTTCTCAAAGGAAACAGTGATTCTCAAGATTTATTATTCCAAATAATACCATCACAGAGGGCCAGTTTGGGCCAGTCCTCTCTAATTCTTCCCCAGTATTAAAATCAACATTCATCAGAACCCGACCTACTACCATAGAAGGGTGAAGGATGATTAAATGAAACAAGAGGGAAAAAGACTCCTGTAAAAGACCTGGGTGGTCGCTATGGACATCCCCCACAGACGCATGTAGTCTGCATTGAAACGCCCGCCTGTGTGGGCCTGTTCTCTCGCCTTCATTACATCATCTTTTCCTACTGGGTTGCCATTCCCCTCACTACTGCAAATGTTCCTCATCTTCCAGAAGCAGACCATTCGTGGTTATTGAAAGCAAGAGGCTGAGGTTTTTTTTTTTTTCTTTACAGAATCCCAGATCAAATCAGACTGGGAGACACTTGGCCTGACATCAAAGCTCGGGGACAGACTTCAAATGTATGAGAGGACAAGTCTAATCTCTACTTCGCTGATTACCATAATCTGTAAGGTTATACAAAAGATAACCTGAACTCCCTTTAAATACTTAGTGAATTTTGGGGCGCCTGGGTGGCTCAGACACTCGGTTAAGCGTATGACTCTTGATTTTGGCTCAGCTCCTGATCTCACGGTTTGTGGATTCAAGTCCCGCATCTGGCTCTGCACTGACAGTGTGGGACGTGCTTGGGATTCTCTCTCTTCCTCTCTCTCTGCCCCTCCCTTGCTCTCTCTCAAAAATAAATAAATAAATAAATAAATAAATAAATAAATAAATAAACATTTCAAGTAATCTCTGCTGACTTAAAAAATATATACTTACTGAATGTATACCATGGGACAGACACCGCTCTATGAGATGAGGATGTAAAATTGAACAAAATAGACTAATTATTGGCATCATCATTGGAGTTTATATTTCTAGAGGGAAAGACGGACTGGCATTCCCTGTAGTAGGAGGGAACCAATATTAATGAAGTATTGCCCTGTGGTTCTGTGAAAGAAGTAAATGAATTAATAGTAGTCCGTATTCTTCATGTATCTTTCAGGGAATACACACATTTCCCAGGGCTGTACAGGATACTACCAACCCTACAGCTTGCATTCTACGGTGGTGTAGTGATTTAGGTAGTTACCATTGCACTTCTGTTCCCTTTCCTTTTCCTTGAGCAGAGAAGTCCAGGGCGCTGTTCACTGGGAATTACATCCAAGGGAAAAAACAAAAACAAGAACAAAAACAAATGGATCCCTGAAAGCAGATGTTCAGCAAATCAAACTCAATCCGGTAACTTAATTACTTGATGAAAAGATGTTTACTAAGGACTGAATGCCTACTGTGTGCTGTACATTGTGAGAAATCTGAGAAAGTGTTGAGTCCTGCCCTTGGATATGAGACATGAAAGCAATTAGTGAATAACATAAAAGAGTGTATTAGCTGTTTGTGACAGTAAAGAACGGGATGAAAAAGATCTAGAAACAATTTTAATTTCCTTTTCCGCAATAAATCAGGACAAAATTCGGATTCCCCTGCTTTGGCTGACAACTAATAAACTCAGCAGGAGACAAGGTGCATCCAGGAATATTTTTCTTTAACATAAATTAGCCTGGCGGGGTGTGGGGGCAGGGAGGGAGTGATGGGGTAGAACTTAAGGATCCTTAGATTTCTGGGAGAAAGCCATGGAGAAGGGTCTCGGGCAGACAGAGAATGTAAAGTGAGAGTAAAATGAATGCTCTGCTCTTGCTCCTTCCCAAGCTCCAGCATGGACTTTGGACAAAAGGACAGAGTACACATTTTTTGCTGCTCCAGGGCTGCTGGGCAGCCTGCAGGATCACCTGACCATGTGTCTTCTCCAGAAAAGCCCACCTCTGCCTTGTGCTGGCATCATCAGGACTCACCCTGTGGCTTTGCAGAGGTTGCCTACCCTTGAATCCCATTAACTTCTAGCTCTTTGATATTTCTGTCCCCATAGCTACTAAAAGCAATGCACTTCCATTAAATGCTAACATTTTGCCTTTTCACCAGCTTTCGGAATTTAGAAAAACTAGGAAGAGGGGAAAGAAAAAAGAAAAAGGAGAAATGATGTCAAAGAAAGAAGAAGCTGTTTTCCTCTCAACCGTGTATTCCCCCAAGTGAAAATCTGTTAGGGACATTGCAGAAGAAAATGGGTGTGACCTCAGCCCCGAAACCACACAAAACATTTTGTTTTTAGCCTGGGCCACAAGCAGCTGGAGGAGGGGGCCTGGGATAGCACAGAGTCTGATCCAAACCCTCAGAATAAGTGTGGTCTTCCCTCTGGTTAGAGGAGAGGGAGGCAACCACAGAGCTGTGGAGGCAGGAGCCAGCAACTGAATCAGCTTGACGACCAAGGGGACCATGGCCTTGGGCACAGAAGCCCCGTGCAGAGAGTGCCGTGGCTCTCCTGGAACCCTGCCGAGGCAGAAGGCCTGGAACGCTCGAAGGCCAGGTAGCTCTGGGGGTCCTTGTCTCTTCAGGGAGCAGGCAAGCTCTCCCAGGCATTCTAGGGGAGAACAGAATGACCACATCTGCTTGGGTTTCAGCAGATGAGTAAGTATCACCATTATCATCAAGGGTTTGCTGGGTCTGGCTCTGTGCAGGGCGGCATACTGGATCCTAGGGGTACAGAGGCCAAGCCTCATCTCCGTCCTCATGGACTTTACTTTCTTTCCAGGAGTGCGTGACACGTGCTTCACACCTGTGTTTCAGAGAGGCCCAGGAAGCCCTTTGCTCCCTCAGGATCCTCTTGGGGCAACTCTGGCTCCTTTCCTCCGGGAAAGACAAGATGCTTAGGTTATTCCCGTCCGCATTGTGGGTGTGGTCTTTGTCGTGCCTGGGAAGGGAGAGACAGAGGGTACCTTTTTCCTCAAATACTAGGCCAGCAGCTTGTATCTATGGAGGCTGAATTTGAAAGAAAAGTCCATGAGTGATGAAGAGAGAATTCTGTGCCAGTCTAGTCCCTTCCCGGGCAGATCAGCAGTGTCTGGTTAGGACAGAGTCAAAGGTAAATTCTGAATGATCACAATCCAGTAAATATTTATACAGCAGACACTCCGCAAAGAACTTGGGTATTAAGTTGAAAACAACACATTGCCTTAAGGAACTTTCAAATGAGTTGGGGAAATTAATACAAATAATATATACATATGTATAATAATATCTACAGTATATAATAATATATAATTACATATATCGACAGCGTGGGGAACACGTCAAACAAGTACGATATTGAAGAATGTGTGCATGAATGTATAAGTCCCGCCCTCCCTGACTCTGACTTCCCCTATGAGAATTGTAAGAAATACATACTTAACCTTTGTGTATTTGTTTAGAAAGAGGATGGCCGAGTCCTGAGCACACGAATTATGAGTCATCCTAACGGAGTCAAATAGGAAAAGAGGAACTTGGAGGTGAGAAGAGGAAAAAGGAGGTAAAGAAACAGAGGTGCTGGGGCACCTGGATGGCTTAGTCGGTTAAGTGTTTGACTTCGGCTCAGGGCGTGATCTCACGGTTCATGAGTTCGAGCCCCGCATCGGGCTCTGTGTTGTCAGTGCAGAGCCCGCTCCGGATCTTCTGTCTCTTTCTCTCTGCCCGCCCCCCCCATGCGTGCACATGCGCTCTCTCTTTCTCTCTCTCAAAAATGAATAAACAAACAAGCAAAAGTGCTGGCACTGAGTTCTCGATACAGTTAAAGTAGAGGAGTGTAGTGGGTTGAATAGAGCTCCCCCCAAATTCATGGCCTCCTACAACCTCAGAGTGTGACTTTATTTGAAGGTAGGACATTTGCAGATATAATTAAGGTAAGGATTGAGATGACATCATACTAGCTTAGAATGGCCTAAATGCAAATGAGGTGTGCTTGTAAGAGTCTGAACACAAAGAGACACACGGGGAAGAAGGCCAGGAGAAGACGAAGGCAGGGACTGCAGTGTGATATCACAAGAAGCTGAGGAATGCTAGGAGCCACCAGAAGCTGGAAGAGGCAAGGGCAGATCCTCCCCTAGAGCCCCTGGAGGGAGTGTGACCCTGCCAATACCTTGATTTTGGACTGCTGGCCTCCAGAGCCCCGAAAGAATACATTTCTGTTGTTTTAAGTCACCCAGTTGGTGGCAACTTGTTACAGCAGCCACAGGTAATGAATACAGCGAGGGAAAGTAAACCAGGCCCCTGAACTGGGAAGTGGCCTTGGAGGAGAGGGCATAGGAAGGTAGGATGGAAAGTGGAGTTGATAGCTGGGCTTCTGCACAGATACTGTTGTGGAACCAACGTGGGTCCGTTCCTTGGTGAATTACAGACAGACTACAGCAGGTGGAGCCGCCTCACAGAGTTGTCTTTATTTGCAGCAAATAAGGAGAACACGGGGAATTACTTCCAAACCTGCAGCTCGCGGAACAGCGGTGAGCAGGCTCCTTTTATTAGGGCTGCAGGTGGATGTTCAGAGGTGGCATGTCAGGTGCAGGCATAGAGCTGCACCTGCACTCTCAGAAACATGCCTGTGCATACTTTGTATCTCATGCTGATGGAGCTTACGCTCTTCCCAGGGCGGAGTGATGATTCATCTGGGCAGGCGTCATGCTAGGGGTCCTACTCAAAATGTTTTTCTACCCCCACAATTCGTTAGTTTCTAAAAGATGAAAATGATAGTTGGGCAGAGGCTTCTAGAAGTTTCCTGAGTTCAGGGGTTCTGGCTGATGACCAAACCACAGCCATGTCTGAGATCATGAACCCTGGGAGCTGGATAGAAGAGTTGAGAATTACCTGCAGATCTGTGCCTCATGTCTTTGTGTTCAGAATCTTATAAATACGATTATCCTCAGCCATTTCTGTGTCAAGCACCAACTTACTTGGCGTCTCTGAATCACAGCAGAATTAAAAAACAGTAATGCAGGGTGGCTCAGTCGGTTAAGCGTCTGACTCTTGATTTCAGCTCAGGTCATGATCCCTGTATTATGGGATGTGGAGTCTGCTTAAGATACTCTCTCTCTCTTTCTCTCTCTCTCTCTCTCTCTCTCTGCTTGTCTCACCCTCTCACACACACTCTCTCTCTAAAATAATAATAATAATAATAATAATAATAATAATAATAAGGGGCACTTAGGTGGTTCAGTCGGTTAGGCAACTGACTTCAGCTCAGGTCATGATCTCATGGTTTGTGAGTTCAAGTTCCATGTTGGGTTCTGTGCTAACAGCTCAGAGCCTAGAGCCTGTTTCAGATTCTGTGTCTCCCTCTCTCTCTCTGCCCCTCCCCTGCTAGCACTCTCTCTCAAAAATAAATAAATATTTTTAAATTAAAAAAAAAATACAGCAATGCAGCTATGAGCCAGGGAGCCAGGCCTGCAAGAATGAGTGGGTCCACCCACCTCATCGCCTACTCCTCGCCCCCATGAGTGACTCAAATGACTATGTGCCTGGGGTTCAATTACGCATTTGATACACTAAACTGAACCCAATGGAGAGGTTACCCGAAATAAAGGCTTCATGAGAAAGAGCCTCCGAGGGGAACCTTGTAAATTGGGGAATCTAACCTGGTTAGAGGTGCTTAGCAGGAACGGGAATCCGTGCTGTAGACGGCTAGTATGATCACAGATTGAGATAAGGGGTTTGGGCTTTATTCTGCAGGCAATGGAGAACTACCAAAAATGAGTAGTTGTAGAGTTTAGAAAGTTCACTCTGGCAGCAGAAAAGGGGGGATGCTTTTGTGAGGAAAGTCAGGTTAAGTTGAAAAAAGGGGAGTATGGAAAAAGAGCAATTCGGAATCCCGCTGATGCTAATTCAGGCAAGAGATGAAGAGGGTCTGGCCTACAGGAGCCAGTAGGAATGCAGACGATTTAAAAGACAATTAGAAGTAGAATCAACAAGATTTGGCTGATCTGTTTGGATGGGATATTTCTGTCTTAGCCTGAATTCCCCTGCTACTTGCCCAACACCCCCCAAAACAGAATCCAAGACAGAGGCTTATGTGCGAGTAATAGCTGTGGGCAGCCAGCCTGGGGAGCAGGAGTGAGGGATCAGGGCAGTGGAACGAGCAAAGAGGAAAAGGCAATGTCAGGATGTGTCACTGTATTCATGACCGGAGTTCCGTATCTCTGAGCCTTCAAGGAGTCACAGGAGACGTGTTCTCCATAGACTTCTGTCCCCTATTGGTTCAGGGTGTCCCCGCGGGTGTCCACGGCCCTGCAGTTGGTAGCCCTGTATGTGTGTTAAGCAGGCCCCTGGTTCCTTAGGTGTCACATGTGGACCTCACAGAAGCCACAGAGCAATAAGCAAGAGGTGCTTGAGGTCAGCTTGAGGGACTGTCTCACTGCACTGGAGCTCAGCTGTATATTTTACTACCTTTCATAGCACCTTTCTCCTGCTTTTTGAAAAAGGAGCCCTACATTGTCATTTTGCATGGGGTCCTACAAATCACGTAGCCTGTCTTGCCGGTAATTCCTACTAAAGAGGCAAACTCAATCGAACACACAGGTCCCACCTGAGGATATTATGTCATCATTTTATTTAGAGGATAGGTGTGTATATGTGGGTGTGGGCGTGTGGGTGTGCGTGCGCACGTTTCTAGCTTGCATCAGGCCCCTTGTGGTGTGCGCGAACAGGGCGACGCGGGCATGGGAGCTCGGATGTGGTATTACTGCCACCTTGTGTTCAGTCCGTGCACAGCATATAGTTCCAGGAGGAGACTCCCAGGCAGCTGCTTCCACAAATGCTAAGGCCACCCACACTCCAGAGCCAAGCTGGTACACCAGTAGGGTTACTATTCAGCTGGTGGTGTTTAATGAAGGCAGACCACCGGTACAAACCATTTTAGAGCCTGGGCTGAAAATGCCTGTGTGTTTGTTTGTGTGTGTGTGTGTGTGTGTGTGTATCCCTGTGCCTTTCTCCTTCCACACCATCTTTTCCTTCACTCCTACTTTCCTCTTCTTTTTCCCCCTCTCATAGCTGTCCCTGCATAAGTCAAACCATATCCATACGTGGGCGGCCTGGCCCTTGAGGTCCCTCCTGGAGAACACCAGGGTTGTGAAGCACTGCAGGGGTGAAGCAGGGAGGGTATTCAGGCCCTGGGAGGCTGCTGAGTCAGGTTTCCTGAGTCAGCCCGGACTGCTGGGCCGACAGGGTCTCTAGGGACAGACGCATGCCAAGTTAATATTCTTACTCTGTGATGCCAGGAGCTGCAACCAAGGAGCCCTGGTATTTACCACTTACAAAATAGTGAAGAGGAATAATTGTTCCTCCCCCAAAACAGGGAGCCTAAGGAAATGATAGTTCCCTTACTAGCTATAGACTAGACACTAAAGGAACAACTTATTTGATGGTAGACACAGAGGAGACAGAGAAACGAAGCCCAAGGGGACAGCGAATGGCTTCGTATTAAATGTGAATGAAGCAAGCATCCCTGATTTCTTCATTTCCTCCTGCTTTGTCCAGGGCTCTGACCCCATGTGTCCCCAAGGATTAGCAGAGAAGATTGACTGGGACCAGAGCATGACCCCTTCATCATGGCCTTGGAGAAACACATGTTCCAGATATCTTGGGTGAGACAATGGAGGCTTAAAAAGAGAAGGACTGATTAATATTTTCAAATCAATGTGAACATTTTTGGAAGTCTTAAAGCAAAACATAAATTATAGGGAAGCTGAAAAAATTCTAAAAACATAAATATAATCAGTAATCTGGTCACTCACCTATTACTTAATATTTCAGTTATTTCCTTCTTAATATTTTTATTTCTATCTATCTTATAACTATACCTCTCTCTTTAACCACGCATTTTTCAAAATTTGGAACCCATCAGATTTTATAAACTAGAATTACAACATGTTATTTCTTAATTCATTTAACTCTCCCTCTACTGTTAGACTTTTAAGTTATTTGTTTTTATTCTAAATAATCCCATGGCACATCTCCTTATAAATAAACTTAAGAGTTTCTCAGTATTTCCTTGGAATAGTTTCCTTAAAGTGGTATACCTAGGTCAATAGATAAAAATCTTGAAAACACTCTTGCCAAACTGTTTTGTAGACAAGTTATGCCAATTTATATTGCTACCACTAGGATAGGAAATTACCCATTTCCCCACACCCACAATAACCCTGAACTTCCTTTTAACCTTTGGTAATTTGCTAGATTAAATTGTCATTGTTTTAATTTGCTTTCTCTTGGAAACTAGTGAGGTTGAATATCTGTCGTGTTATTAGATATTCTGAGGATTGTCTACTGGGCTTAAGTTTAAAAAGATATTCATCTATGTTTTCTTCTGTTTTTTTTTTTTTTTTAAGCTTTGTTAGCATTTAACTCTTTAATGTATCTATGGTAAGAGGCAAAGGTATAATTAAAAATTTTTTCCTGGAGCACCTGGCTGGCTCAGTTGGTAGAGCATATGACTCTTTTTTTTTTTTTTATTCTTGATAGAGAGAGAGAGCATGAGTGGGGGAGGAGCAGAGCGAGAGAGGGACACAGAATCTGAAGCAGGCTCCAGGCTCCAAGCCGTCAGCACAGAGCCCGACGTGGGGCCCAAACTCACAAGCCCCGAGATCATGACCTGAGCCGAAGTCGGACGCTCGACCGACTGAGCCACCCCGGGCGCCGCTATAGAGCATATGACTCTTGATCCCGGGGTTGTGAATTTGAGACCCACACTGGGTGTAGAGATCACTTACAAAAATAAAATAAAATCCTTAAAAAAAGAAACAAAAGAACGTTTTCCCTAAATCTTTAACCAGTTGTTCTACCATTTGTTCAATGACTGTTACGCTTTCTTTAATAAATAACTAAATTGCAGTTACATTGGGGGCTCTTTCGGGCCACCTGCTTTAAGTTCCTTTACCTGTCTGTTGATTTTGGCACTAGTTCCAACTAATTCAATCACTGTGACTTTATAATGTATGCCACTTCAGTATCTGGTAGAGCAAGGCTATTCATTATTTTTCCTTTTCAAAAATTGCGTAGCTTTCTACCTCATTCCCATATGAGTTATTCTCTTACATATATTTTAGAATTATTTTTTTAAGAAAAAAATCCATTGGAAGTCCCCTCCCTCCCCCATTGGAAGTTTTGACTGAAATGGCATGAAATCTGTGCATTAACCGATTGACATAAGTAGGGATTTTGTAAGCACGGATTCCGTGACAGCAATCAGGACTTTCTCCTTGAGCCATTGCTCCTCCAGAGGACAGAGCGGAGTGAGGATTTAGAGACTGGGCCTTGGTCTGGGGCCTTGCTCTGTGAGCTTGGCAAGTTCCAGAACCTCTCTGTGCCTCAATTTCATCATCCATACAATGGTTCTTGTTGTTTCATTAGGCCCAGAACCAACATGGTGACTGAGTCAAATCTCAGTCAAATCTCAAAACATTACCAATTAAATTTTTAATCTGTCCATCCAAAAAGTACCTTCTAGCCTCCAAAGGAAAGACTGTCTGGAAAAAGCAAAGGCAGTATAACTGACAATGGGGACTATCTCCATCTAAATGTAAATCTGGAATCTCCAGTTGAATATAAGCATCAGAAGGGCAGGGACTCCCTTCTCTCACCCCACCTCACACACACATACACATAACAGGCACTTAATATGTATTTGTTGAATAAATAAATGAATGAATGGTGATCATTCTCCCAATCCTGGAATTCCAGGACAGTAAGGCCAAGAGCTTTCCCCACCTCTGTGAAATGGCCAGGGAGAGTCACAGACTTCTTAGGAAAACTCAGGTAAAGTGAGCCTTCTTTAGGCCTTGCCAAGCTTCCCCACACACAAATGGAGGAGGGTGCATTGGAGAAAAACCTTAGGCTATTTTACAAAACCAACACTATTAATTAAAGAAGACCCTAGAATTTTCTCTTAGTATCTGAGAGCTGCCTATGTTACTAGCCACTGAATTACTTTACTCTCTTCTTAAAGTGAAGAACAGCCTAATGAGATACTAATGCTGTTTAAGATATCCATACATACATGTTCCCACTAGCATTATTCACAATATCCAACACATGGAAGCAAAGCAAATGTCCACCGACAGATGAATAGAGACACAAAATATGATCTATCCACATATCGGAGTATTAATCAGCCATAAAAAGTAATGATGTACAGACACACACTACAACATGGATAAAACTTGAAGACATTCAGTGAAAGAAGCCAGTCACAAAAGGACAACTGCATGCTTCCACTTACATGAGGTCCATTGAATAGGCAGAAAGCAGAATAGTGGTTGCCAGGGGATGGGGGTGGGGGAAATCGAGAGTTATTGTTTACTGGGTACAGCTTCAGTTTGGGAGGATTAAAAAGTTCTGGAGATGGATGGTGGAGGTGGTTGTACAACAGTGTGAATGTACTTAATATCACTGAACTATACACTTAAAAATAATTAAGATGTGAAGTTTTATATTATATATATTTTACCACAACTTTTTAAAAAGGTACTGATGCTGTTTCAAGATGCTTTCACGGGTGCCTGGGTGGCACAGTCAGTTGACCATCTGACTCTTGATTACAGCTCAGGTTATGACCCCGAGGTCATGGGATTGAGCCCTGAATCAGGCTCCACGCTGAGAGTGGAGCTGCTTGAGATTCTCACTCTCCCTCTGCACCTCTCCTGCTTGTACACATTCTCTCTAAAATAAAAAAAAATAATAAAATTAATAATTTTTTTAAAAAAGATGCTTTAAGGGGCGCCTGGGTGGCTCAGTCAGTTGAGCATCTTGATTTTGGCTCAGGTATCATCTCACGGCTTGTGAGATGGAGCCCCACAACAGGCTCCACGCTGGATATGGGGCCTGCTTAGGATTCTCTCTCTCCTGATGCCCCTCCCTTGCTCTCTCTCCAAAAATAATAATAATAATAATAATAATAATAATAATAATAATGCTACTAGAACTATTTTTACATAAAGGAAGCAAAAGGCCACAGTACACAAAGCTGGCTCACTCATTTCATGAACTGATTACAGATGACCCCCAGTTGTGGGGAGAGAAAGGCATCCCATGGGCTAACATTAGGGATAGATGCCTACTTGACACGGGTCCTGGAATTTTCTGATTCTACCTTGACAGCAGCCCGTGTTGTTCTCTGCTGCCAGCTGACCTGTCAGTTCCTCCCCAGTCCATTAGAGATGTTCCAATAAACTCGAACCTTTAAAGGAGTCTGCATTCAGCTTCCTACCCAGAAGATGTAAATAGCATATGGGCATCCTCACTTAACCCATCAGCGCATCGAAGATACAGGTCTTTGCCATGCTGATATACACTCCTTGATACTCTTCTAGCAGGATCGTGGGTAGGTGGTACTCTCCTTACATCCAAACAAAGGAAAGGGGCCCCTCAGATTGCTCACTCCAGACCAAGGACATCTGCTATAAAGATGACCAAAAGTTCCCTGTAATATAGACTGAAAACTTTTAATTTTAAGTAATCTCTACACCAAATGTGGGGCTCCAACTCATAACCCCCAGATCAAGAGTCGCTTGCTCTTCCAACTGAGCCAGCCAGGCACCCCAGATAACAGCAGTTTCTAAAGGGCAATTCTCCTCCCTCCCCTCTAAAAACCCCAAGTGTTTTAATAAAGATCCTAGACGTGTAAATGGAAACAATTTTTATCATTGCCATCATTAATATGATAATTATCGCCATTATAGTGGACGGAAAAGATTTGCAAAATCTACAGGAAGGACGACAGAGAAGGAGTTGGCAATAATTCCAGGTTTATGGCAAATAGCACCCTAAACTGGATGGAGGATATAGGAGAAGCAGATTGAGCGAGACAGGGAAAGATTCAGGAGAAGAGAAACTGACGACGATGTGCTGGAGGGTGTGGGGAGCGGAAGGAAAGTAGGTGGGTAAGAACGAAGGTAGCTCAACAGTATATAAAGTTGAAGGAAAGGCTGCCACGGGGCCGAAGCACGAACTGCACCAGCAGTATCAAATCTGCGCTCCCTCCGGGTTTCTAATCTGCCCAACGTTCCTTGAAATACCGCGAGAACGCGAAGCCAATAAACCCTCCAGAGGTAGCCTAAAGACACGCCCCCCCGCCCCGCCCCTCGCGTCCGCGCCGTATTCGGTAGTCAATAAAATTGCGGCGTCTCGGCGTTTGCGGTGGTAATATGGCGGCTTCCATGCTGGGTTCTCTGCTGCGGACGGTCCGGCAGGTCAGGCCTGCGCCCTTAACCCCATGCCTCCTTCCCACTGAATCCCCAAACCCATGGGTTCCCTACTACTCTACCAACTGCAGTGCCCAGTGTGGACCCGTCTCAGGGGAGGTCCGAACTGCAGATTTGGTGTTCGTAAGCCTATAACTGACAGGCATTGAAAGCTGCAGGTTGCCGCCGATTTGTAAGAAGTTAGTGCAGGTGGAGAAGAGTAGGAGTCCGTGGATTGAGGCCCGAGGGATTCCCAACGTTAAGCAAGGAGAGTCGAGCAAAGACTTGGGCGTTCAGCGAGGGAGAGGGAAAGCTTGGAGAGTGTCGTGGCCCAGAGGCAGGTGACAGAATTTCTGGGAGCAGAGTGGTCAGCCCTCTGCTCAGAGTTGCCAGACCAATTAAAAGGGGGGAGATAACTGGCTATTGGTTTTAGCAGTGTGGAGGTTGGGGCCTCCATCATAGCAGTTTTAATGGCGTGGTAGGGGCCAAAGCGTTCAAGAGAGAATGAGGAAAGAAATTGGGAGACTACGAGTATCGACGAACCTTTGCAGATGTTTTGCCAAAGGGGAGCCGAAAAATGGGTCAGTAGCTGGAAGGACAGGTGGGTTAAGAGTGTTTTGTGTCTTTGTTTTTTCACGTGACAGAAGTTAACTGCAGGTTTTTGTGTTAAAGCGGAAGATCCTGTAGCCTGGGAAAAATTAAGAGAGGGAAGAATTGCTGGAGCTGTGCCCTTGTGTAGGTAGAAGGTGATGGGTCCCTGTTCCATTATTTGGTCTAAGGAACATGGACAGTTCATCACCTGCGGTAGCATTGTCCAATAGAAATATAATGCCAACTACATGTGTAACTTAAAACATTCTAGTGGCTATGTTAACAAGGCAAAAAGAAACATGAAAATTTTAATAAAATATTTGAAGCCAGCGTATCCAGAATATTACTTCCATATGTAATCTATGAAAATGACTTATGAGATATTTGCATTCTTTTTCATACCAGATCTTCAAAATCCAGTTTGAATTTTTTTTTTTTAACGTTTTATTTATTTTTGAGACAGAGACAGAGCATGAACGGGGGAGGGGCAGAGAGAGAGGGAGACACAGAATCGGAAACAGGCTCCAGGCTCCGAGCCATCAGCCCAGAGCCCGACGCGGGGCTCGAACTCATGGACCGCGAGATCGCGACCTGGCTGAAGTCGGACGCTTAACCGACTGCGCCACCCAGGCGCCCCTTCAAAATCCAGTTTGAATTTTACTTCCGGCACATCTGTTTGGATGCCAAATCTTCCGCTATTAACATGGAAAATGTAGCCCTACCAAAACAATAAAGTTGTTTGATATTTACAGCTGCTTCAGTTTAAATGTTTAATGAATTAAATTAGGAATTAATGTTCTCCAGTTGCACTAGTTACTGCATTTCAAGTGTTTGGTAGAATATGTGGTTAGCGGCTACTATCTTAGAATGGATCTTTAATAACAGGAGGGAATATACAGCATATGATTACAGATTCTGGTAAGTGGGTAGATGTAACAGATATTTATGGAAATTTCTGATTGCTTCTAATTCTATAATTAAAGAGAAGTGATCAGTGGCATGTGAGGATATGGGAGCAGGTGTTAGGGATTTAAGGAAAGAAGAAATGGTGTGAAATAGGAGTAGACAGGAAAACTAGTAACAAGCATTGTAGCAAGTATAGTGATGTTAGGGGCCAGAGAGTTGAGGATGTATGAAAGACAACATTGTATTTACACGCTATGGACTTCAGGCTGGGTAAGGGGAGAAAGGAAATCAAGACCTGACAGTGAAAAGGTGGTAGGCTCGGGGCGCCTGGGTGGCTCAGTCGGTTAAGCCTCCGACTTCGGCTCAGGTCATGATCTCGCGCTCTGTGAGTTCCAGCCCCGTGTCAGATTCTGTGTCTCCCTCTCTCTCTGGCCCTCCCCCGTTCATGCTCTGTCTCTCTCTGTCTCAAAAATAAATAAATGTTAAAAAAAATTTTTTTTAATAAAAAAGAAAAGGTGGAGGACCAATGAATTAAAAACCTCACAGGAATTGTTATTGGGGTGTTTGAAGGAACAAGCTAGAAATAAGCAATAGAGAATGAGATACACAAAACTGAGATGATAGAAGGCTTGCACTTAATGGTGATAAAAGACTCAGGGCAAGGAAGTTAGTACAAAAGTCACTGGAGGAGAGGGGTTCGAGGAACAGAGAGATCAGGGGATAATTTCATGTATATTGGCTCACCAGGAATTAGGACAAGAATATCAGAGAGCATCTGATTCTTTTTTTTTTTTTAATGTTTGTTTATTTTTAAGAGAAAGAGGAGCAGGGGAGGGGCGGGGACAGAGGATCCAAAGCCGGCTCTGTGCTGACAGGAGAGAGAGCCTGATGCAGGGCTCGAACTCACCATCTGCGAGATCATGACCAGAGTGGAAGCTGGATGCTCAACCGACTGAGCCACGCAGGTGCCCCTGAGCATCTTATTCTTGATTTCAGCTCAGGTCATGATCTCAGGGTCATGAATTCAAGCCCCGCATTGGAGCCTACTTTAAAAATAATAATATTGGAGAGAGTAACAGTGAGCCAGGATCTAGATTCATTTAAAAATGAAAGTGGTAGTTGAGTGCAGGAGTGAGGGGTGGTGGGAGGTATAACCCAAAAGCATTAAAGTCACAGCTTCCTTTCAAGAAGGAAGGTTTGGGAGCTGCCCTGAAGAGCGAGCAGTACACTTCCCTCACACCTCTACACCCAGTCGTGGGAGAGGAAAAAAAACGAAACAAAACTATAGGGGAGGCTATCAGGAGGGATTCAAGATTCAGCTAGAGCAAAAATCTGAAGATGGTAAGAGAAGTTGAGGATTTAGAAGATATTGATGACCATACAGCATGAATTGAAGAGGGCCCAGTGGAGGCATTTTGGGAGGTGACAAGGGGTGAGAAGGGGACAGGAAAGTGTATAGAACAGAATAGATTGCAGTCTTCATATATACAGCATTGTTAGAAACCAATAAGAAAATATTGACAATATAATAGAAATGTCGGCAAAGGACATAAAACATTCACAGAAGAAATAATGTAACCGACCAATAAATGTTTTAAGAGTGTATTTCTAGTCAGAAAAAAATTATACAGTTAGTAACGAGACATGTTTTAAAATGAGAGACGTTTTAGGGGCATCTGAGTGGCTTGGTTAAGTGTCTGACTTCGGCTCAGGTCATGATCTCAGGGTTCGTGAGTTCGAGCCCCACGTCGGGCTCTGTGCTGACAGCTCAGAGCCTGGAGCCCGCTTCAGATTCTGTGTCTCCCTCTGTCTGCCCCTCTGTCTCTTGCATTATCTCAAAAATAAACATTAAAATAAAAAAAAATGAGAGGTTTTAAAATAAATAGAAACCTGTTAGGAGATGGTAGAGAGGAAGTTGATTAGAAATAGTTTGGAAAAGAATTGAAGGAGAATGTTTAATTTTGAGTTCTAAGTCTCCTTAACTTTCAGTTTCGTAGGTAAAAGCAAACTTTGTGATGCCCCTCAACATAAATTGTTTCTTTCAGCCAAAATGATCTCCGCTTGTCTTATGAATATATCTTATTCATTTTCTATTTTGGTTTGGACAAACTTCACCTTTTCTCCCTTCCCCCCACCCCCCAGCTGTATAAAAATTCTGTCCCTTCAGAGCCTTACTGAAGGTCCTTTTTCCAGGACACTTGTTTCTAGCCCAGCCCCAGTGACCATGGTATTCGTTTGACTCAGTTATGTCAAATCAATATTGAAATTCCATTTGTGTTTATTTCCAAAGGTGATTGGAGAATTGTTGTCTTTCACCATGAGAATTTCAGCACTGAAGGCATTCAGTTTATCTTTTATTAATAGATTGAAAAAATGTTTGTTTTCCAGTAGTCTCATTTTCACTTTTATATTCTTTATTATTCTGTACATATATTTCTTCTATAAACAGCTTTTATTGGAAGCCATCATTACTTTCTATAGCTGAAATTTAATTAACATATAGCATTTACTCTGGTTTGGGACAGTCTTGAGTTTCTAGTGGCTTGTACAATCTATGCCTGCATTATGTTAAGCAAACTGTAGGTGAGTAAATTTGAAGGTCTAATTGACTTTATTAAGTAATCTTGAATCAGGCACCATCCCATCTAACAAGTAGAGGGAAGCTCTTAGGACTTGTACAAAATGAAGATTTTTTATAGGAAGGATGGTGGGGCAAGAAAGTTATCGGCAAAAGAAAAGGTAAGATCACCTTCCCTTAGGGGGAAAGAGCACTGGGCCTTGTGCAGATGATGTCATCTTCCTTTGGGGTGGGGATGGAGGGCCCATGTGGCACTCATTGGCACCCATCAGAAAATTCTTGACTGGGGCGCCTGGGTGGCGCAGTCGGTTGGGCGTCCAACTTCAGCCAGGTCACGATCTCGCGGTCCGTGAGTTCGAGCCCCGCGTCAGGCTCGGGGCTGATGGCTCAGAGCCTGGAGCCTGTTTCCGATTCTGTGTCTCCCTCTCTCTCTGCCCCTCCCCCGTTCATGCTCTGTCTCTCTGTGTCCCCAAAAAATAAATAAACGTTGAAAAAAAAAAATTAAAAAAAAAAAAAAAAAGAAAATTCTTGACTGACTAGTTAAGACTGCTTTTCTGGGGGAGATTGAAACTGCAATTAGATTAGAGACTAGGGCTAAGTGATGCCATTTTGGGTCTGTGGTTTTCTATTTTACAGTTACCCCCTTTTGATCTAATTCTCAGCTTAACAGAAATGTGATCAAAATTAAAGGCATTAACGCCACTCTCAGTTACCAACCTCAAGTTCTCGCAGATTTTGTTATTCCCTTGTGTGGCCTGTCCATATGGTTATGGCTTAATCTCTGGGATATTCACAAGTCATGGCTTCAGGTTCACAATTTTTTAAATGTCATTTTCTTTGTTCCTTAGATGTTTCAAGTCCTTTAAAAATTTTTTTTTAAGGTGGGGCGCCTGGGTGGCGCAGTCGGTTAAGCGTCCGTCCGACTTCAGCCAGGTCACGATCTCACGGTCCGTGAGTTCGAGCCCCGCGTCAGGCTCTGGGCTGATGGCTCAGAGCCTGGAGCCTGTTTCCGATTCTGTGTCTCCCTCTCTCTGCCCCTCCCCCGTTCATGCTCTGTCTCTCTCTGTCCCAAAAATAAATAAACGTTGAAAAAAAAAAAATTTTTTTAAGGTAATCTCTATACCCAACATGGGCTGAAACTCACCACCCCAAGGTCAAGAGTCGCACACTCCACCAACTGAGCCAGCCAGGCGCCCCCAGATGTTTCAGGTCTTAGGGAAATCATTTGCTTGGTGGTTAACAGCTGTGAACATGCATTTAAAGCTTTTAAGAGAACACAACGCACCACAGAAGTTATTATGATTACTAGAAGCAAGGTAATTTGAATATATGGAGTGTACTATAGAGCTATGGTTCCCAAGACCCAAACCAATCAAAATTAATTCAAAGAAAGACCCCATGCAAAGAGCTACCTTTTTAAGCCAAGTGACTTGTTCTGTGATCTTATGTAATTGAGTTTCAGCTTCCCCAGAAGTGTTAATCTAAGCATAGCAGG
Source organism: Lynx rufus (assembly GCF_022079265.1). Classification (NCBI taxonomy): domain Eukaryota; kingdom Metazoa; phylum Chordata; class Mammalia; order Carnivora; family Felidae; genus Lynx; species Lynx rufus. The sequence goes on from NW_025814829.1 coordinate 46,738,976, forward strand.
TGGTGGCCATAAGCACAGACATCTTGCTCAGATAAAAGATAATCAAGAGCTATTTTATTATGAAGGACAGCTTTGACTCGAGAGTCTAAGGATCTTTATTGGGCTGCTATTGCTTTAGCAACAGATTTTGCAATAATTCTAAGAATTAAGGAGCAGTTCTTGATCACAGCCTCATTTATGTATATCTCTAACCAGAGAAATAGGGACCCGTCAAAAGGAATGAATTCTGAGTCATGAATAGGCCCTTTTTAACTCAACAGTGTAAATTCAGGGGAATCGACTGATGAGATGTCTTATTTTGCTTGTGAAAAGTTAAAAGCCCAGTTAGATTTTAGCTAAGCCTGAAGTTAAAGAGGTTGTGCCCTCTTAGCAACAGCCTGGGAGATACAGCTGGGGACATTAATCTTTCCAGGCCAGTGCCAGAGTAAAGGAAAAGGAGGATGGATTATGGATTTTTAGTATGAAGTCGATCTGTCATCTTGGACTGAAGCAGTCTACCTCAATACCAGCCACTTCTCTTTCTTGTCAATTTGATTTAGAGGTCTGCAGCATCTGTAAGGACCAGGGGTCAGGTGGAGCTTTTGTTTTTTTTTTTTTAAGCTGTGTGTTGTGTACCCAGCACTTAATACGTTTTAGTTTTGCTGTAGCGTCAGTGGTCAGGAGTACTAGGTAAGGTCTTTTCCAGTGGGGCTCAAGAACTGTTTTTCTCTAAGAATGTTTCCAAAATGCCACTTTGATCTACATGTGCCACACTCTTACAAATACAACGTAAAGACTTAGTATTACTTATTTGACAATGCTTCCCATATTTTACTTATTTTTACATATTTTCCCCCAGCTCCTCCCCCCCCATTTATATATTAGCAAATCTTTCAGAATATTCCAGGTCAAAGACTTCATTTGTTTATTTTTAAAGTTTATTGATTTGAGAGAGAGTGTGTACATGGGCACTTGAGCAGGGGGAGGGTCAGAGACAGAGGGAGAGAGAATCCTGAGCAGAGCCCCACTGACCCCAGCCCTAGGTGGGACTCAAACTCAGGAACCCTGAGATCATGACCTGAGCCAAAATCAAGAGTCCCTTAACAGACTGAGCCACCCAGGTGTCCCTTAAAACTCATTTTATAAAATAATTTCATTTTAATCTTAACCAGCTTGATCATACATTAATATTCCTTTTCAAAGACTTCAACAAACCTATAACTTTTTTCCCCTACATTTCTGTTTTATCATGTGTTTTTAATTTGTTTTCCCCTTAACAAAAATTCATCTCTAATTCTCATACTTTTTTTTTAGTGAAAACATATCCTACTTCCTTGACATATGGAAATGTTTCCCTTATTTTTAGTAGTTTTAATTACATATATTAATTTGAATTTCTAACTTAGAAACTAATTTCTAGTGAAAAGTAAGAAGTAAGCAATTGTGAATGGTCTGGTAACCAGCATTCCTTAAATTTGCAAATTTATGAATACATTTTATAATTTCTAGAAACATGTATGTCTTTTTGAAATTTTTAAAAATATTTGAGAGAGGGAGAGTGGGCGGGGAGGGGTAGAGAGAGAGGCGACAGAGGATCTGAAGCAGGCTCTGTACTGACAGCACAGGGTCTGATTCGGGGCTCAAACTCACAAATGAGCCGTGAGATCATGACCTGAGCTGAAGTCGGACACTTACCGACTGAGCCACCCAGGTGCCCCTAAATATTTTAATGTAGCATTAACACACCTAAATATCTTTTAGTTTCTCTGTAATCAAAAGATAAACCTGTGTTTAGTATTTAATGTTTTAGTATTTTGTCCTATTTGGAAAGGATCTAGATATTTAATGAATTTATCTTAACTTGTCATTTAACTTAGCAAAACTTTAAGGTTTCAAGTTACTAAAAAGATTTGGACACTATTTTAAAAGGTTACCTAAAACTTTTTATTTGTTAAGCAATTAGGTTTAAATTACCTACCAAAACTTGATTAAACATTAGACAAAGTCTGCCATTATCCCTAAGCTATTATTTTTTGGTGGCCATGTTGTAAGCGACAGGTAGAATAAAAGTTTTATATTTAATGGTGGTAACTAAAGATTTGTCTGTTTTTAAACTTTTTTTTAATGTTTGTTTATTTTTGAGGAGGAGCAAAGAGAGAGAGGGAGACACAGAATCCGAAGCAGGGTCCAGGCTCTGAGCTGTCAGCACAGATGCGGCGCTTGAACTCAAGAGTCTGATGTGGGGCTTGAACTCAAGAATCATGAGATCGTGACCTGAGCGGAAGTCGGATGCTTAACTGACTGAGCCACCCAGACACCCCTAAACTAGTTTTCATATCACATCTGTTTTCAGATCCCATGAACTTGAAAAACATTTGGGTTAAATTCTAGTTTTCTGAGAGTTTTAGAATGCCCAAATTTTCCAAGCATTTGCCTTCAAACCAACTAAATAGAGCTCCTTTACTGCTCCTTTAGCAGTATCATTTGGAGTTAGAGAAAATATCTCATATTTACAACATAGATGGACACAAATACATAGATGAGATGTAAACAAAAATTTATAGCTTTTGTTTTTACTGATATTTCCAACTACCTCCTTGTATTTATTTATTTTTGGTGGGGGGGAGATGAAAACTTCCCCCTAAAGTTTTGCATTTTAAAGAATGGCTCTTAGGTCCTAGAGAAGAGGGTGGGTAGAAAATTTACAGAAAAAAGTATCCAAGTTTTCTTCAAGGTGGAGATTTGGAGCATATCTGTCTGTTATCAAAGGTGCTGGAGTCTGGGCTTGAGAACTCTTTCAGCAGCTTGTATTTTAAAAGGGGCGCCTGGCTGGCTCAGTCAGTAGAGATTGTGAAGCCTACTTAAAAAAACAAAAAAATAGAAGGGCCTTTTTCCACCACTTTTTTTTTCCTTTAGTCTCAGGTGATTGTGGGCTGCGCTTCCGTTTCAGAGATGTGATAAGATTTAATCATTTCAAGGGACAGAGAAAGAATGTAAAAATTTTTTATGAGAGCTTCAGGATAATTGCAATTTAAAATTTACCTTTTTTCTTAAGGACAGGACAGTTTTGTTTCAATATCCTGGTCTTTTATAATATGCACATTTTGAGAATAGGTGAGGTTTTAGGATTGTGAAAGATAGGTGGGTTTTGACTTTCTGGTTTTGGAGAGATTTGTAAGACAAAGACCGTTTTTCTCCAGAGAACTGTGTTACAGCCTGAATATCAAGGAACTGGCTCACGTTTTTAAATAGATTTACTTATTTATATCAGGGAGATTTTTAATGAAAATGAGAATGAAAAGATGGTTGTAAAGTCTGTATAAAATAAAGCATTTTAACAGAAGCCTTCTTTCTGGTTATAAGGTTCAACCTTGGCACCTATAATCCTGTTAGTATAAAGTATTAGCTTTATACTTTAAAACGTGTGCTGCTGTTCCACGGACAGGAATTCTCTGGTGGGCGGTGGGCAGTGTCTAGGATACACCTGCAAAGGTCGTGCATGAAAATGCCTGAGGCTGGCTGGGATTGATCATAGTAAACCAGGCCCTATGGTTTGTTTCTCAGGCTTCCGCTAAAATCACTTTCTGCTTTCGGCGTTTACAAGAATAGTTGATATACTTTGAACCTAGAGATTAGGCTGGAGTACTCTCTCTGAATCTTGTAGGGAAGAGGAAGTTAAAACAGACAGACGGGGCTGGATTTTAAGAAGGGGAAATTTTGGGATGCCCAGGTGGCTCAGTTGGTTAAGCATCTGACTCTTGGTTTCGGCTCAGGTCATGATCTCACAGTTTCGTGGGTTTGAGCCCTGAACCAGGTTCTATGCTGATAGTGCAGAGCTTGCTTAGGATCCTCCCCCTCCCCGACCCGCCTCTTCCTCTCTCCCTCTCTCTCTCTCTGCCCCTGCTCAGAAAGCTCCAAAATAAGCTTAAAAAAGGGGGGGGGGTATTTTCATTGGATGTGGACATTTATCTGTCTTAAGCCTAATTTTTGTTCTTTTTTTTATCTTAACCAAAGATACTCTCATACGCACTCTCTATTATAGCCATAAAAAGGCTTACTGATAGGAGTCGATATTAAAATTAATAAGACCCGACTTGTTAATGGCCAATGAAGCCTTTAAATTGGCTACATTTGGGGAAAAAAATTATAAAGAGCTCTCAATTGCCTTATTAGTAGAAATGGCTAGTTTTAGGGACTCCTTTGACAATATAAAAGAACAAAAATTAGAGGTGCCTGGGTCGCTCAGTGGGTTGAGCGTCTGACTCGACACCTGCATGTCACATCCATGCAGTGGAATATACAACCTAAAGAAAAGGAGAAGCTTTTTAACTTATGGATATGAAAGATCTCCAAGATACATTGTTAAATGAGAAAAAAGTAAGGGCATGAAACATGGGACGGGGGGTGTATATGTATTTGTATAGGCAAAGGTCTCTGGAAGGATACGGGATCTAGTAACAATGGATACCTTTGGAAGTGGAGGGGTCATCATTGGTCAGATAAGGGATGAGGTAGGAGAGAGTCCACCCTGTTTTTTCTTTTTACATTTTTTTGGTTTTTGAACCACTATTAGCCTAAGTAAAGGTCAAACAATTATAATAAAAATCTAAGAAAATGTTTCACTTTCCAACACACCTTATTGGCATTATTAATTACCACCATTTTGGCTTAATGGACATTTGTAAAAGTTATTTTGAATTAAGTCTATTTAAGTTATTAAAATGATCCAAAATTATTAGAAAAAAGCTATTAGGTCATAAATAGTAAAAGGGATCACAGAATGGGAGACACTGGCAGAGCCTGGGTCTCACTGTCCTTCACCTTGTTCCTTGTATTTTAGATGGTTCCTTCCTCAGCTTCAGGTCAAGTTCGAGGTTATTATGTAGACTGGAAAATGCTGCGTGATGTGAAGAGACGAAAAATTGCCTACGAGTATGCAGATGAGAGGCTTCGAATCAATTCCCTCAGGAAGAACACCATTTTGCCAAAAGATCTTCAGGTGAGCTAATTAAGATGCGTCCCAATGTGCCACAAGATCATTCTCAAAAAGCACCGTTGATACTGTTGTAACTTAGTAACAATGTAATTTCTGGAGGATATGATCAAATTCTCCCAGTCAACCTAAATTAATACCCTTGAAGTTATTCTGGTGAATTTCAGATTAAAGAGAACTTTTCATTCCTAACTAGCCTTTTAACTGTTTATTAGATGATCCTTAGAAAGTACTGGTGAATGGTAATCACACAGAAATTGGACAGTTATTTTGGCCTAAGGTCTCTCCCCCACTTCTTCCCACTCTTTCAACACCTCCAGGCATTGGGAGGCTGTGCTGACTGAGGCCATGTGCCTCATATGTGGCCTAAGCTGTTCCTCACCCAGGGCAATGGGTGCCTGCCTCTCTGAACTCCTTCACCCACCTCTGTGTGCTGAGGTGGTTTTCCATCTGGTTTACTTTCTTCTCATACTCCTTAGCTTGAATAAGAGGATGCCAACCGTGTTTGGCCTCCTGAAGCATATGGGTCCTGCACCTAGCTGGTGACACAGCATACCTGCATTCATGAGTCTTGTTGAGAACCTGAACTCAAACTCAAGGCTACTCAGACTATCAAAAGCTCAGAGGAAAATAAAAAAATACTTATAGAAGCTGGCTGAATAATATACAGGCCACTCATTACCATTAATTCTTTTTAATCTTGTCCAGATTAGCCAGATCAGCAGAAAACTGAGTGTCCTGAACCATTCGGTTATGGCTTTTACCATACGGCATTAAGCTACTTGCTTACATTTAGGGAGTCGTAAGAGGAGGCCTCTGAGAAAAACTTAAGATGTTGCGGAGGATGTTATTTATGAAGACCCCCCCCCCACCCCCACCCCCCCCCCCCCCCCCCCGCCCCAAGGAATGGCTCTGGTATGAGAACGAGCAATAGCTGTTCAAGGACTCTGTGAGTTGTAGGAACTGATCCTGGCTCTGTGTTGCCTACCAAGTAGCATACAGATCAAACTTCTGTCCCAGAGGTCTGTCTCTAACAGACTTACAGGCTTTTCACAGTGCACACTATTGTCTCATTGTCCCTGTGCCCCAATTTCCTCATTTGTAAACTGACTTAAATCTTTTTTGGGAACAAGGAGAGGTATATAAGTGTATATATATATATATATATATATATATATATATATATATATATGATAGGTACGTACATACATACATAATTCATAGCTCTTCTAGGACAGCCTCCATGAAACTTGACTTCCAGCCTGGTCTCCCCTCCAGTCCACTTTATAGCACATACTATCTACCATTCATTGACTTAATTGTCAGTGTATAGAATTCACTAACTATTTCATAATGGCAACACATGCACAAGCTCTTGGAGATTAGGAAATAATTTTTTTTCAGCTGTGCAACATATATATTTGATTTGCTAATTCTGTATATTACTCTGTGTACAATGATAATGATAAGTGTAGTCATTGTCACCATACAATGTTACACAATATTTTGATTATATTCCCTATCTCTGTGACGTACTTCTTTTATAACTGGAAGTATATACCTTTAATTTTAAAATAACAAATAACATTAAAGTAACATTTAATGTTATTAGTTTCAGGTAACTAACACATTGATTCAAAAATTCTGTACATCATGCTCAGCCATAAGTGTAATCACCATGCAACGTTATTGCAATATTATTGACTGTATTCCCCATGCTGTACTTTCCTTTTTTTGTTCTTTAATTGAAGTATAGCTCATGCACACTGTTAGTTTCAGGTGTACAACCTAGTGATTTAACAACTCTATGCATTGCTATCCTCACCACTAGTGTAGTTACCATCTGCCACCATATAACGCTATTTATGATACATTGACTATATTCTTATGCTGTACCTTTCCTCCCTGTGACTTACTCATTCCATAACCGAAGCCTGCTCTTTCTATTTTCCTTCACCCCTTTTGCCCATATACCCACATATCTGCCCTCTGACAATCACCGGTTTTCATTTTTGTGGGTGAATTTCTATTTTAGTAGTTTGTTCAGTTGTTTTTTTAGATTTCGCATATAAGTGAAATCATATGGCATTTGTCTTTCTGTTTTACTTATTTCACTTAGTATAATAACCTGTAAGTCTCTCTGTATTGTTACGAATGGCAGGATCTCATTGCTTTTTAAGGCTAATATCTCATTGTGTATACATACACATCTTCTCTATCCATTCATCTATCATTGGACACTTGGGTTGCTTACATATCTTGACTATTGTAAATAATCCTATAATCGTAGGGGTGCATATATTGTTTCAAATTAGTGTTTTTGTTTCTTTGGACAGATACCCAGTAGTGGATTACTAGGTTGTACTGTTTTCTATTTTTTATTTTTTGAGGAGACTTCATACTGTTTCCCACGGTGTCTGCACCAATTTACATTTCCACTGCAGGAGATTTCCCTTTTCTCTATATCCATGCCACTATTTAATTCTACCCATTCTGAAAGTTGTAAGGTAATGTCTCATTGTGGTTTTGATTTTGATGGTTAGTGATGTTGAGCATCTTTTTATTTGTCTGTTGGCCATCTATGTCTTCTTTGAAAAAATGTCTATTCAAGCCTTCTGCCTATTTTTTAACTGAATTATTTGCTTTTTTGGTATTGAGTTGTATAAGTTCTTTATATGTTTTTGGATATTAACCCCTTATCAGATGTATTTGGAGATGTCTTCTCTCATTCAGTAGGCTGCCTTTTTGTTTCGTTGATGGTTTCCTTTAATGTACAAAAGGTTTTTATTTGGTGTAGTCCCAATAGTTTATTGTGTTTTTGTTTCTCTTGCCTGAGGAGATATAACTAGAAAAATATTGCTAAAGCCAATGTCCAAGAGATTACTATCTGTTTTCTAGGAGTTACGTGGTTGCAGTTTCTCACATTTAGGTCTTTAATCCATATCAAGTTTATTTTTGTGTGGAGTGTAAGAATGTGGTCCAGTTTCATTCTTTGGCAGGGAGCACTTCAGTTTGCCCAATCACATTTATTGAAAAGACTGTCTTTTCCTCATTGTGTACATCCTTACCACCTTGTTATAGATTAATTAACCATATGAGTGTGGATTTATTTCTGGGCTCTCTAGTCCTATCCCATTGACCTAGCGTGTCTGTTTTTGTGCTGATACCATGCTGTTTGATTGTTACAGCTTTGTAGTATATCTTGAAATCTGGGTTTGTGATACCTCCAGCCTTGTTGTTCCTCCAGTTTGCTTTGGCTATTCAGGGTCTTGTGTGGTTCTAAGCAAACTTTTGTATTACTTGTTTTAGTTCTATGAAAAATACTGTTGGTATTTTGATAGGGATTGCATTGAATCTAGAGATTGCTTTAGGTAGTATGGACATTTAAACAATATTAATTCTTCTAATCCATGACTATGGGATATCTTTCCATTTGTTTGTGTCATCGTCAGTATCTTCCAGTTTTCAGAGGGTAGGTTTTTCACCTCTTTGGTTAAATTGGCAACCATACTAGAAGTAGTACGTTAATCACTTATGAAGCCAATATGGGAATTAAAATGCTAAAGTAGTAAAAATCAGTTTTATCTACAAAAATTAGTCTAAGGATAAACAAAATAAGATGTAAACTATAACATCATATACATAAAACATGGATGGGGTTAATTTAGTGCTTTTAGTGTATGTTTGAATTTAAGGTACAGCAACATAATACAGACTGTTAAACACTTAAGATGTTATATATAACATCTTATATATAAGATGGTAACCACATTTGTGGTAACCACAAATGAAGAAGTTACAGTAAATACACAAAAAATAGAGACAAAAATCCAAGCATAACACTAAAGAAAGACCTCAAACCCCAAGCGAAAAGAACAAAAGAAGAAAAAAAAAATAGACAAAAACTACAAAAACAATAAGGACACGACAAACTGCTAATAACTGCATATATATCAGTAATTACTTTAAATGTGACTGGACTAAATGCTCCAATCAAAAGATACAGGATGACGGAGTGGATTAAAAAAAAAGACCCATCTGTACACTGCCTACAAGAGACTCACGTCAAGACCTAAAGATGTATACAAACTGAAGGTGATGGGATGCAGAAACACATTCCGTGCAAATAGAAGTGCAAAACAAAAAAAGCCAGGGTAGCAATGCTTTAGGTGCATTTTCTGCACTGTGGGGATGGCAGAGGGAGAGGTGAACCAAGATTTCATTGTCAAGATGGAAAGCCCACCCCTAGCACTCCACAGGATTGTGCCAGCCCACCATCTCCACATACAAGTAGTTCAGGTAAACAACCTATGAGTGTAACACTTAGAGAATGATTAAGGAAAACTAGATCTTCATTTGATTCCTGTTACAGTTTGGTAAAACATCTTAAAGTAGAGAATGAAGAAAATGATCAGACTTCAGAGAAACCAACATCTTCAACAGAAGAAAACTGTTTGAATTTCAAAAAAAAAAAAATTTAAATACATAGACAATAAATTTGAAGAAAGCACATATTTGAAAAATACCTTCAAGAATATCAGTTCAGGGGCACCTGGCTGTCTCAGTTGGTAGAGCATATGACTCTTGATCTTGGGCTTGTGAGTTTGAGCCCCACGTTGGGTATAGGGATTACTTTAAACAAAATAAAATCTTTAAAAAAAAAAACAAAACAACATCAGTGCATGTGAATCTAAATTGATAGTCATGCAGTGATCTGCAAAGTGTTGTTGTGGATGAGGATCTTCTCAAATAAGGATTAAGTGTGAAGAAAAAAGCAAAATTGGTGAAGCCAATTGAGAAGAAAGAAGACCTTCTCTGGAGGCCAAAACTGGTCAAAATGTACAGATCAAAGACTGACATGTCTCAGTGACAGTTAATACAGAAGTGGAGAAGCTGGAGCCAGCTGTGGCTTTATGAGTTGCAGTCAGCTATGTCTGAGGAGAACAAGAAACCCAACCTTACAAAGCTGATAGACCCCTGTGGGTTAGATGATCAATTGCTACCCTGTAACAGAAATGAAGAAGAATTTGTCAGTGTTTAATAATTTTTTCTCCAGAATATTTTTGAGAATAACAATTTAAGAGATACCTAACACATTTTAAAAGGAAGATAGAAACCATTAGGGCTTAAAGAAAGGTATCTCGATGAACATCAGTTTAGGGCACTCTGTTATATAAATACAAAGTAGGCTCTAAAATGAAAAATTAGGGGGCACTTTGGTGGCTCAGTTGGTTAAGTATCTGACTCTTGAGTTCAGCTCAGGTTGTGTTCATGGTTTGGGAGATTAAGCTCCGTGTTGGGGTCTGTGCTTACAGCATGGAGCCTACTTAGGATCCTCTCTCTACTCTCTCTCTGCCCCTCCCAACTGCTCGTGTGCTTTCTCTCTCTCAAAATAAACTTTAAAAAATAAATAAAATGAAAATTTAGGATTGTGGATAAATTTTCCAAAGAAAACTGGACATTTAAAGAAATGTGAAAAAAATTTAGACCATGTTTTAAAAAATAATTTGGACATTCCTTGAAGTCTGTTTTAATACCTTTGGGTTTAGTGGTCTAAAAATGCCTGCATGTCTCCTAAGTTTATGAACATTATTTCCAAGTATCACATGTTTCCATCTGGATGGTATAGCAGGTAATTACTTGTTCATATGTCCAAAATTAAAAAAAAAAAAAAAAGACTTTAAAACAAAGACTGTAGCAAGAGACAAAAAAAAAAAAAAGGCATTACATAATGATAAAGGGATCAATCCTACAAGAGGATATAACAATTATAAATATTTATGTACCCGGGGCGCCTGGGTGGCGCAGTCGGTTAAGTGTCCGACTTCAGCCAGGTCACGATCTCACTGTCCGTGGGTTCGAGCCCCGCGTCGGGCTCTGGGCTGATGGCTCAGAGCCTGGAGCCTGTTTCCGATTCTGTGTCTCCCTCTCTCTCTGCCCCTCCCCCGTTCATGCTCTGTCTCTCTCTGTCCCAAAAATAAATAAACGTTGAAAAAAAAAAAAAATTAAAAAAAAAAAATTTATGTACCCAACATAGCACCTAAGTACATAAAGCAAATATTAATAGATATAAAGGGAGAAATCGACAGTAAAACAATAATAGTAGGGAGCTTTCACACCTCACTTATTTCAGTGGATAGATCAGCCAGACAGAAAATCAGTAAGAAACTGAGGCTTTGATTGTCACATTAGACAGACCTAACATATATATAGAACATTCCATCTGAAAACAGAATACACATTCTTTTCAAGTACACATGGAACATTCTCCAGCATAGATCACATGTAAGTTCATAAAGCAAGTCTCAGTAAATGTAAGAGGATTGAAATCCTATCAAACATGTTTTCTGACCATAACAGTATGAGACTAGAAATCAATTACAAGAGAAAAATCTGGAAAAAACACAAACACTTGGAGCCTAAACAACATGACACTAAGCAACAAGTGAGTCAGGAGGAAATCAAGGAGAAAGTCAAAAAAATACATGGAGACAAATGAAAATAAAAACACTGTAGTCCAAAATCTTTAGGACATGGCAAAAGCATTTCTAAGAGGGAGGTTTAAAGTCCTACAGGCCTACCTCAAGAAATAAGAAAAATCTCAAACAACCTAACCTAACACTTAAACTAGAAAAAGAAGATCAAATCTCAGAGCTAGTAGATGGAAGGAAATAATAAAGATCGGAAGAAATAAATGAAATAGAGACAGAAAAAAAAATAACAGTAGAAAAGGTCAATGATAGAGCTAATTCTTTGGAAAGATCAACAAAATTGACATTTAACCAGACTTATCAAGAAAAAATAAGGAATGTAATAAAAAATGAAGGAGAGGAAATTGTAATTGACATCACAGAAATACAAAGGATTAGAGAGAACATTTGAAAAATTACATGTCAACAAATTGGGCAATCTAGAACAAATGGATGAATTCCAAGAAACATACATTTTCCCAAAACTGAATCAGGAAGATGTAGAAAATTTCAACAGGGGTGCCCAGGTGGCTCAGTTAAGTGTGTGACTTTGGCTCAGATCATGATTTCATGGTTCATGAGTTCGAGCCCTGCATCAGGCTATGTGCTGACAGTGCAGAGCCTGCCTGGGTTCATTCTCTCTCTCTCCCCCTTTTCCTTTTCTTCTTCCGTTCCCCCACTAGCTCACATGTATGCATGTGTTCTCTCTCAAAATAAATTTTAAAAAAAAAAAATTTTTTTTTTCAACGTTTATTTATTTTTGGGACAGAGAGACAGAGCATGAACGGGGGAGAGGCAGAGAGAGAGGGAGACACAGAATCGGAAACAGGCTCCAGGCTCTGAGCCATCAGCCCAGAGCCTGACGCGGGGCTCGAACTCCCGGACCGCGAGATCGTGACCTGGCTGAAGTCAGACGCTTAACCGACTGTACCACCCAGGCCCCCCTCTCAAAATAAATTTTTAAAAAAGTAAATAAGGGTGTCTGGGTGGCTCAGTCAGTTGAGCATCCGGCTCTTGGTTTCAGCTCAGGTCATAATCTCACAGTTTTGTGAGTTTGAGCCCTGTATCTGGCTCTGTGCTTAGGATTCTCTCTCTCCCTCTCTCACTGTCCCTCCCCTGTTCGTGCTGTCCCTGTCTCTCTCAAAATAAATAAACTTAAAAAAAAACTTTTTTTAATATAAATAAAAGAATATTTGAACAGACCTGTTAGTAGTAACAAAATTGAATTGGTAATCAAACTCCCAACAAACAAAATTCCAGAACCAAATGTCTTCACAGATAACCTCTACCAAACATGTATAAAAGAGTTAAGGGGTGCCTGGGTGACTCAGTCGGTTGAGCATCCACCTCTTGATTTCGGCATGGGTCACGATCCCAGGGTTGTGGGATTTAAGCCCAGCATCAGGCTCTGTGCTGAGTGTGGAGCCTGCTTAAGATTCTCTCTCCCCCCTCTTCCTCCCCCTCTGCCCCTCTCCCCTGCTCGTGCTCTCTCTCTCTCTCTCTCTCTCTAAAATAAATAAATAAAATAGACTTAATGTTTATTAAACTATTCCAGTAAATAAAAGAGGAAGGAAAACTCCCAAATTCATTCTACATGGCCACAGTTACCCTGGTACCAAACCAGATAGAGACACTACAAAATCTGATGAACACAGGTGGAAAACATCCTTAAAAAAAAATTAGCAAAGCAATTTCAGCAAATATATTAAAAGATCATTCACAAAGATTTATTTCAGGGATGCAAGAGTGGGTCACTTTTGGCAAATCAAATCAGATACACTAACAAGAGAAAGGATAAAAACCATATGATCATCTCAGCAGATGCATTTGACATAATACACTAGCCATTCACAATAAAACTCAGCAAAGTGAACATACCTCAATTTAATAAAGGCCATATATGAAAAACCCCCAATTAACATCATACTCAGTGGTGAAAATTGAAAGTTTTTCCACTAAGTTCCAGAACAAGACCAGGATGTCCACTCTCACTACTTTTATTCAACATACTACTGGAATTCAACTGCAACAATCACACAAGAAAAAGAACTTAAACCATCGAAATTGGTAAAGAAGAAGTAAAACTGTCACCATTTGCAGATGACCCGATACTATATATAGAAAACCCAAATTACTCCACCAAAAAACTGTTACTACTGATCAATGATTTTAATAAAGGTGCATGATAAAAAAATTAATATACAGAAATCTATTGCATTTTTATACACTAATGAAGTAGAAAAAAGAAATTAAGAAAACAATCCCACTTACAATTACACCAAAAAGAATAAAGTACCTAGGAAATATTCTTAATGCTTAATAGTTTGACAATTTAGTGGATTTTATATGCATTTTCTTATTTAATTTATGCACTTTTAATATGTTAGAATAATTACTGTGCTTTCTTACAGTCTAGCACAGGATCAATCATACTTGTCAGGTTTAAATGAATACAATCACACTAATACGCACATATATAAGAATAAACTTCTAAGAAATCCTTAATGCAAACTTTTGCAGTAATCTTTTTCCTCCATCTTGACCACTTTTGCCCTTCTAGATTCATTCTTTACATTGCAATTGATCTTAAAAATGTATATCTCAGGGTGCCTGGGTGGCTCAGTCGGGTAAGTGTCCAACTGTCAGTCTTGGCTCAGGTCATGATCTCAGAGTTTGTGAGATTGAGCCCCATGTTGGGCTCTTGGCTCAGGTCACGATCTCACGGTTTGTGAGATCGATCTCTGTGCGGAGTCTGCTTGGGATTCTCTGTCTCTGCTCCTCCCTGTCTTACTCTCTCAAAATAAATTTAAAAACTTAAAAATAAATAAAAATGGAAATCTCACCTGATCTTTCATCTTTCTTACTCCAGCTGCCAGAATCTTTACCACAGATGTCAGGGCTCTGTTATCCTCATTCTCCAGCCTCAGACCACATTCCCTCTTACTTGCTCTGCATCCCAGAGGTTTCAGATTTTAAAGATTCATAAATCATATGGGGAATAACCAAACTTTATACCTTAAGGAACTAGAAAAAGAAGAGTAAACTTTAAGCCCAACTTAGCAAAAGAAAGGAACTCACAGGGGTACCTGGTTGGCTCAGTTGGTAGAACATGTGACTCTTGATCTCAGGGTTGTGAGCTCAAGCCCCACACTGGGCGTAGAGCTTACTTAAAAAAAAAAAAAAAAGGAAATAATAAAGATCAAAGCAGAAATAAATTAGAGACGAGAAAAACACTAAAGATCAATGAAACTAAGAGCTAATATTTTGAAAAGATAAACGAAATTGACAAATCTTTAGCTCAACTAAGTAAAAAAGAGCAAGAACTCAAAATCACAATGAAAAAGGAAACATTACATCTGAGATCACAGGAATACAAAGTATCATAAGAAACTGATATGAACCATTCATTAAATGCCAGCAAATTGGAGAACCTAGACAAAATGGGTAAATTCCTAGAAATATACAACCTAATGAGACTAAGTGGAGGAGAAATAGAAAATCTGAACTGACCAATAATGAATAAGGCTATTGAATTAGTGATCAAAAACCTTTCAATAAAGAAAAGCCCATAAATGGCTTTATGAGTGAATTCCATCAAATATTTAAAGATAAATTAATATACTTCTCAAACTCTTCCAAAATATTAAAGACAAGGGAACACTTGCAAATTTATATTATCAGATCAGCATAATACTATTACAAAGCCAGATAAAGACACTATAAGAAAAAGAAACTACAGGCCAATTTCCCTGAAGAATATAGATGCAAAAATTCTCAACAAAATACTAGCAAATCATATTCAATAACATATTAACAATATCATCCACTATGACCAAATGGGATTTGTCCCTGGCATGCAAAGATGATTCAACATATGCAAGTCAATAAATATGATATACCACCTTAATAGAATAAAATATAAAACTCATGGTTGGGGCACCTGGGTGTCTCAGCTGAACATCTGACTCTTGATTTTGGCTCAGGTCATGATCTCAGGGTCATGGGATTGAGTCCCGTGTTGGGTTCTGCACTGGGTGTGGAGCCTGCTTAGGATTCTCTCTCCCTCTGCCCTCCCCTACTTGAACTTGTTCTTGCTCGCTCTCTCTCTCTCTCTCTCTCTCTCTCAAAAAAAAAAAAAAAAAATCATACGGTTGTCTCAACAGATGCAGAAAAATCATTTGGCAGAATTCAACATTATTTCATGATAAAAGCTCTCAACAAAGAGCTGCATGTGGAAGAAACATGCAAAAAAAGAATAAGCCCATAGCTGACATCATATTCAGTGGTGAACAGCTGAAAGCTTTTCCTCTAAGATCAAGAACAGGAAAAAGATGCCCACTCTTTGTTCTTTTATGCAACATAGTACTGGAAGTCATAGCCAGAGCAGTCAGGCAAGAAAAAATTTTCAAAGGTATTCACATCAGAAATCTGAATAGGAAATAATATAAGCTGATGTACAATGGCATCAAAATCAATAGAATATTTAGGAATAAATGTAAAGAGGGGACAGATCTGTACACTGAAAACTATAAGACATTGATGAAGGAAATTGAAGAAGACCTAAATGAAAAGATAATTCTGTGTTCAGGGATCAAAAGAATTAATATTAAAATGTCCATACTATACAAAGCCATCTGTAGACTCTTTGCAATCCCTATAAAAATTCCAATGGCCTTTGTCACAGAAATTAAAAAAAAAAAAATTCTAAAATTCATATGGAATCACAGAAGACCCCTGAATAGCCAGAGCAAATCTGAGAGAAGTACGAAACTGGAGGCCACATGCTTTCTTTTTTTTTTTTTTTTTTTTTGTAGTAAAAGGACCTACACACCTCCTGACTTTTTTTTTTAACATTCATTTTTTTTTTTTTTCAAAAGAGAGTGCATGTGTGAGTTGGGGGAGGGGCAGAGAGGAGACAGATCCAGAGCAGGCTGCATGCTGTCAGCACAGAGCCCAATGTGGGGCTCAAACTCATGAACCAGGGGATCATGACCTGAGGCAAAGTTGGACACTTCACGGACTGAGCCACCCAGGTGCCCCTACACACTTTCTAATTTTTAAAATGCTATTACAGGAGCGCCTGGCTGGCTCAGTCATTAGAGCATGCGACTCTTGATCTTGGGGTTCTGCGTTCAAGCTCCACATTTGGTATAGAGATTAGTTTAAAAAAATCTTTAAAGAAAAAAACTTCATTACAAAGCTATAGTACTCAAAATAGTATGATACTCCATAACACATAGAGCAGTGGAAACGAAGCAAGAGCCCAGAACCCAATCCAGTTGATTCCCAACAAGCGAACCAAAACTCAGTAGGGGAGGAGTAGTTTCTCTAACAAATGGTGTTGGGGAAGCTGGATGTTCATGTGCAAAAGAATGACACTGGGTCTCCATCCTATACCACTCCCAATAATTAACTTGAAATGGGTGAAAACTTAAACCTGAAACCGTAAAACTTCTAGAAGAAAACATAAGGGAAGAGCTCCTTGACATTGGTGTTGCAGTGATTTTTTAGATATGACATCAAAAGCATAAGCAACAAAAGCAAAAATAAATGAGTGGGACTGCATAGAAGTAAGCAGCTTCTGCACGGCAAAAGGTCTGAGAAAGGGTGCACTAATTATTGAAACTGGAGTTTCCTCAAAAAGTTAAAATTAGAACCATATGATCTAGCAGTTCTACTTCTGAGTGAAGAAAATGAAAATACGAATTCGAGAAGATATCTGCACCCCCACATATATTGCAGCATTATTCACAGTTGCCAAGTCATGGAAGCACCCTATGTGTCAGCAAATGAAGGAGATATTTATTCAAAGAAAATGTGGTGCGCGTGCACACACCCAATGTAGTAGGATTTTCCTTTTGTAGTAACTTGAACGTACCTTGGGAACATTACATTAAATCAGAGGAAGACAAATGTTTGATCTCACTTACATATATAATGTGATAGAAGTTGAACTCATAGGAATAGATTATAGTGGTGGTTACCAGTGGCTGGGAGGTAGGGGAAATGGGAAGATATTGGGCAAAGTGTACAAACTTCTGTTTATAAACTGAATAAGTGCTGAGAATCTAACATATAAAATGGTGATTATAGTTAACAATACTGCATTACATGCTTGAAACTTACTAAGAGAGAGTAATATTATATGTTTCTCATCACCCCCCAAAAAAGATAATTATTTGGGGTGATGGAGGTGTTCATTAGGCCTTATTGTAGTAATTATTTTGCAAGGTATACATGTATTAAATGTGTTAACACAATGTTATATGTCAATTACATCTCAATAAAGCTGGGAAAAAAACATGGGGAGACAACAGAAATAAATACATTCACATATTTTCCAAATGACTTAAACAAGAATGTATATAGTGGTGAAAAACTGAGGGCTTTTCCTTTAAGAACCGAAACAAGACAAGAATGTCTACTCTTGCCACTTTTATCCTACATGGTACTGGGAGTCCTAGCCACAGCAATCAGACAAAAGTTAGGTTTAGATAGCATCCAAATTGATAAGGAAGAGGTTAAACTGTCACTATTTGGAGGTGACAAGATATTATATATAGAAAACCCTAAAGACTTCACCAAAAAACTTATTAGAGGTAATAAATGAATTCAGTAAAGTTTCAGGATACAAAATTAATTCACAGAAATTAGTTGCATTTCTATACACTAATGACAGAGTAGCAGAAAGAGGCATTAAGAAAACAGTCCCAGGGCGCCTGGGAGCCAGTTAAGCGGCCCACTTTGGCTCAGGTCATGATCTTGTAGTTTGTGAGTCCAAGCCCACGTCAGTCTCTATGCTGACAGCTCAGAGCCTGGAGCCTGCTTCAGATTCTGTGTCTCCCTCTCTCCCTGCCCCTCCCCTGCTCACATCCTGTTTGTGTCTCTCAAAAATGAATAAAAACGTTAAAAAAAAGAGAGAAAGAAAGAAACAGTCCCATTTACAGTTGCACCCAAAACATTAAATAGGAATAAACCAAGAAGTCGAAAGATCTGTACTCTAAAAACTATAAAACGTTGATGAAAGAAATTAAAGACGATACAAACAAATGGAAACATATTCCATGCTCATGGATTGGAAGGATGAATATTGTTTAAATGTCCATACTACCCAAAGCAATCTACAGATTCAGTGCAATCCCTATCAAAACACCACCAGCACTTCTCACAGAACTAGAACAAATAATAATAAAATTTTTATGGAACCACTTACGAGCTCAGTAGGCAAAGTAATGTTGAGAAAGAACAAAGCTGGAGGTATCCCAATCCCAGATTTCAAGATAAACAGCAAAGCAATAATAATCAAAACAGTGTTCTACTGGCACAGAAGTAGACATAGATCACTGGAAAGGAAATAAACTCAGTTAATCTACAACAAAGGAAGCAAGCATGTACAGTGGGGAAAAGACTGTCTCTTCAGTAAATGTTTTTGGAAAACTGGACCACTTACTTAACCATACCCAAAAATAAACTCAAAATGGGTTAAAGACCTAAATGTGAGGCCTGAAATAAAACTCCTGGAAGAAAATATAGGCAGTAATTTCTTTGATATCAGCTATAGCAACATTTTTCTAGATATGTCTTCTTAGGCAAGGGAAACAAAAGCATAAATAAATTATTGGGACTACACCACAATAAAAGTTTTTGCACATCAACAAAATGAAAAGACAACCTAATGAATAGAAGATATTTGCAAATGATAATAGGTTAGTACCCTAGATATATAAAGAACTCCTACACTCAACACCCCAAAAAAGCAAAAAATAATTCAATTAAAAAGAGAGGAAAAAAAAAAAAGGACCTATGAATAGACATTTTTCCGAAGAAGACAAACAGATGGCCAACAGACACATGAAAAGACGTTCCACGTCACTCATCATAAGGAAATGCCAGTCAAAGCTACAATGAGATGTCACTTTACACTTGTCAGAATGGTTAGAATTAAAAAGATAAGTGTTGGCAAGGATGTGGGTTAAAGGGAATCTTCAAGCACTGTTGGTGGGAATATAAATTTGGTGCAGCCACTGTGGAAGACAGTGTGGAGGTTGCTCAAATTAGAAATACTGTATGATTCATTCAGGGCGCCTGGGTGGCTCAGTCAGTTAAGTGTCTGACTCTTGATTTCAGCTTGGGTCATGATCTCACATTTTGTGAGACTGAGCCCAGGACTGGGCTGTATGCAGTCAGCACAGAGCCTACTTGGGTTCTTTCTCTTTCCTTCTTTCTCTGCTGCCCCCCCTGCTCTCACACGCACACTCTCTCAAAAACAAATATTAAAAAATAAAAAAAAAACAAAAAACTATATGATTCAGTAATTCCACTACTAGGTGTTTACCCGTGGGAAACGAAAACACTAATTCAGAAAGGTACATGCACCTCTGTGTTTACTGCAGCATTTTTTACAGTAGCCAAGATACAGAAGCAACCTAAGTGCCCATCGACAGAAAATTGGATAAAGATGTGTGTGTGTATACATATATATATACACAGTGAAATATTACTTAGCCATAAAAAGCAATGAGATCTTGTCATTTTCAACAACAGGGACGAACTTAGAAAGTATTATATGCTAAGTGAAAGAAAAATGCTACATATGCTTGCATTTATACATGGGATCTAAAAACAGAAAGACCCATAAATACAGAAAACAAACTGAGGGGAGAGATGGGCACAAGGAAGGAGAGGGAGTGGGAGGCACAGGCTTCCTGTTATAGGGTGAATAAGTCATGGGGATGGAAGGTACAGCATGAGGAATATAGTCAGTGGCATTGCCTTAGTGTGGCGTGGTGACAGTTGGTAGCCATGCATGTGGTGGGCATAGCACAATGTGTAGACTTATCGAATCACCATGTTATACACCTGTAGCTGACATCGTGTGTCAACTGTACTTCAATAGAAATAAAAATAAGATTCAGAGAAAGAAAAATTTATACAGCTGCCCTATTCATGATAGCTCAAAACTGGAAACCACCCAGATGTCCATCAACTATAGAATGGATAAGTGAATTCCAGTATGATGAAAAGAAATTATGTATGGTCACACAATGAAAATCAAACAGTATGGATGAATCTCACAAGCATATTATTGAATGGAAGAAGCCAAAGAGAAATGAATAAAAAAGAATGCCTATTATATGGTTAGATTTATATAAAATTCTGAGTAAGAAAAGCTCATCTGTGGTGTTAGTAATCAGGTGAGCTGTTAGCTGACAGTGTCTGTGCTCAGTGTCTGAAAGGAGGCACAGCCAGGGCCTGGGGTACCCATCATGGGTTTTTTTTTGGTTTTTTTTGTACTCTAGTTCCTTATTACTCAGATGTTCTGTTAAAAGTTACTGAGCTGTTACACTTCTGGTTTGTAGATTTTTGTGTACCTATGTTAAATTTCTGTAAAATTTTAAAAATTGTATTGGGAGTATGCCAAATATTTCTGTCATTTTTCTGGTCTGTTTCTAGCCAAAGGTTAGGGTTCACTACTGTGTCCAAGGTTCTTCGGACAAACTGGCTCTATCAGTGAATCTAGCCCTTTGTTCCCCTACTCCAAGCATTGACTTACGCATATAGAATAAATATATGCCTGTGATATGTGTAATAATGTTGTGACTTCCCTTAGGAAGTGGCTGATGGAGAAATCGCTGCCCTTCCCCGGGATAGCTGTCCTGTTAGAATCCGAAATCGCTGTGTTATGACGTCCCGTCCGCGTGGTGTAAAGCGGCGCTGGAGGCTTAGTCGCATTGTCTTCCGTCACTTAGCAGACCACGGGCAACTGTCGGGGATCCAGCGGGCAATGTGGTGATCAGCTCCGGACCCACTGAGCAGGGAAACCAGGTCTGGCAAGAAGAGACTTCTCTAATAGACAAAACCCTGGTTTTATAGAGGTCCAATGTAGGAGTCATCTAGTCTACCTGATACTGCCTACTGTTAAATTACTTCTTAATTTTAAATTAAGAAATTTGGATGTTTCATTCTGTCAGTGAACTCTGGCCATCTGTGAGTTCTCTCTTCTCTTGGACTTAAAAATGAAACATACTGCCTCCCTGCATAGTACAAGGAATACAGTAATAAAAAATATTGTGAACATATTCTCTGTATACCTGCCTTTTCCTTCACATTTAATCTTTTAATAACATCCTAAAAGTTCCTGTATTTTTTAAGTACATGATTTCATAAAGCAATTTTTATCTAACAGTTAATGCAACTCATGGACAAGTAGCTCATCTGTGACAACTTGTAATCTTGGGTTGAGCTTCCCTGACATGCAGAACACTTTACCATTTCTCATTGTTAGAGAAATGATATGTCGGAAGGTAGAGACGATGTTCTTGATGATCTAACTAATGCTCGGCTTCTTTGTGTGATGGCTGAACAAAAGGCACTAAATATTTCCTTGTTCCATCTTCAGTGGCCTTCAGAACAAAATGTCTCTTTAAGCCCCTGAAAATCTATCCAAAGAGGAAAAGTTTTGTTGGAATAGTATATATTTTCTGTATTCTTGTTTATCTGTAACAGAAATGAGTAAAGATAGCAAAAGGTTGTTTTGTTCAGTAGCTCAACAGTGACCAGCCCAGTGATAAAACTGTCCACGGTGTAGTATGGAAGCTGCTGCGTACCATTGGGAGAGTGTTCCTGGAGCTGATATTTGAACTTAAGAGGCAAGGCACAAGATGTTTGCAGAGGAACAGTGGAAGCAGCCACTTCATTGTAGGAGGAATAAGAAACCCAAGACAAAGGCTGTCATGGAACAGGTCACATTATGTGAAGGTAAGACTTAAATACTGGCTGTTGGAGTTTTAAGCAGAGGAATGGCTTCATCAGTTTGCTCTACAGATAAGGGACAACCGCGTGGTAGATCTAGGCCATGAGAGAAAAGGCTCTGTGCAAGATAACCAAGGCAGGAGAATGTTGTAATTGTTCTGGAAAACCAGGGCCTGGACAAAGGGAGTTCAGGCATTAGCAAAGGACAAGAGGAACAGATTTTAAAAGTCTTATTTAGGAAAGAAAATTGGACAAGACTTAGAGACTGATGATATTTACTAGATACAGGGGCCTCTAGGTTCCTGGTAAGGGTGACTAGAAGGATGGGAGAAGGCAACACCAAGACAGAAAATAGAGGAAGAGAAGAATTGGTTTGGAAGAAACCAGGTTATGGGAGTTTAGGTTTCAGTTGTGCTGTTTGAGATGCCTGTGTTTTCCAAAGCTGCTGTGCAGCTGGATAGCAGAGTATGGAATTTTGGTGGAGGTGAAGCCTTAAGAGGGAATTAGCACAAACCTTGGATTCATATTTGCCAAGTTTTTATTACAACTTACCAACTGGAATGCTGTAGCTAATATTCCAACCAGTACCTGGTGTTAATCAGAGTGTAACTAGGACATCAGATTTGTGGATTTCTGGTAGATCATGGATAGGACACCCTCTTTTCATTTGTTTGAACCTGGGTCTGAGCATGAGCTGTAGATTGCATTTGGTTGCTGTGCCTCTCATTCCTGTTTTTCTCATGTCACTCATTTGTCCTGTACAGTGGCCAACATCTGGCTGTGTGCTTCATGTGTCCTTTAGCTTTGTCCTCTGTCCCTAAAAACTCAGTTACATTCAGAGGCTTGGCAAGATTCAGGCTCGGTTTTTAAGGGATGAATTTTCACAAATGTGCTGGGTTCTAGTTCATGTCACATCAGAAGGCACATATCTGGAGCGCCTGGGTGGCTCAGTCAGTTGAGCATCTGATTCTTGGTTTCAGCTCTCACGGTTTGTGGGATTGAGCCCCACAGAGCCTGCTTGGGAATTCTCTTCCTCCCTCCCTCTCTCTGCCCCATCGCACTCATGCACTCTCTCTCAAAATAAAAAAAACCCACAAGGTATTATTTCTGAAATAAAAATTCACCATTAACAAAAAAGAAGGCACATATCTTGTCTGGCTTTCAGTGCTAATGGATCAATGGTTCAGGTGGGGGCAGCCTGCTCCCTGCATTCATTGTCCCCTAAGGATTTTAACATTTCATTGGTTGGTGATTTTTACCCTAGTCTGTATTTCATTAACGTTACAATAGTGATTTTCTAAATTCCATCATTGTTTCCTCTCTTGGCAAAAATTTAAGGAATTTTCCTTTATTGACATTTCCCTGAAATACATTTTAAACCCTACCAAATTTACCCTACCACTTTTACCATATTCTGATTATTAATCATACTTTTGGTTAATTCTCTTGGATTTTTTTCCTCTATGTGTATGCTTTCTCGTCTCTAATTGCATTGGGAAACACGTCATGGGCATCTTGCTCTTACTCCTTATTTCTAGGAGGGAGTAATTCTAAAACAAATCCTCCCTTTTTTTTTTTTTTAAACATTTTTTTTTTAATGTTTTATTTTTTTTTTTGAGAGAGAGAGACAGAGCATGAATGGGGGAGGGTCAGAGAGAGAGGGAGACACAGAATCTGAAGCAGGCTCCAGGCTCTGAGCTGTCAACACAGAGCCCGACGCGGGGCTCGAACTCACAGACCGTGAGATCATGACCTGAGCCGAAGTCGGACGCTTAACCGACTGAGCCACCCAGGCGCCCCAAATCCTCCCTTTTTGAAGCCTTTTGTGACACACTCCTGGATAGATTGAACTATTCCATTGAACAAAATCCTAATCAGCTTGAGTGAACATAGGAATTGATGGGTTTTCATTTATTTTTGCTTTATAGTTACTGCTTTTGTAAGCCATCTTACAACATGGCAACACTAATACTATACAAAGATGTTTATCATTTAGGTTTAGCTTTAACTTAAATATATTTAGAGAAAAACATTTGTGATTAGATTATTAGGGCATGGTAATGTGTTATGTATATATATTAAGCTGTTCACAGAAAAACTCTACAACCTTGAAGTACACAGGTACAAATTTGCATTTTATGCAAAAATCCAGGTTTTATTTTTACTTATTCTTACATTGGTGGGAGGTGATGTCAGAAACTTATAGGCAAAGAGAACTGTTTTCTACCTCTTAGCTGAACAAAAATACACACGATGTGGCATTATCATTAGGCAAGACTTGCTTTTTAACATTTCACACAAGAATACAATATTATCCTTTTTTGAACGAAATGCCCAGATTACTAAGGAAACCATCTTTGGAGGAAGTGTTTAATAAGCATATTTAAATAAATCCTCCAGTAGAAATGGGAGAATTCATTGCCTTTACTTAGAAGAAGGCTATGTAAGTAGTTATCTGTCAAATTTATCTGTGCAGCTCACCAACATTTCCTCATTGGAAAGATCAGTATTTCCACATCACAGTCCCCAAAATGACTTTCAAGTCTCAAAATTCTGTGTCTCCTTTGGCTTGCTTCTCTCTTGATTCCACCCAGGCTTTATTAATGGTTCGCTTCATATCATCATCTCCATCTTCATAAATTTTCTTTAGAACATTCATCAGTCCCTCACTAGGATCTGTTTCAGTGTCATAGGAGGGCTTTCTATTAAAAAGAAAACAAATAATGAAGATACAAATACATATATAAATGATCCCATTTACTGCTATGTCCTTATCATAATGAATGCCTCCAGTTCAACCAATGTCCAAGCAGGGCAAATTATCTTCTTCACTTATTAAGTGCCAGATCGCATAACTGGCTCTGAAGAAACAGTAAGACAAAGACATAGTCCTGTACTCAGGTAATTCGTTCTCGATTTAAAATCAATTCAGATAGCTTCTAACCCTAACCAACCAAGTGCACGCAGGCTATCGGGGAAGGAGTGAGAGGAATGTGGAAGGCTAAGCAACTCAATGTAGGACATGGCCACTGCAGGATATTTAAAGCAGAGTAACAGTTTGACCTAGGATGGAAGTATCTTTAAATGAACACTTTTTGGAATGGTCATTAATGGATAAAAATACTTTTTCACTCTACACCAGTGACTGTGAAACTAAATTACGTGTAAGAAACTTCTGTGGAATTCTTAGACTAATGAAAAGTAATCTCTGAGAAAGGACCTGGTATCCATATAGGAATACCACTGGCTTAGTGTTAAGAACCAGTACAAAACAGCCAATCAAAACTAAAGCCCTGGGTATAAAGCAACTTGCTGGCCATGTGCCCTCTTTTGGTAGGTTCTGACAGTTGAAAGATAGAGGATAATTGGGTTACTCAGTGGACATTAAGAGGTAGATGGTCAAATCGCAGACTACAGCTCTTCTCCACAATAGCAAAGTGTTAAAAATCTACCATCCCAGCAAAGAATACATTAGAATTCTTAAAGAAATGAAAGTAAACTCACTCTTTTTCTTTGCATTCTTTTTCAACCTGAGTCAGGTAGTCCCACCTCGTGTTTTCTGCTTTCTTTCTACATAAGATAAGAACTGTATCTGTCTTAACCTGGAAGAAAAGCAGGGAAACAAGTACAACTTACAACACATGGAAAGAGCATGGATATTTGGAAAACATTTACTCAATCAAGTTACTATTATGTGTAAGACCTGTTTTACGTGTAATACTTTTACAAATAGGCCAGAGTCCAAACACTCATGGAAGAGAAAGACCATAGACAAGTAAAATTGGAATACCTTCAAATATAAAGAAAGACAAAAACCAAGATAAGGTGTCAATGGGGCTTCAAGGGGGAACTTCATTAAGAAAGGCTTCTGTGAACTGAAATCTGAGCAGTGGCCCAAGATCTGGAAGAAAGGGCACCGCAAGGAGAAAGGCTGTAAAATGTAAAATTTTAGTGTGTTTGATAAAAAGGGAGTGGTGAGATTTTGGTGATTGAAAGAGTTCTCTTAGAGGGGTCAGAGATAGGCAGAAAGCAAGAGAATATACTCTTTCAACAATGATCCATATAATTCCTAGGATTATTTGAGCATTCAATTATGGGATTAATGGATGAAGAAGGAAGCAGTGAGACACAAGATAATTCATAAATTACATTCTAATACTACCTTTAACCTGCTACATAACTGTGCAAACACAGATGGCAGAATGGCACATCTATGTACCAGATGCATTAAACCCTATTTATTTAAATTAAGTAGGAAAGAGATTATCTGAATTAGTGAGAAGTATGCATAATAGTTTAAAAGACTTTTTTACAGCTTTTACTAACTCCAGTTAGGCTGAGTGCTGAAGCCCTTTTATGTTTCGAAAATTTATATATCATGCTAATAATTAACTACCATTATTTAAGCACTTTATATAATTTCACTTTAGTATATAATTTCAACTGTGTGAAACAAATCACTGCCATCATACAAATGAGGAAACTGAGGCACAGAAGGATAAAGTGAGCTGCCAAAAAGTCACAACTAGTAAATGGAAAAACTGGCATTAAAACTCAGTTCTCACTCTAAACCAATTTTAATGGTTTATTCCCTCTCCTGATTTTAATGGCATTATTCCCTTAAATTTTTTTTTTTTTTTTTTTTTTTTTTCAGAGAGAGGGCGCAAATGAGTGAGGGGGCAGAGAAACAGGGCTCACCTGAAGCGGGGTCGAGCTCAAGAACAGAGATCATGAGCCGAAGTCAGATGCTTAACTGACTGAGCCGCCCAGGCACCCAAGAATCTATTCCCACAGAACAGGAGTTGACAAATGGCCAGTTAGTATTTCAGGGTCTGGTGCAGCTCCTTGTTTCGTTATAGCACAAATGCAGCCCCAGACAACACCTAAGTGAGCACAGGCATGTTCCGATAAAGGGATCAGGCTGTAGTTTGCTGACCCCTGTTATGGAGGATAAATTAATTCTAGCTCATCTCAACTCTAAATCAACCAGGTTCAATTTAATGAGGTTTTACATTATGACAAAAGAGCAAACTTACTTTTTTTGAACTGCCTTCCACAGAGATGGGTTTCAAGAGATTATTCACAATCATGGAGTAACTCTTTCCATTTAGATTCTTTACCAAGAGATCAAATGACCTACAACACAACAGTGAATACGTAAGCTTTGTGCTCTATAGCTCTTGTGGAAAAAAGACATGAGTTTTATTTCAGGATGTGCATTTGGCCACCCCTGGTGAGAGTAACGTCTTCGAAACACGTGGAAAGGACGATTCTAAATTTAAAAAAGAACTGGTAATAAGGCAACCTCGGACTTAATGATCACTACCTTCCCCATTGTGAAAACTCACCTCTCTGTGAAATGCACCTGCACATTCTCAGTGGGGATTTGATGAACTCCAGTTAAGGTAATGTAGATTTTCACAAACTTATCTGACTGATCCCATCCTAGTAACAAAAAAAAGGGACATGAGTGAAGTCTCAGTATCTCTAGAACAGCAAATGCAAATGGCTCCTTAAACTGGAGAAAACTAAATTCTAGTAATAGAAACATGGGAAAAATTAAAATAGAAGAATTTTCTAGATGGAGAAATTGAACTTCGTAACAGTTAAGCAATCTACCCAAAGTTAGGCATCTAGCTAGTGGTAGAACTCAGATTCAAATCCAGGTTTACTGAACACAAAGCCCATGTGTTGTTTTTTTTAATATACCTTAGAAAAATGAGCTACTCTTAAAATAATGTATTTAATGCTCATATTTCTTATTCTAACACCACACACAGAAATAAACTCAAAATGGATCAAAGGCCAAAATGTGAGACATGAAACCATGAACTCCTAGAAGAGAACACAGGCAATAACGTCTGATAGTGGCCATAGCAGCGTTTTTCTAGATGTGGCTCCTGCGGCAAGGGAAACAAAAGCAAAAATAAACTATTAAGACTAGGGGCGCCTGGGTGGCTCAGTCAGTTGAGCATCTGACTTCAGCTCAGGTTATGATCTCACAGTTCATGGGTTCGAGTCCTGCATCAGGTTCTGTGCTGATGGCTCAGAGCCTGGAGCCTGCCTCAGATTCTGTGTCTCCCTCTATCTCTCTCTGCCCCTCCCCTACTCACACACTCTCTCTCTCTCCTTCAAAAATAAACATTAAAAAAAATAAACTATTAAGACTATATTAAAATAAAAAGCTTCTGCACATAAAAGGATCATCAACAAAATGAAAAGGCAACCTATTGAGTTTGCAAATTCAATACTTGCAAATAAGGGGTTAGATATTCAAAATATAGGAAGAACTTATATACAACTCAATACCAACCCCCCTCCCCCCCCACACCGATCCAATGACAAAAAAAGGGCAGAGGACCTGAATAGACAGTCTCCCAAAGACCTACAGATGACCGACACATGAAAAGATGCTCAATAATCATCAGGGAAATACCAAATCAAAGCTACAATGAGATTACCACCTTACACCTGTCAAAATGGCTAGAATTAAAAACAAGAAATAACAAGTGTGGGTGAGGATGTAGAGAAAAAGAAAACCCTGTGCACTGCTGGGTGGGAATGCAAACTGGTACAGCCAGTGTGGAAAAGAGTATGGAGGTTGCTCAGGAAATTAAAAATAGAAATACCATGTGATTCAGTAATTCCACTACTGGTATTTACTTGTGGAAAACGAAAACACTAACCTGAAAAAATATGCACCCTATGTTTATTGTAGCATTATTTATACTAGCCAAGATAGGGAAGCAACTTAAGTGTCCATCAAAAGATGAATGGATAAAGATGTGGTATATAGGATACACACGTGGAATATTACTCAGCCATAAGATCTTGCCATCTGCAACAATATAGAAGGACTGAAAGAGTATTATGCTAAATGAAGTCAGAGAAAGAAAAACAACTACTCTATGATTTCATTTATATGTGGAATCTAAAACACCAAACAAAAGCAGAAACAGACCCATAAATACAGAGAACACACCAATGGCTGCCGGGAACCACCACAGGCACAGTACAGTGGTGAAGGGGAGTGGGAGACAGAGGCTTCCAGTTATGGAATGAATAAGTTGGGGGGAATAAAAAATACGGCAGGGGGAATATAGCAGATGATACTGTAATAGTGCCAGATGGCAGCTACATACAGCATAACACAGATGCTGAATCACTATGCTGTACACCTGAAACTAATGTATCACTATGGGTCAACTACGTTCAAAAAATTAAGCCCCCCCCCCCAAACAAAACAAAACACCCAGCTCATTTTCTTTTTGTGGAATTTTTCTCCTATACCTAAATATCAATAATTCTCTACTAAACTGGATGGCTAAACATCAGCACCATCTAATTTCATAATCCTTTCTACTTCTCTAAGCAGTTAAAAGGCAATCATAGTTTCCTTAATTCCCTTCCCTGACAAAGTAGAATTCAGAGTCCAATTCATCCAAATACAATTTCACTAATCAAGATCTAAATGCCACTGAGGCATACGTTATCAAACTATTCATATTATTCTCTAACCTAGATGAATGGCCAACACAAAATACATATTAACTTCACATAGAAAGTATATTCTAAAAACGTGTATGTATTTATCGTATATATAGATTAAATACATATATCCCAGACTGTCCCTTGCTTAGTCCTATACAAGGGAAAAAATGTACTGGTCATCAAAAAAGATGTCCTAGAGAGAGTTCTGCAGAACCTCATCCAGTTTCTTCCCATGCATTCAATCCATCCCTAAACGCAAATCTAGGTTCCTGGGTGCATGCCATAATCCTACAACCTCAGACCAGTTTCCTACGGTCAGGTAAGTACACAGCAATATCTCCTTATTGTACCACAGTTCGTCTCTTAAGCAGGACACACTGCTTTTCATTAGGACAATACAGAAAACACACAGTGCCTTTCACCTCCCCAGGCGTGTCCTCTGCTCACGCGATCCCCTTCCTTTCCTCACACTTGCCGAACTTGCCCTCCAAACTCAAGTGTCTCTTGTAATTCTCCATTCCTTACCTCCTTCAGATTACATCAGCTGTACTCCCACAGAACTTCCCAAATCTCTAATCATTTAAGCAAATAGGAAGTGACTACTACATGCTAGATGTTGTGAGCACAAAGAAAAATGACCGTCCCTCCCCTCATGAAAGCTCCTCACACTGAAATTGCACTGTTCCAAACAACCTACTGAGGGAAAACAGCATTAGTACACGACCCGGTGTTAGTTGTAGGTCTGTGTTCTAACCACACCATGAGCAAGGATCGGGTCTTGGTCACTGTTGTTGCCACGAGCCCAAGCACAATACTGGCACATATTAGGCGCTCAAAGATGTTTCTCGAATATAACTAGATTCCCTTCCTTAGATAATACTGGTGGTTGTTTGGCAAAATATAATGCAAAACATGATTAAAGCAAAACAAGAATCTGTGTTCCTCATATGCTGAACATATTTCAGAATAGGTTCATTTTTGTTGCTACTCATTGTACTAAATCATTTTGCTCTCTTGTTAGAAGCTTCTAGAATGTATTCTTTCCTTTCTTCATCGATGGGTCTTCTCTTTCAAACCACCAAAAGCAAACACTGAGATTGTTTTTAAAAACTGAGTTTGTTAGTGGGTCACTACTCAGGAATAAGGTACTGGAAGGCAGAAAGAGCTGGATGTAGGGTAGTGAGTCATACCGTAATTACTGATTTTCACGGTGTATCCCGTTGTAATGGGAGCAACCACAGCAGCTGGCTTTTCACTGTCAACAAGTTCTGCTTTTCTCTGTGATTTCTGCTGCACCTTGTTCTTGATTTCGGTCTCGATCTTGGATTTTTCAGTCGTAAGGGCATCACGTACTCTTTTTCTAGTGGCCTTTTCCAGGAGCACCTTCACCTCTTCTAGATCTTTCTGTAGCTGTGTTAAAGCAGAAGGTAAGTTAGCGATGATAGAAAAGATAATAGCTGGATATTATGCCCACTGGTCATTTCAATTTACTGAAGAGCTAAGTATTAAGAGGCTCATTTAAATTTACTAGGGTTGGTTACAACCTGGGATTCTTTTCTCCAGCCTATAGAACTGTAAATAACTAAAGCTTCCTGGTTTTCTTAAGGAAAATTTAATATTAATGTAGCAAGAGTTAATTAAGCCTAAATTTTTCACTTTGGTAGATGTTATCTGCTTTTGTTTTAGAACATTTTACTTACAAGATATTTTTTACAATAATATATTATTTACAAGATATATTACGTACATTTTACTTACAAGATATTTCTGATTCATAAAGCTGGATGAATAAATCTTTAAAAAAAAAAAAAAGCCAATTCATGGATTTCCTTTTAACATCTCTTCCTAGTCATCAGATATTAGGAATTTTAAAAATCTTTCAAAAGATGAGCAAATACATGATGAACAGAGTGAAATGCTATGGTAACTTTACTGAAGTAGTCTACTTTCTGTGATTGTTCCTCACAGACTCCTACCCCAAATGTTACACATCAATAAGTTTGCATTTTTAAGACAAGAAATAAAAAAATAAAGACCTATTTTTGCTTTTAAGAAAATGTCTTGGGGCGCCTGGGTGGCTTATTCGGTTAAGCGTCCAACTCAGATCTGGTCATGATCTCTCAGCTTGTGAGTTCGAGCCCCGCGTTGGGCTCTGTGCTGACACCTCAGAGCCTGGAGCCCACTTCAGATTGTCTCCCTCTCTCTCTCTGCCCCTCTCACACTCACACTGTCTCTCTCTTTCAAAAGTAAACATTAAAGAAAAATTTATTAAAAAAAAAAAGGGGGCGGGGGAGAAAAAGTGTCGTTCTGAATCTCGGGTAATGTTGCAGTCCAAAGTCTGGGTCTTGGCTGCACTGTAGAGGAGACAAACCTAGGTGAACAATCCAAAGTGTGACATACTCCTGGTGCACTAAAAAACCCACCTGTTTGTTCTTCTCTCCTCATGTGAATACACTGCCTGCCAGTGTCTATTTCTACTTTCTGCAGAATGGGCCAACATTCTCTGAAGAGTGAAAGATAATCAGCTTAAAACCTTTTCCCCAATTATCCTCTGATGTACTGCAAATGCATAATATCCTTACAAACAAGGGTTTGTTTTTCTTAAAATAATTTTACATTCTGGCTTGATTAATAACAATTTGACTCTAGCTGAGTTCTTATTAAAAAGAAAAAAAAAACTTAGTATAGGAGCGCCTGGGTGGATCAGTGGGTTGAGTGTCTGACTCTTGATTTCTAGTTAGCTCATGATCTTGAGGTTCATGAGTTCAAGCCCCTGCATCGAACTGTTAGCGCTGAGCCTGGTTGGTATTCTGTCTCCCTCTCTCTCTGCCCCTTCCCCAGCACAGGGGCATGCAAGGTCTCTCTCAAAAATAAACATTAAAAAAACCCTCAATATAAAAATCTTCAAATGCTTTATAACTTAGTATAATGTCCAAAGTAGAGTGTTAAGGTCTTGTTTATTTGTATTATTTATTTTTAATTAAATCCAAGTTAGTTAGCATATGGTACAACAATGATTTCAGGAGTAGATTCCTTAATGCCCCCTACCCTTTTAGCCCATCCCCCCTCTCACAACCCCTCCAGCAACCTTCTGTTTCTCTGTATTTAAGAGTCTCTTATGTTTTGTCCCTTATGTTCATCTGTTTTGTATCTTAAAGTCCTTATATGAGTGAAGTCATGATATTGGTCTTTCTCTAATTTCACTTACTATACTACCCTCCAATTCCATCCACACAGTTGCAAATGGCAAGATTTCATTCTTTTTGATTGCCGAGTAATACTCCATTGTGTGTGTGGGTGTGTGTGTGTATCTATCTATCTATATCATATTTAAAGTCTTGTTTCTTAAGTCTTACAAAATGTAGTAACAAATTCAAATGCTTTCCCGGTCTTACATTATCTCATTTAACTCAGATGCCCCTCCTTTTACTTCTCTGTAACTACTAAGATGGTATACGAAAAGTCCAACTGTCGCCAGTCTCCTGTCCTTATCTACTCTTCCCACCCCAAAGTCCTATTACTAAGACAACAAACCCTGCAATTTCATCTATTGAGCACAGAAGCAAGATGCTTTAATTCAAAGCAATAATTTATCATGGTGGTCTAAAAAATTCACATTGATTCTAATACCAATATGACAAAATTTTTGAAATGTAAAATTAGTGTATTTGTTCCCAAGTAAGGATTCAGTTAACAACAAAAAAACCCCAGAAAATATATCAAGTCTAAACAAAATGTTTTATTTCTTGACTGTACAGGAATTGTTTCTAGAACGCTTAGGAAAGAACTCTGAGAATTAAGCAAGGAATTCTCAGGCCTCATTACAGCCAATTTTGGCACTCACCTACTACAAAAGGAAGGTATCCACTGTAAGTCTGAAGCAACTCACAGAAGGCCTGTTTTAGGTAATTCCTCAGTTCTTCTACTTGCAAACCTGAAACCAGTAAAGTTGATCCCTTTGGTACTTTTCCTACCCACAAGCTTTAAGAAGTAATTTAGGAGGCATTCATTTGTTTTCTTTATGCAAAATCCCATACCCCTTTTATCCCCACCCTTAAACACATTCAAGCTTTAAGTATTTCCAAATTCTTCACCAGGGAGCATTAAAACCAAAGTGCCTCAAAACAAAAGGACTTGAACACAGCCACCAACCACATGAAAAAAGATGTTCAACATCCTTAGTCATTAAGAAAATGCACATCAAAATCACAATAGGATGCCATTTCACACCCACTATGAAGGCTAACATCAACAACAAAAACCCCTGAAAACAACAAGCCTTAAAAGGGTGGACAGAAATTGGAACCTTCATACAATGCTTGTGTGAAGGTCAAGTGGTGCAGCCATTTTGAAAAGAGTTCACGTGCTCCTGCAATTCCACTTTTAGGTGTATACCTCACAGAATGGAAAATACACGTCCTCATAAAAAGTTGTGCACAGTATTCACTGCGGCACAGTTCAGAACAGCCGAAAATCATCCAAATGTCTGTCAACTGATAAACAGAGAAACAAAATGTGGTATATCCACATAATGGAATATTATTTGGCCATCAAAAGGAGCACATGCCACACTTCGGATGAACTAGAGATTATGATCAGTGAAAAAAGCCAAAAGTAAAAGGCCACATACTGTAAGACTCTACTTATAAGAAATGTCCAGAGTGGGCAAATCCATAGTGCCAGTGTAATTAGTGGCTGCTGGAGGGAGGGGAAGTAGGAAGTGACTGCTTAACAGACACTTAATAGGTTTTTGGGGGGAGTGATGAAAATGTGGAATTAAAGAGCAGTGACAGTTGTGTGACGCTGAATATTTATCCTAAAAACCATTAGACCAGTGGTGGGTGTCTCGGTCAGTTAGGCATCCCACTTCAGGATGCTCAGGATGTGATCTCCCAGTTCCTAAGTTTATGCTTGGCATCAGGCTCTCTGCTCTAAGCACAGAGCCCACTTCAGGTCCTCTGTCCCCCCCCACTCTCTGCCCCTCCTCTGCTTGCCTTAAGATAAATAAACATAAAAAAAAAATTAAAAAAAATAGCCAATACTTTAAAATAGTTAAAACAGTGAATTTTATATCAAACCAAAACTATCCCAGAAGTGCCCCTAAGTGTGTATTTTTAAGTACCTCAACTGAGAAAAATTCCTTATTTTGAAAAGGGTTAATAGTGAGCTATCCATGCGTGTGACTGTAAAGTCACTGTAGAGATGGTTTCCTCAGGACACATGGAAGGAAACCCAAGGCCTAACACATACCATAAACCTGGGGCAAGGTATTCAGACCACACACACACACACACACACACACACACACACACACACTCACACTCTTTTTCTTCATTTAAAGCAGATTCTTAGACTTCCAAGTCAAGTCTGAGATTTTTCAGACTTGTTCGTATTGAGGAAAAGATTTCCAGAAAACAAATCTCGTTAATACTCAACACTTTTCTGTAAATAACAGTAACATGCAGTGACATTCTACTTAGGCCAAGAAAAGCGCAATGTAAGTATTATTATTCCCATTTTGCAACTGTGCAAACTAAGTCTTCAAAAAAGTTAACCCGCCCCCGTTCAGAGTTTACAGAGCTTTCGAGAGAAAAAGGCTATCCGCCCCCCAACCCCCGCCAGTCACAACTAAATTTTGCCAAGCACGGTCTGAAAAATTTTGGATACTAAAATGTGGCACCGAACAGCAGTTATTTGCCTAAAGTAACACAGCTACTCATATGCGCAGAGAAAACAGGACTAGAATCCAAGTGCCGGGAGCAAAGGCTTCTCACCTTCCAACCACTTCTACGGTGAAATGACCCTCGGTTTCTGCAATCAGCACTAATTTAGGGAAGCTTCACGTCCTCCGGCTAGTATAGAAGGGGCAGACGGAGCCGGAGGAAAACGTGAAGGTGACCAGCTCACCCAGGTCAACCGCGGGCACTACCTGCAGCCGGGGACCGCCACACAGCCCCCCGCCCCCAGCCACCGGCTCGGGCCGGGGCTGAGCGGCGGGCGTCGATCGGCAACTTTCCCCGGGCAGCGGAGGCCGGAAGCCGGCAGGGGCCGCTGCAGGTGGGCGGGTGGGCGGCCGAGGCGAAGCTCGGGGACCGGAGAGGCGACAACCGAGCACCTTATCACAGGAAACAGGGCGTGAAGGGAGTGGGGGGCGAGTGCCGGGAGACATTGGTGAAAGCGCCGCACGACCGAGTGAGGACGATGAGGCCAGACCCTTACCTCTTCCAAAGCTGAAGCCATGGTCAGGCTGGGTCAGGCAAGGCCCGAGCTGCAGCCGCGCAGAGCAGAGAACAGGAAACACCACCGAACCCGCTCACCCGGACGCAGGCCCCACCCGCACGAGGAGCAGTGCTCGCAGCCCGTGCGCACACTCGACCCGGCGCGACACCCAGCCCGCCTCCCGCACGCGGCGCCTCTGGAACCTTCGCGAGCCCGTCGTCGCCGCACCCCCTCGCCACCCCCCGCGCGCGCGCGCGCGCGCCGCTCACCTCGCTCAGCCCCGCCCCGCCAAGCCTAGCCCCGCCCCGCCCCGCCCCGCCCCCCGAGCCTCCTAGTAACGTTCAACTCTCGCGAATCCACCAAGAGCTCGGGAAAAGTAACGCCTCTTCCTCCCAGCCCGGGAAACTGTACGTATTATACTTTGACGTCGCGAGTCCCGGCTGCGCAGTCGCAGTTCAGAACCGCTGTCTCGGCCTACCTTCACTCAACCCCGGAAATAACGTATGGGTTTTCGGGCTCCAAGTCGGAAGTTGATTAGAGAGTCGGCTGACTCCGTCACTTCTAGGGCACTGGGTTCGCTAGGCAGCCATCTTAAGCTAATTTGTGAGCCTCTAAGAAAAAAGGACAAAAACAGGGGGGGAAGGGGCAGGTGTTTTATGTTAAAAAGGGGAAGGATGAAGACGGTTAACGTAGAGGATCCTGAAGGAATAGTTCGGTTTTCAGTGGGTTCTGGCGTTCTGGATACGTCACCACAATTTAGCATCTACGATATGGTGGCGTCATCACCGAGCGCCTTGGGAGGTGGGGTCGCGCTGGCCACGTGACGGGGCCCACTGGAGCGGCCCGAGCGTTAAAGCGGCTGATGCGACAATTGTGGCTTCGCTTTTTTACGTTGACGAAGCACTTTTCTGGTATTTTCGCCACCTTCACCGACCATTCTGCAACCCTCTAGTTCTACCTCAGGGTTGGGATTCGACTTAACTGAGCCTGTGGACCAGAGAAAATGTAGGCTGAGATTTCCTGGGATTACATCATGTTCCTCTTTTCAGATTATTTTAGCCGTTGGCAGCCTTAAATCGTTGCAACACGGTTGGGAACAAACAGTAACCTCTGGGAAGTGAGATAACCCTCACAGCTTTATATATCGCCCAAGGTAGCCATTAGAATCAGCAAGTCTGAGAAGCCAAAAAGCTACTAGGAAAGTGCAGGCTGATCATTGTCGTAGAGAAGATTCGGGAGTACAGCGCAAAGATACACGAACTGCAGCTACTCACAACACGCGTGAATCTCACAAACCTGACGTTAAGGGAAAGAAGCCAGACATGCAAGAGTTCATGTCGTTTGGTTTTATTTAAATGAGGTCTAAAACCAGTTAATCTAATGGGCTGTGGTGTTAAAAATCAGGACAGTCTTTATTTGGATGGGGGACAATGACCGAAAACAGCCACGAGGAGGCTTTTAGTTTCAGTTACAGTTCGGTTTCTTGATTTGGATGTTGGTCAGAGATGTGTTCACTTTGTGGAAATTTCATGAAGCTGTAAACTTAAGTGTAGTTTTCTTGTGTGTGTTATACTTAGCTGAGAGTTACATTTATAAGTAGGCCCAGGAGGGAATTTTCCCGAAAAGATGAAATGTTACGCTGATACACACAATTGTCAAAATTGATAGAATGAACTCTAAAGATCTGTGCGTTTTATTGTATGTTAATTCCTGTTTTCTTAAAAAAGTGGCCCAAAGCCTGGAATTCTGTATACTTAAATTAGGAACAAATAGCCCATTGCCCTCCATGAAAGCTTGGCCTAATGCAGTGATTTCCCAGTTTGCTTGATGCACCTAGGGCAACTCTCCCCACCCCCAGATATCCTAAAGTTACAAGATTTTCGATGCCATCTATTATCCCCTGACTCCCAAATCCGCAACACCTCTCCTCTGGACTCTGCTTGTGCTTAGATGTCTGAGAAGTACATCAAATTCAACTCTTCAAAAAACACAAAAGCCTCCGGAGCCTCCTCACACCCCCTCAGTGTCCAGTTATTCTCCAGCTCTGCGAATGCTCACCTCAGAGTCCTCATTGCTCCGGCCGTGGAATTCCTACTCGAGTCTTCAACCTCAAGTCCTACCCTCTGTGCTGTAGCAAGACTTACTGGCCCTACCTACAAAGTTATGTTGATAAAACACTGCTCACAATCTCCACTGCTACCACTGAGGACCAGGCTGCAGTTACTTTATCCGGAGTTTTAGCATCGTAACTGTTTTCTCTCCTCACTGTCCCTTTGTAATTTTCCACAGCAGCCAGAGTAATGTTTTCATATTATTATATTCCTTTGCTTAGCCTCCAATAGCTTGCTTTTAGGCTGAGAATAAATGCAAACTCTTTGCCATGACCTAGCGTGTGTGGCATGATCTTATCTCACCTAAGTAGCATATCATGTCTTGTCTTCCAGAACTCTTCTCTTCACCGCTCCCCGATCTCCCTGGTTTAAATCCACAGTTTGCTGCGTCTCCCTCTTTCTCTCTGCCCCTCCCCTGCTCGCACTCTCTCTCAAAAATAAACATTAAAGATATTTTAAATCCACGGAGTTTGCTCTCACCTCAAAGTCTGTATTCTTGTGCTTTGCTCTCTGGAATGCTTTTCCTCCAGACCATCACATAGATCATTTCTTCCTTTACTCAGGTCTCTCAAAAGTAACCTCAGGGATCCTCTTCTTGATGATATTAGATTTTAGAGAAGCAGAATCAGTAGGTGACATACTTATTACAAGGAATTAACTTCTGCATTGTGGGAACTGGCTAAGCAAGTCCCAAGTCTGTAGGCTGGACAAGCAGGAAGGGATTGTGGGCAGTCTGGGCCCCATGAAAACGGGTTGAAGCTTTCATCCACACAAATCCGGGCGGGAAGAACTCCATTCTTCTCTCAAGTAAATCTCAGCCCTGCATTAAGACCTTCCCCCTGATTCAGTTAGGCCCACCCAGATTATCCCAGATAATCTCCCTTACTCAAAACTGATTACTATGCAAAATACTTTACATAGCAACACTTAGTGTTTGAATCACTGGGAGTGTAGGCTAGCCAAGTTTACATATCAAAAACCATTTTACCAACCTCATCGCCCTCACTATTTCTCTCCACCCTCTTACCCTGTTTTTCTTCTTGGTAATTATTACCACCTGCCATATATTAGTCTTTTCCTACTACAACATTCTTGGGAGGGGGATTGTGGGCATTTTGCTTACTTCTTCCCTCCGATACATTCGGGAATGTCTTTTTTGGTTGTCACAACTGGGGAAATATTACTAGTATCTAGTGCGTAGAGGCCAGGGATGCTACTAAATATCCTACAATGCAGAGGACAGCCCCTCCCCCCACCAAAAAAAGAACCTTCGGCCCAAAATGTCAATAGTTTTCTCAGGTTGAGAAAAATTCTTTGCTAGGGTTTAAGCTTCACAGAGGCAGTATCTTTTCGTCCACTTCATTTCTAGCACTTAGAGACTGGCACCAAAAAACAAAAACAAAAACAGACTGGCACAGTAGACAGGCAGTAAACTTGCTTGAATTAATGTAATGGACCTGGTAATGTGCATTTTGTTTTATTTTTATTTTTATTAAATACTATGATTTTTATTTTGTGAGTCCATGCTAAAGCCTGAACTTTTCCATTCAAGTAAACTTTTTTTTTTTTTAAGTTCATTTTGAGAACAAGGAAGGGGGCAGAGACAGAGAATTCCAAGTAGGCTCTGCACTGTCAGCTCAAAGCCCCAATGCCAGGCTTGAACTCACTAACCATGAGATCATGACCTGAGCTGAGGCTGGACGCTTAACAGAGCCACCCAGGTGCCCTGCAAGTAAACTTTTAAAAGGTTTTGTTCTGTCTCCCTTTGACAGTAATCAAAAGCTTTGTTATAGGTGAAATTTCAAAAAGGTGAAATCAAGAATCCCATGCAAATATAAAAGGAGCGTGTGACAACTATTTTATTCAACTCCGTTAATGAAGGAACCCAGTAAGTTGTTAAACGTGTATCACAGTGCATTTGCATAATGGATACTTAGAGGCAACTTAATAATGGAATGTTAGTGTCAGTAAAGTTAGAGGGGCACCTGGGTGGCTCAGTGGATTAAATGTCCAACTTCAGCTCAGGTCATGATCTCACAGTTTGTGGGTTCGAGCCCCACATTGGGCTATGCTGACAGCTCAGAGCCTGGAGCCTGCTTTTGATTCTGTGTCTCCCTCTCTCTCTGGCCCTCCCCTGCTTGTGTTCTCTGAAAAAAAAACAAAACTTAAAAAACCCATAAAGTTAGATACAAACTGGCTAATGTCTTACAGGGTAGTAAACTACATACAACCTTTGGAGTTATCCATTCCACTGAAAAGCAAGTAGGGACTTGCATCCCTCCGGACATAAATCTACAGTTTAACATGTAGCTTCACCAAGTATAGGACCTTTAATCAGTAGTGAACAGTGAATCCCATTTACTGTTCGTATCAAGAACCCTCGACCCATAACTGCAAACCTCGGTGTTTATTTTCTGAATAATTTTGCTGTTTTACTTTTTTATGCAAAATTTCTTGTTTAAAATGCCACATTGGCCAGGGGCACCTGCCTGGCTCAGTTGGAAGAGCGTGTGACTCTTGATCTCGGGGTTGTGAGTTTGAGTCCCACACGTGTGACTCTTGATCTCGGGGTTGTGAGTTTGAGTCCCACATTGGGTGTAGAGATAACTGAGAACAAATTAAAAAATATGACATGGGCCAAACAGAAGAGGTGTCTGGTCTGGATTTGGACCACAAACCGTTTGATTCCACCATCTCTGATTAATATTTATTAACACGTGCTGAATTCTAAGAGGAGCCAACTAATTTCTTGGATTTCACGTAGGTTCCATGGACTCCCGGAATAAAATGCACATGGGGAATCTCTGCACTCTGCGCCCACTTCGAGAACGCCTCTGGAGTTCTTCACTTACAGGACCACCCACCGTGCTGTACTTTGAAAGACTCAGCAGCTACCTCATCCAGGATGAGCCAATCCGATGTTGTGAGACTCTGGAATGGGGACACGGAGATGGTAGACCAGCAGGTCACCTGAAGAGAAAACTTGTGAACTTGGGAGTTGTGCTCCTGGAAGCAGGAAAAGCTTGTTTTCCGAGAGAGAAGCAGCAGCAGATAACCATGACCTGGGAAGACACGCAGATTATGAAACAGTTGCCTACGTTCCTGATGGCATTCCAGTCCTTGTCCCAGTGTCTCTTTAGGCCCAGCTGTTTGGCCTTTATGAGATGACCATACCTAGTCCTTTTAATTAATTGCCTTATTATGATTAAAGTAGCTGTGAGAGCGTCTGCTACTTGCAACCAAGGAATCTCTATAAAAAGAATAGGACACTTGGCCGTGCCGCCGTGCACGCACGGTACCAATTTGCAGGGTAGAGCCTGGAGCAAACTCCTGGCATAGTTTTTCTAAGTTGACTGGAGTCTAGTGTCAGGTAAGAAGTGTTACATAAAGAGTGGGTTCAGGGGATTCAGAATAAAGTCAACTAGAAACGTCAAAAAGACATACATGGACTTCAGAACAAACATTTATTACCACTTAATGGGGCCAAAGGGGCAACACAAACCACTGAAAACATCACCGACTCACAGAAATAGTCACCTTGTCACCTTTTGGTTGAATTTGTTTATTTCACAAGGCTTCATTCACACATGAAAACAAGATACTAATCCAAGTTCATAACTGTTAAAAAAGTAAACATTTCTTGGGACAATGTACAATAAATTGCACTTTTCTTAACAAGCATTACATTTACAGATAGCATGTACTATACATAATACATGGAATTATGGAAACATCGAATTGGTCAGTGTTCACAGAGGCTGCTCATCCATGTTTCTTTTGTAGTCAGCACTACAATCAACTCCTTTCTTCTAGAACCTGTTTTCATCAGAGAAGTCATGGGCAAAATCACAGAACTCATAAAAATAAATGGTACAGAATTTCTGCTACCTCCTCAGCAAGGGAAAGGTAGGAGTTGAAAGAAAGGAAGTGATGCTCATTGAGACAGTTCTTCCTTCGTTGAACTGAGGATCCAGACATTATGCAAAACATCAAAAATGGAGAAAGTGATGCAAAAGGCTATTGGGTCATCTTGGATTCTGGGACCATCTCCAGCTTTATTCTTGTGCTTGCATGACACCAGAGTCCTGATGCATTTATATACTTATAATTGAGTTTCCTCATACTTTATTCCACATATAATATAGTTATTAAACGTTACATTTTAATGGAAAAGATTTTACATGTTTTAACTCATTGCCAATGAAAAAGGAAAATAACTTTAAAATGTTTGGTTTTTACTCAACGATGCTTTTTTCTTAAAGTTTTCAGAATACTACTAATGACAGACCAAGGACGGAGGTGGAGAGAATGGACATGTTGATGATGTCTTTATAACATGTAACAAATTCATTCGGAGAGACACTGGCCGTGCAGTCTTTTAGATGGAAGCCGGGAAGGGAACACCTGACAGCCCACTGTAGTCCCTAAGCTACTTGTAAACATCTGCTTTTCTCCTCACATCTCACGATCATCAGCTGTGGAGGTACAGCCCACATGGAGGTGTTCATTTTGGTTAACTTTCGGGAGAGAGGGGAATTCCTAAGATTAAGGGCTTTGCCTGTATTACACGGACGTCACTTTGCGAAAGGAAAGGTGTTCTAGAACAGTTCCAGCTCAGCGTGACGTCAGCATGGCAACCAGAGGGAAAGACAGTTCTGTATCTGGTAGTAGGAGATACGGGCCACTAGACTTTTGGTTGGCCTCGGCTGTGTGCAGTTGCACGGTACCTGGCTGTACAAAAAAGGCAGGGATGCTCCCTGTGGAACCCTACCACTCACGCGCACACGCAAATCTAACGGTGTTCAAGTTAAACAACAGAGTTGGTCCATTGCCTCATTTACTTGTAACTGAAGCAAGAAAAGCAGAGCTATTTTAGACTTTGTGGTTCGTTTTAACGAGGAAGTTGTACAATAGAATCCTCTTGCTGAGTAATTAAAAGTGTTCTTTCCCAGAGAGAGAAAACAAACCAGGTATTTAATTTTTTTAATTTATTTTAAAAATTTTCCCTTAAAGAGGTCCTGAAATCACACAACCACTCTGGCAGGATAATTAGGCTGATTTCAGCTACAGAAAACAAGATCCCTTACATTAGTTAGATACATGATCTTCATCCTCAGTAACAAATCAACTCCTTTAAGGATTTCTCATCTCACGCCCTAAACTGTGTATTCTCTTGTTT
Source organism: Lynx rufus (assembly GCF_022079265.1). NCBI lineage: Eukaryota > Metazoa > Chordata > Mammalia > Carnivora > Felidae > Lynx > Lynx rufus. The sequence goes on from NW_025814829.1 coordinate 46,782,170, forward strand.
TTCTCACTTCCTCTGGGAAATAAAGCCATAGCTATTAACTGTTAAATATTTTAAGGAAATGGAGGAGGTGTTTGAGAAAAATAAATATTAACACATAGTATAAAGGAATGAAAATTTTGGAAAAAATATGAAACAAGATAACTATTATTATTAAATATCCCAACATCAGTGCAAAGATTGCTTTTGTACTTTACTATGGAAATTTAAGACGACCAGTGGAGAAATTACTAACTTACTAGCTGGGAGAGGGAAAGAGAGAGAGGTTATATATGGAAAGAGAGGTCGTAGGCCCATATGACATTCCTATTAGTGTTTCTGATAAGCACTCATAAACAGGACATTAGGTAACTGAGAATATCTTTGCATTAAATTATATGTAACTAAATATAACCAAATTGTGCCATAGCTTGGGATGTGGGAAGCTAGCAAACATGTGCACCGCAAAATTCAGCCTGGTTTCTTTCAGCTTGAAAGAATGTGTTAAACAAGAGTCTCGAGATACAAAAGCTAATGAACTGAATTATGAAATTGAAATTCATTCCCTTAATTTATTCTGCAGAATTTAATGAAAGAAGAAATCATCACTCTTTAGAATTCTGCAAATGTTGGATTTTTTGGAGGAATGTTTTCTACAACATATCCTAGGAAAAGACAAAAAACACTCTAGAATATTTGGAAATTTCCTAGATATTTGGGTTAGTTGATATCTAAAAGAAATTCAAGAGAAGAGTGGCAATTTTCAAATATGTTTCAAAATAAGTGAAATTAAAACTAGCAGTTACTTAATACCGGGATGCACAAGTTTGCAAACTGTATGTGGGGAAGGATATGTGGTTTGGGAGAGTGCTATGAGAACATATTGAATGAATAATCACATCCTATACCAAATTTTGAATTTTCTATCTTTAGTATTGCTACTGACCCAAAGGCATTGCACAAAGGAACAGTTCAGACTTATAGTACCAATACACGTACCTAAGTATGATATGGAACTGGAGAAGAAAAAAAAATCTATAGGTGGCCATTAAAATCTTTTGAAAGAGTTAAGAGAAAATTCAAAAGACATTACACATTTGGAATGCAGGTACCTGGTGATTTTGTTTAAAGAGAAAAAGATGTTAGGGGCTCTGGAACTGAGCCAGGAGTACAGGTAAGGACTGAACCCACAGCCATTCTATTTGTCCCTCAACTGCGATGTAAGGAAAATACTGCAATTTAGGCATTCTGTGGAATGTGCTGAGTTTTGGAGGTTAAAAAGAGCTCTTACAGGAAAACTATGAGAGTCACAAAACACAAAAGAACATCTTTAATTTAGCTGGCCATTTCATAAGGCAACTTGTACAAGGCTTCCTGGAATAAAAGCATAAAGTACCAGCAAAGCTAAAAAATTATACTGAATGATTTACAGAAACAAGTACCAAGATGCAATTTTTCTAGCCATTATATTTAAACAACAACAAAAAGATTACCTTTGCTAAATCACCGAGTAGGGAATATTAGTCAACACACACTCAAGAATGCTGGATTATTTTCTTTTTGGTACAAGGAAATGAATATTATAATGAAAGATGTCAGGACCAAACAAATAATTCTGTAAAAAAAGTATTATTTGATGAGTGTAACAAAGGGTAACATCCATATCGGTTTCATGGGTTGTAGATGATATAAACACAAGTGAAGGGGACTTAACTTTTTAGAGTTTAATGATCATTTTGGAGGAAAGGATCTACCACGAGCAACTTGTAGCACGTGCTCCCGGAGTCGAGATGGCTCTTCCTTAATTTTTACTTCCAAGAATGTGTTACTCTTAATTGCAACATGTGGCACAGACGAGAATCCCTGTGGCACTACAGAGTTTAAGGTCCTTGCTAAGAACGTGTTCAACAATGAAGCCAAGGATGAGTATCACTAAATGTTATTGTACATGCTGGCAGCAGTTTGGGTGGTGCAAAGGACCGAAGGCCTCCAAACTAGCTTAGAAGATGGGAAAATTGGTTTTGTCCTTACCAAAGGATTTCCTGCAAGGACGATCCACACAGACATGTTAAATATCATTGAAAAAACTATTTCCACCAACTTTTAAACACTAGTTTTCCCTTTCCAGGAGATAAGTATTTCTATAAAGGTTTTGTATTCAATCAAAAATGTTACCAATGCATTCGCATCTCTTCCTCTCGGGTACCAAGGGCACATTTGTAGGGAGATACAGAAATCAGGAAAAGTTGCCCAACAGTAAACTAAGATGATGTGAAGCTGGCCTGTATTTCCCATTTCATAACTTTAAAAAGCTACAGTATATTAGTGTTTCCTTAGCAAATATATGTCATTATCAAATGAAATACTCTGTCCCTGGTTCTCTATTTCATTTTAAGCACAGTGCCTGAACCTGGGCCTCTCTAGGCTTGTCTGGTAAAGGTTCCCTAATGCTGCAGCTCGCACTAGACCCTCCTGACTTCACGTTTGCTGCAAGTATTCATACTTAGGAATATGCAATCCCCATGCAGTTTCTCAAAAGGACCCGTTAGAATACTAGGGCCAAATGGTTTATCAAAATCCCAGTGCCTTTCATCTAGCGTGTATTGTCAATAGTCTATCTTATTCTATGATTCTTGCCATTTCATTTCCAGATATACCCAACAGAAAATGAAAATAAACTAATTCCTTTTGGGGACTGCTCAATCCCAGGTTTACTCTTTAGACAGGATTATCGTTATCCAGGGAATCACTTTCGGGAAGAAACCTGATGGTCATCACGAATGGCCCCACAGTGTGCTTTCTGTGAATAAGTCCTGAAAAGTTAAGAGCTTTCGGTTTCAATCTTTTTTTCTTTCTTTCTTCTTCTTTTTTTTTATTTGCTGTGACAAATATCATCTTATCACTTCAACCTTGGAATAAAAGACATCTCCATTTTTATGGAAGATAAAAGTAATTATGAATAATTAGTTCTAAATAAAAGGCATTTAGTTCTGAATTACTTATTTCCAACTAAACATCAGGCATATAAAATAATGTGTAATCACTATGATGGAACTGAACGTGGCCTCCCATGAAGAAGCTCGAAAACAGGTATTCAACATAAGTCAGGGCAGTTTAAGTAACATCCCTTTGAAAAGTATCAAACAAGAAAGAGAGCTACTGAAAGATTCTGGCTTGCTTTCTGGCCTCCTTTACTTTCCTTCAAAGGGACACTGGGGAGAGTCCTCCTGGGTTTCTGTCACTTTGATCATTGTGCTCTTGTGCTCGGGCGAGGCTGGAACTATGTGCTCTCCTTGGGTGGCTGGGTGGCCTGTGGTGGCTGCAGCGGCTGGGTGCCCGTGGCCGTTTTGATAGAGTTCAGGGTTTTGCTAAACCAAGAGTTTTTTGCAGCTTGGATTTCATTCATAAGGGCTCCTCTCTGATGTTCAAGTTCCTAATTAAAAAAAAAAAATCATTGCATTGTATAAATGTTTATCCTCTGCCCCCCAAATTAAGAGTATACTGCTTTTTGGAATCCCCAAGTCTGTATGAGCCATAGCTTTCCTCCCACAAAACCCAGGAGAGATTAAATTGGCTTCTTAATGCACTTTAGAGTTAAAAGAGTTACCGCTGAAAATCAGAGACTGCTTTCTCTGAACAGTGAAATGAAACCTCATTTTATCCACCCCCCCCACCCTCCCCACCCCGGGCAATCTCGGTCCAAATTTAGGCTCGGGTTCGAAACCACAACTAAACATAGACGTGTGCATGGACTGAATCTGAATTTTCACTGATAGTGTAAGCATGAATGAGTTCTAGTTCCAAACACATGGCCTTTGCCCCTGAGGACATACAGGGTCCAGCACAAAAATAGGTTATGGCGATGGGTAAGGATCTGGAGGAAAAGGGAATGGGGAACAGTCCATCAGAATCCAGGATGATTTTTCTAATTATGTTATCTTCCAACATGGAAAGAGATTATGGGAAAAGGGATCTGGTAAAACCAGGTAAAGACGAAGGATAAAAAGCCCCTCCAAGAAGCAGGGGTATCAGCCAATGTTCAACTGTTCAGGGAGGGATAACGGAGAAAAGTCTGGCCTTTCATTTTCAGGATCAGCTACCAAAGTGGCTAAGTTCAATGAGAAAGGACCTTGGCAACAAACACAAAAAAACGGAAAAAGCATATGCCTAAGTTCCCCCAAGATCTCATTTTAATTATTACATTTTCATTTAAAACTATGCATTTATGTCCCTGCTTAAACACGATGACGTAACATGCGACTACGCGGGACACCTCGGTAGGCAAACAACGTAATCACCTATGGAAGCGTCTCAGACTCTGAGCCAGACACGCACGTTCCAAAGCGTGAGAAGGTGTCCTGGCGCCCTAACTGTTTGCTCCTGTTGATCCTTTACCAGATCACCAACCTGGATTTTGCACTTAGCCTCCACCAGCTGCAGCTTGGTCTGCGCCAATTCCAGCTCCAACTCCCTCAGCTGCTTCTTCAGGGAGTCCTTCTCGTCGTCCGGCTCGATCCCCTGGTCCTCTCTGCTGATGGCCGCTAGTTTCAAAGTGCCCTCTTTGCTGAAAATGTCACTGCAGTGTTTACACGTCATCATCTTACCCTGAAACATCCGAAAGGGATAACCAACCTCAAACCATTTCATAGCATAACGCGCTTCCTGAAACAACAGGACACGGGTTTTATTGAGCCTCTGCTTGTGGTCATCAGATGCAGGTCTGTTTCTGGAGGTAATTACTTGTCTTGTGCTGCCACCAAAATGGTTTTAGTCAGCACAAAACCCAAATTTGCAAGATAGGTGCTCCTTTTTTTCCATAAAGTATCTCTAGGGAGACCCTGGAAACGGAAATTATAGCATCTCTCTGAAATCTGTTCTAGGAATGTTGGGCTTCCACTCCTCTTCCTCAAGCGCCATGCCATACGCTCTACGAGCAGTGTCTCATTTAATCCTACAGCGAGGTCATCAGGTACTATTAAAACCCCCATCATACCTGTGAAGGAACTCAGAGTTTAAGTACCTAGCCCACAGCAGACTGAGAAAGGCCATGATGACTAACCTAAATCTATCCTTGCAACAAATAAAGCTTAGGTCCTTTTGTTCAGCTTTAAGCAAAGATGACCATTACTGTTCCAGGTAATGAAGGTAACTCTGCCACATGCCGAGATTGCCAGTCAAGCACACAGCACTCTCTTCAAGACAACAGTGCTATTGTTGTCTTAAAATATATGGAATATTTCTATTTTAATGTACTATCATTATAATCTGTCCATAACAGAAACCATACTCCTCTCTTCACACACACACACACACACACACACACACACACACACGCACGCACACACACAGAGCAACTCTCCCCACACTTCTGTCATTGTGCCTATTTCTACCATTTAGGCCTGAACACTTTGGGGTTATCTTCTCATTGCCTCCTCCTCCTTCAATCCATAGTCAGCTGGTCATTAAATGATTTCTCGACATGTCCAAGCTCTCCCCATCCCAGGCCTGAATCCCTAAAAGTCACCTTCTCAGCCCCCACTGATTTCTTTCTTCTCCCATCCTTAAAGCACTCTTCAGATTCCTACCTGATTAATATTCATTAGTCACTTAAAAGATATTTGTAACTCTCAAGAACCTTTTGAGGATAATCAGCCCACTACTGGCACTAAATAGGCACACAGCAAGTATTTGTTATATATATTTATTGTTGACCAAATAAAATGTTAAAGTGGTGGCTTTTGATCGGGGTCTTAAATGATGAAAAGTTTACCAAGCTGGGTAAGCAGTGTTATTAGGCTGAACTGAGGGAGGAGGACATTTCAGCAGGGAGAACACTGGGTGCAGAGACACCGGCCCTTCACAGGACCGCAGGGAGCCTGAGATGGCTCGAGCGGGAGTAAATGGCGCAAAAGGGAGAGGCAGGAAATGAGAAGGGTTCTCCACGGCCATGATCTAACGGTCCTTAAATGTAATGCTATCGAATCCTGCTTTTATCCTACAGAAAATGCATTCACTCACTCCATCCTGTGCTATCTGTTGGAGAGAGACCAATGAGCCTCATGACGCTGCAGTCAGGCGAACATGCTGAGTACAAAGCTGTGGTAGAGATTGCAGGTTCCCACCAGATCCGTCTCCCGCGCTGCCAGCGTTGAGCCTGACGCAGGGCTCCCCTTCTTCCTTGATAACAGAACTCCTGATTTTATTTGGGCTGGCAGTTTGCCCAGTTACAAGGTGCCATTTCCCAGACTCCCCTGAGGCAAGGTGTACCCATGAAATTAAGTTCTGATATGTGAGCGGAAGGAAGTGTGGTAGGGAGCTTAAGGAAGCTACTCAGAGCTCACCCTGCTGGAGCTGAGCCCTCGTACCGTCGCATCTCCTTCCAGCCTAACATTCTACCATGGAATGTGGGTGTGATGGAAGAAACTCCAGTTGACAGGTTTGACTTTTAGGTCACCGTGAGGATGGAAGGTCACTAATGCTGTGGATGTGGGTCACTAATAACTAATGAGCTTGGACTGCTGATGAAACCAAGGATCTTTCTAGCCCTAGACTTATTTTTACATGAGAGAATCAACATCTTCTATGTTTAAGCCAATGTTGATTTGGGTTTCCTATATGTGGCCAATCTAAGTCTAAACTGATGCACAGAGACAGTCAAATATACACTGGGGAATGCTCATTCTGATCACAGAGTAGAGGATTATCTGAAGGGGGAACCGTGTCATGGGAGGATGGAAAAATCAAAAGCTGCAGCATCGCGCCAAACGAAATGAAAAGGAAGTAGCTCTGATGAAACAGGATGTAGTATGGAAATGACTAAGGGTGTGGAGAGTAGAGTCCCACTCCCTGGGTTCAAATCCTGGCATTACCGTTTACCTGCTAAGTGACCTTGAGATCATGAATTACCTATTTTAGTAATCATCAATAAAAACAAGACATGGTAAATCATTAGAAAGAAGGTATAATAGTATCTACCTTCTCAGAAGCTGTGAGGATTAAATGGGGAAATCCTTGGAACAGTACACACAGTAAGTGTTTAATAGGTGTTAGTTATTCTTTATTCAGCTAAAACAAGTTCAAATTCCTCTTCCCAAATATCATGGCCTCTCATTAGATAACCCTACCTCCTTATTCAGTATTTCCCTCTATTCCTTCGTACATACTCTAATCACACAGTCTCCTTGATGAAATACCAAAATGCTCATTCCAATTTCTGGGTCTTCAATAACAGTTTTTTCCAGAATGTCATTAAAAAATTTTTTTTTAATTTTTAATGTTTATTTATTTGTGTGTGTGTGTGTGTGAGAAAGAGAGAGAGAGAGAGAGAGGCAGGCAATGCAAGCAGGGGAGGGGCAGAGAGACAGGGAGACACAGAATCCAAAGCAGGCTCCAGGCTCTCATCTGTCAGCACAGAGCCCGATACAGGGCTTGAACCTGTGAACCATGAGATCATGACCTGAGCCAAAGTCGGATGCTTAACCGACTGAGCCACCCAGGTGCCCCCAGAATGTCTTTTTAAAATCCTTCTAACAGAATTCTACCCATCCTGCTTCAGTCCAACCTCCTCCATAAAGTCATCTCTGGTCTGTAGTTCTTATGATTTTGCTTTCTCTACAACCCTGATTGTCATCCAACTCAACGCTGACTTACATGCTTTTGAACTATTTCCTAAAGGTTTCATGTACATATGTGTAACTTGCTCCTGCAGGAAAATTCTAAGCTTCTTGTTATACATAATTTCCATAAAACAATACAAGTCATAGCTGTGCACATAGTTGGATGCTCAATAAAACCTCGAGTATCCACGTAAATCCATTTCATTTCTATTTCCACAAAGATTTTAGTTCAGGATGGTTAACCCTTTTATGCCAAGGCACTTCATCAACTGAGTGTTGGTCAGTGTAAAAAGAATGATAAAGGCTAAGTACGAAGAGGGGTAAAGGTGGACCAGAGAGCAAAGGTATGAGCCCCGAATTCTAGGGTTTGGGCGGGGAGATGACCAGCTTTATAGTCACTAATAATCTCAGAATGTTTAAGAAAAAAACACTTTTGGAATACAAAGTCAGAACAAGGTTCATATTTCAGTTCTCATGTCTCATGTTTTCAGGTTATAAACTTATAAAAATATGTATCTATTGTATGCCAACTACTAAGCTAAGCACTTTATATATGTTATCTTATTTAATCTGCAAAATAACCTGATGAGGCAGGTAATGTTATGTCTATTTTACAGGATACAAAATAAAGCTTCGAGAGGTAAATAACTTGTCCAAGTTGTTAAATGAATGCATTTATTCACTAGCATGAAACCCGAATATATTCAAAGAGAACTCTGTCAGGTTTCTGTAACACAGATCACAAGAGCTGGGTGTGCCCACACTGCCTCTTAAGAAGACCAATTCACGTGGTTTACTGTGGTTTCTATGGAATAAGCGATTGCTATTTTCACATAATCAACAAAAGGAGTTTTACCGCCAGGGGGCAGCATATAAAGAAATGCCATTGGTTTTCTTTAAAAACAACCCTCTAAAAAACTGGTGGAGAGCAATGGGATGATCCTCCTGGGTTGCACCCCGAAGCCGCATCGATTCAGGCACAGGTAGGATGCAGGCTGCAGAGGCCTCCCAGGTGTCTACCGTCCCAGAATGCTCAGGGGCCTCTTGGGACAAGGCTAAAGTCCTTACCACCTGCCTCTGACAAGCCCTAAGATTTATGGGGATGCAACCTTTCTGCTGGCTGGGAAGAGGATCGCGCCCCAGTCGGAGACAGATGCTGCTTCCCACAATTCCTAAATCCTTTGAAACAACGAGAGGGGCAGGGTGGGTGTGACGTCTCACAAACTGTTCTGCCCGTGGGGCATCCTCACGGGCTGGGATGTCCTATCCGGGACTAAAGGCTGTGTGAATTTGGAAGAAATACCAGAGATCTGTTTCATTCTTCCTCACCTTTACCACTTCCAGCTCCTCCTTGCTGGCTGTTTGCTGTTTCTCCAGTCTGGTACTTAACTGGGAGCAGATCTGAAGAAAAGAAAAGAGTTTCTTTACTGGAAAGTAGACCGACTCTTGCACAGCACGGGCACATGACTGTTTATCAACTCATATGAGTTACTCTCGCTTCTCGGATGATGCTAAAGAGATTGAGCAAAAGAACAGCCCCACAAATGCAATGCGCATCAGAAAGCCTGACAGTGTTCTGTGTGTAAAGCCTATCTTAGTCTTAATTAGAGGAAAAACACGTGGGGTATTTTGATTTCTGTCACTAGCCAAATCTGTGACTAGTTCCAGTGGATTCCTGTCCTATTTTGGAATCAACCTATGGCATCTTTGCTGAGTGTCAGTTCTGTGCAAGGTACCATTCTGGAAATCTGGTGAAAAGAATGCTGGACCAGAAACTGCTCGTGTCTACAGTCACCCAGCGAGTCTCGGTTTTCAATTACCAGAGTTTCCCTAAAACGTGGCAAAGGGGATAAAACAGTTAAAATGACCAGAAATTAATAAAGACTAAAATTCTGATCTTGTGGTTTGGCAACATGGAGTGAAATAAAAAGCCTGAGGTCCAGCTCTAGTACTTTCCTTGGGCAAACTCACGAATCTAAGCTTCAGTTCTCTCCTCAACACTAAGTGCCGTGCTGTGATAATCAATGGGGAAAAAATGTACATAAAAGATTCAGTATAGCACCTGGCCTATAGTAAGTGCTCATTAAAGAAAATCTCATCATTATTGATTCTGAAAGAAGGTGCTAACAAGAAGTACTAGGAACAGGTAGAAATCAGTGCTTTCAAAGCTAAAACCAACCAGACAAACAAACAAACAAGCCATTTGCTTAAAAAAAATACTAGAAGTTCAAATTCCTTGAGTAACATACGAATCTTTTATTTTTGAAAAATGGAATAAAAATCGTTAGGGGATGTCAAATTTTAAAGTGCAACTTGAACTAAAAACGTAAAAGATCTACTTCTATTATCAAAACAGATATTTTTTTAAAAAATCCCAGTCTACTCAAAAAATGGCTCTAGAGAGCAGGGCCTGCTTGTTGCGTTCAGTTTCTGATTTCTCCAGCTCTCAGCCTGTAAATGATGACTAGGGCTGTATCAGCTGATGTGAAAAAGAAGCAGTCTCCCCAGTAATTTTGGCAAACCAGAAACCCTTTCAAATAACCCCGAAGATTCCATAATAAGGACCATAACAGCCAATTCCAACTATAGAATGCTTTTGGATTATGTTTTATGTCCTAATTATCTTCAGACAGATGGGTCCGTTGCCTTTACATGACTGGTAGTGCCTGCCAGATAATATTCGAGAACAGTCCCAAAGATTACTATTTTGAAGAGTGCTACATATGGCGGCCACCCATGGCCTAATGTGGGGATGGAAAAAACCCATTTGCAGTGATGGCAAGTTCCATAGCGCATGGTCTTTAATGTTCCTCGTATTGGCTAATGTCTACCCATCCCTTCTCCTAGTTATCCAATCGGAAAATCTAGGGATCGGTGTTTTCCCTGGTCTCGCAAGAAAATGACTACATTCCTCTTCTCCATTTTCATTACTACTTATTTTAGTTCAGGGCCCTGTATTTTCTCACCTGGCCTCTGCTGTTAGCCTCTTACTGGTCCGTATCTTTGCTTGTGGGACTCCCCATTGGTTTCACGTTTCTCACTGGGACAGATTAGTGCCACCAGTATTTCCCCCATCATGCCACTTTCTTGCTCAAACATTCCTACTATAAACAGAATAAAATCCAAGCTCCTCAGTCTAACTGAAGAACCCTCCTTGAACTGGGACCCAACTCACCTTTACTTCTTTTCTGTACTTGAAACTCTTGACAAAACAAAACTATTTCTGTTCGCTAACCTATCTCTGTGGCTTTGCGTGTGTTCTCTGTTCCCCATTTCTTTCCTCCTCTGCCTCCGCACACCCAAATCTTGCCTCGCCTTCGAAGCACCGCTCAAATCAACCCTCCTCCAGGAAGGGTTTTATTTCCCATGGTCAGTAAGTTCCCTTTTCTCTTATTTGTGCACAGGTGTTATCTCCCTGTTACAAGAGCAGCGTCTAAAGGGGAGAAATTGAATTAACTCCTCTTTTATTCCCCCAAAGAATCAAGCCTCTCAGATAGCAGACATTAAATAAACATATACTGATTATCAATAAAAGAGAGTAAGACAGCTCTGAAGCCTTATTTCTAAGCAATCTTCCACAAAGGAGAAGAACCCTTCTGAAAAGACGTTCATAATATATGAAGTGCACTAGTCGTAAATATCAGCATGGATGATATAACTCACATTTTTATTTACATAGCAGCGATGCATATTCAGTATATTACAGTGATTATTTCTAATTGGCAAGGTTAAGGGGGGAGGGTTTCTTTGTGCTTTTCTACACTTTCTCAATTTTCCATGAGGAACAGAAATTTCATTTCTAAGCAGAAAAACCCATGTTAATAAAAAAGAGTAAGAATCAGACTTCAAACTCCCATATGAGGCAAGAGACCCCAGAGAAATTCTTAAGCTGAGGAGGTGGCACAATACGGTGCCTTGATTCTGGAACACTGGAACTTCAGCAGTCCACTCGAGGCTTTCTCGGCAATGTGGAGTCCTTGCCGTGTGCTAGGCATGAGCAGCAGGCACGAGATGATACTACGCAAGCTGGAAAGAGGGCTTTCTGGAAGCATTCTGGCGATGGGGTCAGGGCCAGATGCATCCTCAAGGAGAGCAAACCCTCCACTAAGAGATCAAAGGTTCCCAATAGAATGTCTCCTGCTAGCATTGGCCACAGTTGGGTAAGGCCACAGAGCCGTGTGGGATGAGGAATCGCTAAACCTTAGTCCTCTGCAAAGAGGCAAATGTTACTGGGGAGATCTATTTGAAATCATCTTCTGAGTAGGGCAGAGACGGGATCCCAATGGTAATAATCCAGTTTCCTGTTCCTCTGAATCTACCAAACATCGTAAACAGCCAACAGATTGTTCTGTTCGGTTAAACCTCCCATGTTATCAGCAAGCATGTCAGCTCACTGTCTATTTCAGCGGAGAAAGTAAGCCGCCCAGTGTAATGAATGTATGCAGTCACTATTCTGGAAACTCTAAAAACAAAAAAATGTTTTTTTACCCAAAGAGAAACAGTAAGAAAAATCACTTTTATAGCAACACGAGCCACAGTAGCACACTACCTGCTTATACTCAGCGATGATCGCAGTGGTCTTCTTTATTTCATATTCTGCCTTCTCCAGCTGTTTCCGAAAGACTTCTTTCAGCTAGAGAGAGGGAGGATGCAAAACATCAAGACTCAAAGTCCTGATCAATTTCCACAAACACCTATACTTAAGTCGGCCCGGTCTGGTCAATGCCAACGTTAACAACTACAACTAGATAAATTTTCCTCACTGAAGCTATTTCTCGAGCATTCGAAAAGCCTAATCATGTCCAGAGATGAAGAAATATTTCTTTCCTGCAATGTGTAAGACATATGAGCAACCCACCATAGAGCTGCTTATGCTTACCACTTACTTTATAAATATATTATTAAATAAGTGTCCCTTCTGAAGCTATCTTTATTCTTATGAAGAGTCTAAAACAAAACATCAGGGCAACGTTGCACATAATCTTACTGCTAGGTAAGAAATTACTGAAGGGCACCTGGGTGGCTCAGTCAGTTGAGCGTCCGACTTCGGCTCAGGTCATGAGCTCACGGTTTGTGAGTTCGAGCTCCACGTCGGGGTCTGTGCTGACAGCTCAGAGGTGGAACCGGCTTTGGATTCTGTGTCTCTCTCTCTCTCTCTCTCTCTCCCTCTCTCCCTCTCTAGCCCTTCCCCACTAGTACTCTGTCTCTCTCTCTCAAAAATAAACATTAAAAAAAAATTAAAAAAAAAAAAAAGAAATTACTGAGGCAGCATTTTGGGCCTTTCCATTCCCAGCCCCCTCCTATCACTACTGTTGTCTCTCTGAAGGTGGCAACAGGAAGTTTTTGAGGCTGGAGTCAGAGAAACCTGGAGGAAGGTAAGAGCTCTTGAGGTCAGGAGGTTCAGGGACTGAACAGTGACTGCAGAAGGAGCTAGCTTGACACACAATGTGGGTACTTATTACAGTCGCAGAAATGCTCAACTCTGGGTGCTAAACTGAAAACCACACTTATTTTTGCAGCCCAGCAGCTCTGGGATTCTAGGGTCGGGGAAGGGAGGTGGTGAGAAAGCACACATGCCACCAGGAAAAAAGGAAGCGATCAGTTCTTCCCAGGTGTTGGCCAAACAACCAAACATAAAACACTCTGGTTAATCTTTAAGCACATAACAGAATAAATGGATAAATTCTGTTTGGCAGCCTCCCAGTTATGAATGGGGTGTGCTCCGTATTTGCTAATTCGCACATGATTGTGATTTATAACTGGACTCCTTATTGTCGGATGCTTTCCAGGTTTCTTCATATTTGCTATGTTCTTAAATTCTAAAAGCAATTTGTGGGTTATATTGATTCAAACTTAGTTGTTTGTATTCGTCTCTGTTCTCTGTCTTACATAATTTAAGGATGTAAGTCACACCCTCCTCCCCTCCTACAGTAAGGCCCCACTGACTTCAGGACAGACTTAGAAAGCTGAGGCGCTTTGAGCAAGTGTCACTTAATTCTCGAAACTATGGTTTCCTTATCTGACACACGAAGAGCATAATTGCTATCTCACAAAGGCACTATAATGATTAACACAGGATATATGCACACACGCACACACACACGCATCAAGGGGAGCGATGAAGTATGGATTAAACTAATTAATTTGCAGGGGCGCCTGGATGGCTCAGTCAGTTAAGTATCCAACTTCTAATCTCGGCTCAGGTCACAATCGCATAGTTTATGAGTTCAAGCCCCACTTCGGGCTCTGCACTGGCAATGTGGAGCCTGCTTAGGACTCTCTCTCTCTCTGCCCCTCCCGCTCTCTCTCAAAATAAATAAATAAACTTAAAAGAATAATTAATTTGCCAATAGCTTCATTCTTTACCCAAAGTACTGAATTGGGCCCCCAAAAGGCAGGAGGTAAAGAAAAACACAAAACCCATCAAAACGCCTAGTTCAAACTGGATAATCAGCTCCTGAAAATTTTTGAGTGGGAAAAAAATCTTGGTCCACACTAAATGCCAAGAGTCATTTCATCATTTAAAAAAAAAAAATCATGAAACACTTTTTATAAACCCTGGAAGGTGCTAAAGGATGCATCCATTCATCAGAAACTTAAGTGGATTTCTTCTGCTTGGATGCAGGTCTTTGAAACGCTTTATGTTCTGTTTTATATTCAGTGTTATTGATGTCTTAGAATGAAACTCATTAAAATAAGTGAGTTAATCCCGCCTGGCTGGGACTGACAGACGGAGGACATTGGTGAAGCGGGCCTGCTCTTTCTTAGGGAAGCCTGAAGCCTCAACTCTTTGGGTGGAGAGGCCCCTCCTGTCACTTATGTGGAACGCCTCTGCCACGGTGGCATCTTGCAGCTGAACAGCCTCACAACTCGTACGATGACTGGAGGGTGCTAACAACAAGGCTGGTTCCCAAAGAGCTGCTTTTTCTATTCCCCTCGGGGAGTAAGGGTTGAGAGCTCTGCCAGGAACGTTCTTCTAACGCATGAATCAGGAAAATCGGGCGTGACTGACTGAGACAGCTTGCAGCAGAGATCTCTGTGGGCTTTCCACTTCATAATCCTCCTAAAATACTGCTGAAGTCAATTACCTTGGAGACACGACACAAACTTTGCGGATTCGTCAAGGCTCTTGGATTGCAATTCCAAGTTACTAAACTTAGAGGGAGCTTAACACTCTCGCCAGACATCTGAGTCAAGGCAGATTCCTAAGAGCTGTTGGAGGGTAGAAACGCGGCCTCGTCTTCTAGCGCCCTTCAAAAGAAATGTCGAGACCCACGCTACTCACGTGTACTGCTTCAAGGTGGCCCTTGATTTAGAGTAAGTGTCATTTTACTTCCTGCTTATTGTATTCATCAGCTCCACGGGCCGATCCTCCTGGGTAAAGAAACAGCCCACCTCTGCCTTTTACCTGCGCAGTCTCTTCCTCTTGCTTCCTCTTCTCCTCTTCAGCCTCCACCAGCCTCTGTTTGGTCAGGAGGAGCTCCTTATTCAACACATCCGCCTTGTCTTCTGCCTGCAAATCAGAGCACATCACACTGGTAAAGAAGGTGAAGGAAGCGTGCGTATACTTCCTCCGAACCTAATCTCTAGTGACGACTCTTGCGTCACTACCAAAGCCGTTTCTCCCCTCCTAGCTCACCCGGGGGTGGCTGCTCTCACTGAATGCCAACGATACAGCAGGCACTTGGCACACGCCATCTCTGATCCTCACAGCAAGAATTATCTTACAGATAATGACAGGGAAGTCTGGAGGGAGCAAATAACCTGACTGGGGCAGACATCTAATATCAGAGCCATGATCTGAATTCTGAGTTGGACGGCACCAAAGGGCAGGCACTTTCTAAACGCTTCTTGCACGTTTTCGGACGTCACAACAGCACCCGCTCTGAGACTATGTAGATGGACTGGATGGAACCTCCTACGGAAGCTTCTGGCTGTTAGTGCAAGGGGGGTGGGGGTGGGCTCAGAGAGGAGACGGGCTGATCCATGGACAACAGTCAGGTGAGAAAATTCAAAGACCAGTGGAGGTAAAATGGTTCACAAGGCTACTCCCACAGGACAGTGAGTACAGCAAGGAGAAATTAAGACCAAAAACCCATGACAGAGATAGCCATGAGGAAAAATGATGTACGGACCAGGAATGCAAACGGAAAAGACCATGTTTCTAGAATGGTCAAGAAAAGCTCAAAAAAAAAAAAAAAAAAAAAAAGAAAAGGGGCGCCTGGGTGGCGCAGTCGGTTAAGCGTCCGACTTCAGCCAGGTCACGATCTCGCGGTCTGTGAGTTCGAGCCCCGCGTCGGGCTCTGGGCTGATGGCTCAGAGCCTGGAGCCTGTTTCCGATTCTGTGTCTCCCTCTCTCTCTGCCCCTCCCCCGTTCATGCTCTGTCTCTCTCTGTCCCAAAAATAAATAAACGTTAAAAAAAAAAAAAAAGAAAAGCTCAGAGACAATACTCCGGTTTTAACTTGGATACAGAGTCCAGTTAACCAGGAAAGCACTGTGCGTGCATTGAACTTAGTTGACAGGTGCCTACTGCATACTCTGGACCCTCACCTCACCCTTGAGGTCTCAGCTCCAAGTTCATATCTGCAGTAAAGTGAGACCTAAGCCCTGCCCCACTCATCCTCATCTCAATCAGCTTCTCACCCCCCCATCTAAATCAGTTCCTTTGCTCAAATCTCTCCAACTTCCCTTGATCGCACTTAGCACAATCTGTAATGACAAGATGCATGTATGATTTATTTGTACTGCCCACCAGACTTTCAGCCCTGGAAGGCAGGAACCACGTGTCTTTTGCTCCTGGCTATTTCCTCAGCACCAAGGCCAGCCCCAGGTAGGGGAGGGGCTCCGGAAGTACTTGGTGAGTGAAAGGATGTGGCACTCAACTCACTGCTGAAGCTACTGTGTGGAGTGGAGGTGGCGGAGGGCCACAGGATGAGTTCAGTAGAGGAAACCGCAGATGCAGAGGAGAGGCAGCTATTTGAAGAAGCCATCCCTGGCTGACAACAGCAAAACATTATCCAAGTAATTGTGAAAACTGGCCAGGTGGCCTTGTGTCTGTGTTTCACCGTATCGCCCACACGTCCAGATGGCCAGGCCAGCACCGTCTGCTGGGTCCTGGCATTCCAGCTTCTCTGTTCTGTCTTCCAGTTCCTGATGTCCCCATATTCTAACGGTTACAGTTCGGTGTTCAGATAATTTGCATCTATTGGGTAGCTGAGGTGAAAAAATCCCTTTTAAAGACTTTAAAATTTGTTCTGATAACACTGGATTTTATAGAGGAAATCTACACAGCGAAAGAACATCCTAAAATTAGAGGTGGGCAAAATACATGCTGCAAGTTAAGTCTTCATAAATTATAAGAGATCTCATGTAGATTATAGAAATTCAAAACAGCGGATTCTAGAGCAGTCAGCCAGATGACTGTAGTCAAAGCAGGGAACGCCTCCCCCGAGTCTCTGATGGAGGGTCACAGAGCAGCGAATGAAGAACAGCCATACAGGTCATTTTCATGTTCTTAAAAATCTAACCAAGATCTAGCTCCCTATAACTTCAACCCACTGGCTCAAGTTCTACCCCAGAATTTCTGAGCAAGAGCCCTCCTACTAAAGAAGGATCCTCTTCCGGTAGCCCCAGCAATTTCCATTTTGTGAAGAGAATATACATCATGACACTCTAAAGTGAATGTTATTCTAAGTTTGGTTTCTTAAAGAGATTCACCCCCAATTTTTAGCCTTTTGTAAATTTCCGAATAGTCAATGCTATCTGGACATTTAAGGTTCTTAAATTGTACACCATACCTAGACGTTTAATTTTATAGTTTTGGAACACTAAAGGAATATTTCCAACATCTGCAGAAATTGCTGCAGGTCCCATGTGAGAGGAGTGCCAGAATTCCCCAGGAAGCTTCATCCAGAGTCTCTCCTCTATGTTAAATAGTAAAGTCAGAGAGATTCTGCTGCTCATCAGGAAAGGACCATATCTGAAAAAACTTGGTTCTCCTTCCACAAGCAGTCTTCTGGGTCTTTGTACGGCCTACTTCTATACCTCTATACCTTGTACGGCCTACTTCTATACTTGAGTAGAAGTCATCCTTAATGTTAAATGAATCTCAAGGGACATAATACTAAACAGATACTCAAATTCTATCTTTGGACTCAAACTGTAAAACCTTCACCATAATTTGTTAAGATTATTGTCACTATTAAGTCTTCTAATCACTTACCCACATCTTATAATGCCTTATTGATGTGGAGACTTCTACTTGCTACCTAAGGCTTCTACGACCTACATAAGAGAGGACTTGTGATTTAATCACAAGTCCACCAATAACCTGACCAAAAGGTTCAGCTCTCACATCAGGGATGAGGATCTTCCAGACCCAATTTCTCAAAGAACTAGCCAAGCCAGTTGTCCAATTTAAAACAAAACAAAAGACTTTGCCACCCATTACATGCATCTTCTGGTCTAACACGGAACTTGCTCTGTTTAGAAGGACTAGGCATGGTCTTCTACTGGGTATGTCTCTTCTGTTTGTTCCCTGGGAACAAGAAATGACAGGAAGGGCTTGAAGGCAGGCAGCAACAGAAACTGAAATGGAGATGTTGTATCTTTCTACACCCTTAATCGCTGAGGAGTCCATATTTCAAGCGCCTGATGGAGGGCAAGTTGTCAAAACAGAAAGCTGTGTCAGAGAGAAAATGAAGAGCCCAGGTGTCCAGGGTGCCCAAAGCTGGCACTAAAATGACACGGGTAAAGAATAATTTATTTACTTATTTATTAAAAAAAATTTTTTTGGGGGCGCCTGGGTGGCGCAGTCGGTTAAGCGTCCGACTTCAGCCAGGTCACGATCTCGCGGTCCGAGAGTTCGAGCCCCGCGTCGGGCTCTGGGCTGATGGCTCAGAGCCTGGAGCCTGTTTCTGATTCTGTGTCTCCCTCTCTCTCTGCCCCTCGCCCGTTCATGCTCTGTCTCTCTCTGTCCCAAAGATAAATAAACGTTGAAAAAAAAATTAAAAAAAAAATTTTTTTTAATGTTTACTTATTTTTGAGAAACAGAGAGAGACAGCATGAGCAGGAGAGGGGCAGAGAGAGAGAGAGGGAGACCCAGAATATGAAGCAGGTTCCAGGCTCGGAGCTGTCAGCACAGAGCCCGATGCGGGGCTCGAACTCACGAGCCTTGAGATCATGATCTGAGCCGAAGTCGGACACTCAACTGACTGAGCCACCCAGGAGCCCCAGGAATAATTTATTTTAAAGAACACCTAATTACCGAATTAGTGCTTGTTTGCTTTACATATTGTCTTGAATACAATCTGCTTTCGTGTTTGTTTAATGTCTGCCCAAGTTTTGCTATTTTAATGAATAGATTGGATTTGGATAAAAGTGAGAATGGAAAAGTATGGGGTGAAGCAGGTGAAGGGGGGCGGGGCTTGGGCTTTCTCTGTGCGGCTGGTGCCCTTCCTGGCTGGGGGTGGGGGGTGGGGGGCAGGACACCTAAACTGCACAGACAGCTTTTTGACAGGCAAATAAACCCCGCTCAGGCAGAAATGGCAAAATCAGATGTTAGGAGGAAATATGCATGAAATAGCAGTTTTTGAATTCTTTCACTTAGATGATAAGTTTCAACAGGCAGGGGCCAGGTCTTACTCTTTTAAAAAGGGAGGAAATAAGAGAAAGAGGCAAAAATGAAGGAACCAAGGAATCTTTTCTCCAGGGACTAGTATCGAGTATCTACATGAGCCATCTACCCAGGTGCTCAATAGTCAATTATTTCAGGAGTGTCCATGTAGCAGTCTTTCCAGACTGATCCACAAAATGGATTTTCTTGGTGGTGCAATATTTTTTAAGTAATATATATTTTTCTGATTATTAAAAAGGTATAGGAGCACCTGGGCGGCTCAGTCGGTTAAGCCTCCAACTTCAGTTCAGGTCATGATCTCACAGTTTGTGAGTTCGACCCCGCATCCGGCTCTGTGCTGACAGCTCAGGGCCTGGAACCAGCTACAGATCCTGTGTCTTCCCCTCTCTCTGCCCCTCCCCTGATCGAGCTCTCTCTCAAAATAAATAAATAAACATGAAAAAATTTTTTAAAAAAGGTATAATGCATATTATTACTTAACCAAGAGCGGTTAAGTATTTAAGGTCTTATAAAAGATAAAATAACTGAAAAAAATGTATAAAGATGAATGTAAAAATTAAATTGACTCTTTAAAAATTTTTTTTTATTACATTTATTTATTTTTGAATTTTTTTTCTTAACGTTTTATTTTTGAGACAGGGAGAGACAGAGCATGAACAGGGGAGGGTCAGAGAGAGGGAGACACAGAATCCGAAAACAGGCTCCAGGCTCTGAGCTGTCAGCACAGAGCCTGATGCGGGGCTCGAACTCACGGACCGCGAGATCATGACCTGAGCCGAAGTCAGCCGCTCAACTGACTGAGCCACCCAGGCACCCCTACATTTATTTATTTTTGATAGAGAGAGACAGAGCACAAGTGGGGGAGAGGTAGAGAGAGAAGGAGACATAGAATCCGAAACAGGCTCCAGGCTCCGAGCTGTCAACACAGAGCCTGAGGCGGGGCTCAAACTCACAAACCGCGAAGTCATGACCTGAGCCGAAGTCAGATGCTTAACTGACTGAGCCACTCAGGTGCCCCAAATTTACTTTTTTTTTTAGTGTTTATTTTTGAGAATGTGAGCCCAAGTGGGAGAGGGGCAGAGAGAGAGAGAGAGAGAGCGAGCGAGAGAGAGAGAGAGAGAGGTGGGGGGACAGGGGATCTGAAGTGGGCTCTGTACTGACAGCAGAGAGCCAGATGTGGGGCCTGAACTCACAAAGTGTGAGATCATGACATGAGCTGAAGTTGGACACCTGACCGACAGAGCCACCCAGGCACCCCAAATTAGATTTACTCTTATCACCCAGAGATATCTAGTACTAATATTTTGATGTATTTTCTTGTAGGCGTTTTTCCTTTTGAAGTATATATTTCAGCTTTCTTTCCTAACATGACTGCCCCATGCCAGCCATATCCCTTGCTATTTAGATGCAAGCATTATATACAGATAAATATATAAATATTATTATAACATCATCTTCCCTGTTTTGAAGAACAATTCCAAGAAGACATTTTACAGATATACTTTCATTCTCCCCTTCTTTTTTTTTTTTTTTAAATTTTTTTTTCAACGTTTATTTATTTTTGGGACAGAGAGAGACAGAGCATGAACGGGGGAGGGGCAGAGAGAGAGGGAGACACAGAATCGGAAACAGGCTCCAGGCTCCGAGCCATCAGCCCAGAGCCCGACGCGGGGCTCGAACTCACAGACCGCGAGATCGTGACCTGGCTGAAGTCGGACGCTTAACCGACTGCGCCACCCAGGCGCCCCTCATTCTCCCCTTCTATCGGACATAGGCATTATTTCCACTTTTTATTCTTCCAAGTGACACAGTAGTTAACAATCTTGCACACATATTTCTGATCAGGTCTCTGTTTTGTTAGCATGGTTTTCCAAGTCAGAGTGTATATGTCATTTTCCTCATTTTTAAATGCAAGATTAAAATAATCCCTGCTTGATGGAGTCAAGTCATTAGTGAGATTAAATAAGCTAATGCTATGAAAGTCCTAAATATGGTCCTCGGTGCATAGTAGACACTCAGTGGATATTTCATTTCATTACTTTTTAATCCGTTTAAGGGCTTGATAGAGAATATCAAATACACTTCCCGCACAACTTTCAATGTACAACTCTCTCTAGTGAATCTCACCACATCCCCGCAGAGCCCAACTGCTTAGAGCGCTTTTTCATTTAGCTATCCATCGTAAGAAAACTATTAATGGATACAAGATTCAAAATGACAGAATCAAATGTGAGTCAGGCTGTTAGGAGAGCTAATATGAAACAAGAATTTCATCGCAGTACTGACTCACCACCATAGTCTCATTAATACATAAATGTACCAGCCAAGGTCAGGCTGGTTATAGCCCTGATGGAACGGAGGCCCTCTGTCTTCTTTGGTTCTGGCTCTCCTACTCACACATTTTTCACGCCATCTCTAATAACTTCCCAACAGCCTGGCTGAGCAGTTCTGCGGTGAAAGGGGCCACCCCGCCCCCACCCCTTAACCGGGCTGCTTTTCTACCTTCTACATCCTGTGTCCCCACAGCAGAGTTTCTGTTTTATTTTTAAACTGTCTAGTGTGGATTCCTTCAGCTTCCCCTTCTCCCCCTTTAGCACGATTTTCCTTAATAGTCGTCTTATTGCCCATCTTCCTGTGGCTGAAACTTTGGAACCGCAAAATTAGTATGGGAACAAGGAGTTGAGGCAGGGACCATTTGTAAACATTTAACAAACTCCTTCCATCTCAAACATTTAATCATATTCATATCATTAGGTGTGTATTTTAAATGTTGTCAATGAGCAGTTAGAACGCAAGTAACGCCTCTGTTTTTTTACAGGCTCAACAGTATAAGGCTCAGTTTTTCTGACCCTGGCACCATTTGTTGGAGTAATCACTTTTTAAGTCAGAAAAGAGGGATAATTTTAAATCTGCACAAGACTCCTTCCATCTTGCCAACTATCGTTGAAAACACTAGCAATGGAAAACAGGAAGTCCTAAAGCTGTCGGTACTGGTGGAAAGAACCAGGGAGGCTGAACGATTTAAGGTCTTCTAGCAACAGCTAACGTTTTTGGAACTCACACTGCTCAAGTGCTTTGCCTTATTCAAAACCCACAGGCAGGGTCCGAACCGCCCAGGGTCAGGGGGTTAGTAAACGGTAATGCCAGGATTCACACCCAGGCGGCCTTGGCCCTTAGTAGCCACTAGAACGCCTCTCAATCCAACAAGACATACGTCTTAATGTACATACTTCATATAAAATCTTCACATTTATTGTAGCTGAGAATTCTTTTTGTTCCACAAAAAGAAGTGCCCTCCAATGTTTGAAGGGCATCCGTATACTCTTGGTGACTGATACCTCCGGGTAATTATGCTGGCAGCCCTCGGCTTAGGAAAAGTACCAATGAAGAGAAGAGACACCAGAGAAGTTGAGAGTTATAAAAAAAAATACGTCGCACATGGTGTTTGGAAATAGCCCAAACCCTCCATTCTCAAAGGCTCCGCGTCTTCCGCCCTCTCCCATCAGCACAAGCTGCCCCCTCCCGCCCCATCGCCCGTCCCTCCATCCAACAGGAGCCAAGTCAGTGTCAAAGCACAGCGTGAGCCCCGCCCGGTGGGACTGTGGTGGGCGCCACTCAGTCCTCGCCCTTGAGGAGGTCGTCACGGTGGGACGTCAACCAAGTTTACCTGATCCAAGTCATTTCGCAGAGCAATTTTGCTGGTGACCAGTTCATGGGCGAGGTCATCATTCTCCTGTTCGAGCCTCATGCTGGCCTCCTGTAGTCTCCGGTTCTCCCTCTGCAGGAAAAGAGCGACAGCCAGAGGCGGGCATTAGCACCTGGACATACTAGCAGAGACCAAGGGGGCTGGGGAGGAAACACAAGCCAACGACAACAAAGTGAACTTCTGAAGGTGAAGAAAGGAGAAGGCACGAGTGGCACAGGGACGCAGGGCTGCCGTCTGGGAAACGACAGTGAGTCAAGCTAGCAGTGCAGATGCGGTTCTCTACCCGGTGAGACTTGCAACTGTCCCTTACAGGCATCCTTAGAAAAGGCTTTGTTATAAAACACGTGCCACAAAAGGCAAAATCTCCCCACATATCCCCAGTCCTGTGACATTTTCACCTAGACCTAGAGCACAGACACGGGCCCTTCTCTGTTTGAGGCGTGCACAATACTCCCACCCTTGTCCTCAAGGGAAATGGCACAACATAGAAGGGGTGAAATGGGGGGAACCTCTAGACATTTCTTCAAGTCGTCTGTCTAGTATCAGAGTTCAAATTCATGGAATATATTTAATTAAGAGCACTAACTCCAGAATCAGGATAGGGGTCGGTGACTTTGCTATCAACGGACATTTCCATTCTTGGGGTAAAAATAGCTTCCTGAACACCAGTTTTTCTATTAGTAAAGAGCAACAGTCCTTACGACAATGTCTCTAAATATTTGGTTGAGTGTTTTTTAAAACTTCAGATTAAGAGGTTCTGGGTAAAAAAAATCACTGGGCTGTTTTTCTTTTTTTTTCCTCTTGAACTCCCAGGAAAAACTGAAACAAAGTTATATGATGAAAGGTCCAAGTTACATTCTGTACATTCACGTGGATTTTCAGAAGGGCAATTTACTGTCTTCCACTCCAAAGTATCAAAAGTGGTTATTTTGTTTTTGTTTTTGTTGTTGCTACTGTTAGCAGTTACAGGAGATTCAGAGAGCTGACAGGAAAGACTTCAATGCGATGAGATCTTCCTGTTTTTCAGATTTATACTCCTAATGGTGTTTTCTGCAAGGGCAGCAGAAACTCAGACAAAGCAGTGCCACACAGCCAGAAGACTCATCTATGCCCCGGAAGATAGCATGTCACAGCACAGCGTGTGGGGCGGATGGCTCTTATCTTCCACAGAGCAAGCCAGGATTGGTTACATGGGAAAAAGAGAGCCTAGTTGCTGTTTTTCTTTTTGTTTTTTAAAGAAGGGCTAAGAAACCGATGGTGAGGGCAGAGCCCAAGACTTTCATGGAGGTAGAGGGTCCCCCCAGCAGGGCCAGCGGGGAGGTCAAAGGACGAACCTGCGTGTTGACTAGAACTAGCCCGCAGGGTCTATTTGTGTCTTCTCTTTTGGAAAGGGAAGAGTGGGATAGCTGGGGAATGCCAAAACATTTTTTTAATGTTTGTTTATTTATTTTGAGAGGGACAGATAGAGCGCGAGCGGGGGAGGGGCAGAGAGCGAGGGAGAGAGAGAATCCCACACAGGCTCCAAGCTATCAGCGCAGAGCCCAACTCAAGGCTTAAACTCAAGAACCTTGAGATCACGACCTGAGCCAAAATCAAGAGTCGGACGCTCAACTGACTGAGCCACCCAGGCGCCCCACCAAAACATTTCTGAAAAAGAAATCTATGGAAGAAGATAAAAACAGTTCAAAATCTCTTAAATACTTTTAAATAAATTCATAATAGAATTCCATGCAGTGTTAAAATTAAGGGAAAAAATATCTAATGATGAAAGAAATGCTTAAGCCACCTTACAGAAGTAAAAAAAACAAGTAACTAGAAAATCTCATTTTCCTAACAACATAAATAACACTATTAATTGTAGGTAGATTTATTTTTATGGTTGCCTTTGTACTTTACAAATGTTTCTAAGTTTTCTATAATGAATACACAACACAGGTGTTTAAAATGTTGTTTAAAAAAATTAAAAGTCATTCGGAATTTCAATTCTGTTGAAAAGGATAAAATGCCCAAATGAGAACTTTTTAAAAGTCCACTCCTGTTAGAAGCTCATATTCTACCCGAAACCACACTGGATCTTCGTTTTTTGACCAAGATACATCGTAACCTCCCCAATGCATGGCCTTGCCAGGAACGCTTTCCCAAGATATCCCTGCAAAGACCGTGTACGCATTTGTAGGGCACATTGCACTCATCAAATTCTGGTGGTCCCCTCAACCTATAGAAGTTCTAACCTCCACAGAAGTGTAATCAAAGGAGACACTAATATATATTATCAAGGGCATCTACAGCTCAATCTTTCAATCGTTGCTGAAGCAATCCAAATTCTAGCAGAGGCCAGAGAGTTAGTCTTCTACCCTGATTTGTCTAAATATCCCTCCTTTTTGTGGAACCAACTTGCATATCTGTAGAAAGCTGAGAATTATATATAAGAAAAGTGGGGGAGGGGGGTTTCAGAAACTTTTCCAATCCGTGTCCTCTTCACGGGGAACAAGCAGCAATACCGAGACCCTTTTCTTCACAACATAGTTCACAAAGCAGACCACTGGGGCCCAGGAGCGATTTTTCTCTTCCTTGACCAGTCCCTCCGAGAGACCAGGAGGATGCTACTCTGATACCTATTCCTGAATTAGGCGTCCGGTTCCCACTGAAATCCTACTTGCGGGATTCCAAACTGCAGAGTCCGCTCAACTCTTACTTAGGTTAGAGTCATTTACCATCAGTGACCACGTGGCAGCTACCCGTTTTTCAGGTCACAGCGACATACGCCTCCGGGGGAGTGCAAATAACCTGCAGCGGAAATCGCACAGGGAAGAGCACTCTGTTCCAAGTATTTTCAAGATGCAGCAGGTGGTACTTCACCGATGCTTGGAGATAAAGGCCTGACGCCTGATGTTATCTGAGAAGAGGCAGGAGCTCCGCCTGAGTGCTGACCGGCAAGTTCCCCTTACTGTGTCTGTGGCAGGCGGGTGCGTCACGGGGGTGGAGGCGGTGGCCAGGGGACAGATCTGGGGGGAGCTGTGAGCGTCTAAGGGTCCCTAGGAAGCACAGCCGCCTCAGGGGCGCACCTGCTGGCTCGGCTTTAGCAGAAGCTTCAGTTGGGCGTGTGGCACACAGCAAGCAGCACAGTGGGAAGGTGACGCCCGCGCTGCGCGCAGACACGTGGAAAAGCAAGCCGTGGGGCCGAAAATGCAGCATCGTCCTCCAAAGTCCTCCCTGCACCGCAGAGGCACCACTCCCCGGCGAGGTGGAGGGTCCCTGCGCAGGGCCCGGCCCGCGCTCACCGAGGGGTCCAGCCGGCTTTCTTGCTCGGCTGTCTGTGGCAGCCCTTCCCGAGGGGCAAAGCTTGTGTTCCCCGCAACCTACTGAGGCGCCAAACGGTTCGCCTTGCTGCCCCGACGGAGCAGAAAGTTCCGTCTGGACCGGCCAGGTTCATCCTGCGATGTATCCGAGGGCGGCCCTCCCGCCAGCGCCCGGGGGGTCAGCCGCGAGCCTGGTTCGCACCGGCAGCTGTGCCCAGCTGTGCCCAGCCGGTAGGCCCCGCAGGCAGATGGCTCCCTTCTCCGCTCTGAGAAGCCGGCGGGAGATGCCGCCTACAGAAACCGGAACCCTCACACCGCACCGCTGGAAACGTCCTCCGTCCTGCACACCCTGACATCACCTGAACAGAAGGCGGACGACGCTGTCCTCCTCGGGGCCCTCCCCCCTTGGCATGGGAGCCGAACAGCCGGGCAAGTTTGCTCAGTAACTTCTGGGAGGAGGATACTGCATTTTTCAGACAGACAGACGCCGGTATCACAGACACACACAGATTTAAAAAAAAAAGAAACAAAAAAAACTTACCTCCTCAACAGTCATAGACCAACTACCGTTTTCAATCATAGGTACAAAGACAATTGAAAAAAAACAAAACAAAACAGAATATCCAATGAAATTGCACACCTACTGATACATTTACCAAACGGCAGTCACAAAAGCAGACCCCTGTCGAGGCCGGTTTGCTATTTTGTTTTTCCTGAGAGTGTCATTTACTCCAAGCTCTCTCTCTGACTGCAAACATTCGCTGGAAGAAAGTACACTCGAGGCAGCCAGCGGGCAAGTCTCAACTCAGGAAGACGAAGCCCCTCCCTGTCCACGCTGCCATCTGCAGCTCGCGTGCTGATGGAAACGCTGCCTGTGGAACTATTAGCCGCTCCGGTGTGAGTTGTTTAGACCGTGTTACCAAAGCTGGGTGGGAGGAACTTCCTCCTGTGACAAGGTCAGAAGCCTTGCCGAACAGTTCATCTTCAGGCAACAGAATGAAATGGCCAGGGAGGGGAACGTTTCTAGTGGTCTTCTGCGTCTTGGGGGCTGGGTGGTGGGTGAGGCGGGGCGAGGGATGGGGAACGTCATTTATTCCATGAGAAACCAGGGAATCGTGAACCGGCATTCAGAAGAAAATAAACTAAGCCTTACAGGAAAAAGTGACGGGGAAAGAGGCAGCTCCGTGGACTCAAGCTCAGCATTTTGGGTGTGTCGTCTGCTGCTAGAATGAATTCTTGGCACATGTTTTTAGAGACATTTAAGGGTCAGGAGGAAATGTTTTCCTTAAAGATCCAGCACAGTTTTATTTGCAACAATGCACTCCACTCTCACGTATTTTCCTTTGGGTAATTCTTTCCAGAGTGATAATTATCAGCATCCCACCTCAGCAAACAGCTTTTTGACATCCAAAGACAAATGCCTACAGATAAATGTTTCAATGCCTACGTTGTCTGCAAATGAAGATTTGAGAGAGAAAAATCTGGATATCTGAAATCATTTTATGCTCTTCCTTTACCCAACATATCCTATTTTATCATTCCGGTAGAAATTTTTTAAAATTTAAATGTCAAACTAAAAACAAAACCTCGTCAGTAGTAACTAACTGGCAGTTGGCTAACCAGACTGCAGTTTTTCCAGCATTTAAAAAACCAGTCTTAGATTATACTCTAGCACAGGGGTCAACAAACTTTTCATGTAAACGGCCAGACACTAAGCACCGTAGGATTTGCAGGCCACATGGTCTTTGTTGAGACTACTCAAACTCTGCCACTGTTGTGCAAAAGCAGTCCTAGACGATGATTAATAAACAAGGGGTGTGGCTGTGTTCCAATAAAACTTTATTTACAAAAACAGGCCGTGGGCCGGTGTGTCCCACGGGCCGTAGTTTGCAGATCCCTGCTCTAGCATACAAATCAAATTCTAAAAAAGAAAACGGCTTACTGATAATGTCAGAACGTGTCAGTGTGATGCAATTTTTCTCAGGTACTACTACTTTAACAGGAAGCAAAACTTACTAAAAATGGAATACATTTTTTGGAGAATTCATTCTGGAGGTCATCAATAAGCATACTTAGAGATTCTTAATATGCATAACATTTTTGCTTCCCTCAAGTAGTAGGTATAACTCAATCAGCGAACAGGCATCATCAGAAACCACCTGTTCCTTCTTAGCCAGTTTGCTCAAGAATCCTCAACAGGGCTTAGGCTGGCAATTTCCACCGTCTTACAACAATGAGTTCACTGGATTATCCATGCTCAAAATGAGTGGCAGCCTTCTGAAGTTTATCAGGAAGTTATCACAGGCAGATGGAAACCATGCTCTTGACTATTACTACTCATTAAAAGCACATTATTTCATAAACATAAATATTTCCAAAAGCCAATGACAGTCTCGGTAATGAGGAAAACTAACAAAATATGTTTATTTTCATTGGTAGAAAAACATTTTTCAAAGATGGATTCGCTTATCTTGACTGTAAGGAAATGCCCAACACAGTAAGAGAAAGGAGAGCCATCCCCCCCGCCCCGTTAGAAGTCTAGCAAAATTTAAACTTCTTTCACTTGACAAGTTAAAAACAAAAGTGATAACTTGTCTGTTATTTCATTAGCTATGGAAGGATGGCAAATAATGCAAGTACAAGTAAGCTTCACTTCATATTTTTGTATTGTTTCTTCCAAGTATAATTAAATAGTTTAGTTTAATTTTAAATTACACGCAGGGATGGGATGCCTGGGTGGCTCAGTCAGTAAAGCGTCTGACTTCGGCTCTGGTGGTGATCTTGTGAGTTTTGACTTTGAGCCCCGCGTCGGGGTCTGTGCTGACAGCTCAGAGCCTGGAGCCTGCTTCGGATTCTGTATCTCCCTCTCTCTCTGCCCCTCCCATGCTCATGCTCTGTCTCTCTCTGTCTCTCAATAATAAATAAACGTTAAAAAAAAAATTAAAACAAAATTACATGCAGGGACGACTGATCTACAAAAATTAGTATGTGCAAGACAAACATTTTGTACACTTGGAGGAATTATTTTCTTCCTGTTTGAGTTACACTTTGGTAAGAGAATTACTATTTCTAACCTCATGAAAGAAATGAAACATTCTAAATTTAATTATACTAAACATGGCTAAGATACTTCAATTAGAAATGACAGATAATACTCTGTGTCCCAACTCAAGAGAGTTTGAGCATTCCTGATTCCTTCTAGGAGTTGCTCATCTCAAATAGGTGATAACATAATCTTCATTATGCTTTGGGAGACTCGCTGAATTCAATTAATTAGTTGTGCTTTTTAAGGCTTAACCCACATTTGTGCAGGTAGTTCTTTAATTAAACAAGAAAAGCATCCCATTTTCCAGAAGTAGATGAAGGCTGCAGTTCTCTAAAAGGTGCTGTCAGTAGATTACATTGTTAGAAAACTAACTTTCCCTCAACAGAAACAATTCATCTCCTTAAAACTGAAAATAGTATTATAATTCCTGGAGTTGGTAATTACTTATTAGGGGCTTGGCTACTAAATTTTAAAATATACTAAAACAGCTACACATATTTGTTTGTTTTCTGGGGGCTTGTATGAAAATGAAAATGTAGATGACGTATTTCTACGGACAAACCTTCAGTCTGAATTTCACTTCATTTGAAATAAATTAATTTACAAACCAACGTCTCAGAGTAGATAAATACCACTGCACAAATTTGTCCAGGTCAAACTTAAGAAGGACAATAAAAGACGTTTAGAATAAATGTTCTATATTCTTCTCGCAATAAAGTTTCTTTTTTGTGTCTTGGAATCTAGTCATGAAGATAAGCAGAGCAGCTACACCAGAGACCATAGGAAGTCATGATACGGCTGAGTTTCAAATGCAAACTGAAGCCAACACCAGGTGGCCCACCGTGTGCACATATTTGTATATGTTTATGTCTGGGTGCATATATATTTATGTACAAAAATGAATATTCCACCCACTTTCCCCTATAAATGGGAGCACACACAGGATTTATAGTCATTAATTAGCTCCAAATCGGACAGAAAGATCTCCCTCCCGTAAGTATGGCTTCTGTATAGGCACGTCTGGTGTCACTTGGGATCTATGAAAAGAAGATGGCAGGCTGGATGTCAATCTTCTTGAAACATTTTACTTGGGGATTATTTTTTCTTTTTGAGATGTAATTCATATACTATACATTCATCTTTTTAAAATGCACAATTCAGTGGTTTTGGTATATTCAGAAAGCTGTACGACCATCACCACTCGCCTACTTCCAGAAGATTTTTGTGTTTAGGGGTTCTAAAATTTAAACTTACACCAACATAATTCATCTCTTTCTTTGTGGTTGAGATTTCAGTGTTAGATTCAGGTGTGTTTGGTGACATAACTTGAAAATGTAGGTATCTGCATATGCCATAAAAATAGACACAGAACACATATTTGGACACGGCCAGAATGTGACCGCCTCGTTGTTGAGTCTTTAATCCTATCTCTGGCTTCCACGCAAGAGCCCTTTTTGTTTGCCGAGAGAAACAGCATCAAACTGAAAAATCTCTCAGAATATTTTATTGTATGTATGACATTTACGGGCCCTTAAAAAAAAAGTGACACAACTTTCCTAACTCCCTTGCCATAGAGTAAGCTAGGGGGTAGACGTGGCTTTTTAAGCAATATGGATCTTCATGGGTGAGGAGGGGTTGTTAGTGAGCTGGCAGGTGGCACTTCTGGCTGGATGCCCACGATGATGCTTCTAAGTTATTCTTAAGAATTTACGCAACACTAGGTTCCCAGCCCAAGATCTATGAATTATAAAGTGCTCATGCCGGGGACACAGGTCTTATTCTTGACTGGACTAAAGTCAGAAGATGCTAAGTGGTATTTCCTAGAACACTTTCCTACTTTCAGGTAATTTTCACTAGCTTCTTAACTGCCTATTTGAAAGAACAAATCTGTTAATGGTTGGAAACTATGTTGTCAACTGTCACCTTGAAAATGTGATTATAATTTGAGGACTATAACTTTATCAAGTATATCGCCAATATTAATGTTTAGCTATTATTAAAGGGGTATAGGAATATTAGTTAGGTGTACTGACAAGCTATTACAATAATACAAAATAAATAGCTATAGAGCGTATCTGCTATGTGTACGAAGAACAGGCCATCACACTCAAAGTTAAAAGTAGTAGCTGTTTTCAAAACAAAAACAAAAAGTTTAATTTCACTTTGGTCCCTCAGTAAAACTGGCACACACTAACGGTCTTAATGTGTGATAAGTACTTTTTAAAACATAATAAGCCTTGTGCCGTTTGTACAGATCTACTCTGACACAAAAAGGATTAAAGAAGCAATACCAAGTTCAGCCCCAGACGGATTTTAAATATATAACTTGAGTCTTCCGTTTTCCTCTCTTCTATTTTAAAGCATTCTTCCCAGATTTTATTTGATGGCAACTAAGAAAATTAGAATGATACAAGCAGTAGGAGGGCTTCGTTTCGGATCCTTAAGAATATTTTGTAATTACTGCTTCAAGCCTTTTTAAAGCAGCATGCTACATGAGCTACGTGAAAACTGGTTTTATTGGGAGGTGGTGGTGGTGGGAATTAGCTGCGAACTGTATTCTGTGAGCACCTTAAGCGTTAACAGTTATCTGCCACAGCAGTACGGGGGAATCTTATTATCACTCCTGTAGCCAGTTCGAGAAACAAGGAGAGAAACGTCAGGTTATGGGGTAGCAATACTACTTGGGAGAAATGTGAAATAGGGAAGTGGGGGACTGGAGGAACAGACCCGCAAAGGGGCTATGACTCTAGTCACAGCTGGGTAATTGGAGGAGTTGGCCTAGTGAGGCTAGTAACAACCGTTTATCGAACACCAACCACGTGCTAGGTACTTGACACACAAAATCCCTCATCTTTACAAGTCATTCAAGGAAATGCCTAAGCTACATGCTTTACAGAGGAGGAAGAAGTTCACTAACAGCCCAAGCTGCTGAACAACGGGGTAGATATTGAAACCCCTAATGTGGATTCCAAATCCTACAATGGTGTTTTTGTTTTTTGAAAGCCAGGATTTGAACTCAGGCCCGACCACAAAATCCACATACTGCTGCCGCCACACCCCACTCCAAACCCCCCACCCCCGCGCTATTCAGTTCAGCAGCGAGGACAAGCCGTTCTGTGACTACAGCTGCCCATGTGTTTCCGACCACATAAAGGCAACCGGAGTCACAGAGGTACAAGTCACCCTGTTGTGGGCGATCTGACAATGCGACCCCAGTATATTATTTGGTAGGTTATTCTGGCATTGGTGATGCTCTGCGTGAAAATGCAATATTCTCTAATCCTAATGTTACTGACATGCAGAGGGAGGGAACCATTATGCACCTGTAGGAATCTGAGGAATTAAAAACATGTTCAAGGGACAATAATATTACAGTTGGAAAAAATAAGTTCAAAATCAGTGTTTCCCCAACACTGCATCATGGGAACAGTGCTAATTACCACTGAAGAGATAGATCTCTGTGAATGGCCTCATGGAAAATAAAATACTACAGTTAACTAAGATATTAAATTGAAATCACTCTGATTCTGAAACTGCATACTGTAGTGAAATGTCACTTGTTTCTCATAAATTTGTAGAAATAAATGTTGCAACAAACACCAATACTGTGCTCCATTAACCTTTGTGGGTTTTATTTTTCCTTCCAAATGAGTTTGTATTTTTAACATTTGCCACAGACAGAGGAAAGTCTGAAACATTCTGGTGTCAGTCTTGGAACAGTTCACCTTCTAACAGTCTTTGTGGATGTGACCACGCACAGCTAAAACAGTACTTTGCCATTTTCCTTTTTTTCTCATTTTTGAAAGTAGTCGATAGCCACTTTCTTTCTTTTTCCCCTCTCTTTCTCTCAGCTTCTTATGAAGACTCCCAGTATAAATGCAACAGGTGGAGTTTCCTACAAATATACAAACTGAAAGAAAAGAAATATTATGGTTGGCTACTCAAGAGTTTCCTGAAATGAAAACATACCTGGACATTTATCATGGTCAGAGAGCATCTAAGTCAATCAAAAGGGAGCAGAGGACACTGAACTTGCCACACTTACTGCGACCTTAGGGTGCAGAAGGCACTTTGCTCTGACGGGTGACCCCTGCCGCCCATACCTTGTATCTATCCATTGGGTCTTCTTGTTGCAGCTGACTCTCTCGCATTGTCTGATATTCTTTCTCATATTTCTTCAGTTTCTTGGTCGGTACCTGCAGGGATTAGAGAAAAAGCACGTTAGACAAGGCGATTCTTTAGGAAAACATTTTCTGATGTGTTTCCCACTTAAGTCTCTGGCATTCTAATGGAGCACACCCAACTCAAAGGAGAGGGGGAAGAAGTCTAGACTCTAGAGCAAGAATCTGCAACCTTTTTCTGTAAAGGTCCAAATAGTGTATTTTAGGCTTGGTGGGCCACATAGTCTAGGTCACGGCTTCCCTACTCTGTTGTTACTGCACAAAAAGCTGCCACAAGTGACACATAAACAAATCAGAGTGGCTGTGTTCCAACAACACTTTATTTACAAACATGGGCTACAGTCCATCCATTTCTGTTCTGCAATATTGTTACGTCACAACTTTTCTTGTAAATGTATCTAACAGTGCTATTAACTCTAAATACTTTTAAGTAACATTCATTCATAGCCTTCTACCAGGTTAAAAATGAAAATTATTTTATAAAAATAAAAAAACTGAGCAACAAAAACATATTTAAATAGTCAATATACCATCCAGTGAGAAAGAAGATTCTAAAGTTTGTCACTGAAAACTCCCAAGAAATAACAGAATCATTGTGCTGTAATGAGATAATAGAAAATCATCGAAACGACTCATCTATTTCTTGCTAAAATTGTGTGTCATCTTTAAAAGACAGTAGTCTGTTTACTGGAAAAAGACTAGATCTTACAGAATCTTCAAATTCTAAAAATAAACAAATAAACTTAACATAGTATAAAGGTCATAGAATTTGGCACTAGATGGATCAAAGTCTGAATGCCTACCTTTTTTATTATTAACTATGAAACCTCTTGGCAAACAGGTATTTAACCTCTCTTAGCCTGAATTTCTTCATCTGTAACATGCCAGACAAATACATTTCTCCTTCAAAATGTCTGTCAGGAGAATTAAGTGCTGTAACACAGGCAAAGTATCTAAAATATTGTGTGGTTCCTGGATATTTATTATTATTATTATTATTATTATTATTATTTTTAATGTTTATTTATTTTTGAGAGAGACAGAGACAGAGTGTGAGTAGGGGCAGGGCAGGGGCAGAGAGAGAGGGAGACATAGAATCCGAAGCGGGCTCCAGGCTCTGCACTGTCAGCACAGAGCCTGACGGGGGCTTGAACTCGCGAACCGTGAGATCATGACCTGGGCTGAAGTCAGATGCTTAACTGACTGAGCTACCCAGGTGCCCCAGTTCCTGGATATTTTTTTTAATCGTTTTTTAAAAGTATTCAATAAAATTAACGTATTATAACCTCTTATATTCCATATAACAGATGAAGTCTACTTTTAGGCTTTCCTTGAACAATCAAAATGATAGAATTCCTTTCAACATCAAAACCTTTATTCAATGTTTAGGTCTTCAAGTAAGTGACTTGAGAGGAAGAAAAGGTTTGCCTAATTTTTTTTAAAGATAATGAATGTGTTATTTGTCTAGATTCTTAGGAACTTGAAGGCAGGGATGTACGTTGATGCTCCTCAGTAACTGTCATGACACCTACTTAAGTCACTGTGTCATGATACCCATTTAAGACATTGGCCCAGACGAGGCTCTCTCAATAGAGTGTTTCTCGTCAAGTTCAAAATATGGTATTTAAAAAACATGTAATTAGTGTGTGAGAATGTGGCCAGAGAATGTGTTAAATACAAAGCAGAGACGCCATGTGTCCTGCCCCATCTTACTCTAATTCTTCTGTTCCATCCAGGAGCACTCTGAAATACTGGAATTACCTGCTTCTTACCACACCTGGGAAGTTGCACAAACTCAGTCCAAATTTGAGACAGTGGATTATCATAATTCAACAACCACATGATGACAATACTCATCTGGCTGATGGGGGAATATCTCCCCAGTCGAGCAAGAAGTAAGGACATTTTTCAGGGTGTCACTGAATCGCAAAACCACTGCTGGCAAGTGTCAGGAGACACTGATTTTGTCTTACTCCATCTCCAGAGACCTTCAACAGTCCACCCGACCAACCAGAGTGCAAAAGAGAGGGAAGCACCACCTGCCGGCCGTGTGGCCTCAAGCGCATCAGACAAACCAGGAAAACATACATGGTCGTGTGCCAACAAAACAGCAGCAACAACATGATTTTTTTCTTGACTTTAATAAGGAGCCTCCATTTCCTCTAGGTTTCTTTCCCCTGTGTGCTATTAATCATACACTCCAAAACCCAAAACCAGCCTCTTAAAATGAACTGGCAAATCTCCAGCACTGGTAGCCCTGGAGCCGAGGCAAAAGGGAAGAAGAAGGTCTCAGAGCTTCAAGCAGGGACAGGTGTTTCGGGCATTCCCGGGAGCAGGCTCAAGGGGAGAAGGGAGTTCTGTAAGGAGGGTGCTTCCTCCCGAGGCCATTTACCTTCAAGATGGGAAGTAAGTCAGGATTTCTGCAACTGAACAGCAGTCCTATGCGGAAGTATTTCCCAGCCGATTCTACAATGGATCCAGTCACCAATGACTGGATGCCACATTGCAAGCGTGCTTCAAAGAGCATTTCTTCTAAAACCATATTTCTCAAATTCCAAGTGCTACAGAATTTTTTTTCATGTAAAAAAGTATCCCTTTAAAAGTCAATCTTGCTACTTATGTTAAAAGGTTCATTTCAATGTGAAATTTTTTAAAAAATGCATTAAACACCCTCAATAAGCTTCCTTGCCCATCTGGCTGAGATTCTAAGATGTTTGGCTTCATCAAGTTCAGGGAAACAGAGCAGGTTCCCAGAACAATATGTTGCTAGGAAACCTTCCAAGCTTATTTATCTTGTGCTGCGGGGTGATACTGAGCATCCACCTGTGATTGGCACAAAATGAAAGAGGGGAGGGGGCAGGAGGAAGGTGAGCTGATATGAAACTGTTATTTACGAGATAATCAAAGAACACAGCCTGTCACAGTTTTTTCAAACTGCATTTCAGGACAAAATTGATTTTATTTTAGGGAATATAATATCGAGCTTGAAGGTTTTCTTAGCAGAGAAAGGAATAAAATACCTCCTTAATATGTAGTTTTAATTAAAAGAACAGAAAGTCATCAAGAATTATCAGAAGTGAAACAACTTATTATCTCAAGAGTGGTAGAGGTATCTCTCCCCTTGTTAAATGTTTTTAATATAAGTGTGCACTTGAAGAATCATCAATCCTTTTAAGTTTTTGAGTTTATTTATTTATTTTGAGAGAGAGACAGAGGGAGAAAGAGAGAGAATCCCAAACAGGCTCTGCACTGTCAGCACACAGCCCGATGTGGGGCTCGAACCCACAAACCGTGAGATCATGACCTGGGCTGAAGTCGGACACTTAACTGACTGAGCCACCCAGGCACTCCAAATCACCAATCCTTTTAAATGTCTACCTAATTTGGGAGACTTCTTTCACCAACTGTTCATCTTCTACCTAATACTCCCTATTTGGCTAAGTTCAGGAAATGTCCTCAAAAAATCCACAATTGTTTGATAAGAGCAATGATAAAAGTATTCACCAGTTCAAAATGGTGTTTATTAAAAACAAACAACCTTCGAATAGAAAAACCCTGGCAAGACAATCTCTCACAAGTCTGACAGCGATCATTGAAATAATCAGCCAAGGCCTGACATTTTGGACTTAACAACTAAATTTGGGGAAGTAAGCATTTAAAACAGAACCCTTGTTTTAATCTTATGAATAGTACATGACATTTAGATATATTTCATGATATATTTAACCCTGACATTTAAATTTATAACATAACCATTTACATAGAATTAGGAATTTGGATGTGGAAGGACCTTTGGAGACTGTCTGGCTGGTATAATCCCCACCTTCAGGATGAGGAAAGTGAAGCCATGTGGCTGAGAAGGCTGGACGGACCCAGCTGGTTGTGGCAGAGCAACTGGAATCTGGGCGGGTCTCCCGTCTCTCTGGCCTATAGTCTCTTCTGGTATTGGGCTGTCAGGGGAAGTGTATTTCCCAAACTTTAGTCATTTGAATGCCATTTTCATTATTTTTGCCATGTCCAAGCACATTTTCTACTATGTTTTCCTTAAATCAACTAATTTCCTTACATAAATTTATTTTATAAGAAAAATCTTTTGGAAGCAAGAGTCAATATAGACAACTATGATAGACAAAAAAAAAAAATGGCCTCCCAAAGAAGTCTGTACCCTGATCCCCAGAACCTAGGCATATGCTACCTTAACATGGCAAAATAGATTTTGTAGATGTAATTGAGGTCAAGGATCTTGGCTTGGGGAGATTATCTTGGACTTTCTGGATGGACTGAATGGAATCGTACAAAGTCATTAAAAGAGGAGAACTTTTCCAGACTTCAATCAGAGGAGATGCGACTATTGCAGAAAAGCCAAAGAAATTCAATATTGCTGGCTTTGAAGATGGAGGAAGAGGTCCCTGAGTGAAGGAATGGGGGCCTCTGGAAGCCTCTGGAAGCTAGAAAAGGCAAAGAGAGCCTTCAGAAAGGACTGCAGCGCCTTTGACACCTTGATTTTAGCCTAGTGAGACCCTGTCAGACTTCTAACCTACAGAACTGTAAAATCATAAGTTTGTACTCTTTAAAGTCTCTAAATTAGGTGACAGTAGGAGACCAATACAACATATTATAAGTCGTAACCACTATCGACTGAGCTACCACGTGTTTATAAACAAAACTCAGTTGAAAGTTTTTATTTACACTTTCGCTGAAAGCAAGATAAAAACTTCCCTGCCCTCTTCATTTTGGAACCAATTGCAAATTATGTCAACATAAAATAAACCATATACTGTTAGCTCCTGTGTTACAAGTATCAGAATAGCAGTAAGCAAAAGATAAAAACAACTCCACCCCAGACCAATGTGTAGACTCATTCAGTCCTTTCCTGCCTTCTCCTGCTCACCACTGATGGCAACTAGTTGTGGTATTTCTTAAATCTCAGTTTTTACTAAGGATCTGTACAATGCCTGCTGATATTTCCTATTATATTTTATCATATTCCATTTTTTAAATGCCTGTTCAGACCTTCTAAAATGATTTCATGAACAGCAGTTTGAAGGACATGCACTAAATCAAGGGGCCTTTTTCATCTCTTCCCCTGATGATCATACTAAATCACTGGAGAGGCTTTATTAACTCCTGTCCTGGTCACCAATGCAGTCACCTGCCATTTACTGATGAAAATGGGTTCTATTCAGCTGTTATCAGGAAATATACAGAAAAGAGCTTTATGAACTTAAGGGAAAGGGGGTGGTAAGGGAATGGTGGGGGAGTGCTCCATGGTGACCTTCGATAACCAGGAAGAAGAAAATACAATAGTTACTAATTTGCTTTATTCTTTCAATGTTCATCATGCTGGCCTCAGTTAGAGATGTAGGAGAGGAAGACTAAAGAATATGTTCAACTTTCTTTTCCCATGCTCTCCCTCTTCTTTTCATCTAAAGCATATATATTTTTTAAGTGCTTATTTATTCATTTTGACAGAGAAGGAGCGTGAGTAGAGGAGGGGCAGACAGAGAGGGAGAGAGAGGATCCCAGGCAGGCTCTGCACTGTGAGCCCGACTTGGGGCTCAATCTCACAAACAATGAAATCATGACCTGAGCTGAAATCAAGAGTCAGACACTTAGCCGACTGTGCCACCCAGGCACCCCCTAAAGCATATATTTCTTATTTTTATGTATGACTCTAATAGAATTAAAATATGTGCATATATATATAGATTTATAATTTTTTGTTCTATGTCAATTAATTTAATTTTTTTTAAAGCTTATTTATTTTGAGAAAGAGAGAGAGAGTGTGTACGTGAGTGGGAGAGGGACAGAGAGAGAGAGGGAAAGAGAGAGATTCCCAAGCAGGCTCTGCACCGGCAGCACTGAGCCTGATGCGGGGCTCAAACTCATGAACCATGAGATCATGACCTGAGCCGAAACCAAGAATTTGACACTTAACTGACTGAGCCACCCAGGTGACCCATATATCAACTAGTTTTAGATGAACTTGACTTATTAATCTTTATCTCACTAATCACACTTAGCTGGGCTATTGCCTTATTTTTACTTTTATTACATTATTTTGAGTACTCCTTATTAATACTTAAATTTCACGTGCATTAGTTATTTTTTTGAAAAATTTTAATAATATTTTAAAAGCTTATTTATTTTGAGAGAGAGATAGCATGAGTGGTAGAAGGGCAGAGAGAGAAAGGGAGAGAATCTTAAGCAGGCCCCACGCCCAGTGTGGAGCCCAATGCAGGGCTCAATCCCACAAACCAGGAGATCACGACCTGAATTGAAATCAAGAGAGTCACTTAACCAACTGAGCCACCCAGGCACCCCAATTTTTTTAATGTTTATTTTTGAGAGAGAGAGAAAACGAGTGAGCAAGCTGGGGAGGGGCAGAAAGAGAGGGAGACAGAGACTCCCAAGCAGGCTCCACACTATCAGCACAGCCTGACGTGGGGCTCAAACCCACAAACCATTAGATCATGACCTGAGCCAAAGACAGGCACTCAACCGATTGAGCCACCCAGGTGCCCCAACATTAGTTATTTTTAATAAAACATACTTCTTCTCTTACACACATGATCTTGTTGGATCTCCTAATTATCAAATGTGCTCTTTATATATTAAGGAGTTTAGGAGTCCTAAAACAACACAGATCTTAAAGTCTGAATTGTAAATAATGGAATAATAGAACTTTTCTTTTTAATGTTTTATTTATTTTTGAGACAGAGTGAGACAGAGCATGAATGGGGAAGGGACAGAGAGACAGGGAGACACAGAATCCCAAGCAGGCTCCAGGCTCTGAGCTGTCAGCACAGAGCCCGACGCGGGGCTCGAACCCACGAACTGTGAGATCGTGACCTGAGGCGGAGTTGGACACTCAACTGACTGAGCCACCCAGGCGCCCCACTAGAACTCTTAAGTAACAAACTTGAAGCACACCCATCACATTAACCTAAGGGAAACTCACACACAGAAAAGAGAAAGAGACACAACACAGCAGATTGTATGTGTGGAGAATTTCAACCTGGTCTACACTCTGCAAGGTACATGGCATGGTTTCTGGCACAGGCTGATCTTATGCAATTGTGCATCAGTTTTGTGAAAAGTTGACTCCCAATTTAAGTAGAGAAAAGAATCTAGGAGCTACTAGTGTTTCTCGAGGTAGGAGTACTATTGTCATTTTGGGTGGAATGATTTTGGGTTGTATTAGATTCCACTTCCCCTTTCTGAGCCCTGAGTGTCCTTGGCCCATTTAGATGTCACCTATCAAATGCTGGTAGTTTCCTCCAGTCATTGTTACAATTAGGATGTCCAATACAGCTTTCCGAACAGGGAGGGGAGGACACTGGGTAATGGGAGACACAAAGGGTAGACACTTGAGAAAAAGTGGGTTTTGTGCTGAAGGGCTCTGACTGTGCTTCGGGAAAGCCAAGGGGAGGCCTGGACTGGCACTCGAGGTAGTCAGCACTGCATTCGTACATTCTGACGTCCGCATCCTTCCGCTCTGTTTTTGATCGGCAGTAACTGGCACTCAGAGAAACATGGAGTGTCTGCATGTCAAAGAATTCCCTAACGTTTTTAAAGCTATAATTTAGAAAATTATATATTTAAGCCTCTCAACAACTCTGTGAGGTATTATTTAGATTTTACAAATAAGGGAATTGAAGAGAGGTAACTTTCCCAAGATCAAACAGCTGGCAAACGGAGAGTCAGAGTGGGGATCTAGGCCACCATCTACCTCCAGATTCTGCCCTCTTCAACCACTTTGCTCTACTGCCCGGGACCAATGAAAGCAAATCTCCTCAAGAAGCTGACAGTCTTGGTGCACCTGGGTGGCTCAGTCGGTTATGTGTCCGACTCTGGCTCAGGTCATGATCTCACAGTTTGTGGGTTCGAGCCCCGCGTCGGGCTCTGTGCTGACAGCTCGGAGCCTGGAGCCTGCTTCGGATGCTGGGTCTCCCTCTCTCTTTCTCTGCCCCTCCCCAGCTCGTGCTCTCTCTCTCTCAAAAATAAACATTAAAAAAAAAGCTGAAAGTCTTGATGTAGTGCCAAGTAAGTGTCTAATTACCATATAGTTTTGCAAGTGCAATAAAAGGCATATAAGTACATATGTTCATAAAAGATACAAGGGTGATCAAGAAGAAATTCTTTTGGGGGGAGGGGAAGGCACACTCCAGTGAGGAGGATTTTCATTATGACTGGTTTATGTAAGCTTTCCTGACCAATTAAAAAATAGCATTTCCCCTGTGCTAAATTTTAACAATGGGCTAGTCACTTGTCAGATGTATTATTCAAAGCTTGATGAATCTGCTTCTCTATTTCAAAGATGAAAGACACAAAAATATTTATTGATGGATGCAAATACTGGCACAGTAAGCCACTATTTAAATAAAAAGTCTGCTAGGATCTCTTTAATATTTTCCTGGCTGGTCAGGAGTCTGAGTGCCTAAAAATCAATAAGCCAAAGGTACTAGAAATTATGTATCACTCTTGCTCACTTCAGATAATTTCTTAGAATGAATATAAATGATCCCATTTAATACATTAATCATTAGAGAGAGAAACAAATAGATAACTATGGTAGCATATTTCTTGGTGACCTGGGGTACCGGGGGCTGAGAATTTCTAATTCAGAGTTAGTTCTGCAAGGACCCGTCAAAATCTGGAGAGAAAGTGGATCAGTGGCGATCAGAATTCTAGCAGTCAGTTTGCAGTGGCCTAAATTCCTGGGAAGAAATAGATGGGAAGGAGTCAAGAGAAGAGGGCCATGTCCTGTGAGGCTTCACTTAATCCTCTTCACAGTGTTCAGCAAATGAAGCTACTTTGAGTCTTGTTGAGCTTTTAAGCACTAGGATGAAGGGGAAACATAGTCAATGACATTTTTACCCCACAGGATTGGTGGGGGGAACCTTCAGAGAACATAAGAGCCTATAAATGATTACTAATTGTATTCTTTGTTTTTTAAAGATTTATTTATTTTTGAGAGACAGATCGCAAGGAGGGAAGGGGCAGAAAGAGGGGGGACAGAAGATCCGCAGCAGGCTCTGTGCTAACTGCAGCAAGCCCGAGCGGGGCTCGAACTCACAAACTGTGAGACCACGACCTGGGCCGAAGTCGGACGCTCAACCGACTGAGCCACCCAGGCGCCCCAACTGTATTATTCATTTATTAAGGTACAGTTAACAGATAACATATTAGTTTCACATGTACGATATGAGGATTCAAGATTTGTATACACTACAAAATGATCACGGCAAGTCTAATTAACATCCGTCTCCATACATAGTTATAAGAATTATTTTTATGTGATGAGAACTTGTAAGATCTACTCTCTTAGCAGCTTTCAGATGAGCATTAGAGTATTATTAACTATAGTCACCATGCTGTACATTACATCCCTAGAACTTCTTTATTTTATAACTGGAAGTTCGTACTTTGTGACCCCTTTTACCCATTTCATCCCCCGCCTCTGGCAATCTGTATTCTAGGAAGGAATACAATGGTTTAAGGCAGTGGAGACAAGGAAAGTACTTATCTCTTGTAACTCTGACAGAGCTCCCAAGGCTTACAGACATCAAACTACATGGCATTCTTTTCCTGAGTGCCGCACTGCTGTCATCTCATCTGGTGTGTGCAGCTTTCCAATCACTCAAGTCTAATGGTGCACACACCTGTGACAGGTTCCTGGACTCATTAATGAATAATTGTATGATGTGAGTCACTATCCAACATTCATGGCTCACTCCTGAATGTAGCGTGCTCATCAAAGTATCTATGAAAGCTTTTGAAATATCCATTTCTACTTTCTTTACTACATTCTTATACAAGCTGCCTGTTCCCAATGTTATAGCAACTTTAAGAAACCGTGACATTTTATTTTTCAGATTTTTTTTCTATTTACACCCAAATTAGTTAGCATATGGTGCAACAATGATTTCAGGAGTAGATTCCTTCATGCCCCTTACCCATTTAGCCCATCCCCCCTCCCACAACCCCTCCAGCAACCCTCAGTTTGTTCTCCATATTTATGAGTCTCTTCTGTTCTGTCCCCCTCCCTGTTTTTATATTATTTTTGTTTCCCTTCCCTTATGTTCATCTGTTTTGTCTCTGAAAGTCCTCATGAGTGAAGTCATAGGATTTTTGTCTTTCTCTAATTTCACTTAGCATAATACCCTCCAGTTCCATCCACGTAGTTGCAAATGGCAAGATTTAATTCTTTTTGATTGCCGAGGAATACTCCATTATATATATACCACATCTTCTTTATCCATTCATCGATCGATGGACATTTGGGCTCTTTCCATACTTTGGCTATTGTTGACAGTGCTGCTATAAACTTTGGGGTGCATGTGTCCCTTCGAAACAGCACACCTGTATCCCGTGGATAAATGCCTAGTAGTGCCACTGCTGGGTCATAGGGTAGTTCTATTTTTAGTTTTTTGAGGAATCTCTACACTGTTTTCCAGAGTGGCTGCACCAGCTTGCATTCCCAGAAACCATGGCATTTTATAGAAAATGCTTGTCTGTTCTTTTTCTTTTTTAAGTTTATTTATTTTGAGAGAGAGAAAGAAAGAGACAAAGAGTACACAAGCATGAGTGGAAGAGGGGCAGAGAGAGAGGGGAAGAGAGAGAATTGCAAGCAGGCTCCAAGCCACCAGTGCAGAGCCAGACTTGGGGCTCTGTCTCACAAACTGTGAGACCATGACCTGAGCCAAGAGCAAGAGTCAGACAACTAACTGACAGCCACCCAGATACCCCTTGTCTGTTCATTTCTAATTCCTTGTCTCTAGTCCTATGAATCTAATCTTGCATACTATTTTTATGGAACTC
The DNA here is from genome assembly GCF_022079265.1 of Lynx rufus. NCBI lineage: Eukaryota > Metazoa > Chordata > Mammalia > Carnivora > Felidae > Lynx > Lynx rufus. The sequence continues at coordinate 46,826,454 of NW_025814829.1, forward strand.
CTCGGTCCATAAAAAGCTCGAGCCTTCCTATCAATAGATAATATCCGGAGGTAATTTATTTACTATCATACGTTGACAGCTCTTCTTTTATAGTTTCCAGCCCAGGACTTCTACTGAGCTCAACCTACATATCCAACTGCTAACTTCCCATCATCTTTTGGATATTTCACATAAGAAACATTTAAACTGGACTTCATCACCCACTCTATGCCCAACCAGTTCTCCCACTGTTCATCTTCCATCCAGACGCTTGAGCCAGAAACCCAGCAGTGACCCCTCTCCCACTGAGGATCATGAAATCACTCACTAGATTCTACAGAACATGCCTCCAAATGTCTCCTAGTTTGTCTTCTTCTCTTGAACCTCAATGACACTGCCCTAGTTTAACCCATAACCTCCTCTCATCACTGCAATAACCTCCCAAGTGGTCTCCCTGGATTTGTCCTTGCTCTGCTCCAAACCTATTCCATAGGACAGCCAACCTTTTTTTTTCAGAATGCAAATCTGTTGTCATTCCTCTACCTAAATTTTTCAAATGCTTCCTGTTGCATTTAGGATAAAGAGAGGAATACTTGACATAGCTCTGCTGATCATATAGGATCTGGTCTCTATCTACTTTCCCCCCCCCCTGCCTATGCCTGTATTTTGCAAAAGTGGGGCTCCCATCCCAGGGAGCACATGAAAGTATCTAAGTAGATGCAAAAGGCAATTATTCAAACTTCTAGTTCTGTTTTCTAACCTTATTTTTTAAATTTTTATTTTTTAACCTCATCTTTAAAAATGTCTATTTTTGTGCCTATTTTATTAAAGTACACATTAATTTATTTAAAAAGTGAAGAGACATATATTGGAAGTATGTGCTTAAATTACTTTTACCAACAGGGTTGCATAATCAAAAGAATTTAGGGGTCGCCAGTCTCTGTTCCAGCCACACTGGACTTCTTTTACTTCCTTCTGCACATGTTCTGTCCTATCTCAGATTTGTAGGATGCCATTGCTTCTGCTGGGATGGATTCAGCATACTCACCCCAAGACTCTAATTGAAAGGTCTAAGGTATGGTTAGGCACCTCCTATTTTATAAAGCTCAGGCAATTCTGCCATACTGTGTTATCCACTTGAAAACCACTGGATTAAAATATCAAGTGCTAAGGGAATGGGGGACAAGCTACAGAGGCTTTTAACGAACTGGCCTGAGAATATGACCACCAACTTCTAAAGAAATATCCATTCTGTGTTTCAAACAACCAATTTATAAATAAGCTTTAGGACAGAATAAATTTGTAAGATTAGGAAGGACTATTTTTAATGTTCTAAAATATTTCAAGAATCTATTACATAAACAGTTTGGCTACAAGGACAAAGTCAAGTTTTGAAAAGGGAATAACCAGGGGCTCCTGGGTGGCTCAGTCGGTTAAGCGTCTGACTTCGGCTCAGGTCATGATCTCATGGTTTGTGAGTTTGAGCCCTGTGTCAGGCTCTGAGCTTGCCTGGAGCCTGCTTTGGATTCTGTCTCCCTCTCTCTCTGCCCTTCCGTTGCTCATACTCTGTCTCTCTGTCTCTCAAACATAAATGAACATTTTTAAAAAATTAAAAAATAAACAAAAAGAGAAAAACCACGCACTTCAAGAATAAATATGTAAGCAACAGAATTATATGTAAGGTGCTTTAGGGTTGAACAGGCTTACATTTGAAATCCCTCTCTGTTGAATACTATGTAATTTTAGAAGCAAATCATTTAAACCTCTTATTCAGAGCTCCCATCATTTATGTTTTAAAAAGGGGGTAACACAAATCACACTACTATAACTATCTCCTTTTATTGAGCACAATAATGCATGCCTTGGCCCTGGCCAGAGCACTTCACATATTTTGTGTTCCCTAAGCCTCACAAAGCCCCAAAATGGGTTAACTGTACCCATTCTACACAATGAGGAAGACTAAGTAATATGAAGAGGGACCATAATAACAACTGACCCAACAGGTCTTTTGACACCAACGTCAAGCCTTACTTGTCACATGCCTGTCATCTACACTGCCCGTCATGTATCCGGCACACGCAGCTCTCAAATCCAGGGCCTTTGCTAAGCCTCATCAGTAGCCTGCTGCAATGGACCAAGCTAATCAGCTGCAGGATGGTGGAGATACTATTTTATATAAACACCTGACTAGGAGATAATGAACCTAAGACATCTGCCATATTACCTAGCATCAAGTAGGGGAGCTCAGAAAAGTATAAACATCTTCAACCTGAATTTTCTGGACAAGCCAGAAAAAAGAGAAGGTCAAATGGACCCCGGGGTGGTTGAAACAGGAATTTAACTCTGGGAGAAGTCTGCGTAGAATTTCATAAAGTCTCAAGAGGGGGCAGATTGAAATCATATTTTTTTCTCCTCTCTCAGCTGTCTGAAAAAAAGTACTGAGGCATAAACCACCCAGGAGATTTACAGCATAAAGCAAATTACCTTAAGGTATTGGAATCAGTCAACACTTAGATGGAACATTTTGGGGAGCCTATAGCTTCATTGAGAATGCCTTTCTTCTCTGTGTATTATTTCTTGTATTTCTTTCTTTCTGTTCCCACTGCTTCACATCCTGATTTGTACAAAAAAATGCCAGGTTCCTTTCTTCACCCACACGCCACAGCTGCAGCTGGTTCACTAGCAACTAGCACTCCTTCTGCTGGATTTTAAATCTATTTTTCTCAGATTCCTTGCACTTGAAGGAGAGAGAAAAAAAAGAGACACTTTTGCCCGTTTTTCTTTTAAGTAATAAGAATTCTTATCTCACTATATCCTCAACTTTAGATTGAGTTATAAACATTCTATTTTTCTCTTTGTGAAAATTAAGAAGCGGGCATATGCTAAGTTGGTGTACCATAACGGATGGTGGTATTTCTTTTATTTTGGGGGAAAGTGCTCAACATCCTCTGTAATGTCTCAAGTAAAATTCTACTTCTGAGTAAGGTTTTGGCTGGAGATGGATCACTTAAAATTTTTATTATAGAGTTTAGAAAATAACAGAATGACCATCAAGTGCTAAAACTTAAGACTGTAAGATGGCAGGTAATGTGCTAAATCTGGTTACATGTTGAATGGTGTTGGTCTGAGTCCAGGGAGTAGATTAACCAGATGTAGTCCCAAAACTGGGCCGCAGAAAGCCGATCCAGTATTCATTCAAAGAGAGCTAATTAAGCTTATTTAAAATTAGACAATGATACAGAGGAGAAGGAATGGTGGGGGAGCCAAGCAGGACACTGTCCTTTATTACCATCAAATGCTACATTCATTATAATAACACTGACCCTGGCACCACTGAATGCTAAGGAATCTGAAACAGTACTTTTATGTCAGGTTGTCATTGGCAAATGGAACAAAAGTAAATACGTATCTCTTGCTAAAAGTACTCTTAATGGGTGGAAGACCAGGGACATTTATGCTAGAAGACATTTCATTCAAGACTAATATGCTAAGACAACCTGAGTACTTCTGTCTTTAGAAAGATTCAACCTTAATATACCAGGCTGAGAAGGACAAACAGTGGAAAAGAGTGAGAAAGGGGAGCCTTCTCTGTATTCGTGTACCTTTAAAGGCAGTAAGGAAATTGGTTAATTGGCATCAGCAGAGTATCAACCTGCATGATTGCACTGCCATTTTTATACATCCCTTTTTAAGATGGGAAGGAAAACTTATACCTACTCCGCATTTTTAAAAATCACCCATTCATCCACTCATTCACTCATTCAACAAATACTTCTTGACTCCCTACTGTGTAGCTGGCACAGCCATCCAGGAACAAATGCACAGTCTGTCCCCTCAAGGAGCTCAGTCTGGTGGGGAGAGAGTCTTTAAAGACGTAATCACACGATTTAAGTCGATACTGCACTTACAAAGTGAGGTGGGCACCGTGAGGGAGAAGTCAAGGTGGACAGATAATAACGCACGTGGCTCTAATTTTGCTTATGTCTCTAAGGAATGACAATTAACCTGAGGAGTAAGTTAGCCAGAGAAGAGTGGGGAGAAAAAGTGCTCCCAGCAGAGGGAACAAGTAGCACAGGATGGGAAGGAGCGTGAACGGCCACATAGTTTGCAGGATCAGTACAAAACAAAACCTGAGATTCCTTATGTAAAAAGTGCTAATTTCAAGATGGTAGAGCATTCCCTCTCTCTTTTTTATGTTTGTTTTTTTATTTTGAGAGAGAGAGAGAGAGAGAGAGAGAGCAGAGGAGGGGCAGAGAGAGGGACAGAGAGAATCCCAAGCAGGCTCTGCGTTGTCCGCGTGGCACCCCTTGCGGGGCTCAATCCCACAAATTGCAAGATCACGACCTGAGCCGAAATCACGATTCAGACACTTAACCAACTGAGCCACCCAGCCACCCCAAGATGATAGAGCATTCAACCAAGCGTGGGGGCCTGTGCGACTGCGCAGGCTTCGTGCCCATGAAGCTGGCTCTGGGAAAGAGGGCTGGTTTGAGGGACCAAAGGTCAGGTGAAGCACAGTCGGGACAGAAAAGGCCAGCTGAGGCTGAAAAAGTGTGAGAGGTACACAGGCACCAACCCAAGGAACAGGTTCTCCAGGGACCAACCTCATAGATCAACCTACTCTGTCTCCTTTGCAGTTCCCCAAATAGTTATTATTAAAGAGCTATTGTATAAGCCAGGCTGTTATGTAAGCACTCTTCTGGGTGCTAAGAGGAAGACAAAGAAGACAGCCTTTGCTTTTAAGGAGCTTACAAATAATTCTGTAATTTAGGGTAGAATGTGGTAAGTTTCACCTAAGAGTATAAGCACCAGTTTGTGGGAGATTCAAAGCAGGAAGATTATTCACATGAGGTAAACAGACTGAAATTAGCCTTCTTCTTCTGCCTTTAGAGCGGTGATTTGGCCATGTCACTATAGAAATAGCACACACACCCAGCGCTTCCTATAAGAGAGGCACCAAACGCTATATGCTTTAGATGTATTAATTTATTTTAGCCCCACATGCATGAGGTAGGTGCTATTATTATCCTCACTTTAAAGAGAAGAAAACACAGACCCAGAGAGATTAAACAACTTACTTGCCCAAGGTCACACAGCTAGCAAGGTGGGGATTCATTCGAATCCCGGCAGCCAAGGTCCAAACCCCTTGCTCTGAACTACTAGACCATACTACCATTTAAGTAACATTGTTTCATTTTGCTTTGCTTTAAAAATCTATGTACTGTACTTAAGCCCCTTGTATTTTTTTCTCCCTGGTCTTCTGCTGTCACTTTACCCTTTTTATCTACTCGGTTAGCCATATATGCTGCCTCAACACTGCCTAAGAGATACACAAGAAAAAGAATTTCCCTAACAATTTTTCCACCTTTACATCGAGAGTCAGAACTGGCAGGAACAGAAATGATAAATACATTTAGCTCTGAATTTCTGAAAGGAGGTGACACAGTGCTACTTTCCTTTGCTGTTGATGACAGTCCCACACATCTTTGTACTGATCATCAAGCAGAGCAGAGATGGTTGTGGACACTTACTACTGACTCCCTGAGAACTGTGAACACCTAATTAATAGACTCTGGGAACCCCCAGTTTCCCCACGACCCAATGCTGGGTCTGTTCCTTAAAGAAGTGAGAAGTGCGTGTATATGCTCATTAATTCAACAAACAACTACTTTGTGCAAGACACTAGGTCAAATGCTCTCTGGGATACAAAGATACCTAGGGCACAACCCTTTCTTTAAGAAATTCACAACTGGGGAGGCTGGTGTTTCAGTTGGTTAGGCATCCAACTCTTGATTATGATCTCAATCCTGAGATTCAGACCTGTGTCAGGCTCTGGGCTCCCTGCTCACAGTGTGGAGCCTGCCTTGGATATTCTCTCTCTCTCTCTCTCTCTCTCTCTCTCTCCCTCTCCCTCTCTCTCTCTTTCTCTCTGCCCCTCCCCTACTCTTGCTCTCAGTCTCTCTGTTAAAATATAAATAAACAAGTAAGTAAGTAAGTAAGTAAGTAAGTAAGTAAAAACACAAAAACTTAAAAAGAAATTCATGACAGAGGAGCCTGGCTGGCTCAGTGGGTAGAGCAACTCTTGGTCTTGTGAGCTGGAGCCCCAGGTTGGGTATAAGGATTACTTAAAATCTTAAAAAAAAAAAAAAAAAAAATGAATGAATGAAAGAAAGAAAAGAAAAGAAAAGAAAAGAAAAGAAAAGAAAAGAAAAGAAAAGAAAAGAAAAGAAATTCACAATAAACTTTAAAATTTGATTAATGCCATAATGGAAATAGAAGACTCGTAGAGGAGAATGTTTTCACAAACTCTCCAGGAAACTTAGGACAGACTTTAGGGAGGAGCTGGCCTGGCCTATAAGCACTGTTCTGGGGGGAGCTTTTGCTAGTGACCATTCTCAAGTGTCAGGATCCTTCTTTTCCTTCCTCCCTCCTTCCTTCCTTCCACTTTTTTTCTTTTTGGGTATCTGTAGTCTCTAAGGATTAGACACAAACGAGACCACCGGTTTCCTCCCCACTCCCTTTTACCCAGCAGGAAGCATCCTTCTTGGGAAAACAAGCCCAGAGGCTGTTCCGAGTCAGCTGCCGTTCTGCAGATGTCAGAGCGCCTGGCTCGCCAGAATCTTACATGCAAAATCCGTGCAAGGCTAGAGGGGCCTATACATTATTTCTAGCCAATCCAATTAAAAATTATTTGACATCCTTTATGCTAATTAGAAAACCCTCTAGTGTAGATTTAAATATAAGTGGGATAAATTTACAGTGGTTATCTCCTGATTAGGCTTTTTCCAATGCCAACCAACTAACCCTAGACTGTATTCCCGTATCAGGGTGCTTCAAATATTAAGAGTCCAAAGTGCAGACTAAAACTAACATATATCTTATCACACTGTTGGCTGGGGTTTAACCCAGGTTTTATCACACTGTGTAGGCTGGAGTATTTTAATGTAAATTGCAGAAAGTAGAAGAAACAGCAGGTAGGACTGTAAGAGGTACAGAGAGGAGCAAGGTAAAGAAAACAACCCAGCTCATTATTGCTTATTTCTTTCCAAGTTCCATAAAGGATGTGGAAGGAAACTGCTGTAAGCAGAGGCATGATGCTAAAAAGCATGGGCCTCCCAACTGTACCAATAGGCAGTTGTGCCCGCCGGGGTTAGGAGAGGCCCTTGTGTCTGGCATCCGCAGAGCAGGCTGGAGAGAAGGCACTGAAGCCAGATCATCAGGAGATCTAGGTCACCGCCAGTTGAGGGAAGCATGAACCTATTTTGGTAGTTGCTAGTTTAGTGACCATATTTTCGGAAAAAAAAAAAAAAAAAAATCCGCCACATGGTCCTCACAGATGTTTGTGTCCATTCTGGATGTGAGAAGCAATGTGGAAGACGGAAGAACCTAAAATACTAAAAACGTTTTGGTTGTTTTGGTAGCTTCTAGGGCTTTAAAAACAGAGTATCTGACGTTAGAACTCTCTGGAAAAGTCTTGTCCCAATAATGGGAAGAAGTCACTGAGGGGTGCTAAAACAAGGGGACAGAAGGATCTCAACTGTGTTGGTTAAGACTGTTCATCTGGAAATGGCATATCTAAGCTAAATTAGAAGGGAGGATGAAGAAAAGGAGAAAGGTGGCAATTGAAAGAATACTTAGAAAGTTCTGAAAACCGTTCAGGACAAAAGGCCTTTGTGAAGGTGACAGTAGGAAATGCACAAGAAGGTCCGTGAGAACCAGTGGAAGAGAAGTCTTTAAAGCAAGTCTTTTCAGTCATTTCAGTTAAGCCCAATGATCCCTCTCCTCCTTAAGCTTCTTTAGAATGTGTCTATACCACTCATTTAATAATCACATATGGCGGTAAGGAGCGTTTCCTGGGGTAGGAATTTTCCTGAATAGGATATCTTAAGGCAAAACAAAACAAAACGAAAACAAACAAACAAAACCCTTCTTTATTTAAACTTCATATCTCCTTCTTCAACCTAACCCAGAGCTGAATACTTAAAAGACGCCTAAAGCCGATTTGTTCAGTTAAGCATATTCTTAATGTCTCGTGGTTCGAATGGATTTTGTTAATTAGTTAAAATATCAGAATAAAAAAGACAGATGAAGACTATGCCCATATATTTTCTTTGAGTATGGGTATTACAGGAGGTATGTGATGACACAGGGCTGATGAGTGGAGACACACAGAAATCCACTTAACATAGGATATTTTTGTTACCTAAATGAGAAGACTGTGATAGCCAATTAAAAATGGCAGTTTTCCTTGATATGTTTGACAGAGCCAATAATTACCTCTGCTCTGTGGGGCAATTTCTGAAATGGTGCATAAGAATGAGACTATTTGGGAGACTTCTTATGCTAGGCGACTGGATGCTCTTCCCCAAATTGAAATTCATTTCTTTAATTGGGGGGTGGGGGAGTAGGAGAAGGATAAGAAAAAAGTAAAAAACATCATGCATAGTGAATGCTTAACACATGGAGATTACATATACATCTGACAATCATAAAAGAATTCTCTAATATCAAACTAACTCTCTAAAAATTAATTGAATCATTTTTAACGCTTAGAGTAGATCAAATGAGAATAATATGAAATTCGTCTTGGCCACACACAGGTAAAAGGGAAGACCTTAAGATCAGCTTTTTTATATGCCTGTTTAGGGTCCCTCTATTGCTGTTTACACATGAATGACTGCTCTCCAAAGCTTGGAGTAGAGTGGCATTTATGTTCCCATTTCCATGGCAACTGTGAGGAGGCAAGAAAAATAAGGTATGGGGAAATATGCATTTCAACCCTCACTTCCTTCCACCCGTCCGGCCCTCCTCATTTCCATGGGAACAGGAATAGAAAGGCCTCCAGCAGCTGAAAGTAAAAGCTGGCGCATAGACTGCAGCTGTTGGAATGTCAGCCGAGGGCCGCAAATGACAGTATACAGCAGCTGGTAAAATTTTTAAACGATGTTTTCCTTAATAAATTCCCCACTGTAATAATTTACAAGGGGGAAACTGTATAACTAGATGAGGAGGAACAAACACTCAAAGGGGTCTCTGGATTTAACATTCTGCTACCTTTCACAAGTCCAGTAGCATGTATCATTTTTTTAAAGTAATCTCTATGCCAAACGTGGGGCTTGAACCCACAACCCCGTGATCAAGAGTCGCATGCTCTACAGACTGAGCCAGCCAGGTGCCCCAATATGTATCATTTTAAAACAAATGGCTATGGGGGCGCCTAGGTGGCTCAGTCGGTTAAGCGTCTGAACTTCAGCTCAGGTCTCGATCTCGCGGTCTGTGAGTTCGAGCCCCGCGTCGGGCTCTGGGCTGATGGCTCAGGGCCTGGAGCCTGCTTTCGATTCTGTGTCTCCCTCTCTCTCTGCCCCTCCCCTGTTCATGCTCTGTCTCTCTCTGTCCCAAAAATAAATAAACATTAAAAAAAAAACAAACAAAAAAAACCAAATGGCTATGGCAGGAAATGCAGTGAAAAGAAGAGTGGGCCTCATCAAGTCACTGTGATGTCACAAACGTCCTCCAAGTGGTGGATGTGGAAAAAGTCACAGAGGAACGAATTCAACTGAGGGAGGAGAGAGGAAGGAGAGAAGGAGGAATTTAATTAAACTTAAAAAAAAAAAAACAACACAACTACTTAATGGTATTTCATTACAAGAAACCATGTGAAGATTATTAGCTACACCTAGAGTTGGAACACACCGAGCCCAAGGAACTTGCTGAGAAATGTAGACTTTTGTAAAAAATTCTACAAACTTTACATTATAGCATTTGTAAAAACATTACAGCATTTGTACAAAATTCCCTTCACACAGAGTATTGCTATTCCAATCTCCTTGGCTGAGTTCACATGGAGACATGTACCCATGTTTCTTTAGCTACTGTCATTAAAAGGACAGGCTGGAACCTGCCTAAGATGACCCATTTCCCCTCTACATACAAGGTCTTTAGAATACACATTTAACAGGGCTTTATAGTTGGAAATCTGTGTTATAGGCTTTTAGCTTACAGGGAAATATCCTCGTTAATAACTGAAATGAATGCCATCCTTTTAAGCAAATGCAAAGGTTAAAAAAGAAAAAAAATTCTTTTTGATTTACATATCCATAACTTAATTCTCTCTCTGAGGTACTTTCTCATTCTTTTTGGAGAGGTTGTTATTCCAAATTGTTCACTGTAACCTGGCTTCTACTTACACATGCCCCAGGCAAATTCAAAACCTGAACATAATCTAATACAATTCAACAGAATGGTGTCGGGAGCATTAGCCAACGAGATAAGGCGGACTATTAGCAAAGACCTTTGGGGCCTAAATGGGTCTCTTGTTCTTACCACAGTCTCCAAGGTGATATTTCCAAAACGAGATTATGAGAATGAACTACAGAGGCTCCAAGTTGGGATATCCAGTTTTCGCTGGCGATTCACATAAGTCTAACTCCGTTTAGCAAGAAGCATGTATTGAGAATCCACTTATCATCTCGTACCAGGTACTGGTAATACCAACGTTTATGAAGAAGACAGAGTCTCTGTCAGATATCTGGTTTTGTAAATGAAGTATTGCTATTTTATAATTAATCTTATAAAAAAATACATGGTTAACTCTCCTCCCCCACCCCTCACTACTATAGACTATTATTTACATATACAAATATGTAAGGACTAGACAAAATTAAGTCAAAATCCATATTAAGTGACTTAATTCATCTTCTAGACTTTGTAAATTTGAGTGGGTAGACATTTATATACCTGTTGTTTCTAGTCCAAAAAAAGTCAAAGGTATCATAACTAGGTATTTTCAAAACTGTTATTCACATGCACTCAAAACGGAGAGCCCAGAAACATGTACAAAGATTTTGTGAAAAATGGTAAAAACGCCTTTTTTGACAACAAAGAAAGTGAAAACCAGAAATATCAATCACCTTTTAGGAAGGGAAATCAGTTTTAATTCAAGGGAACTTTTAACTTGAATTAAAAATATTTTAAATTCAGGTACTGTGTCAAAATTATCCTTTTTTGCTGATCGAAAAGCTAAAGGACCCAGAATACATCTGGCCCAGGAATCTAAACAGAGAACAGAGGTCTTGGCTAATTCCATTGAGGTGAATGAAGGTCACAACACTAAACTGACTATGCTTTGTTCTCTAGTATAAATACAGTCTTTTATGCTGATATTTTCATGCCTTTCAAGAAAAAAAAGATTTTCTTCTCAAATTGTTTTACTCCACAACCTTATTCACTTGAAATGTAAACCTCCATGTCAAGAGAAGTCAAAATAGGTGAAGCACATATTTTCAACATTCTAGGACATGTCACAGACTTTATTCCCCACCCCCACCAGCCTTTCTGAGATATAGATGACACGTAACACTGTGTTAAGTTGAAGCTGTACATGTTGATTTGGGATTATGTGTATATTGTAGTGTGATTAACCACTGCTGCATTGGCTAACACCTCCATCATCTCACATAATTACCATTTCTTTCGTGGTGAGAATGATTTAAGAACTTTCTTAGTAACTTTCATGTACATAATACAACACTCTTAACTACAGTCACCACGTTGTACATTGGGTTTCCAGAACTTAGTCATATTACAACTAGACGTTTGAATACTTTGACTTCCATCTCTCCATTTCCCCCACTTTCGCGTCCTTGGCAACCCTTCCCTTCTGTTTCTATGCATTTGGCTTTCTTAGATGCCACATGTAAGTGAGATAATATATTATAGGCTTTTCTTTGACTTATTTCACTTAGCATAATGCCCCCAAGGTCATCCACGTTTATGCAAATGGCAGGATCCCCTTTCTCATGGCTAAATATTATTCCATTATATATAGCGCATCTTTTTTATTCATCCATTGATGGACACTTACTTTCCTATCTCAGCTATTGTGAATAAGACTACAATAACCATGGGAGTGCAGATCTTCTCCTTGAGATCCCATTTTCATTTCCTCTGAATGTATACCCAGAAGTGGGACTGCTAGACTATATGGTAGTTGTATTTTTAAGTTTTTGAGAAACCTCCATACTTTCTTCCATAGTGGCTGCACTAATTTACATTCCCACCACCAGTGTACAGGGATGCCTAACATATTTTTGATAACTGCAGAAAACATACCCAGTATAAGAGACCACTAGCTCATTAATCTACATTCTTACATCATATGTAAGTGAGCTTAAAATAAACAAAAACAGAGGTGTTGCTCTGTTGCTTTGATATTGCTATTACCATTTCTGATCCCTGCTTCAACTATTTCTGTTAGGCCTTAATAAAAAGGTCTCTAAATCAAAAAGACAGAGTTTAATTCTTCTACAAGTTCATAATTTTCCCTGGAGGACTGGGCTTTCCAAAGTTGGTAAACTGAACTAAATATTCTAGTCTGACCCCGATGAAAGGCCAAAAATGCTGAGATGGCTCCAAAACCCTAAAAATGGTCCCCAGGCACACTTGACCATCAGGGAGCCTTCATTATGCAAGAGATAGCCAGGATGTAGAGTGGAATGGGTCTCAAACACTACTGTGCACCAGAATCTCCTGGGGGCTTAAAGCATACATTGTTGGGTGCTATTCCCAGAGCTTTTTCTTGTAGGGCTGAGATGAGGCCTAAAAGTTTGCATTTCTAAGAAGTTCCCAAGGGATGCTGATACTCTGGGTCTAGGAAACACATTTGGAGAACTTTTGCTCTATTTTCCATTTCATTAGGCAAACTCTTGAGTACTTGTCAGTCATCCAATTTCCTTTCCTGTAAACCCATGAAAATACAGTGTAGGGTGGCCTAGAATGGGTAAACTGAGCCCAAGCAACGTGGTAACCAAGCAAAGTGAGGGTGGTAACCAACCAAAGGGGTGGTCCTGTGTGGAACATTAGAGCTCAAAAGAGTGAGGAGGGTATTTACATGGAAAGGAAGCCTGGCATGGGTGTGTTAGAGCCCTAGTGGAAAACATCCAGGAGCGGGGTACAATTTGACAATTAGAGCCTGAGCAGGGTGAGGAGGACATTCACATAAGGCAGAGGCGGGGGAGGGGAGAACAGCAGAAATGGCAGACTTGTACATACAAGGGGATTGAGCAAATAAGTTAAGGATTCAGACTCCTCAAAGTCAGAGAAGGGAGTTACAATAATGGAAAGAGAAAACCAGAATGAACACTGTAGTACTGGATTGGCAGTGGAGGTAATGACACAGGGTCAAGACTTTTCCGGTACATAGTAATACAGTTGCAAATGTGTGTGTGTGTATGTGCGTGTGTTCCTTAGCTCTGCCTGCTGAGCGGGCCTACAGGTAATGACACCTCTCTGGTGAGCACATCTACTCCAAAGATCATAGTTTCTAAATAGCATCTTCTATTAAAAGGAACCAGGGCTGCTTGGAGAAATACCTGGTTCCAAAGCTAGAAACAAGAAAGTACAAAAAGAGCCTGGAATATCTTGCTGTTTCAAAAGCAACTTGTGCCCAAAGAATAATGGGAACACGTCCGAAGGACAGAGAAACCATATTGAAGGAGCTCCCAAAGACCAAACAAGCGGTAATTTCAGCATTAAAATAGTGATTGTAACAAAATACAATATTGAATATAATAGGGAAGCTTGAGTCCATATAGGTAAAAATGAAATAAACGGAAACTGATTAGGCATGGCATATTTACATAATTTCAAAGTACCTCCCCAGAAAATTCTTACTAGTCGCAAAGAGGAATAGAGCAACTTTGCATGAAGAACCTGGCAGCAACCACCTTTATTCAAAATATCAAATTGGGCATCACCACTAATGAAACAAATCAAACTCGTGCTCCATCTAATAGAATGGATACAACAGGAAAAATACAGCATCATCTCTAGGATATATTCTGGTCAAACATGTATATCCCGAATCTACTCATGAGGAACCATCAGACAAACTCAAATTGAGAGGCATTCTACTAAATAACTAGTTTGCAATCTTTGAAAGTATCAAGCTTATAAAAGCCAAAGTAAGACTGAGAAACTATTCCAGACTGAAGGTGGTGGCTAAAAAGAGAGAGTTGAATACAGAGGCTGGCTCAGAGTTCATCTTTTAAAAAATCCTTTTAAATAAGTGAACAAATATTCCTCTTTGAAATTTTGCAGAAAAGGATGGACTTTTGGGGGGGGGTTGATATAATCCTACATGGAGGAAGGAGAAGTACCAGATGATTTCTCTGGGTCCTTTCTATAGTCTGCCAATTCCCCCCTGTTTACTATCTACCAGCCTATCTATCGTTCAGAGTGCACTTAACAGAATTTGAGCATTGATAGCTCAGAACTTCACTGGGTAGGAAAAGAACCATGCACTTAAAAAAAAACATGATGAGTGTAAGGAGAGTTGTTTTATACTATAAATCTTACATTAGTAGTAAGAAGGCAAGTCTTAAAAATCTACAACTGGACACAAGATGGGAGGCAGACCATGTCTTCAACAAAAGGGGCTACCATGTGTGGTCCTTCACATGATATTTCTGCCACATGACTGTAGCCTTGGCCAGGAAGTAATAAGAAACAATAGATTGAAATGGGTCTTTAAAGTTAAATACTAACGAAGCCTTCTGGTGTAAATAGGAGCCATCTTTTTATTTCTTATAATGCCTAGTAGACCGGATGGTTAGTAGTAAATGTACATCTAAAGTACTGCAAAGAGCATAAAGAGCTATACAGTATACAGACACAAAAACTCCCTGCCTTCCTCCGCCCCTCATAGGTACTCCAATTGGTGGAGACAATTAATGGTTCAGTACAGCTGAGTAAAATGCATGGCAATAGCTGTCTTCCCTAATCTCTTTTTTATAAAACATTTAAATCTTGCCAGGGCAGAAGCAAGCTTTGACTTGGCTCAAAGCACTGGCTCCTAGTAACTTTGAAAAGCCTCACAAAGAAAATCCCTGAAAGAGGATCAGTGAAAAAAGTATTATCTGTTAGAAGCCATAAGAAATGACTTCCCTTATCCCAGGAATTAAAAGTTAGGCTTAGCACCAGCATATTAGAATAACAATCTTAACATTAGCACTAGGGATTCTGAATTTCATTTGTAAAATATAATGCAAAAGACATCTTATCAGTTTTCCTTTTTCAAAGAAATGGAAAATGTTCATCCTACATAAGAAAATGCTGAGTTTCACTGGACATATACATTCACTCCAACCACTCAGAGCTTGGCCCAGTTTACTGTGAAGTACCCTGAGAATAAACTAAGGTAGGCATTAAGAACAGCCACATTACTTATTTTGTCATTATCTTTTTTAAGTTTATTTATTTCTGAGACAGAGTGCGAGCAAGGGAGGGCATAGAGAGAGAGAGAGAGAGAGAGAGAGAGACAGACAGAGAATCCCAAGCAGGCTCCACACCACCAGCTTAGAGCCCGAAGTGGGGCTTGAACCCACAAACTGTGAGATTGTGACCTGAGCTGAAATCAAGAGACGGACGCTTAACTGACTGAACCACCCGGGTGCCCCAGTTATTTTGCCATTGTTTTAATTATTTAAAAAAATGGTGGGATGATTTTTAAATGTTTCTAGTTAAAATAAGAACAAAAAAACCCCACTAAACTTGGGGGTTAAACAAAAAACCAAACTATTCCCCATGTGGTAGGCTGGAACCTGATAAATTCCTTTAGTTGGACTTTTGTTGTTTCATATTCATTTGAATTTCAAAAAATGTGCCATTAGATTATTGTTAATTTTAGTAGGTATGATATCAATATTATGGTTATAATTTTAAAGTCCCTATTGGTTAAGATATACACCTAACTACTTATGAGTGAAATGAGAGGTCTCCAATTCTTATTTAACACTTGAGCAAGAAAAAGTTGGAGGAGAAATGAAACAAGAAAAGCAAGAGACTGATGGTTATTGAAGCTGGGTGAGGAGTTCATGGACATTCGTGGTACTCCTCTCTACTTTTGTGTTTGATTATTTCCATAATAAAAAGGGGTTTTTAATGCATCTATCATTAACACCTTTGGGTATCATTATGGCAGTGCCACCACAGTAAATTCAGGTTTGGATTTAACTCCTTTCTACACAAAACACTGGTTTAGAAACCTAACTCTATCCTTGCTGCTCCAACCACCTACTACTATAATCAGATACTTAATAGCTACCGTCAACCTCACATATTAACATAACCAATTTTCACCCACACTCAGGTATACCATGGGGAAATCTTTTAGTAAAAGTCAGACACAAGACTTATATACAGTAAGTTGGTCCTATTTCCTCATGTCCATGCTATAAACAACCCATTATAAATGCATTACATTATATTTCAATTAAAAAAATTTTTTTTAATGTTTATTTATGTTTGAGAGACAGAGCATGAGTGGGGGATGGGGAGAGAAAGAGAGGGAGACAGAATCCAAAGCAGGCTCCAGGCTCTGAGCTGTCAGCATAGAGCCTGAAGCTGGGCCCGAACTCATGAGCCGCGAGATCATGACCTAAGCTAAAGCTGGATGCTCAACCAACTGAGCCACCAATATATATATATACATATATATATATAGAGAGAGAGAGAGACGTGAAGGACAAATGTTAAGAAGCAGAAAATGGACAGGGCTTGGTCACTCAGTAGATAGATGTGAGCAATGCGTAGACCAGCTCCTGAGTTTCTTGCCTGGATGGTATCATTCTTTAAAAACGGGAAGTGAGAACAAAGAGTAGGCTTGGAGGATAAGGTCAGTTTTACAGTTTGGATTTTGAGCCGTGTCATTTTATTAATTATTTAAAATATTATTAAATAAGAAAAAACATTCCTGACATTCACATATTAAAGAAGATAAATCATAAAATCATCTAAACAGATGCACAAAAGCAACTGATAGCATTAAGCACCCACCAATTTATTTTTAAAACTTAGCACGTTAGTAATGGAAAAGAGTGTTTTAAACCCACCAAAAGCTATCGATGTAAGACCTGGAGCAAACATAACATTTAATGGTGAATCCTGATCAACAGGCCCTTTAAAACCAGAGACAGGACAAGGATGCTTGTTATTATGGCTCTGGGAATAGCTATCGTTGACGTTCAGACTGATGAAATAGATAAGAGAAAATAATAAATATAGAGTTTAGAAATTAGAGACGAAGGCAAAAAAATTGTCATTTATGGATGATTAATAATTTAATTAGAGACATCTAAAATAACCTATGGATAATGGAATGAAATGACTTAGAGATTTTAACGAGTTTGTTAAAACCCAAGGTCAACTTATAAAATCAATAGAGGTCTATACACTAGCAGCAACCAAATAAAAAATGTAAATAAAACCAAACTCTGTTTCTTCTTGAGACAAAAACTATAAGGTCTCTGGAAATAAACCTAACAAATAGCCTCTGTGAGAAAAAGATTTTAGTTTTGTTAACGAACATAAAAGAGGACCTAAATGAAGGTGAAAGGACTCCCAATAGCATTGATACATCAATTCTTCCAAGATTCATTTATAATTTCAACACAATTCTGCTCAATATCCCAAAGGATTTGTTCACATAAGCCTCGATAAGTTCATCCAAAAAATTCATACTTGAAGAGCAAAGGACCAGGAAAAGTCAAACAAATTTTAAACAAATATAAAAGAAGAGGCATTTGTTCTCCTAAATATCAAAGATTTAGAGTAAGTTCTGCTAATTGAAATGGTGTCGTACCAGCTCAAGGACACACACATAGACCAACAGAACAGAATGAAAGGGCCCAGAGACAGGCCCAGGTACATGGGACTTGGTATGAAACTAAGATGGTGTTATTACAAATCGAGAAGGAAAGGGAGGTCAGACAACTGGCTAGCAAAAAGAGGAAAAGAATTAGGTTCCCCCACACTATAAAAGAAATAATTTGCACAGAAACTGAATAGCTAAATGAGAAAAATAAATATTCCAATAATTTTATATGCAGAACATTGTCACGGGGGCGTATTGGAGGCTGGGTTGGTTAAGCGTCTGCCTCTGGATTTTGGCGTGGGTCATGATCTCACGGTTCGTGGGTTCAGGTCAGGCTCTGCACTGGCTGCACAGAGCCTGCTTGGGATTTTCTCTCTCTCTCTCTCTCTCTCTCTCTCTGCCCCTCCCCCGCTTGCACAGATATCTCCCACTCTCAAAAATAAATGAATAAACAAATATTTTTAAAAATGTCATCTCCACGAAAATCTACAAAAGTCAGTTTTACAAAGTGCTTGGCACACAGGAAATACTTAATAGATATTAACCACCATCTTCGTCTTCATCATCTATGACTTCTGGGTAAGGAAGAAATCTAAAATAAGAGCCCAAAGGCACAAATCACAAAACAAAAATAGAAACCAAATGCCAAGGCCTGCAAGGCTCTGCTCCATCTGGCTCTCTCTTCCCCAGCAGTTTCCTCTCTGGTTTCCTCGAGCTCATCAAGCTTCTCACCCCCAGCTCACTGAACTTCAGTGTAGGCTGTTCTCCAGTGTACCCGTCCTGCTCCTGCCTCGGCCCTTCCACTGGCTGTCTCCTGTCCCTGCAACACTCTCCCTTCTGTAGAGGCGCGGGGATCACTCCCTTGCCCCAGTCAAGTCTTTGCTCAAATGTACCTACTTGGTGGAATCTACCCTCACCACCCACTTAACACTGTGCCCCTCCTAGTACTACTGATTGTCCTGCCCTTGTTCTGCTTCTTCCATACCATCTTGTAAAATACTCTATAGTTTTGCTTAGTGCATTTACTGCCTGTCTTCAAGTAAACGTAAGTTGTATGAGAGCAAGGACTTTTGCCTCTTCTATTTACTACCATATTCCCATAGTATAACAGTGCCTAGTAGAGTACTTAATAAATATTTATTGAATTAATGAGTGAATGAAGATTGATAATAACTCATTAAAATTAGAAATTCTGGCAAACAGAGAGACACCATAAACAAAATTCATAGAAGGGCGCCTGGGTGGCTCGGTTGGTTAAGCGTCCAACTTCGGCTCAGGTCATGATCTCACGGTTCGTGAGTTCGAGCCCCGCATCGCGGCTCTGTGCTGACAGCCCAGAGCCTGGAGCCTGCTTTGGATTCTGTGTCTCCCTCTCTCTCTGTACCTCCCCTGCTTGTGCTCTGTCTCTGTCTCTCAAAAATACATAATAAACATTAAAAAAAAAAAAAGCCCTAAGTTCATATAGATAAGAAAAAACTGAAAAATATGTGTAACAAATATAACCAGTAAAGGATTAATATATAAATACCTATATAAACTAGGAGAAAAAAGTCAATCCATTATGAAAATGAGCCAGTCAGTTGAAGGCCTTAAGAGTAAAGACTTGGGGTGGGTGGGTGGCTCAGTCAGTTAAGCAACCAACTTCAGCTCAGGTCATGATCTTGCGGTTGGTGGGTTTGAGCCCCACATGGGGCTCTGTGCTGACAGCTCAGAGCCTGGAGCCTGCTTCAGATTCTGTCTCCTTCTCTCTCTGTTCCTCTCCCACTCAGACTCTGTCTCTCAAAAATAAACAACCATTGGGGCGCCTGGGTGGCGCAGTCGGTTGAGCGTCCGACTTCAGCCAGGTCACGATCTCACAGTCCGTGAGTTCGAGCCCCGCGTCAGGCTCTGGGCTGATGGCTCGGAGCCTGGAGCCTGTTTCCGATTCTGTGTCTCCCTCTCTCTCTGCCCCTCCCCCGTTCATGCTCTGTCTCTCTCTGTCCCAAAAATAAATAAACGTTGAAAAAAAAAAATTTAATAAAAAAAAAAATAAACAACCATTGCAAAAATTAAAAAAAAAAAAAGAAAGAATAAAGACTTAGGTTTCTCAAAAGAGAAAGAATTCTAAAGACTGCAATGTAGAAGTCCTGCATGAGTTTTAGCTTAAATCCTGCAAGACTCAAGACTGCAACATTAACTCTGGTCTCAATTTTCAGCCTGCCAGCCTGCCCTATAGACTTCAGACTTAGCAGCCTCAACAATCATGTGAGCAATTCCTTTAAAACAAAAAAACCTCTCTCTTATTTCTCTATATATCTGATTGGTTTTATGTCTCTCTGGAGAACCCCAACTAATACAGTGTATGCCAAGTGCTTAGCACAGTCCCTGATACATAGTAAGTGCCACAGAACTATTAGCTCTTATTAGAATGTACTAAAAGTATTAAAAAGTTAATGGTATCAATATGTACCAATTGGGGAGGGCCATAGAAAACTCTGGAGAAAGAGAGTATGAAGTGCGTGAAGGTAAATGAATTTTTAACTCTACTGGCATTGTTTCAATTCTTAAAAAAATGATCTCAAATAAATATTGCAAAACATTAATATTTATTAATTTGGGCACAAATACTTGGGTGTTTATTCCATAATTCTGTTTTTGAAACAGTTCATAAAGAAAGAATTTTTCTCATAATTAAAAAAAACGTTCATTTATTTATGAGCATATTTATGAGCTCATTATTTATGAGCAAACCTGTGCTCATTGAGATAGAGAGCAAGTGGGAAAGGGGTAGAAGGAGAGGGAGACAGAATCACAAGCAGGCTCTATGCTGTCTGCACAGAGTCTGATGTGGGGCTTGAACCCATAAACTGTGAGATCATGACCTGAGCCAAAATCAAGAGTTGGATGCTTAAGCGACTAAGCCACCCAGGCACCCCAGAAAAAGAATTTTGTTTTAAGTGTGCAGAAAAAGCTGAGACAAATATAAACTCTTCATTGGTAGAGTTTGTCTTTAAGGGAAGGGGAGACAGAGAGAGCAGATATCAGCATGAGGGGGCCCAAGAACTTTCTGACCAGTTTTTCTTAATTTGAGAAAGACATGAGTCACCAGAAGAGACGATGAAACTGTTTTGCCAGAGATTACCCCTTGGTGCAAGGCTCTGGGGAAGAGAAGCAGAGACCAGACTGGGTGCAAGGTTGAAGGAATTAAGTTGAGCAGCAGGGGAACAAGTCATTCTCTGAACCTGGAGAAAATAAGGTATGTTAGGAGTAGAAAAATGTACTGAAGCAGCATCTGATTACCCTCAATTTTCTGGGAAGCTGGAACCAAAATCATCCTTTAAAGTTCCCCATCAATGCTATTTTCACTCCATAAATCCCTACTTCCTGATTCTGCAATGAGAAAAATGCTCTTTCCTCTTTTCCAGATTCCCATAGTATTTTGTACCTTTCTTATGAAACTCACTGGACTGTCCCATAGTTTGAAAGTGAACCCCTTACAAGCCTTAGGTGCCTCTGACCCAGGTATGATAGCTCAGTCACATTTGCAACTCCCAGTGAAACCACTTAGTAATATCAGTTTTGACTAAATACTTTTCTGATTCAACCTTAAAGGTAACAAAGTATACAACCACACAGCAGACTTCTGAGTCTCTGTTTAGGTAGAATGCACTCAAATGATTAATGTATTATGTAACCTGACTACATGTCATTTATCCAGACATGGCACCAAGGGTAAGGCTTTTAGCTCTTCACTGGGAAGGTTCTAGAACCTTAAAATTGTGCAGAATTTAGGGGCGCCTGGGTGGCTGAGTTGGTTAAGCGTCCGACTTCAGCTCAGGTCATGATCTCATGGTTCATGAGTTCGAGCCCTGCATCAGGGTCTGTGCTAACAGCTCAGAGCCTGGAGCCTGCTTCGGATTCTGAGTCTCCCTCTCTCTCTGCCCTACCCCCACTCTCTCTCTCTCTGTCTCTCTCTCAAAAATAAATAAACACGAAAAAAACACTGTGTAGTATTTAGCTGTGAAAATCGTTTAGAGGTACCATATTCTTATAATAAACCAAGTCTTTCAAACCTGTTATTGTCTTTGAAAAAACAGTCACCTGTTCTGTAAACGCTCCACACACACTTCATACATTTTTAACTGTTATCTGATAAACATTCAGTGACTTACACGGTACACAAACACATCCACCTTAAAGGTGATTTCAGGTGTTTCTAATATCCAAATAGCCAAAGACAGAGGTAATGATAATAAGGGCTAGCGTTTGCTGTGTCTTTCCCATGTGCCATGTGCTGTTGAAGCAAATAACATGTTTTACCTTATTTTGTTCTCGTAACTCCACAGACACTGTCTCTTATTGTCCACATTTCACAGAACAGGAAACTGAAGTACAGCAAGGCTCAGCCGATTTGCCACACAGCTAGTAAGTGGCACAGAAAGGATTTGAACCCGGAGAGAGTCCATACTTCTAACCACTACAATGGATTTCTTTACCAGAAAAAGAAAGGTTTTAGTATACTAGAAACGTGACTCATATGCATGCATTCTGGTTCTAGGAATAATGTTGTCGTTTACTTTTTCAGCTGGAGGAGACCAGATGGTCAAAATGACAAAATGATCAACCTCCTGGTCCTTATTTAGAAATATTTCTCTCCTAACCCATGGGTAGGTTATATTCCTAAACTCCCTGGTAAAAAAGCAGTGCTGGGAGAGAGTGCTGCTATCTGAAGGGCATGTCAGGAAAAGATAGGTTTAAAAACTGAAAGGCAGGGGGCCCTGGGTGGCTCTGTCAGTTAAGCGTCCAACTTTGGCTCAGGTCATGATCTCCCAGTTCGTGGGTTTGAGCCCCACGTCGGCTCTGTGCTGCCAGTGTGAGGCCTGCCTGGGATTCTCTCTCTCTCCCCCTCTCTCTGCCCCTCCCTCACTCGCACTTTCTGTCTCTCAAAAATAAATAAATGAACAAAAAGAAAGTGAAAGGCAGAGTAAATGCAATAAAACAACATGCAAGTACTGAAAATAAATGTCTTCCCCATATTGATCTCAATAGCGTTTCAATGGTGGGGCTTAGGGGGAAAATGTAACACGATGTCTAAATCTGCATCCAGTTTAATAGGCATTTAGTGCCCACCTGCAAAAGCATTGCTTTACATTTTACCAATCGGATGATTCAAAAGGATGTATCTTTAGGAAGCTCACTATGGAGGAAAGACTGATATATATAAAACAAGACAAAAAATTTAGACATGACAGAGTATGAATCATGTGATAAATGCTGTTTTGATGAAGTCTAATTTCCAGTTCTAATATTTGAACAGTTCTTAGCAGCTGATAACTAGCTGTTAAGACCAGAGACTTTCATGTTGATTTCTGGATTACTCTGAAATAATCTTAATTAAACCTTGACCTTTGCAGAAAATAATGCCCTTAGGGGATACTGATGTTTGCATTGCAAAAAGGGAAGAACGCCAATTTTATCTTATAGGTAAGAGTATGCCTAAGAGAATGTATTTTTACCTTGAAGAACTGTACATCGTTACAAAAAAATTTTTTTAATGTTTATTTATTTCTGAGAGGGGGGGGAGGGGCAGAGAGAGGGAGACACAGACTCTGAAGCAGGCTCCAGGCTCTGAGCTATCAGCATAGAGCCCGACGCGGGGCTCAAACCCACGAACTGTGAGATCATGACCTGAGCTGACGTAGGACACTTAACCAACTGAGCCACCCAGGTGCCCCTGTACATCTTTATTATATTCCTCACCAAGTGATTGTGATAAGAAGGAGCTTGGAGATTCATATAAAAATTGATGAAAATATAACTAGAGAAGAAATATTTTATTATGGATTTTGTTGACAACAATATCTCTGTAAGGGACAGGACAATCTGAAAGACAGCCTGAAAGCAGGCTGATACAAACACATCACCACAAGAACAAAATCTGTAAGTATGTGTAGTCCATGTGGATGGATGTGATACGGTGGTGACCATTTCACAATATACACACAGATCAAATCAGTATGTGGTACTACACCTAAAATGAACAGTTATATGCCAATAATATCTCAGTTTAAAAAAGGACAGAGTGATAAATTAAAAAACAACAAAAACACACATTACTATAATATCAGTAGTGGTAATACTAGTCTTTGCAAAGGGCCGCCATAATAAAGTACCATGGATGACGAGGGTTGGGGTGCTTAAACAATAGAAATGTATTTCTCACAGTTGTGGAGGTTGGAAGACCAAGATCAAGGTGTTAGCACGGTTGTTTCTTTGGAGGCCTCCCTCCTGGGTCTATATGTGGATGGCCATCTTCTCCCTGTGTCTTCCCGCCTGTCTGTGTCCTAATCTCTTCTTTCAAGAACACCCATCATATTGGATTAGGATCCATTCCAATGACTTCATATAAGCTTAATTACCCAAAGACCCTGTCTCCAAATATAGCTGTATTGTGAGGTAGTAGGGATTAGGACTTCAACATGTGAATTAGGGAGGGAGGGCACAATTCAGCCCATAATAGTAGCTAAAGCCACAAATACTGGAGTTGGATCTGTTTTGAGTCAGAGGTTCAGTGGCTTATCAGCATTATGACCCAGACAAGCTGCTTAAGCTGACTAAGCCCTGGTTTCTGCTTAACGCTGTTGTAAAGAATAAATGAGATAATCCCCGAAAGTACTTGTGGAACAACACCTACCATACAGAATACACTCAACAAATGATAGTTTTAATGTCCTGGTAGAGCCTCAAGTAAACTTTTATAACTCCACTTACTTTACACTTAACATGTTTCGTGTATTTGGTATTAAAAATAATTAAGTTTTTTATTTTTTTTATTAAAACATTTTTTTAAGTTTATTTATTTACTTAGAGAGAGAGGGAGAGGGAGAGAGAGCAAGCTGGGGAGGGGCAGAAAGAGGGAGAGAGAATGAATCCCAAGCAAGCTCCACACTGCCAGTGCAGAGCCCAATGGGGGGCTCGAACTCATGAACCACGAGATCATGACCTGAGCTGAAATCCAGAGTCGGACACTTAACCAACTGAGCCACCCAGCTGCCCCTTAAATTTTTTATTCTACTAAAAGTTTTCAATCATCTCATAAGATAAAACCTTGCTCTTAGAAAACACTAGCTCCCAGAGTCCTGTGTGGCCATGTAAGACACTCAGGTCACCATGCTGTGAGGAAACCTAAATTGAAAATCCAAAGCAGGTTTTTTATTCAACAATCCCAGCTGAGCCCTATTTTGAGACATTCCATTCTAGGCACCTGACTAAGAGTGAAGAACCTTCGTATAATTCTGGCCCTTAGTCTTTCAAGTCTCCTCCGGCTGTTTGAGTCTTTCCAGATAAGGCCCCAGAATGCTATGATGCAGAGATAAAGCCATGCCTACTAGGTATTGTCTGAATTCTAGACACACAGAATCTGTGAGCATAATGGTTACTGTTTTAAGATACTATGTTTTAGAGTGGTTTGCAATAGATACGCTAGAACTATAGATTATAGAAAATCAAAACTATAGAAACATAGGGGCGCTTGGGTGGCTCAGTCAGTTGAGCGTCGAACTTCGGCTCAGGTCATGATCTCATGGTTTGTGGGTTCAAGCCCCGTATCGGGCTCTGTGTTGACAGCTCAGAGCCTGAAGCCTGCTTCAGATTCTGTTTCCCTTTCTCTCTCTGTCACTCCCCTGCTTGTGCTCTCTCTCAAAAATAAATAAACATTCAAAACAAAACAAATGAAACTACAGACTTGTTGAGTCATAAAGACTAAAAATAACATACAACACACAATATAGTCCATATATAACATATACATCATAGATATCAACAGCTAGAGAAGCACAGACACAAAGAAGACCATAGAAAGCATATAATGAATCCCCTAATTTTAAAGATGAAGAAATTGAGGCCAGTCCACAGTTACCTGACGAGTGACAGATCTGGGACACACACTTAAGCCTCTTCACTTCCAGTCCTGGGCTCTTTCACAAACACAATTACTTCATAATACAGTTATATATTGTAAAAGCCTCTTACCGTCTCTTGCTATTGTTCAAACTTCAACATTTCAGGACATTCTACATGTTCTCTAAGGCCAAACATAATTATACTTCTGAATACAGACAATTTATCCTACTATCCCTGGCACATGACAGGTACTCAATAATCGTCTTTTGTTTGTCTGTTTTTGTTTTTGTTTTGTGGGGGAAATAAAAACAAC
Organism: Lynx rufus; assembly: GCF_022079265.1. Taxonomy (NCBI): domain Eukaryota; kingdom Metazoa; phylum Chordata; class Mammalia; order Carnivora; family Felidae; genus Lynx; species Lynx rufus. Next base: position 46,852,277 of record NW_025814829.1, read on the forward strand.
CAGCCAAAATTTATTCTCCAACGAGACAGCATCTGCAGGTAAAGCTACGGGGTTTCTCCATAGCTCAGAGATTCACAAGGCATTGTTTGCTTACCAGTGAGAAAGGCTCTGGTGTGTTCTCTGTAACAATATCTATGTCACAGTATAAACACGTACAAGTATGGTGTTCCACTTACAATTCCAGAAGGAAAGGCACAACGTGGCCAAAAAAAAATTGGGGGGATCCTAAAGTCAGGTGCAATAACACAAACTTTTGATTACAGTTTTTTTTCCACAAACTACTTTTCCACAAACAGTATTTCTCCACTCAGAAATTAAGGGTTTTTCTCCTTCCTTGTTAAGCCATTAGAGCAATGTTTCCTCATTTGTTTCCTATTACATAGCCAAAAATGGGGAGTTTAAATTAAAGAATCATAAAAATATCTTAAACATACAACTGCTCCCATCATACATCAACTCAGGTTTAAGACAGGGCATCAGAAGACTTCAGTGGTTGGGGCGCCTGGGTGGCTCAGTCAGTTAAGTGACTGACTCTTGGTCTTGGCTCAGGTCATGATCTCACAGATTGTGGGTTCAAGCCCTGAGTTGGGCTCTGCACTGACAGCGTGGAGCCTGCTTGGGATTCTCTCTCTCTCTCTCTCTCTCTCTCTCTCTCTCTCTCTCTCTCTGCCCTTCCCTCACTTGCTCACTTTCTCTCAAAATAAAAATTAATAAACTTGAAAAAAAAAGAAGACTTGATCAGTCATAAAATAGGAAAATGGAGACAATGGCTACAAAAATAAAAAATACATGAGGTAGATAAATCAATGTTGTGTTTTTTTTTTTTTTAAGTAAAGAATTACCAACAAGACAGCTCAAAAAACTGTAAATGGTGCAACTTAGATCTTCAGTGGTTGTGTTTGAAAAACAGAAACAGCATTTTAGTTTGGGAGCAAATTTTTTTTAAGTTTCTTTCTTTCTTTATTTTGAGAGAGAGAGAGCATATGTGAGTGAGCAGGGGAGGGGCAGGGAGAGAGACTCCCAAGCAGGTTCCAAACTGTCAGTACACAGCTCGACACAGGGCTCCATCCTACCAACCGTGAGATCATAACCTGAGCTGAAACCAAGAGTCAGTCGCTTAAGAAGCCACCCAGGTGCCCCTGGAACAAATTTGTTAAGACATAAAACATGATTGCCTCTCCCACCACCAATGGTTAATTTCTGGAAATCTCACTGAGGGCAACCTTCACAATCCCTCAACAGTGCCTCAAATGTAGCTGCTCAATGTTCACCTTCTGATATGTATATAAATATAACTATACTTAATATAAATATAATTGGAGGTATCACCTAATTGCCTCTAACTATGTGCTCTCCCCTTGTTTTTTAGTAATACATTTTTAAGCCAGGTGCATAGCCTTCAAATTACGCTTCCTAGCCTTCTGTGTATCTAGGTATGGCCAATAACAAGTTTGGGCCAACAGACTCAATAAAATTGATAAGTGAAAGCTCCTTCAAAGGAAGAGGTATGCTCTCCCTTTCCAATTTTCATCCTTCCCTCCAACTAGATTATAGCCCTAGAAAATGTGGTGGTGAGCGTATGTGACCATGAACATGAGGGCAACATCCCTAAAGATGGTAGAGCAACAAGATAGGAATCCTGAGTCTGGTTTCCAGATTTCAACATAGCCATCACAGCCAATTTGGACTGCATACACTCAGACTGATACTGAAGAGGAAAATGAAGATCGTTCCTGTTGAAGCCACTCTCTGTTTAGATCTCTTTGTTAACCTGTTCTTTTTTGCTGCTATTGTTTACATCTGCCTTCTTCATTTATTTTTTTTCCTTGCAGGAGGAGTTGAAACAAATTTTAAGGGTATGTTCATTTTTCCCCCTAAACGTGAATCATTCAAGTAAAACCAACTTCCCGATAGAAATGCAGCAAAGTAAGGGGAAAGCAGCACAGCAATCCAAGAAGAGTCAAAGGTTCGGGGTGGGGGTGGGGTGGTGTAGGGAAGAGGGGAAGAGGTGGGTGCTGTCTGCATATAACATATGTTTGAGTGCCATATGATTCACCTGCTCAGGACCGCCTTCCTGAGCAAGCACAAGGACCTATTTTAAGAGTTAACATGTACTTTAATAAAACAAATACTGGGGCGCCTGGGTGGCTCAGTCAGTTGAGCGTCCAACTTTGGCTCAGGTCATGATCTTACGGCTCATGAATTCAAGCCCCACATCAGGCTCTGTGCTGACAGCTCGGAGCCTGGAGCCTGCTTTGGATTCTGTGTCTCCCTCTTTCTCTGTCTTTCTCCCCCTCATGCTCTGACTCCCTCTCTCAAAAATAAACAGTAAAAACAAAAAACAAAAAACAAAACAAATACTACATTTTTGTGACTATAATTCCCTTTTCAGTTTTGGCCTTTTTGCCTTCTGGACTTACATCTGGCCTGTTTAGCTCCTGTATCACAATTTTCAGTGATGTTTAAGTGTTATGAGGTCATTTCGGGTCCCATCATTGACTTGACCCATCATTAGAAGGTAAGTTCAGGGGCGCCTCGGTGGCGCGGTCGGTTAAGCGTCCGACTTCAGCCAGGTCACGATCTCGCGGTCCGTGAGTTCGAGCCCCGCGTCGGGCTCTGGGCTGATGGCTCAGAGCCTGGAGCCTGCTTCCGATTCTGTGTCTCCCTCTCTCTCTGCCCCTCCCCCGTTCATGCTCTGTCTCTCTCTGTCCCAAAAATAAATAAACGTTGAAAAAAAAAATTAAAAAAAAAAAAAAAAAAAGAAGGTAAGTTCAGATATATTACTGTGAAAGTCTTTTTTTTAAATTTTGTTTATTTTGAAAGACAGAGAGATAGAACATGAGCAGAGGAGCAGTGGAGAGAGAGGGAGAGAATCCTAAGCAGGCTCTGTACTGGCAGAACAGAGCCCGATGGGGGCTTGAATTCACAAACCCTAAGATCATGACCTGAGCCAAAACCAAGAGTCGGATGCTTCACTGACTGAACCACCCAGGCACCCCACTGTGAAAGTCTTAAAAATCTGGCCAGGTGAGGATAGTTATACAGATTGACGATACAGAATTGAGAGTCCAGAAATAAACCCTTATTTTGGTCAACTATTTTTTTGACAAGATACCAAGTATGTCCAATAGTATTTTCAACAAATGGTGCTAGAGTAATTGGAAATTGCTATGCAAAAAATGTATGTAGAATCCTATCTCACGATACTCCCCCCGCCAAAAAAAAAATGAATCACAGACCTAAATGTAAGAGCTAAAACTAAAAAATATTTAGAAGAAAATCTAGAAGAAAATCGCAATGACTTGGATTAGGCAAAGACTTCTTAGGACACAAAAAGCATAATCCATGAAAAAAAAAATCAGCAAGTGAAAAACTTCTGCTCTCCAAAGACATCTATTAGTTCTATGAATAGGTCTGCATTCAGTTAAAGAAACAACCAGGAAAAATAAAAAAGAAAAGACAAGACATCATTAAGAACATAAAAAGGAAAGCTGCAGACTGGGAGAGAATGCATTTACAAATCATTCATCTGATAAAGGCCTTACACCCAGAACATATAAAGAACTATCATGACTCAACAAGAAGACATATTTGTCTTCAACCCAATTAAAAATGGGCAAAAGCTTTGAACAGACATTTTACCAAAGAAGATATATAAATGGCTTGGCTAATAAGTACCTGAAAATATGTTTAACATCATTAGGAAAATGTAAAAAAAACAAAAAACTAACAAACAAGCAAAACCCTTCAAATGAGATGTTACTATATCCCCACTAGAACGGTTATAATGAAAAAGACTAACACCATCCAGGGTTGTTGAGGAGATGGACAAATTGGAATCCTTGTATACTGCTGGTGGGAATGTAAAAACTGCCACTCTGGAAAAGTCTGGCAGCTTCTCAAGAAATTAAACATAAGCTTACTATACGACTCAGCAATTCCATTCCTAGGCATCCACCCAAGGAAAATGAAAACACATGTTCACACAAAAACTTGTATGGAAATGTTCATAGGAATATTATTCACAGTAGCTAAACACCAGAAACAAGTAAAAAAAACCCGCCAACTAGTGAAGAGATAAACAAAATGTGGGCTATCCATACAGTGGAATACTACTGTGCAACAAAAAGGAACTAACAACTGATATGTGCAATGGCAGAGATGAACCTCAAAATCCTCACGCTAAGTGAAAGAAGCCAAGTACAAAAGGCTATACATTAGATGACTTCATGCATACGAAACTTCCAGAGAATGCAAATGTATAAAAACAAAAAGGGGATTACAAGCGACTGGGTCTGAGGGTAGGATGGAGATGGACTACAGAGGAGGGAACTTCTTGGGATAACAGAAATGCTCTAAAACTGGATGTGGTCATGGATGCACAACCCTATAAAGACTTCTTCCTGAATTTCAACTGGGTTCATGGATACCCATCTAAGGATCTTCCCCGGTGTTTTCTGCGGCTTGGTGGGGGCATATGACTAAGTCCGGATACAAGCAAAGGTGATGTATGCCAGTTTGTACCAGTGCCCTTAGAAGAGAGGGGGCGTATCCTCCCCTTTCTTTCTCCTATTGGCAGGGAGATGGCAAGAGCTCTAACAACTCCTTGGATCCACAGATGGAAGCAGCTTGTCAGGATGGCAGGGCTGTCCTACTGGCCTTGGACCTTTCATCCCTGGCCTGTATATGAGAAAACCACTGGATTTTAGGGTGATACGATTACATTATAGAAAATGAAGAATGGAGTTCACCACTCAACATTTGTTAACTGTGAACTATCTTAAGCAGCAGCTATCTTTATGAACTGTTTGCAGACCAGCAGTAAGAATGTTCTTATCTAATTACAGAAAAAATTATGCAACAACTTCTGTTAGTTTGCAATATTTAAGATCTGTTGTAGACAATATACTGGGAAATCTATCCTGGACACTGGTATGTATCTCAAGTGTTTGCATCGAAAGAATGTTCCAGAAAGTTACTGAAGCTTGTTACTTATCTTTAGGTGTCAAGATTTATTTTCTGAAACAATAAATTGCCAGTATTTTTCATTTCACACAACCGCTGGCATTAAAAAAATGCTAAGCCAAATTCGTCCTTTTTCTTTTTCCTATAGTTCTCCAATGAAACTTTAAGATAGCTAAACAGCACAAAAAAACCTTTTGTGGACAGCGCATTCATGTAAAGAAGGTGGGTATTTACTTACCTGCCACCTGACTGAAAACAGAACCATGACAGGTAATCAACCAAGAGACTGCTGAAAGTCAGAAGGCAGTGCCCTTTCTTCCAGTGTAAAATTTCCAGAGGTAAGCCTCGTAAAATTTCCACCAAATAAGGGTTTGGTAAACATATCTACTTTATCGGGAAGATTGTATCACAAAAACAGGTATGCTGCTCTGCAGGCGAGACAAGAGAAACAGCCTGTGCTGACAGTCCACAGGACAAACCTTCTGTCTGTAGAAACACCAGGTTCAGCACTGCTAACTTACTCATGTGGCAATGAGGTGCAAGTCAAAACTTCTGGGGAAAACAGTCAAAATCCGGATAGTTCTATCTATGCTTTATCACATGGCTCTTGTAAGTAAGTGTGGAGAGTGGACTACGAACGGGCACCTCTACTCAGGGACAAGAGCGCAGTCTGGGTCATAGACCGTAGAGACGTAAGCTTTCACGCAGTGGCTGGGCAAGAATTAAGCTGAGCGATTGTGCTGCTTACTGGGTATACCAGATGACAATGGAAATGACAGTGAGAAAAAGGATTTCCACTATTTTCTAGGTTAAAAAAATCCAAACATACAGACTATAGACACCTGAAATAAATTTTATTGTTAAATGAATCTTTCTCTGAAAAATTGGTAGAGACCCCAGAATTCACAGGTGATTTCAGCTAGCTAGTATGCCTCATCTCTCAGGTTGGTATGCATTTTCCATAAGAAATAATGGAAATAATTAGACACAGTTGGCAGTGTCCCAAACAGATGCAGCTTGTATCCTCTCATCTGCACTTGTTTGTAACTTGCTTTTCAGTCATTAGGCATTTCTAGGTGTTGGGTGTGCTCTTTTCTGAGGATGCTGAAACTTTTTACGATCAAAGACCATGCGCTGGCTTTTTTGGGATGTCTTGTAGTAAGGCATGGTACACCCTGCCATTTATAAATGCATAGTTCCAGCTCAAAGATGGATGAGACAAGTATCTTACCCTTTGGGCATACCTTTGAGTTACTTTTCCATGACAATGGATGCGAGCTGATCTGTCCACATTCTCCTGCCTGGGGCCTTTTGTGAGATACATTTGAGAGGCTATTGGCAGAGAAAAGGAGTAAAATCTACAGAGCAGGATACAATCATCTGTCTCATGTGGATATGGAACATATGGCTGGTATCTCATTAACACCTGCCAGCCACAGACAGTGCCACTCACCAATTTTTTATGTTTCTTATTTTATCAAACAATGAGTTTGTAAAGCACAAATGCTTAGGCGAAAATCAAATCTTATCTACTGACTCATTTGACCTACAAAGCAAAACCAGAACTGCCAAGGGTAGGTGCCACTGTGAATAGCAATGCCAGAAACAGCAATAGGAGGAAGTTTTTGAACTAAGCATGGCTTTTTGTGTTACTCCAAGCCTCGCCAGCAAATCACAGAAGCTCTAAGGAGAAAACTAGGATATCTGGAATAAAACATGGCTTGGTCCTAGGAGTAGTTTAAAAACCACTGTCTCCAGAGTCATCTAGATGTCCAGTTTTCACCATCAAGGCAAGCACAGCCTGACATCTGGAAGCAGTAAGGATCTCTTACTGCTCAGTCATGTGTCTCCATATATGATTACAAGAACCACAGAGATAGCAAGGGGGCTTTGATTTTTATAACAATAAATGGTGATCCGATTATGTAACAGAATTATATAATAGGAGTATTTGAATAGACTATTTTCAACATCTTGAAATCTAGTAAGACAGATGATGTCATTACTAAGCAGATAGTATGCTCACAAAATTTACTGCCAATCTTATAGGCATATTCTCAGATTTTATAAGCATTAATTAAAAATCTCAAAATATCCTTTATAGGTAAATGGGACCCTTCTTCACAGAAAAGACAGAGCTTAGAAAAGATAACAAAATCATACAAATTTGCCTTCAATTTAGCTACTGCATTATTCTGCATGTATTCAACTGAACAGTTTGTATTCACTATTAAATGACACAACCGTTTGTTTTCTTAAACAGATGTTTTTAGGAATTTTATGGTGCCTTATTAAGCAAAAAGATCTTTGAGACAAGCAACAACAACAAAAAATAAGCCGGACTTTTATCAAAATCAAAACCTTATGTGCAAAAGACTTATCAAGAAAGTCAAAAGATGATCTACAGAATGAGAGAAAATATTTGCGTTCATGTATCTGATAGGGGTTTGATATCCAAAATATGTAAAGAACTCCTACAACCCAATACAAGACAAACAACCCAGTTAAAAAATGGGCCAAGGGCTTGAGTAGCTATTTCTCTAAAAAAGATATACAAATGGCTGACCAGCACATGAAAAATGTTCAACATTATTAGCCATTAATGAAATGCAAGGATATACCACTCCAGATCTACTAGGATGGCTAGAAAGAAAGAAAAAATAAAAACCACAGAAAATAATTGCTAGTTTGGTAGCAAAGAAAATGAGAACTTTCACAACATTGCTGGTGGGAAACATAAAATGGTCCAGCTGTAAAAACAGCACAGCAGTTTTCCACAGTAGCTGATAAGTTACTCAGTAAGTTCAATACAGAAGGATAGTATGAGCAAGCACTCCACTTGCAGGTATACACCAAAAAGAACTGAAAACAAGGACTCCGATACTTGTACACCCATGTTCACTGCGGCATTATTCACAGTAGTCAAAAGACAATCCAACGTTCCAACAACAGATGAATGCATCAACAGAATGTGGTGTATACACAAAATGGAAAGTGTGCAGCCATAGAAAGGGATGAAGTCCCCACACGTGCTACAACATGGACACAACATGGATGTTTCTTGAAAACTTTACACTAAGTGAAGTAAGCCAGACACAAAAGGACAAATATTGTATGATTCCACTTATATGAAATGACTAGAACAGGCAAATACAGAGACAGAAAATAGATGAGAGATTATGAGGGATTAGGAGAATTGAGGGAAATAGGAAAGAACTGTTTAATAATTAAGTACAGAGTTCCTGTGGGGGGGCAGGGAGGAAATGGGGGTAAAAAAAGTTCTGGAGATAAAAGGTGGTAATAGCTGGGGTGCCTGGGTGACTCGGTCAGTTGAGTGTCCAACTTCGGCTCATGATCTCATGGTCCGTGCGTTCGAGCCCCGTGTCAGGCTCTGGGCTGACAGCTTAGAGCCTGGAGCCTGTTTAGGAATCTGTGTCTCCCTCCCTCTCTCTGCCCCTCCCCTGCTCACATTCTTTCTCTCTCTCTCAAACATAAACATTAAAAAAAAATTTTTTTTTAAAAAGGTGTTAATAGTTTTGGAAATCAAGTGGTGAACGTAATTAATGCTACAGAATCATACAATTGAAATGGTTAAAAGGCCAATTCTATGTTATATATATTTTATCATGATAAATAATACCTTAAAAAGCACAATGAGGTACCACTTCACACCCATGAGGATGGCTAAATTAAAAAAAAAAAAAGTGTTGGCAAGGATATGGAGAAATTGGAACCTCATACATTGTGGGTGGTGATATGAAATGGTTCAACTGTTGTAGAAAACAGTTTGGTGGCTCCTCAAAAAGTTAAACATAGAATTATGATATGTATAGTCAAAAAAAAAAAAGGGAAAATGGGCACTTGTACATGTAAAGCAGCACTATTCTCAATGGACAAAAGGTGGAAACAGCCCAAAGGCCCAACAGACATGAATGCTTTATAAACAAACCATGGAATATGCATACAGTGGAACATTATTTAGCCAGAACAAGGAATGAAATACTGATATGTGCTACAAACTTTAGAAATATTATGGTAAGTGAAAGAAGCAAAATACAAAAGGTCACATATTATATTATTCCATTTATATGAAATCTCCAGAATAAATCAATCCACAGAGACAGAAGGCAGATTCAGTGGTTGAGAGCAGTTAGGAAGGAAAAGGGGGGCGAGGAGAAACAGCTTAATGGATCAGGGGTTTGGGGAATGTTCTGGAACTAGACAGAGGTGATGGCTGCACAACATTGTGAATGTACTAAATATCACTGAATTATTCACTTTAAAATGGTGAATTTTACGGAGAGGAGAAAGGTTACCAGGGGCTAGGGCAATGGGAAGATGGAAATTGGTCAAAGGGTACAAAATGCCCATTATGTGATGATTAATTTCTAGAGAGCTAATTAATGTACAGCATGGTGGCTCTAGTTATAATAATGTATACTTAAACTTCGCTAGGAGAGTAGATCTCAAAATGTTCTCACACCCCCGCAACACGACAGGTAACTAGGAGAGTGATGGATACGTCGAGTCAAGATACCTAGCAGCTTAAATTGCTTTTCTTTTTCAGACAGGTATTAAATTATCCTTCAGATCAATTATGTGTTCATCAAAACATGAAGTGAATTAAGATTCCAAAATAAAACTCTTAATTATGGAGTCAAAGTTCATATAATTTAACTTTCTATCTGATGCTTGGATTTCCCCAGTAATACCCTTAAGTGACCTCATATGGCTTAAACGTATGTAGCAATATACTGGAACGCCTGCAGGCATTGAGAGAAATTCACCAATGTTCTGATGAACAGCTCTACTTGTTAGTTTTGTGTTCCCCAGTACTGAGGTGAAACGCATATCTCTAGCAGCCTCTACTCATTAACCACCATTTCTGCCTTCTGTTCCAACTTCCACACACAGTCCTTTTCAGGAAACTGAAGACTATTCCTGTTATCTCCAGAATTCCCCTTCCCCAACAGGCACAATTTCCCCTGGGGTCAGTTTAACCAGACTGAACCCTCCACTCAGCTACATTCCAGGTGCTTTAGTATCAAGGCATCCAAGATTATGATCTCCTTCTTGCTCATATTCTACATTTAAAAATTTTCCCACTGTAAATCTACAATTACTTTATGATGACAAAATGACTTTAAAAAAACTGTGTCATAGGTCCCATTAGAGTACTTTCTCTATAACACTGACTAAAATATGCTTCTTGACAAAATCTACATTCCAAGTCTGAAAAGAAAAAAAAAAAAAAGAATAGAATCAGAGCAGAATAGATGAGAAATACTTCTTTCTAGGATTCTTAAACTCACATATCTGAAAGGGCTGATCCAAATTTCTTATTCCAAAGATGAAAAATTTAGAACTAGAAAGGTCAAAGAAACCACCAAGCTTAAACCACAAGCCAGTGTTTTTGACAGTTCCGTAAAAGTAATGTCTTCCCCACTTAAAACCTTTTAAACAGCTTTGTGTTACCCTTTGTATAGAGTCCACAATCTCTTTCACTTGACTATTAAAGACTATTCATGGTCTGGTTCCTACTATCTTCCCCGGGGCTAACTGCAAACTCTTCCCTGCTCCCCTCACCCCCACTCTATGCGTTGTTTATTTAAATTCTTCTTTTGCTCACCTCTAAGACTTAGAAGATTCTTCATCCCCTTCCTGGAACACCCTCCCCCTTACCCTCATTCTCTTTAGCTGACTGGATCCTATCTTTCAGCTCTTCCCCAATCCCTAATTTGGATTAGGTCCCCGTATTTGTTCCCAAAGAACCTAGGACCCCTAACATAGGTCTCCCTATATGTCCCCATAGGACTTGGGACTCCCTCTCTTCATAAAACTCATAACCTTTTTTTGGTGATTATTTGTTTAATACCTATCTTGTCTGCTAGACTGTAAACCCTGTGAAGGCAGGGACCACATTTATCTCAGTCTCTTCTGTAGTCTGAGCACTAACACATTACTGGGCACAAAGTATAGAATAAACATTCAATTTTGCAAAGGCTTAAATTAGCTTACAATTGTTAAAAAACCATCTATTCAAATGCCACACACTATACAGAATTCTTCTGGACTTGAATCTCCTATATTACCCTTAGCCCTATTGTGTTTCATGGACATGCTGCTCTAGCCAGATCTTTCTGGATCCTCATTCTGCCAACCAATATGCTAGCCATCCATGTTAGCTATCTGCAAATTTGATTTAAAAAAAAAATGCTACAAAAAATATATATTGCCTTTATATAATTAAGTGTTCTTCCTTTAAGAAACTGTCCAAAGAGCATTTTTAATATTAGCTGCCTTTGTGTCTGTGTCTCATCTTCTTCTAAACTACCATTTTCTGCACTATCAAAGTGTGTTTCTTTTCCATGAAACCAATAGGTACTCTTAGCTTTGCTCACAGACTTACTTGAATTAATAGGCTGCAAAGTGAGATTCAAGTCAGATGGCAGCAGTGCCTCATTGGAACAATAACTCTTGTTACCGTGTGTCTCCTCCACAAGTCAGGGAACTTCAAAAAAGACAGAACTGCTAACAGGTTTATTCACTGTCAGTATGAGTGCTACAGAACAAGGCTCTCTTTCCGTGTATAGAGCACAAAGTCAAACATGGAACTTTTGGCATTTAGACAAGCATGCTCACCTTACTATTCAAATCCCTGAAAGAAAGTGAATAGAATCTGAAAACAGGGCTGATCACTGTCAGGATCCAGGCTTCAAAAATTAAGAAAGCTCTAATTATAGGTTTGATGCTTCACTTATCACCTTCCTCAGAAACTGCTGAAGTACAGAAAATGTCAGGATTCTGCGGGTGTCTACATGGTTCAGTTGGTTAGGCATCTGACTCTTGATTTCGGCCTGCGTCATGATTTCATGGTTCCTGGGACTGAGCCCCGTGTGGGACCCCATGCTGACAGCGTGGAGCCTGCTTGGGATTCTCCCTCTCTCTCTCTGCCCTTCCCCCCGCTCATGTTCTTTCTCTCTCTCAAAATAAATAAGCAAAAAAAAATTTCAGGACTCTGATAATCAAAGGAATATTGGGTGTAATAACTAATGAGTGGGTATAAAACAATGCCACGAGGGTTTTTTTGTTTTGGTTTTGGTTTTGTTCTGTTTTCACCATGAGTTTTGAATAGTGACTGAGAGCATTAACTCAGAGCCAGGAAGTCACTGTTCAAATTCTGACCTTGCCACTTGGCCACGGGGTGTCCTTGAGCTGGTTGTTAGTCTGTGCTTCCATTTGACCATCTTGAGATTCAGCCTCAAAACCTGTACTTAGCTCATAGAGCTCTTGCGGAGATTAAATGAGTTAAAAATCACATAACATGTTAAAGGAATTAAATGTATATATAATGATGTGTCATTCTTTCCGTTCTGTGTCTATTTTAGTACCATCACAAGGAAGCCCGGCTTCTAACGCTGCAGGACTTGTGGCCCTGCCCTTGATGTGCCTTACATCAATTCTCTGGTCTCCATTTGTGAGTAGACGGATGTCCTCTGCCTACTCCAAATCTCCCAATACCGGAGCCAGTGCAGAATCAAGAGAGGAAATTAATCCCTTCCCTTTGCAGGGGTACCAAACACACCAAAGGCAAGTACACTTTACTGTTACATGGGAAATTCTCTAAAAGCAGAGGAAGACTGATAATCTACACAAGCAGATGGGCCACACAGACATTTCGAGCGAGGTGGGTCATCATAATGCCATCAATGCTGTCCTCACACAGTCCAGGCATCATCATATGATCTTGGCACAGCGGGGCCCAGGCCCTGAAACTAGAAGCCAGTGGAGTCCTGTGGGTTTGGCCTCAACAGATCACAGGTGAGTGAAAATTTTCAGTATGAATTCATCGTGGACTTTACATAATGTTCAAATATGTTCAATATATAAACAACCACTGACTATATAGGTTAAGACACTGAGTGGGCTGAATGGCTTCATTTCACTCTGAATGGAATCAGTACTTTTGTTTTACAGTGTTTTGTTTTTCCCTTATTATTTAAGAGGGGTGACAAGTAGCTCTTTATTGGGAATGCTGGTATCACTTCAGTTTTATTTTTACAGGCTTGAAGTATTTTCAATTCTTTATTCTCAAATCTGCTGAGAATACACAGAACAGTTTCTATGATTCCAGTCAACAGAAAGAACTCTTATTCAATTACTTTGTTTACACATTTAACCCATTTTGGTAGAATTTCTATCATGTTCTGACCTGATAAGGGGTGAGAAAAAGCCTTCATCTCTTAGCTAGTGTCTGTTAACAAATGACCTCTTTTCTCCCCTGGGTCCAGTCTCAATACCCTCTTGTACCAAATGCAGTGCACTAAGTTCCAAAGCTCCACTTCCATTGATGATTATATACAGTGCCCACTTCCTGACGTAACAGGTCAAAGTCCTTCTCAGAAGAAAAATGAACCTGTGAGTTCAGCCAACTCAGTCATACCCCTCTGAGTTAGAGGAAATACATTCCCATCCATTCCAGGCCTCTCTCTTACCCTCCTCTCTGCACTCTGTGCCCTTCCAACACTGGGAAGGCTGGTCACTGAAAACACTTAATGCTGGTGTTACAACCTGGAGTGCTAAGTTACACCTTGGCTTTTCAAATCTTCTTCCAGGAGTTCAAGTCAATGACAAATTAGACTACAAATTTACAAGTGACATTAATACTTTAGATGGAAGATATATTTCCTGTCTCTTTAATCAGAGGGAAGCTGAGCAGCCTACACCCAAGAGTGAAAGCAATTTGCACCTTTCAGGCAGGAGCAATAAAAACGATCATTTTACATGAAGGAATCAAATTAATGTGATTGTTAGGTTGGCAGGCATCGCAGGGCTTTTGGGCTTCTAACCAAGGGTCATATTTTAACTATTAAGAGAAATTAGGCTGACTCCAGCATTTATCAAGTACTGTAAGGTTTTAATATTACCTTGGATACACTGAATCTCAAATCATCAAAACTGTTACAATCTATCACCTCGGAATACTTCAACGGATAGATCAGTAAATCCACCTGGGATCTTCCGTCCCTCCCCTTTAAAATTCTTAGGATGTAATTAAGGAAGGAAAAAAGTGATTTCAAGGTACCTTAATGCACCTGTGAAGCAGCAGGATGAATGTGTTCAAACACAGCATTAGCAACCTGGAGATTATTTACCCAAGAACAGCCTGAAAAGGATCTGCTTACAAACTGTTCCAACAGGCCCTACAAGTGGAAGACTGGGCAATTAGGATCATTCCACACAAAGACTTCTGAGTATGAACAGAAGAGTCCAGCTTTCTGAAACTTACCATCCTTCTACATACTTTGTATGGCTGATAATTAAGATCCTGATGAGAGAGGTATCTGCCAGTAAAGTGTCACAAAGAAGAAAAGCAGCACAGGTAATCAGTATCTCTCCAAAAGGTTTGTAGCAAGGTCTTTAAAGAAAACACAGCGGTTATGTCTCTAAGAAGACACCCGTATGGGGACTACTGGATGGCTCAGTGAGTTAAGCGACCGACTCTTGACTTCGGTTCAGGTCACGATCTCACGGTCCATGAGATCAAGTCCCGCATTGGGCTCCAAACTGACAGCACGGACAGGACACCCAGATATTTAAGAGAAGGCCATTACTGTATAACCCTACGCTGACAATTATGTTGTGATTTATGGAGGAATATGCAGTTTTTCTTTTTTCCTCAAAAAAATTACAAGAATCTTTTAGCAAGTAGCTGTCTTTGGAAACCACTTTGTATTTTCTTTTTTTTTTTTTTAATTTTTTTTTTCAACGTTTATTTATTTTTGGGACAGAGAGAGACAGAGCATGAACGGGGGAGGGGCAGAGAGAGAGGCAGACACAGAATCGGAAACAGGCTCCAGGCTCCGAGCCATCAGCCCAGAGCCCGACGCGGGGCTCGAACTCACGGACCGCGAGATCGTGACCTGGCTGAAGTCGGACGCTCAACCGACTGCGCCACCCAGGCGCCCCTGTATTTTCTTAACCTAATACATATACTGATTTTCTTTTATTGTTTTAAGAACAACAGGAATTATTTGAATAGGGAAAATCTCAGAGTGATAAAGTTGTAATTTCTGCTTTATTTTTTTAAATGTTTATTTATTTTGATGGGGGCACCTGGGTGGCTTAGTTGGTTGTGTCCGATTTTGCCTAAGGTCATGATCTCGCTGCTCATGGGTTCAAGCCCCACAATGGGCTCTGTGCTGACAGCTCTGAGCCTGGAGCCTGCTTTGGATTCTGTCTCCTTCTCTCTCTCCCCATCTCCCACTCATGCTCTGTCCCTCTATGTTTATTTATTTTTGAGAGAGAGAGGGGGGCAGAGAAAGAGAGAATTCCAAAGGGGTTGTGCATTTGCAGAGCTCGATCTCACGAACCACGAGATCATGACCTGGGCCAAAATCAAGAGTTGTACGTTTAACCGACTGAGCCCCCCATGTCCCCCTATTTTATTTGTTTTAGTTTTTATTTATATGCATTTCCTAAATTTTGTATGTCAACATATTATTTTAGTTATTAATGAGGAAAAAATCTTTAAGTTGCAAAAAGATCTTTAGGGACTAGACCTATTTGGCAACCTTCACTTTAAATAAATAGCTAGAAACATCTATTCTTTCTGTAACATGTATTAATCAACTTCATTACATTATGTACCTACTCAAAACCTTTCCCTATAGAATTAAAAATATCAGTGCCTGACTGGCTCAGTCAGTTGAGCATCTCATCTTGATTTTGGCTCAGGTATGACCCCAGGGTTTGTGGGATTGAGTCCCAAGTCTGGCTCTGTGTTGGTAGAGACTGCTTGGGATCCTCTCTCTCTCTCTCTCCCTGCCTCCCTCCCTCCCTCCCACCCACTCTCTCTCTCTCTCTCTCTCCCCATTCCTCCCCCCCTCCCCTACTAAAAAGAAATAAAATGAAATGAAATGAAATGAAATGAAATAAAATAAAATAAAATAAAATAAAATAAAATAAAATAAAATAAAATAAAATAAAATAAAAGTATCAGTTCCTTAGCATTACACTAAAACCATTCATGACCAACTCCCACTATCTTACCACTTCCTGGCTTTCCTCCTATATTCTAGCTAGATGGAAAAAGCTAAAATTCCCAGATACCTCTCTTGCTCCTGTATCCCTCTGAAAATACTATTCCTTCTATATGGAACATATTTCCTCTCCACCTGACCACCTGAAAAATTGCTGTTTTTTCTTTAGAATTCTACCCCAAAATTTCCAATTAAAAAAAATTTTTTTTAATGTTTATTCATTTTTGAGAGAGACAGAGACAGAATGCGAGTGGGTTGGGACAGACAGAGAGGGAGACACAGAATCTGAAACAGGCTCCAGGCTCTGAGCTGTTAGCACAGAGCCCGACGCAGGGCTCGAACTCATGAGCTGCGAGATCATGACCTTAGCTGAAGTCGGACGCTCAACTGACTGAGCCACCCAGGTGTCCCAAAATTTCCAATTTTAAATGGGCACAGTTTTAAACATTGTTGGTGGGGAAAACAATATATCCTTCAAAGAGAGCAATTAGGCTCTAACTATCAAAATTAAAAATGCACTACCCTTCCACCCAGCAATTTCACTCCTAGGAATTTAACCTACAGATATATTCACACATTTGTAAAATGATGGTATACAAGATTATTCACTCGCCACAGTCTGTAGCAGCAAAATATTGGAAACAACCTTATATATGCAAATATTGGGAGTTGGTTAAACATATGGAAATCCATATAGTAAAGCAGTATGCAGCTGTCAAATGAGCGAGGAGTCCTTGATGTACTGACAAAAACAACAACAACAAAAATCTCTAACACACACTGTTAAATGAGAAGAGCACAGAATGGGACACCAAAAGTTCTATAAAAAGAGAGGGGAAGAATATATACAAATTTGCTTATATGTGCATAAAATATTTCTGGAAGGAGATCTCTAAAACATTAGTGACATCACAGGACAACAGGAATGTGTAGTAAACTTCATTAGAAGCCATTTTATATTTGTCAAAATTTTGAAAGCACGTGAAAGTACTACTTATTCAAAAGGTAAAATTGTAAAAGCTTAAAAACCAAAACGCTAACAAAAAAAAATTTGTTGGGGTGCCTGGGTGGCTCAGTCGGTTAAGGTCTGACTCTTGATTTCAGTTCAAGTCATGATCTCACAGTTTATGAATTCGAGCCCTGTGCTGGGCTCTGAATTGATGGTGTGGAGCCTGCTTCGGATTCTCTCTCTCTGCCCTCTCTCTCCCTGTCTCTAAAAATAAATAAATAAACTTAAAAAAAAAAAAGTGACCACATCTTTACGAAAGTATCTCTACTTCTCACATTCTCCCGATCATTCCTTTATTCTCTCGTTAGAACCTTTCTATGTGTCAGGTGCTGTGGTAGAGAAGGAAAATGAACCTCACTGTACAACTAAAAAAGTGGACAGGATATCTCATTTCAGTGAGGGTGTAGGGTGTGACAGATACACGAAGAAGAGGAAGGCATCTTAGCTCTAACAGCACTCTCATCCTTGGTTCATGGCAAGTGTTTACTTGGCTGTCTAGACTGGCATCGCTCTGAAGATATGTCAGAGGTTAGCACAGTGCTATGCACACAGGAGATATGCATGTTACACGAACCACTGAGTTAGAACAGAAACAAGCACTGCATTTCTTAACAATTAAGAACTAACATGTAAGTATTTAACTAGACTCGACCCTGATTCCACAACCAATTCTATCAGAAGTTACTACAAAAGTGGCTCGGTTGGTTAGGCATCTGACTTCAGCTCAGCTCATGATCTCAGGGTTCATGGGTTCCAGCCCCACATCAGGCTCTGTGCTGACAGTGTGGAGCCTGGAGTCTGCTTCAGATTCTGTGTCACCCTCTCTCTCCGCCTCTCCCCTGCTTGTGCTCTCTCCCTCTCTCAAGAATAAGTAAGTAAACATTTAAAAAAAACCAGAATTTAGTATAAAGGTCTAAGGACAAAAATTTTTTTTAAATAACTCTCCCTATGTGTACAGATATTTATGAATACAGTCAACTGTCACAAACATCACCTTCTGTAGACCAATGATTGTACCTATGCGGTGCTTCATGTCCCCCCAGTGCTATCAATTCAATACACACACAGAGAACAATGCACCAGGCACCAGGCTGGGCTGGGGACACAGTGGTTAACAGAAACATACACAGCCCTGCTCTCATGGATGCTATGAGTTAGTGAGAGATTAATCAAATAATCACAAAAGTTTCACATGTATTCTTCTACCTTCGAGAAGGAGAAGACAGAATGCAAGCCATGGCCAAGATTTCTCATAGCCAGCCATAAGGAAAGGAAAGTTACTAAAACCTGTGTGTCTCAGGTAATGCAGGTTAAACGCTGTATTAGGGGATTGTGATGAGAATTCAGCGTCCTTGAGCTCTGACAGAGAATATATCTTTATTTTCCTAAACATCTGAAATTATCAGCTATAGATATTACAGATATTTTCATTCACATTAGTTATTGCGTCTACATCAAAACATTATTTACATTTATCACTATTTTGGAGTTATGGCAGTTATTCTCCTTGCTACCCTATCTTGTTATTTAATGTACTAATAAAGAAGCACATAGTACTCTATCATAAATCGGATTTTGGGGAGTTGACGGTGGGCAAAATGTGTATAGATAGTCAAAAGGTACAAACTTCCAGGTATAAAGTTATGTCTAGGGGATGAGATATGTGGTATGGTGAGTATAATTCATAATACTCTATTGCAATGGAATGGGTAAAATAGGCAAAGGGGACTAAAAGGTACAAACTTACAGTTATAAAATAAATAGGACACTGATGGTAGCTAGATTAATTGTGGTAATCACTTTGCAATGTGTATAAATGTTAAATCACTATGTTGTACACTTGACATTAATATAATGTTGTAGTATGTCAATTACATGTCAATAAAAAATAATACTCTATTGTGTATTTGAAAGCTGCTGAGAGTAGATCTTGAAAGTTCTCATCACAGGGCCAGGGATGCCTGAAGCACCACAGGGTAGATGAAACAGCATAGACAAGATGTTTCCTGAGGGCGTGCCAGGCCCTGTAAGGACCCTGTATGGACAGCTCCAGGCTCCTTGATGAACTTGGAAGCCAATGAGAAGGCAGTTCATGCAGACTTTTTAAATGATTTTGTAGATCTCTTTGATGATGATGATATCCAGTGAGATACTATCCAGTGGTATATGCGGTCAAGCCTTTGTTATATAGTGGTGTGGTGGACCTCCTCAAAGGACAATTTCAAATGGTTCTAAAGAACTTGTGGACATTACCTGAAATTAGGAGATGGTTAACTAAGAAAGAGAAGGATGGTTTTAACTATCTATATGAGGCCTGTTAATCTCTGAATGTGACCAACTTTCGACCTTCAATTTAAAAAAAGCGATGTCTTAACAGACAGAATGGGAGAAGATATTTGCAAATGATTTATCAGATAAAGGGTTAGTATCCAAAATCTATAAAGAACTTAGCAAGTTCAACACCCAAAAAACAAATAATCCAGTGAACAAATGGGCAAAAGACATGAACAGCCACTTTTCCAAAGAAGACATCCAGATGGCTAACATACACATAAAAAAGATGCTCCACATCACTCATCACCAGGGAAATGTAAATCAAAACCACAATGAGATACCACCTCACACTAATCAGAATGGCTCAAATTAACAACTTGGGCAACAACAGATGTTGGCGAGGATGCTGAGGAAGGGGAAACCTTTTGCACTGTTGGTGGGAATGCAAACTGGTACAGCCACTCTGGAAAACAGTATGGAGGTCCCACAAAAAATTAAAAATAGAACTATCCTGCAACCCAGCAATTGCACTACTAGGTATTTATCCAAGGGATACAGGTATGCTGTTTCGAAGGGGCACATGCACCCCAATTTATAGTAGCACTATTGACAATAGCCAAAGTATGGAAAGAGCCCAAATGTCCATCAACTGGCGAATTCATGTAGTATATATATTACTCAGTGACCAAAAAGAATGAAATCTTACCATCTGCAACAATGTGGATGGAAGTAAAGTGTATTATGCTAAGCAAAATAAGTCAGTCAGAAAAAGACACATATCAGATGATTTCATTCACATGCAGAATTAAAGAAACAAAACAGATGAACATAGGGGAAAGGAAGCAAAAATAAAATAAAAACAGAGAGGGAGACAAACCATAAGAGACTCTTAAATACAGGGAACAAACTGAGAGTTGCTGGTGGGGTGTTGGGTGGCAGGGGGATGGGCTAAATGGGTGATGGGTGTTAAGGATGGCAGTTGTTGGGATGAGCACTGGGTATTATACATAAGTGATGAATCACTAAATTCTATTCCTGAAATTATTACTACACTGTATGTTAACTAACTTGGATTTAAATTTTAAAAAATGGCAATATCTTAAAAAAAAAGTTCTCATCACAAGGAAAAAAATTGTAATATGTTTGGTGCTGAATGTTAGACTTATTGTGATCATTTTGCAATATATACAGATGTCAAATCATATCATTATGTTGTACATCTGAAACTAATACGTTATATGACAATTATATCTCAACTTTTTTTAAATGTGATTTTTCTCTATTTTGATAACTATATTTCAATACAATTAGTTTCCTTTGTAATTTTATTTTATTTTATGCCCTTAAAAACAGTTTTCTGATAAGGGATCCGTGGACTTAAACTGCCAAAAGAGTCTGTGACCCCAAAATTGTTAAAAATCCTTGGGCTGTAAAGATGGCTCAGGTTGGAATAACAACGTTGGCATACCATAGCATGTCACTGGAGAAGAGATTTCAGTTTTTAATTACCTTTGAGAGAGATGGGTAAGAAGAGTGCCACTTCAAAGTTCCAAGTAAAATGAAAAAGCAATAGAGTGGTAAGTATGAATTTACATTCAGGTTTTATTGTATTTCTGAGTAAATGTTATTTTCTGATGACAAATCGGGAGATGTACGGTTTGTGTGACTATAAATGATGTATGTTATTGAGAAACACGGTGTTTATATATTTTAGATAGCTAACCCAACTATGATGAACACATGAAGGGTCAGTTATTACATATGTAGTAGATGGCTGTTTGGCAAATAGTCACTTCCCCATCCTCCAGCCTCCATGATGGTATATACTTTCTGCCCCACCATGTTGGAAGTGACCTCCTGATTTGTTTCAGCCAATGGAACATGGATACAAATCAGTGTGCTAGATCTGAATGGAGGCCTTTAAGAGGCATCTGATGTTTCCACTGACCCTTCTGGGAATTTCTAAATTCTGTCAAGAGAAGGACATGCTCCAGATTGCCTATTGATTCCAAAAATAATGAGAGGTATGGAACAGATCTAACCAAACCTGGGTCCAGAAACTAAGTAAACTCGGCTATATCCGCTGTGCTCGGCCAAGATCAACCACACCCTAGCCATCTAAAGACTCCCAAAGGAAATAGAAATGCTTGCTGGGATGTGCAACAGGATTCATAGCTGCTTGTTGTGTTTGTTGTGCATGATGTGTGCTCTTGAAAATTTTTGCCTGATTAACTAATGCTCTCTGTTCCCTTCATAAAGAAATTGTATACACTGGGTATGCTTAACTCTTGTGGTGAGTAGACCACAGCTGAGTTTATGTTTAAAAAACAGTTAGGGTGCCTGGGTGGCTTAGTTGGTTAAGCTTCTGACTGTGGCTCAGATCATGATCTCACGGTTCGTCGGTTCGAGCCCTGTGTCAAGCTGTGTGCTGACAGCTCAGAGCCTAGCACCTGCTTCGGATTCTGTGTCTCCCTCTCTCTCTGCCCCTTCCCAGCTTGTTCCTTCTCTCTCTCTCTCTCTCTCCCTCAAAAGTGAATAAACATTAAAAAAATTTTTTTAAAGAATTAATTGCAGGGCACCCGGGTGGCTCATGGTTCATGAGGTGGAGCTGCTCGTGGGGCTCTGTGCTGACAGTGCGGAGCCTGTTTGAGCTTCTTTCTCTTTCCCTCAATCTCCGCCTCTCCCCTGCTCACTCGTACACATGCTCTCTCAAAATAAACTTAAAAAAAAAAAGATGTAAAAAGTTGTAAAACAAAACAAAAACAAAACCTCTACAAAGTTTGCATTAGATTGCTTCATAAATTTTTTAATTTGTTGTTCTCTTAAGAAAACAAACTAGAGGGGCACCTGGGTGGCTCAGTTGGTTAAGCATCTGATTTTGGCTCAGGTCATGATCTCACGGCTCGTGAGTTTGAGTTCCGCGTCGGGCTTTGTGTCTCCTTCTGTCCCTCCCCTACTCATGTTCTGTCTTTCTCTGTCTCTCAAAAATGAGTAAATGTTAAAAAAAATTTTTTTTAATCTAAAAAAAGAAAACTAATTAGCATTATGTATTTCAAAATTCCTATTCTAAGAAAGGGCATTAAGTTTCCTGTACTAAAATGGATTATGAATATATACTGATGTTTTAAGTTAAAATAAATGTTTAGGTTAGTATGTACTGGTTTTTTATGCTTCATCCCCTGAGCCAACTTCTTCTATGAACTGACTACAGTCCTGACTGTGTCAGATTTAAGAGGGCTTCTTCAGTATTTCAGCCTGCCAGGAATCCTATTGTGGGCAGTATAATAATCAGGGCTCCAGTGTTAGTGTTGCTTTGTTTTGTTGCAAATCCTGTTCGTAAGCCAGCTTGTAGTCCTGGCATTGAGTCTGAATGCTACAATTTCATATTGAGTTTGAGCACAGTGGTTAAGTTTTTGATATAATATTGGCTTCTCCAATAATTTAATCATCATTTTAAATTCCTGTTAAACAAGATGTAAAATCTGATTTGTTAGATTTTTAAAATACAAGGACATCAAATAAGGAATAAAACCTGAACTCTTCCTTCTGACTTAGAAGTCCTACATCATAGCCCGGTTCCCAACTTCTTCCCCAACCACATTTCTTACCACTGTCTGCCCCTGGCCCCTGGTGCTCTTTCCACACTGTGATCCCACACTGACCTTCCTGTTTAGCTAATATATCAAACTCTACCAATTTGGGCCTTTTTTCAGAGCTTTTCTCTGCCTGAGATACTCTTTCCTAATTTTCCCAAGGATGCCATTCATATCTCAAATGACACCACTGAAGCCCTCATTGACTACCCAAAATAAAGCCTCCAATGAATCCCTTTTGACGGTATCACTTCATTTGAAGTCTGTGCATAATACTGATCATAGCTGAGAAGTGATATCTTTAGCTAATACTTCTTTCTGACTTCTCCCCAAAATAGTATAAGATTCACAACGGGTATGTCTTTTGTGTTCACACCTCGCTCGCAGGGCTTAAAAATATAGCATAGCACACAGTAGCAGATCAATGAATATTTTTGATTGATTATTATATTGAATACAAACATGGATGCTAAAAAAAAAACAAAAAACCTAGAGTAAGACTTTTCAACCACTGTGGACAAGTTAGGACTTACAAGACAGAGAGAAAAAATTTAATGTATTATGTTTTATGTCTTTTTTTAAATTTTTTTTATGTTTATTATTTATTTTTGAGAGAGAGAGAGAGAGTGTGTGTGTGAGCAGGTGAGGGGCAGAGTGAGAGGGAGACACAGAATCGGAAGCAGGCTCCAGGCTCCGAGCTGTCAGCACAGAGCCCGACGCAGGGCTCAAACCCACGAGCTGTGAGATCATGACCTGAGCCGAAGTTGGACACTCAACTGACTGAGCCGCCCAGGCGCCCCTATGTCCGTTTCTATAACAGACTTCTATAACATCTTCCAAAAAATTGTTTTCAACTGACTTACAAATCAACATCACCCCCAGGCCAGTATAGAAAGATTATTTTTCAACATCTAAAACAGGATTAAATGCAGAAAAGTTCTAATTATTGTTACAGAAGCTGGTTCAATTTCATATTTATTACTCAAACAACCTAAATTAGGGATGCCTGGGTGGCTCAGTTGGTTAAGCGTCTGATTTCAGCTATAGTCATGATCTCATGGTTCAGGAGTTCAAGCCCCGCATTGGGCTCTCTCCTGTCAGCACTGAGCCCACTTTGGATTTCCTGTCCCCCTCTCCCTCAACCCCTCCCCTGCTTGCACAATCTCTCAAAAATAAAAATAAACACTAATTTTTGGATGATGAATTTAGTCATAAAGTCTACTAAAAGTTAATCTCCTATTTCAAGATTTTAAAAAAAGAAATCTGTTTGGGGGTGCCTGGGAGGCTCAGTCAGTTAAGCATCTGACTTCAGCTCAGGCCATGGTTCGTGGGTTCAAGCCCCACATCGGGCTCTGTGTTGACAGCTCAGAGCCTGGAGCCTGCTTTGGAGTCTATGTCTCTCTCTCTGCTCTCCCCCTGTTCGTGCTCTGTCTCTGTCTCTCACAAATAAATAAACATTGAAAAAAAATTTTTTAAGAGAAATCAATTTGGAATAATACCAACTAACGTACATATGCCTCTTACTATGTGATAGCTATTCTCAAGTGCTTTACTTGCATGAACTGATTTAATCCTATAATTTAACAGATGAGAAAAATGAAGCTCAGAGAGGTCACGTAATCTGCCAAAAGTCAGTGAGCTAGTTGGAGGTGAGGTGGGATTTGACCCAGTCAGTTTGGCTCCTGAGTCTGCACCCACAGGCTCTACTCTATTTTGTGTCACCTCACCCAACACTACTCAGGCAGACTGTCTCTGAGGAATCTGGACTTGTGATTTAGGGGTAGCAACTTAACTCTCTGCATATGACAGAACTGTAAATCTGGATGCTGAATGGCAGCCATATTTCTTGGGAATGAAGAAGCAGAAAGCGGGTAGAGAGAGAGATAAATAAAGGAGAGGCCAAGAGAGAAGTTAATTAGATGGCAAGAGACAGGGAGCGTGCTTGCCAGCGGGGGTCCGGTGCCAGCTCAGCTGCCTGGCCGCACCTCTGTGCTTGTGTTTAAAGGGACACACTCTGGTGTCTGCATGAGAAGTTCCCTTTCCTGTTGAAGATAGCTCAAGATTTTACTACTTGCAACTGTAAGAACCTTAACTCGTATCAGAACTGATAACCAAATGAGGGAAAATTTGGCTCCTGCTACTGAACTGAAATTGATGAAATACCGCCAAAACGTGCACAGGCTAAATAACAATGGAGAACAGAAAACGTTCAGATACTAACATCGTTTTAAGAATATGGAGGAATTAATTGGCTTTATGTTTTGCTCCAGTCAAGATTTGAAATGTATATGCAGTGAAGATTTAGAAGCAATATTGATTTCATTGTTTTACCCATCTCTGGCACATGGAACTGCTCTGATTTTTTTTTTTTTCTAATTTGGCACACCAGATTAAATTGGTGTGCCAACCCAGTAAGGAGAAAGTGATTTCAGAATGCCTACCCTCATCTCCCATTTATAGATCAGATAAACCCTAGCTCCCTGAAGGAGCTCCCTTCCTTTGCTGGCACAGTGCTGCTATTTTGGTATCTGCCAGTTAAGAACATATATCTAGTGGTAACAGAGCGCAGACATGTGTTAGCCTGGGTAAGTGGTTTGTGTTAATGGACAGTTCTATCACTGGACACCAAGCCTCTTACGGTGACATGTGACCTTGAATTTCTAGAAGTGGAACATGGTGAAGCCAGGCCGCCCTTTCTCCATTACATTCTTGATATCGAACTTGCCCATTCAAGTCAACACAACAACAAAAATTCCAGTTCTATAAAGTGAGGAGCTTATAGTAATTTTCAACTTATCTCCATAATTTACTCTTCTCAAATAGATCAGCTGCTTCTTCCTAAGTAGTATTACTGCATGTATCTATTGCAAGAACCAACCAACATGTATGGATTAATTTCTTTATCACACTGCCATTGTCTAAGACTAGACACTTATCAACTTTTTACCTGCACTGTTGTAATGCCCTTTAAAATTTTTTTCCACAGGCAGCATGGCCCCTGTCAGTCCATTACCACCAGATTATTGTGCAATACCGGATACATCTACTCAGCAGATGGTTTAGCTCATATAAATCCCTCCTGTTGATTCTACGTTGCCTTCCCACCACCCTAAGGCTCACACCTAAGATCCTTTGTACCGTCTTCAAGGCAGAAGGCTTCAAGATTCCTGTAGGACTGATATCCTGATAGTGATTCCCTAATTAAACAATTCACCAGGGTAACCCAAAGAATCCACCTTATCCTGTCCACCCACCTCCTCATTCCACATTGCTATGGCGCCTTATCTATTCAGCCCACTCCTTCCTTCAAGCCTTCCCCAGTTTGAACAGCCCTTTCCTTGTTAGAAGGGAGACAATCAGTAAGGGCATTCACTGGGCTAAATACGTACAAATGCTCATTTAATGCTTACACTAATCCAATGAAGTGGTACTACTATGTCCCTCATTTTTCAGATGAAGAAGCTGAAGTTTAGAGAATTTAGGTAATTTATGAATAAGTAGCAGATCTAAAACTTCAATTGGACACTGTGTAACTTAAAAAGCCCCCAAAGCAGTTAACCCTTGAGCCTTTGCACAAGCCGTTCCCCCTGCTCAGAAAGGTCCTACCCTCTTCCACCAGTTGGCAAGCACCGGGTCAGCTTTCAAAGCCTGACTTAAGTGCCCCCAGTCCCTTTTGAAGGCTTCTTCCACACTGCTCAATCAATGGTGGTTATTCTCTACTTTGTTCTACCCTATAATAGCCAAGTTATCACTCCCATAAATATTTATTTTGTTTCTCTCATTTACTTGACTGTGAGGTCTTTGGAGGAAGGGATACTCTATTTATACCAGCTCATTGCAATAACCCAAAAATGTTGGTTAACACTACATACTGCCCTAACATACGTCAGAAGGCAATATTCCTTTGGTAATCCCTGTATAGATTAAAAAGTTAAAGTAATTCAGAATATAAATTAACACTTAACCTGAAAGTCAAGCTTGACAGAAACTATGCATTGGTTATTAGGCTTGTTCACTGTTTAAATCATATGTTTTGAATTCAAATACATATTCAAATCTTCCTTTGGAATGTATAATAAATGTAACAGGTGTGCTCTTTTTCCCTTATTTACACCAGGCAGCTACAGAGATAACTGGAAATGGTGGAGGCAGTAAAGAGGAATGCTGGCCATTCCTCTCTGGCACAGAAGGCCCTGACTGAGGACAACTTCAGAGACTGCCTCCCTCATATGTTTATTATTCCTGGTGTGAGCACCACTCTGGAATTTAAAGATATATGTGTTGGAGGGAGAATGGGGGGAAGGTACAACTTTGTCTCAAAATGCAAGCCAGTTAATTTCAGCCAATGAACAACTAAAGAAAAAATAATCTTTTAGATTTAAAGGAAGGCTGGAATACTATGTTCAATGAGGCACCTTTCTAAATGTTTCTGGAGCCATTTTGATTATCCTGGATTTTCACCTTACACACCAATTTATTTTTGCTGTAAAAGTTCTTAGGTTTTTCTAGTGGAGACTCTAAGCTTTTGTTTAGTTTATCTTCGTAAATACAACACTGGCCTAGGTAATTTTTTTTTAAAGTAACGACTACACCCAACATGGGGCTCGAACTCATGACGCCAACCAAGGTCAAGAGTCAGCTGCTCTACCAAGTGAGCCAGTCAGGGGGCCAGGTCATTTCTTATTGTGGGGGCTGGGGTGGGGAGGCAGAGAGAGGGGAGAGAAGAGGAGAGGGAATGAGAGGGAGAAAGGGAGGAGGAGAGAGATAGAATATAAATGAAAGAAAGGAATCTGGGGGACAAGAGGAGTTATGCTTGGCTTCCTTATCCTTTTTTCTTACCTGTGATTGTTTAAAGGGGGCTGTATAAAGGGATTTGTGATTTGCTTGCATTATTATGTAAAAAAAAATTTTTTAACATTTATTTATTTTCGAGAGACAGAGTGGGAGCAGGGGAGGGGAAGAGAGGGCGACACAGAATCGGAATGGAAGCAGGCTCCAGGCTCTGAGCTGTCAGCACAGAGCCCAATGTGGGGCTCAAACCCACGAACCATGAGATCATGACCTGAGCCGAAGTCAGATGCTTAGCTGACTGAGCCACCCAGGCACCCCTGCATTATTGTTCATTTTTAAAGGATCAATAGGCTATAACCATGTTTTTCTAAGTGTGACTTGAAACATTTCTGAAATCAATTTAGTGGTACATAACTAGCCGCAAACAAATAAAATAGGAAAAAAATTGAATACATCACATGTAGTAACAGTTAAGTATTGTTTAGTCAAGTTTTCTTTTAGTCTTGTATGCATAATGGCTTGTATTTTTTACCACAAGTCTCCACCAAAAATGCCAGAAAGCCACAGGGCTACTTATAAACAAGAAATGATTCAGTGTCCACACCAAAACCACCATGCTTAATGGTTTTTTTCTTTCTTTCTTTTCTTTTTTTTTTTTTTAACCATTTGAGGAATCAAGCTACCTTCCATTATGAAACAAAGTCCAATTACAGAAAAACATTTAATTAATCCTGTACTAAGAAAGCTTCTAAATATCTTTTGTAATAGTCAACCTACACCCAAAAGATTTTATATGGTAGCAAGAATGTAATTTGCTTCATAGTGCAGTAATAAATCAGATTGAGAAGTAATTTATTTTATACTGTAGAAAATCTGAGTATTTATCCCTTTCATACAATTTAAACGGTTCATCTTGGACAAAGCAAAGAATGGAATACAGAATCAAAAGTAAGTGATAAATATTTCACCTTAGCACAATTTTAATATGACTTTTCCACATGAACCAAAACCAAATATCGCTTTCAAAAGATGGTACCAGTCAATTCTTTTAAAATTTCAATTCTGATAAAGAAAACTAAGTATCTCCAGAAAGTTGTATAATTAAGTTCAACACCCCAACATCAATATTATTTAAAAGTTGAATACAGAGCAGTATTTTGTGCCTTTATCATACCTCTGAGGCTTTCCACGTTACTAACCAAATTTCATACCAAATATGCTCCAGGATTAGGAGTAGAAATGTGCGTTGGGGGAGCTGAAGTTGCATCAAGGCATAACCTATATCAATATATTGAATATTCATCTGATCTACAAATGAAGAGTGTTTCCCAGTGAGCACATAAATATTAATTAGCTCATTTTCTCTGTCTCCTGCACATGTGCATATGACCACATGCACAACACACACAGCACGATGTCCTACACTCACTGAGTGTAAGATGTTCCCTAGGACTCAGTCACTGCCTCTCTCCTCAGCCTCCTTTGTCCTCTAGATTGTGCCACTTTATATCTGTTTTTGATTCTTCTTTTTTTTTTAAGGCTGCACAGACACCTTAAGAGGATCTTAACAGGATGATCAAAAAGAAATGAAATGAATTCTGAATTCTTTGGATAAGTCTTCATGGTGAAATATTGTGAAATTAATGGCTAAAATGAAGTTAAGAGCTTATCCATAACCACTGAGACTCTCTCCTGACTTGATAAAATATTGTGGTTAACCAAGGGTTGGCAATAATATCCACATAACATATATAATTATAAAATAGAAGTTAAGGGACGCCTGGGTGGCTCAGTCAGTTAAGTGTCCAACTTCGGCTCAGGTCGTGATCTCATGGTTCATGGGTCTGAGCCCCGCATCAGGCTCTGTGCTGACAGCTCAGAGCCTGGAGCTTGCTTTGGATTCTGTGTCTCCTTCTCTCTCTGCCCCTCCCCCAGCTTACACTCTATCTCTCAAAAGTGAATAAATGTAAAAAAAATTTTTTTTTAAACAGAAGACAAGAATGCAAAAGGCTAGATGTTTCTGTATCAATGAACACTTATATAAGTATATTATGTAGTATTTGTTTGGCTTTGCTATTTTTTTGGTCCAGCTGACTTTAAGTTTGTTTATTTATTTGAGTGAGTGAGAGAGAGAGAGCACACCCGAGTGAGGAAGGAGGAGAGAGAGAGGGAGAGAGAGAATCCCAAGCAGTCTCCATGCTGACAGCACAGAGTCCAACGCAGGGTTCAGACCCACGGAGCTGTGAGATCATGACCTGAGCTGAAAGCAAGAGTTGGACCCGCTTTACTGGCTGAGCCACCCAGGCACCCCAGGCCAGCTGACTTTTAAACTGCATCTACCGGGGTGTCTGGCTGGCTCAGGAGGAAGAGTGTTCAATTCTTCATCTCATTCATGAGTTTGAGCCCCATGTTGGATGTAGAGATCACCTAAATAAATAAAATTTAAAAAAAGTAAAAATAAAAACATCCACTGCATCTATAAAACATCTACTGGGGCACCTGGCTGGCTCAGTCAGTACAGCATGCAACTCTTGATCTCAAAGTTGTGAGTTCAAGACCCACGGGGGGGCATGGGGCCGACTTTAAAAAAAAATTCTACAAAAGTGGAGAGAGTATAATGAATCCCTATTACTCTTCTCTCAGTTTCAACAGTTACCAACACAGTTCTGTAAGTTCATATAACTTCATCCATATCACCAACCCCTCTACTGAATCATAAATATTTTTGAATCTTTGCAGATACTTCATCTACAATTATCTTAATATGTATCTCGAAGTTACCATTTTTAACATAATTGTACTATCATTATTGCATAAAAATGAATAATCCTCTTAATATCATTAAATATTTAATTGGTCAATTATAGATTTTTTTATAGTTTGTTCAAATCAGCATCTGAACAATGGCAGTAGACTACATCTAATTAATGTAACCCTTAAGTCTTTTAAAATCTACCTATGAGAGTCCCCTTTATGTTTTCATTGCAATTTCATTGTTTGAAAAAATTGCCATCGTGTGTTTAAGGTTCCTATGCCTTAAAATAGAGAATCAGGGTTTCATACTAACAAGATAATGGTTACGATATAGTCTTTCGTCCTGTTGTCTGTGATGAGTACTATCAAATATAATGAATAAGAGGTTACTATGGCAAGAATTAGGCAAGTTAGTACAAAAGGTATGCTTCACTACTGTCTTAAACTCGAGAGCCATGATATGACATCTACATAGAAGAAACAACAAACATTTGCAAGAACTTCATTTTCCTATTATGCGAGGACGTGTGCACCAAGACGCTTGGAGAATTGTTTCAAAAATTTACCAATATTAAATCCAAACTAAAATTATACTAGAAGCTATGTTCATAATAGTTCTTCATAATAATGTAAACATTTTGAAAGTTATCTGGCTTTTAGATCACTTAACTTTGTGTTGATGTTATAGCCCACACGTAAAATTGTTCTACTTCAAAGACTGAATCATATGTGTGTAAATGCAGGTGACCTTCACCTGCATCTGTCATCACAGACACGCATACAAGGCAAACGCATGAGGCGGGGTGATATTTGGTACTATAAAACTCTTCTCACCCTCACCATATATGAAAGCATTAACTTAGGTTAGGTGAGGTTAGGTTAGGTATGACTCCTAAGTCACTGTAAACGCACTACTAACATATAGTGTTTGGTGATGTAAATAAATCATTAAAAACCTGTAGACCTGTCTGTAGCCTAAACTCAAAGCCAACAGCAATACTTCTATTCTAATTCCCAGGAAGTGATGCCTGAGTTGCTCCAGGAGTACATGTTAGAAAAGAGGAAAACAGCTCCAGAGTCGCGTGCAAGGGACCACCTACCATCGATCTGGGCTTGCTGATGGCCACGAGACTAGTGAGGAAGTCTTCGTCGTGCAGCTGGCTGAAAACATGGGCGTCATAGGCTACCATAATGGAGATCTCTTCCATCATCTTGCCAGCTGGCCTTTCCACAGCGGCAGCTGCTACCCCAGCTCCAGACCAGACTATCCAGGGAAAAATCCTACTGCAGCTCAGTGCCAATGCCCACACCCACCTGAGTCTGAAGGGGTGGAGTATCAAAAATCCACGAGGAAAAAAAGAAATATGAAAAAAACCCAGCTGCTATCACAGGCTTCTTTGGCAGCTCACCCCCTGTAGAAAACTAAGGGAGGTCCTCTTATCTGTGGAGGAAGTAAACGCTATAAACACCTTCTGTGTTCTTAACACAGCAGCTGGAAAGTTCAGTTTTGGGAAATCTTCTTTAAACTTCAAAAAGAGAAATGAAAAGTTTTCTAACTGGAAATATCCTATTGCAAAA
This sequence comes from Lynx rufus, assembly GCF_022079265.1. NCBI lineage: Eukaryota > Metazoa > Chordata > Mammalia > Carnivora > Felidae > Lynx > Lynx rufus. The sequence goes on from NW_025814829.1 coordinate 46,884,283, forward strand.
ACAATAAAACAAAAGGACCCCCAAACTGATTTATGCTATGTCCTTGGTAATTAGAAACTTTTAAAGTTTATCTTCTTACTTCAGTATCATTTTATCAAAAGTCTTCTTCTTGGAGGAGAAGTGGATTTTCTTATGGCTTATTTTTTCACATTCACAGAAAATAAATAGACGGCAACCTTTAGTTTTTCAGAATTTATAGAATTCTTGGTGCAGTTAAAAATTATCTCCTGAAGTATGAAAAAAAGAGAGTCTTTTCCCCCTCTGATTATTTCTGTTAAAAAAAAAAAAGAAGCACCTAAATATAAAAATGAAATGGACTGCAGTATCAGTTGAAAATCATTTCCCCTTCTCCCACTAAAAAACACGCAAATATTTTAAATAGAATTCCTGATTTGCGGAACTTTGTTTTCTGTTGTTATTCACAAAGCAACACAAAGGTCTCATTTCTAAAAGCGTATTGTTTTTCTCCCATAGATAAAAGTTCTCCTGTTTTATTTTTAAACTTAGAGGCTGTTGTTGTTTTTTTTTAGTTACCCTGTTAGCAGATAGTGGTGAACTGGTGGTGGCTTAGCCACCAGAAGTGTTTTCCAGTTGGAGACCGTAAATATGAACCTCAATATGCCCTGATGAAAAATCCGAAAGCTGCCCCAAATCATCATTACAAGGTTCCCTACATTACCAGGAAGTACAGCGTAGGCTGATTCCATGGAAAAAGTAGTAAGCAAATAAAAAGGCGGGGGGGGGGGGGGGAGAATAAAGCTCCTCCAAAAGTTGTTTTGCCAAAATGTCTAATTAAGCTATTATCTACTCTGCTATTTATAGATGATGACATTGCAATACCAGGAAAAATATTATTTGCTAAAAATCAATTTGGGAATGTTTGTCTCTAATCAAACAGAGCTACTGGTTGGAATTTTTAGTCCTAATTTAGCATTGTTATGTTGTTGAATTGTTTGCTTTTCAGAAGACACACAAAACGTGGGATGAGATTCATGGTGTCTATTTTCCCTTATTTTCCTGAAGTATCTTCACCTAGATTAACATGATTACTTAAATAGCACCTTGTTCCATTTAAATATGATTAGGAGACTTTTGTAATTGCTATAGCATTCTAGATTAAATACACTCACACTCGCATGCGCGCGCGCACACACACACACACACACACACACACACACACACGCAGAAGGGGAAAACACCTTATTGCTAGGAAACAGAAGTCTAAGAAGCTTATTTTAATAGAAAACACAAGACTTTCAATAAATCTCCAAGATTAAAACAGCTTCAAACTGTGCTTGACCCTTGTTGGAGCCGGTGAAGCATTTTTACTTCATTTTTTCCCTCCAATGCAGCTTTCTCTTTCAAGCTCTGTTTATGTTAAAAAGTTTCCCGGCACATTTACCTTAACGCTGACTAACCAGGTAAAAATTAAATGATAATCAAGAGACAAGGTTTTATAAGGCATCCGGGCAGTTCATACCTTTTAAATTCCTTTTTATCTTTTCAGAAGTGCTGTAAAAGTCACTGTGAACCTCTTCGTGCATTCACTAGCACCAGAAGGTTTCAGATTTATCTTGCAGCACCGTTTTCTAGATGTGAAAGGAATTCCTCTTGCTTTTCTATTTTTCTGTGCTACAGTGACTCAGTGCTTCCACACTGATACCTGGATAAGGTGCACTGACAAAGACACCTGTTGTGGAAGGTAAAGAAACTACTTCCCATCATGCCTTACTCCCTGCTGGCAACCGCCCAGGGCCAAACGAGCATTATAACCGCTTTCGAGCAGTGCCTATGCACCCCGAGAGAGCAATTCAGTGTAACAATAGGTAATCTTCTAGGTTAAGAACACTCCTAACTGGAGGAAAAAAAAAAAAACAGGACCAGAAAAACAATACCACATAGGTGCTGTATATTAAACTCATAAAACATTTAAGGGATCAGGGTTGTAAAAGTACAAAAACAATTTCAGAAACATAATCAAAGGCTGTAAAGATAGTTTTAAAACTACATAAACAGAAGCTAACGACTTTAATTCAGTCATTTTAGAATTCCACACAGATTCTCAGGTAAAGAGGTATTTTTTAAAGCTTCTAATTTATTACCTTCAAAAGACTGTTCTAATTAGCCACAGTCACTAGAATTATTAACATTTCATTTCCAAATCTAAAAGGTCCTCTATCAAAGCCACAATGCATGCATTTTCTAGAGCAAGGGTTCCCTAGGTTAGATTAGCACCCTTCATTTTTTTTCACCCTTAAAACTGTCCTCCATACCTGACTTTTGGAATCCAGGCAGGGAAAATACCAACGTTTCTTTCCTCTCACAATTGAATGTGTATGTGTGGTCCCAACACAAAGCATACTTTTTGAAAACTGATGATTTAAAAACCTGTCTTAGAACTGGCTTCTCTTCCTAAGACATTTTCTCTTGGGATACCCCAGCCTCAAAATTTCAGGGGCCATGTTACAGTCATGTTTACAGTACTTTACTCCCTTGCAAGACGTCTTTCGTACTCTCTTGCCCCCCACCCCCGCCCCGCATCCCCCCAGGGCAACCCCGTGAATTGATCCCACGGATCTCCCAGGGTAGTCTGCGCGTGAGCTCCTGCAATCCTCTACTTCGCACCGCGCAGCTCCCCTGAGAAAAGGCGTGGGGCGGGGGGGGGGGGGGATTACCTGAGATCAAGGGGTGTAGCACCATTCGCTGCTACAATTTACCAGGACGGGGTTGCATACCCTGCCGGCGGCAGAAAACGCGGCGTTAGCGGTAACCAATAGCTAGTCTCCAGTTCAAGCAGGAACTAGCTAGCTGCCTGTCCCAGGGTAAGTCCTTCAACCTCCCTAGGTTTCCATTTCCTCATGGTCATGTAAATTGAGAGGGATGGACTAGATCAGAGGTTTGTGCGCTCAGAAACACTCCAAAGCTAAGTATCCAATTTCCCTCCACTAAACAGGCTTATTCGGGGATTTGAAGGTGGAAATACCTTTTTCATCTCTATCAGAATAAAAAACAAAAGGTAACATTAAGCCCAGATGTTAAGGAAGTCCCCCTGGGGTTGCTATTATATGTCCCAACAAATGCAGTCTACTTTGTACCCTACTTTGGATTTTCTACATCAAGCCTTTTGCCTATGAAGAGTATTCGATGACAGCTGTTTTACTTTTCATTAGTTATTCCTTACAGTCTTTCAGTTTACAGACCAAACTGGCTACAAAGTAATTTTCAAAAGCCTCTCCAGATCTCATTAAAATAAGAAAATGTTAACAAATAAAATATCTTTAGTGATTTTTAAGTGCCATTTTAGATTTTAGATAGAAAGATTTTACTCTGGTAGCTGATTTTGTTCTACAGCCATTCTTCTAGGATTATTACTTTTCAGCAAACACATACCTGGGTCACACTGAATGACTAGGAGTTTGATAAACCACTCCTGGCCTTCAGAGAACATCTGTTCTCACGTGTCAAATTTAGGTACAGCCAAAACAAAAATCAAGTAAAGCCTGAATAAGATGCGAACTTTTTTTTTTTTAATTTCTGTGTTCTCCCCCAATGCGGCAAAGTATCTTTACAATGGCAGTCATGTTCAAGCCCAAGGCAAATACACTAAGAACCGATAGCACATCATTAAAAAATTATCTCATCTCACAAGAGTGGCTATAAAGACCCTTTTCCCATGAGTCGGGTTCTACTTGTAGAACATTCTCATCACAACGGCCCTAAAATCAGGGTAGGATGGAGAGGAGGAGAAAAGCCCATAGCAGAAATATGGTCTAGAGGGCAGAAGGGTCTTCTGTGCCTCCCACGTGCACAGGTGGAGCTCTCTAGAGAGTCTCTTCCCTCCCCAGTGGTGCCTGTGTAATCACTCCTGAACATCTTCACAGATGTTCCTGAATCTTGACATAACCATTCCTGAAGTGTGCAGGACTCCATTTTAAGAGATCTTCACAAAATGTTCATGCCATTGACACAAACAACTATAAGAAAGACAAAACTCTACAAGCACCTTCTTAATCACGGAAAACCAAGTTTCCAAGTAGGTTTCATACTTCAGAGTGCACATTACAAAACCCAAGTCCTCTAAGTGGGGGAACAAGAGATAAAATGAGAATGAGAAGCCATAGGAGTGTGAGTAGTAGAAAGCTTTCCAGAATATTTTGTATTTCAGAGGAGTTCAGTAACACATATGGAGTTTTTACAAAGGGAAAAAGAACAAAACGTAAAAGATTAAAAAAGCAAAAGCTTAGCACTCTTTACAAATCATGCAAAGGTAAACAAAGAAAACCATTATTCTTGTGTCAAATTCCAGCCGTTCAGCTCATTATCTTTTCTATCTTTCATAGCAATTGCTAGGCAAATTCAAAACCCCAGAAAACACAGATTCTTAAGAAAGAGAAAATCCCCAGAGTTAAAGAAAGAAACAAAAAAACAACAACAGTGGGGCATAAATACTTGCCTAACGGCTATCCTGGGTATCTTACTTCCTCATTCAGATCTCACTACAAAGAATATGGGGGTGAGGTAGAGTTCACAACAATCAGCTTTTTACCTCACTTGTAACTCTAAAATCCACAGCCAACTGTTAAAAACAAGACAACAGGCCCCAAATGGAGCCACTTATGCGAAGCCTCATGTCACCCAACAGAGACTTCATTACCGTTTTGGCTCTCTCAGAAATGGAATCTCTAGTCACTCAGAAATCACCAGATCAGCACTAGTTGGGTAATCCGCCTGATAGACCCCTTTGAAATAATCAATCTGCTTTTTTGCCTAGTGGAACTTCTTTGTTCCTGCTCCCTTCTGCCTATGAAAGTCTTTTCTTTGGTACAAACTCCTCAGAGCTCCTTTCTATCTGCTAGATTGGATGCTGTTCGGATCATAAATCACCGGAAAAAGCCAGTAAGATCTTTAACATTTACTCAGTTGAATTCTGTTTTTTTAACACAACACATTCACTTAAGCCTTACCTAACCAAAAATAAGGGCTTCCAGTGTTGAGGATGGTTACAGACACATCTAAAAATTTGAGGAATGCTTCATCTTGCCTCATTTTGAGAATACACAACTCAATTGTAACTACAGAAATTTTACCTTATTTTTAAAGCAAATAACTTTTAAAATTAAAAAAGTCATAAATTTTTAAAAAGTTTTACTAACAACCAAATCAAATCATTCCACAAGGCTAATGTTTTCGATTCTCTTTTTTTTTTTTTTTTTTTTTAATGAAGACCAGAGTGTAGTTTTAGGGAACAGCAATAAAATGTGAACTAGTTTTCATTCAGATGTTTATTTGTCTCAGGTTCTTCCTGCAGGGTGGTTGAATTCAGCCTGGATAAGTCCCTTTCCAAGGGGCCCTCGGGTCCCTGCAGTAGATCATATACACAGCTTGCAGTGGTGGACTTGGCTTAAATCCTACAATTAAAACTTGATTAATCTGCAATGAAGCAAAGGGGGGTGGGGGAGGGAGGAGAGAGAGAGGCAAACCAAGAAAAAGACTCTGAACTATAGAGAACAAACGGATGGCTCCCAGGGGGGAGGTGGGTGGGGGGATGGGTGAAATACGTGATGGGGATCAAGGAGCGCACTTGTTGTGATGAGCATCAGGTGACGTATGGGAGGGTTGAATCATCATGTGGTACACCAGAAACTAATATTACACTGTATGTTAAATGGAATTTAAAAACGAAAACAAAACAACCTTGACGAATTTGATGCTACATGAATTATATCACAATTTTTTTTCAAAAACCAACAGAAAAAAAAGTGGGGGCGTTGAGTAGCTCAGTCAGCTGAGTGTCCGACTCTTGATTAAAGCTCAGGTCATGATCTCGTGGTCGTGAGATCGAGCCCCACGTCAGGCTCCGCACTGAGTGTGCAGCCTGCTTAAGATCCTTTCTCCCTCACTCTCTGCTCCACCTGCTCCATCTGCACACACCTCCCCCACTCGTGTGTGTACGTGAGTGCAAGCACGTGCATGCATTCTCTAAAACAAATAAACGAAAAAATCCAAGAGCATTTACTAAATGCCTGTAATGTTCATGGGGGGACTTACTAAACTTTTCATATAGTATCATATAATCTAGTTATAAATAATGACTAATACCCTAAAAACTTTTAATGATAATAATAGCAACTCATATTTGGTAAGCATTCACCATGTCCTAGACAGAGAATCTCATTCAATCTTCACAGCAAGTCGATGAGCTAGGCACTGTAATTATCTCTGCTTCTCCACTAAAGTGTGAAGAAGCTTAGTGATTTGACTCAATTCTCACAATCAGAAATGGAGCTGATAAGATTCAACAACAAGTGTGCCTGGCTCCAAAGTGCAGGCCCTTCATCACTAAAGGACAATAAGGGAAGGAGCAAACATAAACGGAGTATCAGCCATGTGCCAGACACTAGTGCTTTTCAGACACTCACATGTCCTCCTCCCCCACCCCAGAAGACAATGCGCCGTTTGTCAAGTGATGCAATTGTAAGTGACTTTAGGATTGGAATAGTATAAAGTCTCTGTGCATTCAGGAAAGCCTGCATGGAAGACATGGATTGAATCTGGATAGGCGAAGTGAAATCATTTTTTACAGGGAAAATAAAATAAACTTGGCCACACTGGTGAACTGAAGACATCGGTTGGGTATGGTAGGAAATAAGGCTTCAAAGGCAGATTTGAAATGGCCTGCAGCAGGTTTCAAATATCGGGTCAACAAATTTGGAAAATACGGTGTGTAGGCCAAGGGCGGTCACTGAAGACTACAAAGTTTCTGCCTTTCTAGCCTCCATTTTTGTCATTAGAGGAAGGACCTATAATGGTTAACACGAGGATTTCAGAGTTCAGAATCACCTGGGGTAATTAATATAGGACTCTGCCACACACTAGCTCTGTGGCCATAAGCAAATTCCATAAGCTGTCTCACCCCTGGTTTTCTCATCCACAAAATGAGAAAATAATAATAGTGCTATAATTATGAGGAATAATAAGATAATGCATGTAAAAGCCCTTAGTAAGCTGCCTGGCTCTAGAAAGCGTTTGATTAATGTTCATTGCTGTTATTATCAATATTAAAAATGATGTCTGGAGGGGCAAGATTATTTGCTAAACACCAAAGAGAAGATGGAATTGTAACTCTTAGAATTGGGGGGGGGGGAGGAGGGTATCCTCAGTATCCAAGAACACAAATGTCTCCATTTCCTATTTCCTTATCCAATTAATTAAAATCCAAGAGAAAGAAAGAGACGCTGTCACACAACTCCAATCCTCTACCAGTTTTCCCTAAGCAATTAAATCTTTCTACGTGTTGCTTTATTTGGGAGCAATTTGGTAATTTACATGTGTCCTTCTGTCAGAAATAATTGAGACAGGTTAGAGGACACAAAAGGTTGATAATGTGTGTGTGTGGAGTCTCCTGCAGTTTAGCTGCCTCTCCAGTTTCCTGACGACAATGCAGACAGAGTTTAATCAATTACCTCTTATTAAATTAAGCAATTGTGACAAGAACAGGGAACAAAGAGAGCATTTGTTGTCTACTGATATTCATCTGTTGTAACCTGATCAACAAAACACTGTTACTAGGGGCTAGCGTGGAAATACACAATCCTTCTTTATAATTGTATTATAACAAGATTCTCCATGGTTCGTCGGTATCTTAGAGTCAAAAGAAATATCCTATATAATTGTTTAGAGTAACAGCTTATCTGGAAGCTTAGACTTGACCAAAAAAACTGTTAATCCATTTCATCTCAACGATATCAACTGAGTATGGGTAGGGGTAAAAGGGGAAGGAGGAGAAGGGGAAGTAACACATATTTAATATCTACTATGCTTGAATGGGCCTTTAACTATATACTCTCTTGTAGTTTTTTACAACAATACTATGAAGCTGGTTTTATTATCCCCATTTTATAGAAGAGTAAACCACTGTCCTCTGGGTTTAAACAATTTAAGGTCACTAGCAAATCAGACCTATTATTAAGACTGAAATATGTGATTATAAAGGATCTGTGTATCCCCCTCCAAGCCCCCAACAGGTTCATTATAAGATGAATTCAAGAAAGAAGAAAATAAACTCAACGTGGAGATCCTGAAATAGAAGCTTTAAAATTTCCAAAGCTGGACTTTGTATCTCTCTTCTCTTAGTATTTTGCTTTTATATATTTTTAAGCAAGATCTACACCCCACGTGGGGCTTGAACTCAGGACCTCGAGATCAAGAGTCACATGTTCCACTGACTGACCCAGCCAGGCACCCCTCTTAGTATTTTGCTTTTAATATTATATCATTGTATATTGAAAATAGGAACTAAAAGTTCATTTTGCATCTAACGGTATCATTTATAAAGCATTTGCAAATGTAAAGAAAAAGAAAACTGAACGGCAACTACTGATAAGGGTTATGTATGTATTAGCAATCTTCTACAATAGAAAATAGCCCTTTGATTGAATGATCTGTCAACAGCAGCTTCCATGTTGTTAAAAATTGGCATTTTGTTTGCTTTGAGAGCAACAGTGAATTGCTTAATCGGCCAATAAAAAAGTAATAAAAAGGTCTTAATACTTTTTTAACAGTGGTCTTAGTAGCAGTGGTAGCAATTTCATTCATTTCAACAAGAATTTTATTTTTATTTATTTTTTCTTAAAGATTTTACTTTTAAGTAATCTCTGTACCCAAAGTGGGGCTTGAACTTACAACCCCGAGATCAAGAGTCACATGCTCTACTGACTGAGCCAGCCAGGAGCCCCAAGAATGTATTTTTTATGTTCAATCTAAAGCATTTTCCCAAAAAGTCATCATTTCAGGTTTAAGAACTGTCATAAAGTCTCATCATAAAGAATACCTCTCCAATATCATGATTTTTATTTTTTAACTAAAAATAGCTAACATACTCATGCGTTACTCTTCAAAGACAACGAGAAGAGAGAATGTCAGTGCCCACAGGGCCCAATAGTTTACTTTCAGTTACAAATTCTAAGGACAACCTTTAGGCCTAAGGACACATATCGTCTACCTCGCATCCTTATTTAAAAATGACTGTTTGAGGGGAGCCTGGCAGGCTCAGTTGGTGGATCATGTGACTCTTGATCTCAGGATTGTGAGTTCAAGCCCCACGTTGGGTATAGAGATTACATGAAAATAAAATCTTTAAAAATAAAAAAAATTAAAAATTAAAATGTCTGTTTGAGACAACTTATTTGTGGAGAATTTTAAGTATGCAATGTAATAGGAAATTATGATTTGTAATTCTAAATGTCCAGCACTTAATCATTACTAAAATGATGGTGAATCAACAATCACTGTAACAAGCTGAGACTTGGGGGATGTATATCTATTAGCAAATCTGCATAAATGATCGGGTTGTAAAACTGAATACAAATCTGTATTAAATACTGATTTGTGGGGAATTTCAATTTATGTAAATAATAATGCCTTTTGCTTCTCCTAACGGCCACCTAGTTCTTTGGCATTTCACTACTTACTAGTAGCTATACTCCAAAGAGTACAAAAACAGGGAACAAAGGAAAAATTCTCATTAGTGAATAACTGGTAAATGTTATTTCTGATAATCTCTGTCAAATGACTAGGGTAGAACAAGTTAAAATTAAGAGCTAAAATAAAATTTCAGTGTTTGAAAAGTTCTTTATTTGACAATTAAATGTTTTATACATACTTTCTATTTTCTTTTCGAACGAATGGGGAGAGCTGTCTAAAGGAATATTATAGGAAAACTGCCCCATGAAGGTGACTAAATAAAAAATTAACGTTAAGCAAGAAGTTCTGGTATTAAACTTCATAAAGAATAAAATGAGTTTTTCCATTACCTGCACTTGGAACACAGAATTGAAGCATTAGTAAGTGGCTGTTTTCATTAACTATTTTATTCACTATCAACAAAACTTGTGAATTTCTTTTTCCTTTTAAGCCAGTCTTTAAATTTCAACAGTAACATTTCTTCTTTCCCTTCTCTCCATTCTTTCTCCCATTATCTGACTTTCTCTCACCCATATGCATCTCTTTTCTAAGATTATTTTTGTCCTAAACTACTGGGTTATTTAGCATTCATGTATTTTTACCAGATAACTTACTAAGTATACACCTTTACAAACATTTTTAAACCTAACTCCAGTTATGCCACACCATTCTCTCTATACAAGGGTTGACAATATAAATGAGATATGAACATGGTATATGTGGTCTTACAGAGTGCTCTATTAGCCAATTGTAGGTAATTGTTCTACTATGGTTACTTCACCTATCAGTGATTAAATATTGCTTTTAAAAAACCACTTTATTTTATGTTAAGGTAATATCTTAATGAAGGCATTCCATTAAAAAATCCTATAGATATATAGATAGATAGATGTATATATAGATATATAGATAGATAGATATCTATCATATATATATATGGTATATACATATGGGGTAATTAACCATTGTGCAAGATGATATCCCAGAAGTTCTTTCCTGTGAAAGGAAATGGCTATAAATTTGTTCAAAGCCTCCATGAGAAAAAACTGTAAAGCAGCCATTTTGTAAAAGGAGCTTCATTCCAAGACAAAAGTTCTCTTTGAAATCATGCACTGTTTCTCTTTAATGCAGAGTGCCTTAGCACCATTAATATAAATTGCCTGTGTTCTTTTCATTATTAATATGTTTGTAAAAAGTGGTTCTTAACTTTACAACACCACAAAATATAAAGGAAGCAGTAAACAAATTTATTGGTATTTTGTCTTTACCCTGGGGCAGTTCGAACAGAAGCAAAGGGAAGAAAACAGGTCTGAGATTTAGATAATAATAAATCTCTGCATGTCATAGTGGGCAGACTCAAACCTCTGGCAGGTTAATACAACAAAGCTACGTGATAGGAGTCCAATAGGACCTTGCAATGTGACAGCAACACTTCCCACCCCAAAGCCCTTGGCTCACATGATTCTTCTGAGATACTTCTGAGTCAAATAACCAAAAAATAAAACCATTATAGGTAATAGCAACCATTTCAATTTTATCTCCAAGTATTTCCCTCTCCTAAAACCTTAATGTATTTCCTCTAAAAAGAAAATAGCTTCTTAGCATTGAAAAGGAATATTGTAGAATTCTGTATCCAATGATTAGAAACCATTTCTTTACCCAGCATATATCATTGATAAAGGTATTATGTTGGAAAGCAAATGACGAACACAAAACATTACTAAGAGGCTGAAGGGAGAAAAAAGACATTTATACTAAATATATTGTTTTTTGTTTTGCTTTTGCTATAAAAAGCCCATATGTAAATTAACAAAATAGACGCAGAAATCAGAAGAAACTCAAAGTGAAAAAACATCTTCTTGGTTTCAATGGTCAATAAAGAAATACTGTATATAAATTTAAAATAAAAAAGTCCTTTAAGCCCTTACTAGATACAGGCTTATTAGTTATTTTGGTGGTTGCTAAGCAACGTTTGCTTCTGTAGGGCTAAAGCATATGCAATTAACAAGTTTTTGGAAAAAGATAAATGCAAAATTAAGGGATAGTATTTGAAAAGCAAAAAGGAAATTTGGGGCGTCTGGGTGGCTCAGTTGGGTAAGCGTCTGAGTTGGACTTGGGTCATGTTCTCTCAGTTCTTGGGTTGGCTCCTGGGTTCGTGCCCCATGTTGGGCTCTGTGCTGACAGCTCAGAGCCTGGAGCCTGCTTTGGATTCTTGTGTCTCCCCCGCTCTCGCAGGCTCTCTCTCTCTCTCTCAAAAATAAATAAACATTAAAAAAAGAAAAGCAAAAAGGAAAAAGCATTAACTTGCTATTCAGGTTATAACAGAGGGTTAGTGATCTTTGCAATAGTGATTAAACCTTTTGTTTTCCACTGGCACCAAGTGGGATGTTACTTTAGTATATTAACATTTTAATTTTATTTAAATGGTGATCATCCTACTTACCCCTACACTCAACAGCCTAGTTGTTTTGAATATCTCAAAATAAATCAGATCAGTAAGCTCTGATTACCACTACTAACAGTGATCTCTACAGATCTCTTTCTCTACCAGTATTTTCCTCAAATCCCCAGTTTCAGGGTAGTCATAGCCCTGTTTGTAATTTTTTTTTAATTTTATCTTACAGTGACATGAAATTAGTAAAGCTACACATACAGCTTCATGATACTGCTTAAGCTACTAAATCCCTGAAAATTTTGTTCTTTAAGGTGCACATTTTAGAATAACTCTTTTTACAGATGCTACTGTATCAGCTCAGTGAGTAAAGAAGAATGCCCTTTAATCCACTGGGTATAATAACGGAAACTTTTTTAAAAAAGATAAGGGCAAATAACTGAACGGAAAATTACTGTAGGATGTCAACTGTTGTGGGGGAAAGAAAAGATAGGAAATGGAACGCAGCTCTACCATTCTGTGGATTCAGGGGAAAATTTCTCTCCCTGCTCCTGCACTTTTCCCCTTCCTCGTTTTTAATATTACGTTGCAAGTTGTATAAATGGTGTAGGATTGTGACTGCCAATCCCCTTGTTCACAAAATCAGTTCCTCCCTGAATTTTCTTAGTCTACATTGAGCAAAGCTCGATGCAGAGGCTAGTGAGGACCCGCTTTAATAAATGAACTAATAGGGGCGCCTGGGTGGCGCAGTCGGTTAAGCGTCCGACTTCAGCCAGGTCACGATCTCGCGGTCCGTGAGTTCGAGCCCCGCGTCGGGCTCTGGGCTGATGGCTCAGAGCCTGGAGCCTGTTTCCGATTCTGTGTCTCCCTCTCTCTCTGCCCCTCCCCTGTTCATGCTCTGTCTCTCTCTGTCCCAAAAATAAATAAACGTTGAAAAAAAAAAAATTAAAAAAAAAAAAAATAAATGAACTAATAAAAGAATTTACAAATGTGATGGAGAGGTATGTGCCTTGTGTTTGGGTTGTAATCATGCCTTGTATTGGTTCTACAACCAAATACCTTGTGAGCTTTGAAAGGCAGCTTCTTACTTGACTTTAAAAGAACGGCATTGGACTAAATGTTTGGTAGAGGCTACTGTAATGTCCATGACTCCACCCTGAAACATAATATAATGTAAGAATTATAACCTATTAAAGAATTACTCGGTTGATCTTTAAACTTGCCCAGATGGGACACTTAATACCAGTTAGTAGGATCTTTTGAGTGCTTTCTCTTTTTGTTTCTGTGTAGTTTGCCTCAGACCAAACTCAAGAATCTTCTGTGAAAATCTAATTGTCCAGATAAGAGTAAAAAGCCAAGAAAAATGCCAAGAGTCAGCAAGCAGTTTAACGATATGCATGGCTAAGACGTGAGTTTTAATGATCTCTGTTTTGTTTCAACACCTACCAGAATTAAACATGAGCAGGCACTCCAAACTGTAGAACTCTCTATTGAGTCACACATAGAAAAATTTCTCAAACTTGGTACTGTTAACATTTGGGCACGAAAAATTTTTTTCTTGTGAAAAGTTGTCCTGTGAATTTTAAGATGTTTTGCACCATCACTGGCCTCTATACACTAGATACTAGTAGTACCCATCCCCCCAAGGTTGTGACAACCCCAATTTTCTAGACCTTGCCAAATAAATGTTCCCTGTGGGAGAAAACTATTCTGCATTGAGAATCCTGACCATTTCTCTCTTTCTAAATTAAAATTATGGAAAGGGGTTATTTTTAAATCCCAAATTGACCTCCAACCATTAGACTTTTTAAAATAAGTTCTGTAATTTCAGTCCCTACTGATACTGTCTCAAACCCTACTGAAAATTATCAATAAATGAGTCATTCATTAATATCTGTGAACTTTCTTTCACTTGGGCTCTGTGAGGTTTTTGCCTCATGAATTACAACCAGAAAACCAGAACATTTAAATATTTTTTTGTATTGAAGTATAATTGAAAAGAAATTGTAATGTATTTTAAGGTAGACAACTTGATGTTTTGATATAAAATATTCTTAAAATTGGAAAAGTCACAGTTAATGACAAATTACTTGTGGTGTCTCATTGTTATAGGTATTGTTTAATATATCAGTATTACTTATATGTTTTAAATATATATTATTCAACTTCATCAATCAGCTTTATAAAGTAGTATCCATAAATTTCAGACATAGGGGGCGCCTGGGTGGCTCGGTCGGTTAAGTGGCCGACTTGGGCTCAGGTCATGATCTCGCGGTCCGTGAGTTCAAGCCCCGCGTTGGGCTCTGTGCTGACCGCTCAGAGCCTGGAGCCTGTTTCAGATTCTGTGTCTCCCTCTCTCTCTGACCCTCCCCCGTTCATGCTCTGTCTCTCTCTGTCTCAAAAATAAATAAATGTTAAAAAAAAATTAAAAAAAAATTTCAGACATAGGAGGGTTCTAAAATGTTCTCAGATTCTTATGTTTCTAAAGGGGACCGGAATATGCCACCCCAAAATATCCCACAAAATATGCATAAGGATTATTTTGAGCTGAAGGCAATTGAGAAACAGCAGACACAAGAGGAACTCTCTGCCCCTAATTGCCTAAAAGCAGAGTATAAATTTTCCTTTTGTAAAGGAAATTTCCATTTGTAAAGGTAGCCCCCTCCACAACCCCTATCTGGCAATAGTTTCCCTCCTACATTTCCTAGTTACCTTCTCACAAGTTGCCCCCCTTGAAGCCCAAACCCCCTTTCCCTATGTCTAATCACTGCTCCACAATTTGTCACCCTTTGTTAAAATGGTATATAAGTCTCCAGGTCCAGTTGTCTCTTTGGGTTTTCACTTCTTTACTGTGAAATCTCTATTCATAAAAAAATATTAATATCACAAAAGAAACAAATGCTTTTTTTCCTGTTAATCTGCCTTTTGTCACTTTTATTTTATTTTTTTAATGTTTATTTATTTTTGAGAGAGAGAGACAGAGCGCTAGTGGGAGAGGGCAGAGAGAGAGAGAGGGAGACACAGAATCCGAAGCAGGCTCCAGGCTCTGTGCTGACAGTTTAGAACTCATGAACCGTGTGAGATCATGACTGGACCCGAAGTTGGGTGCTCAACGGACTGAGCCACCCAGGTGCCCCTGCCTTTTGTCACTTTAATTCATAGGCCCCCAGGCATATAACCTGAGAGGGCAGAAGAAAAGTTGCCCCCTACTTACATTTCCAACTCATGATTTGTTGATAAAATTACATTATAAAGATGACAATTTATTCATAAACTTATATTCCCAAGGGTTCATAAAGTATGGGCAGTGGCTTTAGAGATTATTATCTAGTTCCTGATTTACAGATGAGGTAGGCAACTTAAAAAGTAAAAATAAATTTCATTTTTAAAGACTGAGGGGAAGATAAAAGGAGAAAGCTTAAGAAGGAAGAAGAAGCAAAACCACTGGGAAAGAAGTAATGCCTTTAGAGGAGTGTGGCTTAGTGTGACAAACTAAAGCTTCACAAATTGCAGATCTCGGTCCCTGGGATTCATGCAAAACAGGAACTAGAGAAGTAATGACTATAGTTTTACAGCTTTGAACAAAGTCAGTGCTTCCTACCAAGGAGCCCGTGTTGCTGGTGGGGTCCTAGAAGAGCAGGTGATGGTGGGCAGACAGAACTTCCCTGGGCAGGGGTGGACAGAACCACCTGGCTTCTAGACTGATGGTTTATAGCACTTGATTAACTTGACTTCCTGTCAAATGGTGGCAAAGAAGGGCGTGTTGAGTATGTTTTACACTTTTGTATTTGAAAAAGTTTTTCTTACGTGTTTATCCTGGGTTTTTTAGTATAAATAAACAAATAAAAAAGGGTTGTTGCATGAACATCCATCCACCATTAAAAATAGGCTTAGAAACAATTCAAATACAAAAAGGCAGTTGATACAACTTCACTTTTTCTTTTTTTTTTTCATTTTTTTCAACGTTTTTATTTATTTTTGGGACAGAGAGAGACAGAGCATGAACGGGGGAGGGGCAGAGAGACAGGGAGACACAGAATCGGAAACAGGCTCCAGGCTCCGAGCCATCAGCCCAGATCCTGACGCGGGGCTCGAACTCACGGACCGCGAGATCGTGACCTGGCTGAAGTCGGACGCTTAACCGACTGCGCCACCCAGGCGCCCCCAACTTCACTTTTTCAAGAGGTATTTTAGTGAAGTTCAAGAAAACACATAGTTACTGAGTGTCTCCTATGTACTGAACAGAGTGCTAAACATTTGGAGCGTCAGACTGAAAAACTCAAGAAACCCAGATTTTTATCAGTAGGCTCCAGAAGAAAATGAAAGAAATTTCTACACATAATGAAAGTAAATGTATTAATCACCCATTCCCCATACAAACACAAATAATGACCTCAGTCCATTTTTATTATTTTTTATCTTTAAGTTTATTTTTCTACTTTGAGAGAGACAGAGACAGTAGGAGTGGGGGAGGGGCAGAGAGAGAGAGAGGGAGAGAAAGAATCCCAAGCAGGCTCCGCGCTGCCAGTGCAGAGCCCAATGTGGGGCTCGAACTCACAAACCATGAGATCATGACCTGAGCCAAAAGCAAGAATTGGACGCTTAACTAAGCCACCCACGCGCCCCTGACCTCAGTCCATTTTAAAATGTCCTTGATTTGGGTCTTTCTTTTCATTGCTTTTAAAGTCCTCTTTCTCAAGAGGCTTTGTTTAGCAGGTGCAGAAAACAAGGCCCACAGAAAGGGAATGAAATGCTTACTTCAGGATTCTATGAAGTCACGGGCAGAATTTAGACTCATGTGATGTAAGGGCTACACAGGCCTTCAGGGGTTCTCTAACTCAACTGCTTATGTCACAGGCCCCAAATGGAGCTGTTCAGTGGCAAAGTTAAGATGGGAATCAGCCCTCTAGCCTCTTAAGCAAGGGCACTAATGGAAGACAAAGCCTACCTTACCTTTGGTCTGTGTATAAGACACAGCCATTCCCAGGCTTCTACACAGCACAGCTAAGCCATTATGGTTAAATAAGGTGGGAATATGCTGCCTCCAGCACCATTGAGACTGGAAAAACTCTAAGCCTGAACGGGGCCATCAGCGTGGTCCATGATAGCCACCCTGATTTTAAATTGCTACAGACTACCAAAACAAGACCAGAAATGGATTAGTCTCTATCACCAAAATATACAACCTAGACTCAATGGTAATTTTATACCTGATACTTAATATAAAATCAGGTTTTCCTCAAAATATGATTTTAGGTAATTTATTCTCTTTATTGATAATATCAGATCTTCAAAAGGGTTGGGATGGGAGAGGAGGGAGAAACATTTTTAAAAGCGTTAAAAAACACATTTATATTGAATATTATAGTCAGAATTTTTTAAGTTTATTTATTACTTTTGAGAGAGAGCATGAGTGCAAGCGGGGGAGGGGCAGAGAGAGAGGGAGGGAGAGAGAATTCCAAGCAGGAATTCCAAGAATTCCACTGACAGCCTATAGCCTGATGTGGAGCTGGAACTCAGGAATCATGAAATCATGACCTGAGCTGAAATCGAGAGTTGGACACTTAACTGACTGAGCCACTCAGGCGCCCCTAGTCATAATTTTTAATAGGCAAGAAGTTTGATTTCAAATTCACTGGTGGAATCTATAAATATATTGCTCATTTCCTGGTTGCTTAGGCCATTAAGGGTCTAATCTATTTCCTGAGCTGAAACTAGCTAATGGAAAAATATTTAGAATAGTAATCATCTAGTGAGATGGGGCGTTGGCATCTATTCACCCAAAACATATTCTTGGTCATTAATTCCCTTCGTAATTTATATGGTTTCTAAAGGAATCATCTCACTTTTTACAATGAAAGGTCTATTCTCTACCCCTAATGTTTTATGAATAAGAGCACCCATCTATGACATTTTTCAGCCTAAACACAAATGTTACATTAGGTCAGGAAGTGTATTACTTGCTTTCCTACCAAATCAGTGAACAAAAAATCCCCATAAAGTCAATATTGTTATCATAAAACTGAGACTTTGTATTTATGCGAAGGAAATCCATTAAATAAGCTCATTACCCCACCTATTTGCAATACTACCCCAAAGCTGCAGAGATCCAAATGACTCAAAGCAAACTACAGTGTGTTGATGCTGGATTCACCAGGGGCAGCCCAAATGAGACATTCACAACACCCTCAAAGTTATGTTCCCACAAGTTCCTTTCTCTTTTGTGGCCACCATGTCGTCGCTGATTATCAGCACAACTCTGACACAGCTGTTATTAGGTGGAGGGTTCAGATGGCAGACTAACTTTCTATATTTAGCCCACGAGAAGCATTATTCACAAGGTAAATATGCCAGAGGAAAACCCTAAATGTAGGAAAAAGCCAAGCATGACTTTAGCACGATCTGTACCGTTCCTCCCTCCCTTTTGCAAAGTTCATCAAGAATTGTCTTTGAAAATAACCTACCACGGTCAGGTTTGGGCTTTGGAGCAAAGCTAGCCTTTGAGCTGAGACCTGGGAGTGTGGCACTCATGAGTTACACATAATTCTGAAATCTGAGCCCACCAGAGGAAATTTCTTTTAAATCAGAATCCATTAAGATACATCAGTATCCATACTTTTGTATATAAGATGTCTTTGATTACTGGACTTTGAGAAAATGTCTGCTTTCATTCAAACAGCATTCTCACATTATACACATTATTACCTTTCCATAATTCAGACACCAGGAATAAATTTTATATATTCTGGCACAGAGTATTAATATAATTTTTGCTGTTGTAAATGTCTCAATCCACAACAGAATTAGTAGTAATATAGTTCTGTTCATTTTGGAAACATCTCATTAAAAATTTTTGACTGCATTTCATAAAGGAAAATAACAAATTTCTGCTAAAGAGGACCAATATACTCTTTAAAGAAATGTGGTTATCAAAGCAAAATAGAAACTCTATGTTCTGTCTGCTAGTCACACCCTGTACAGTCATTAAAATCAGTTGTTAAAGTTTTTCCTTGTGGGTTTCACTTCTATCATAGATAAATCTTTTTATAACACATTGCCCAGTGGTGTTTTGTACATGAGGCAGAAGCATTTCCTGACCTCAACAGGCTTCTAACAAGATCCGGGAATTGTCCAGGAAAAGAGGATTGGACAATGTAACTTAACCAAAAAGAAAATGCATCAAAACTCAGTATCAGAGATTCATATATGATACTGTACCTGCTGATGATGCTTATACACTTCAGCTTCTGACACCGACTAGCTTGCAACTGTTCTGTTCTTTTCTATTCCGAATTTGAAGCGACAGAGACCACAGAAGCAATTCACCACATTCTGGAATCCCCCTACGCCCTCTAACAGATATACTTCTTTTCTGCAGTTCTCAGAGTTAACACTTCCAGGTAAAAGTGTACAAAGGTATAATTAATTGAAAATTACATATTCGATTCTCATACCACTAAACTCAAATAATTAACTAAAAGACAAGTTCTAGTGTCTGACCACTTTAAAGGGAAACTATATTTGTCTTGGATAAAACTGGCATTGGAACAAAACTCTAAAAAACTCAAGTAGTCAAAGAGTTACAGTGTCATTTAGCTGTGCTATCATGATCAAAAACTGTTCTGATGACAAATTTAAAATCTAAGTCAGATACATCCAAAAAGCTTTAGAAAGGTAAGCGTTAATTTGCTAAGATATCCAAAGGAAAAAAAAATCAACTTCTTCACTCAGAAAACATGTTTAAAACCAAAGTATCAAAAAAATGCTTTTTTCTTTTCTTTTTTCTTTTTTTTTTTTTTTAATTTTTTAACGTTTATTTATTTTTGAGACAGAGAGAGACAGAGCATGAACAGGGGAGGGTCAGAGAGAGGGAGACACAGAATCTGAAACAGGCTCCAGGCTCTGAGCTGTCAGCACAGAGCCCGACGCGGGGCTCGAACTCACGGACCGCGAGATCATGACCTGAGCCGAAGTCGGCCGCTTAACCGACTGAGCCACCCAGGCGCCCCTCTTTTTTTTTTTTTTTTTTTTAAGAGAGAGAGAAAGTGAGAGAGAGAGAGAGAGAGCATGCTTGAGTAAGTGGGACAGTGGCAGAGGGAGAGAGGGAGAGAATCCCAAGCAGGTTTCTTGTTGGGGCTCCATCCCAGAACCGTG
The DNA here is from genome assembly GCF_022079265.1 of Lynx rufus. Lineage (NCBI taxonomy): Eukaryota > Metazoa > Chordata > Mammalia > Carnivora > Felidae > Lynx > Lynx rufus. The sequence continues at coordinate 46,904,291 of NW_025814829.1, forward strand.
AGATCATGACTTGAGCCAAAATCAAGAGTTGGACGCTCAACCGAACCACTTAGACGTGCCCCAAAATTATTTTTAATACTATAATTTGAACAAGGACAAACAAAAACGAGACAGGCATAAAAAAATTTATTCTCTTCATTAAGATAATAAAATGGGACTTCTGCACAATTGGAGAAAACAATGAAAATACAGCAGAGTATATTGTACTGAATGAGAACATGCAGCCCCTGACGAGGTGCGAGGCCCCCTGCCGCTGGCTCTCAGGCTGCTCTGCACCATCCCACTGTGTCCCACTGGAGGGAACATGGCTCCTGTCTCTAAGTCCCTAATGAAGTACTGTTTCCTTTACGGCTATCACCTGGGGGGCGGGGGGCTGCCCTCAGCTCCTCAGAACCACCTGCATTCCTTCCCCTGTGATCTCCTCCATCTTCAAAGCCACAACTGCACAGTCACACCTTCCAATACTTCCTATCTCCTTGACTGCCCTCTGCCATCCGCCAAAGGAAGCTCTCATAGGGTTAGGTCAGCTTCACTCAGATAACCCAAGATAATCTCCTTATGTTGAGGTCAACTGTGATATGGAACGTAATCACAGAAGTCAGATCTCATCATATTCACAGGTTCTCAGGATTAGGGTGGGACATCTGTAGGGAGGCCATTTAAACATGTTTACCGACCAAAAAAATCAAGGTAAACCGAACAAAATAACAAAAGCCAAATGATTTTGTGAACTTGTCCAAATGTGAAACAAATATATTCTAAATTCCTCGCACTTGGGTAAGTAATATACACATATGGCATAAAATAGAAAGACACGAAAGACAGGTAGAAAAAAGTTAAGACTTGCTTCCAATACTGTCCCTTAGTCCTACCTCCATTCCCTAGGGCTAACAACTGTTTGGGAATTTTTGTCTCTTCTCAGAGATCGCCATACTTATTAAAGCACATATATTTGGGAAGATTGGCCTCATCTGTTCCTGAGAAATTGATAGCAACCACCTGTTAAATCACCTGGGCCTCACTCAGGCTTTTCTGGAGGGGGCTGGGGGTTGGGGTGAAAGTTATTCTGTGATAGTTTAGATTTTCTAATTATCTGAGATGAGTATTGATCATTTCTGTTTTCCTTGAAAAATCATCCTTTCTTGCAGGTTCCCAATTTGTACAGGATTGAGCAAAATAGTTTATGATTCTTTTATTCTTTTCTGTTTCTACCATTTCCCCATGTTTATTTCTCATCTATGCTATCTTCCCCTCCCGCTTTCTAATTTTATTAGGTTAGCTAAAGATTTACCTATTTATTTTAAATAACTGTCTCTTTTATTTATTAGTCTGATCAATTTTCCTTTTTCCAGTCCATTAACTTTTATCTTTATTCCTACCTTCTGCTGTTTAAGGTTTGTTGATCATTTTTCTAACTTTTTGAGTTAGATACTCATTTTCTTTCTTCAGTAAGAGAGGTGCTTCTGAATTCTGCTTTCGCTGTGTCCCATGGGTTCTGAGAATGATGTGTTTTCACTGTGCTTTTTTCCCTAGCTTTTTTATAACCTCTTCGGTTTCCTCTGTGATCCAAGAGTTATTTAAATAAAAAATTTTAAATGTTCAAATGATAAATTAGAACATCCTTAACTTTTAGTTTTATTGCAATAAGATTAGAGAATGCTGTATGCCTTCCTTTCACCTATTGAAATTCATTCAATTTCCTTTCTGAGCTATTTTTGTGAATGTTTTATTCAGCGTTTAAAAAGGTCTATTCTTACCTTTCAGAACACAAAGTGGCAAATACCAAGTATTTGCTTTATTATTTTTATTTGGGTTTTCTTTTTCTTATCTCTTGTCTACCTGATCTCCTGGACTAAGAGAAGTGAATTAATATTTTCCTACCACAATCATGTAAGTATTTCCTGTAGGAAATTTTGTATTTCCTGTTGGTTTTCCTTATAGATGGTGGTAGTATACTGCTATTATGAATCATCCTTCTTTGCCTTATTTAAAGCTTTTTCCTCCAAATCCAATCATGTCTGATGTTAAAGATGCAATCTTACTCTAGTGTTTGTGTTTTCCTGGTAAGGTTTTGCCTGTGTTTTCAATCTTTTCCGTGTGATTCTCCCTTCAGCGCAATACCCTGCTTCCTCTTTCTGCCTAATCAGGGCCAAGGAAGCTCTTGCTGCCAGCCGGCACCCTGGCTCCCATTAGTCTCAACTGGGCATTACTGGTTTGTCTGGGATGTGCAGCTGTGGTTATCTTTCTTCAACTGGCTTTGTCTCTTCCTCATTGCATACTGTGGTTTGGGGCTGCACGTCTAGTTTCTTTAAAGGTGGGGCTCATGTTTTTTCTTTTTGTTCTCCTAGTGCAGTTGCATGCTTTGTGAGAGACAAGGAAGATAATGCCATATATGCTCTGCCATTTTAAAACTAGAATGCAGAATTTGTGTTTTGCCAGTTCTCCTCCACTACCCATTCCTTACATCATGCTCTCTGGCCAAAGGCTACGCTGTACTGTGGGTTGCAGATGTTCCCGATAACAGTATGTTCTGGTCCTTTGTACCCTGAATGAGGAAGGCAGTTTCTTATCTGGCTCTTTGAAATTAGCTCCTCTAGTTTCTAGACTATTTTGACTGTCTATATCTACCTCTCCCAGAAGCTTCTGGAAATCCTACTCTTGTCTCTGATTCATGTCTGTCTCTTCAGTTAACAGTTTAGTCTGCCTACAAGTATATTTTTACCAGCGAATTCAAAGCCGATACTAAACAAACCAATGGCTGGGCCACATCATGTGACCAATTTAGTGCTCCACCTGCTGTATGCAAAGCCCCCTCCCGGGCATTGGTGAGGCACATTGAGAAGAATGCCTCAGGAACTCATAATTTAGCAGTGAGCAAAGAAAAAAATATTGTTCCTATGCTTTTTTTTTCCACTAAATGCACATTTCCATGTAGTGTCCTCGAATGTCATGGCATCAGGATTACCCATCTTTCTCTGGGCCCTCCCTGTACCCCGTCAACTTTCTTAAACAATTAGAGGTGAACTGCCTTTCCTATTCAGAGTCTGTACACTTTCGACGTGGGCATGAAATTGCTATTGTGCATCAGCCCTCGCCTTGGTTGCACAGCCAACATAATAAGAGATGAACTCACAGAGCAGGTGTGTAAATTAGGATCCTTTGGCTACAAAGAACAGAGACTGACTCAAGTCATCTCCAGTAACTGTGAGGTTGTGTGTGTGAGGGAGGAGGTCAGAGGGGGCATTATCATAGGCTCCACATGAAAATAAGGAACAAGGTATGCCGTGTGGCTGGGCCTCATGGTAATTCATGGAAAGCAGCTTCACTGGGCCTCATGCAAAGTATAGGAACACAGACTGAGGATTTCAAGTTGTGATTTCAAGTTGCCCAGGATTAGACAGATGTGCAAAAATTTGGTTAGTTCCTTATGCCTCTCGCAGTGGTAATTTGTTGATCATCCTCTTCCCCTGCAGATATGAAGTAAAATATCTGTAGGCCTACGCACACACTTTTTGAAAATTTCATGACTTAGCTTTTACTTATTTATCACTCTTGCTTACTCACAGCTTCTACTGACTCATCTTTGTCTACCTTTTTTTCTGGCTAAGTATTTGACTTCTGTCCCTATCAAATAATTCTCTCTACCTTGAATTTAAAATTTCCTAAAAGAGAGGATCTGATCAGTCCATTATGTCACCATCATGAGTTGGATATAAAGTACTTGTACCAGATCATTTAATGGGTCAGATTCCAAAAAAGCCTGACTGCTTTCGGTCAAATGCAGATGGTAAGGTCAAGCAATTTAGATCAAGGCCACCTAGAGTTCTGTCTTGAGTTGATATCCTCAGGCAGATAGGATATAGGTAGGATCCCTAAGGAAAAAAAGGACTGTGGATATACAGATATTCCTAGATTTGGCCTATCACAGTGGTTAAGCTTTCCTCAGTTCTGATTACCAACATCATGCATTTTACCCCAGGTTTTCTGTGATTTCCAAGAAGGATTAGTTGTGTAAAATAGATAATTTATCACATTTCGAGCTTTTCCTATATATTTAAATGGAATCACTATATGCTATATGCTATACCACCAAAGGCAAATTTAATCTAGCCAGCTAGAAATTCCTCGGAAAGAGTTTTATCCAATAGAACATACTGCTAGTTTTCCAAGGGGTCAAAGGATTGATATACCTACTTCTATGAAGGAATCATCAATTCACTACAGCTAGGCAATAGTGTGTCTAGAAGAAATTGGGGCTTACTTATAATAACATTTCTGCCACCTAACACCACACAGACAAAAAGCTTTTTTAACTTCATTTATGACAATTTAGAACTGAACTTCACTTTGCTTATCACAATCCCTGTGAGAATAAGTTTTACTATCATCTTATAGACTAGAACATAATTCCAGAAGCCAACAATGCCACATTTTAGACTAGAGGCACATTGGTTTCAGAGTAAACTGCTATGGCTTTAGAATTTCAACCACAGTGCAGCTGAAAACATCAGCCTGGCCGAGCACCTGAACTGAGACAATACATGCCAGATTGGGTACAGACACCTGCTGGCCCAAGCCTAGCCATATGCCACTGGATTACAGAGGAGGCAATCATCCATAGAGCAGAATGTACTGCTTTAAAGCTCTTGTGGGGGGGGGGGGCGGGGAAGGGGCATGTGCCCAATCTGTTCCTGTGTGTGTGCTATTTGCCTAATCCTTGCAAAATTATAAACTCTACTCATCGTAAGAATAATCTAATAGTTTTGTTGAGAGTACTCAACTGAAGATATATTCATCAGAGGGATATAAATTTAGATAAATTCCTTATACCACAAACATTATCACAACGAGGCTTTTCATTAAAAAATACCTACAATTGCCAGATAGTGACCTATACCTTAAAGGCAGACTGCTGATGTAGATAAAAAGAAATAATGCAGAAAATGCATACGACAAGGAGCATTGTTCATGTCAGTCAGACACATACCATGCTTCTTCCAGCAGTCATCTGGTTCTCAATCAAGAAGTTACCAGGCACTGAGAACACTGATGTGCCAGAAACTACACTGGACATTCAGCACAGGGAAGTGAATTTACTTTCTACCTTTCCTCAAGAGAAGGAATCATGAAGGTCTAGCAAGGCAAATAGACTGAGAAATAAGTAATAAGAAAACAATGTAGGAGTAGCTCTCATTGGTGAATCTATTGGCCAAAGATTCCAAGGGGTATGTTCCTTTTTTTTTTTTAATGTTTATTTATTTTTGAGAGAGACAGAGACAGAATGCGAGTGGGTTAGGGGCAGAGAGAGAGAGAGGGGGAGACACAGAATCCGAAGCAGGCTCCAGGCTCTGAGCTGTCAGCACAGAGCCTGACGCAGGCTTGAACTCACGAGCTGTGAGATCATGACCTGAGCCAAAGTTGGACGCTCAACCGACTGAGCCACCCAGGCGCCCCCCAAGGGGTATGGTCTGATTTCAACATGTCCTGTCAGAGATGGGCACATCTTCTGACACATTTTGCATGTCTCCCAAAAGTGTTCACCATGAGAGATCCTCTGACATCTATTATCATACCCATAAAAAAGACCTATTTCTCAGTTTTAATGTTATGGTTATTTTGCATCTTAGCGTGTAAGTTTGATGATTTGTGAACGTTAAGTTAGGCAAGAAGGGAATGCTGATCAAGGTTTTCACCAACTCTGCTTTGCAACGGGGATGCCATTAGCATGTGGGAAAAAAGCAGCTTGCAGGAGTGTGAATCTTTGAAATGAAGGACTGGGCCAGGCAGAGGGGAAGTGATGGTTACCTTATGTGGAGAAGAGGAAGCAATTATATCCTTCAAATCCTTTCTCCTACCTCAAGCATCTTCAATCTCCTCACCCCTTTACAAACCTCCTAATATTGTGATCTACTCAAATTGCCTGGTCACTTATGGCAGCAAACATACATGGAAGAAAAATAAGAAAAGAAATGAATGGGAAAGATATTAGGTCCTTGGTATTACCTTGAAGGAAAATTAACATCTTTTAATGTGATGTGAGCTGCTGAAATAGTTAAATCACAGAATCCTGAGGATTTGAAATACAATCCTTTTTTTTTTTTTTAAGTTTATTTGTTTATTTGGAGAGAGAGTGTGTGTGAGCTGGAGACAGGGAGAGAGAGAAGGAGGGAGAGAATCCCAAGCAGGTTCCACACGGTCAGCACAGAGCACTTGAGATCATGACCTGAGCCAAAAACAAGTCAGATGCTTAACCAACTGAGCCACCCAGGCATCCCCAGAAATTCATTTTTTGATCATGCAAAGTGTAGGTAGCAGGAGGGTGGTGTTGGGGCCTCTGAACTATGTAATCATTTAGGAACTCCTCCTGATGGAGACTTTATCACCTTCAACATGTGGTTTCCACGGTCCCTTCTGGTGCCAATATCCAGCTGGCACAAGGGGTAGAGAGAGAGCATGAAGACTCTTTGGGGATTTCTTTTAAGCAGATAGACCAAAGGAAGGAATGCCTATCACTTTTACTCTCCTTCCTTTGCCCAGACACAGTCATATAGCTACATCTAACTGCAGAGGAGGCTAGGAAATGTAGTCTAAGCTGTCTTAGCTTAGCAAAAGGAAAATAGCTTTGGTGAACAAGTAGCCAATCACTGCCACATTGTCTTTCCCAGATTATATTTCATCTGCAAATATACCCAGCTTTTGCATCTTAGGATGTGAATTTAACTGGGGTATTTATTATGTGTAAAAAATAAGTGTAATAAATACAATGAAATTCTACTACATAACAAGTTTGCCTGCCAATGAAGCTTACTATAAAATGAATTGCTTATAAAAGGTAAATTGTCATTACACTGGTTTATTAAAATGTGAGTTCAGCAACATAAAAATATTTTTTATTGGGGTGCCTGGGTGGCTCAGTCAGTTTGCATCCAACTTCGGCTCAGTTCATGATCTTGTGGTTTGTGGGTTCAAGCCCCATGTCAGGCCCTGCACTTTCTGCCCCTCCCCCACTTGCTCGCATGCTCTCTCTTTCAAATAAGTAAACTTTATAAAAATTTTATTTATTTACTTATTTTACATAAATATATTTATAAATAAATAAATATTTTAAAATCTCTTCATTTACATTATATCAAATAGTAGTACTGTCTCTACTTGGATTTCTTACTTGTCAAACTTAATAATTCCAAAACCCTACATTTCTAAAACCAAATTTGTGATCTTCCCTTCTGTATCTCCTCCTGACTTTGTCATCTTAGAAAAAGACCTCTGGACAAACAATTATTCAAGCCCAGATCCTAGGGAATAATCCTATATATCTTACTCCCAAATCCCCATCCAATTTATCAGTAGGTTTTACTTTCAAAGTATATCTTGGATTCATTACTTTCTTCCAGTTTCCCCTAATCCAAGCCAATCCACTTTTCACCTGGATTACTGCTGTAATTTTATCTCCACCTCTACCTTTAGAGTAGCTCCCTACTTTCACATTTTCTCAGCCTGTTCTTTCTCAATAAGTCAGATAATCTTCTGACAATCCTTCAGAAGATTTGCATGGTACTACTCAGGTTAAAATCCGAAATCCCAACTGAAGGCTTGCCCTGCATGAACCTCGTCCCTGGCTTCATGTGCAACCTCATTTGCTAGCACTTATTTTGCTCAATCTGTACCAGCCTCTCAGTTCCTTGAAAAGGGCAAAAGCTTTTCTGTGTAAGGGCCTTATTCCATAGTATTTCCTCTGCCCAGAAAAAAGTAATTGTTTTAAGCCATGACATATATTTTCCTTTTACCATGAAATATATTTTCCATGAAATATATTTACCATGAAATATATTTTCTTTTCTTAAAATTCATTTTAATGTTTGTTTGTTTGTTTGTTTGTTTGTTTATTTATTTATTTATTTATTTATGAGAGACAGAGAGACAGAGCATGAGCAGGGGAGGGGCAAAGAGAGAGGGGGACACAGAATCTGAAGCAGGCTCCAGGCTCTGAACTGTGTCAGCAGTTCTGTGTCAGCACAGAGCCCAATGCGGGGCTCGAACTCACAAACCGTAAGATCATGACCTGAGCAGGAGTCAGACGCTTAACCAACTGAGCCACCAGGCGCCCCCAAAAATATTTTCCTATAAAAGAATGTATTGATGCATATGACTGCCACTTACTCAATCACCAAGGCTAAGATCTGCAATTATCCCACCTGTTTTACTCTGGGAAGAAGAGGTGTATGGAGGGGATGGGTTTTTCCCCCTAGTTCACTTATTGACAGAGAAGCCTTGGTCTTTGCCTTCTGCATGAGGCCTATTAAAACCCAAGATCTAGGCCACCAGGGATTGGCAAATGCCTAAAGAACAAAATACAGGTTTAGAATTTGCTGCTATCTCAGGATTCATCAGGTTTTCACATAATTTCTGGCTCCCATTTTTTTTCTTTTACTTCCCCACTAACTCAGCCACACATTTAAAAATGTACTTTATTTTTTTTTAAATTTTTTTAACATTTATTTATTTTTGAGACAGAGAGAGACAGAGCATGAACAGGGGAGGGGCAGAGAGAGAGGGAGACACAGAATCTGAAACAGGCTCCAGGCTCTGAGCTGTCAGCACAGAGCCTGACGCGGGGCTCGAACTCACGGACCGTGAGATCATGACCTGAGCCGAAGTCGGACGCTCAACCGACCAAGCCACCCAGGTGCCCCTAAAAATGTACTTTAATTACCGTATCCAGAAGTTTCAGATGTTCTGTACCAGAAGGGGTTATACTGACAGCTGGCCCATCATTTTGCCAGAAACGAAAGATCTCGTATGGCATACTTTACCAATCCTCTTCAGCTGGCTAGGTCCTAATAATCTTTTAGAGCTTCAACTTAAAATGTCACTCTGAATAGTCTTCCCCAGTCTAAATTAGTTTCATTTCTCTCTTGAAACAAACTTCTCTTTCCCTTTGTAACCTTAATAACAATTTCGATTACATATTATTTTTGTGTTATCTGTCCCTTCCATTATCCTGTAAGTGCCAGGATAGGAATCTTGTCTGATGTGATTATTACTGAATAGAATGCCTAGTGGGGTACTAAGACGCAGTAGGTGCACAAGAAACTCTAGATGCTTATTAAGCAAAGGAATGAATAGATGCAATTTAATGTAATCACATTGAGTCAAAGTGTCTTAAATCTTGTAAGCGACTGATAAATACTGGCAATATTAAACAACTTATAAATACTGACTGCCTTCAAAAACTATGTAGTATAGGACAAGTTCAAAACAAAAAATAGTGGGTGTAAGCGAGGTAGTAAAGCACAGACTCTGGAACCAGGCTGCCTGGATTTGGGTTTGGGCTCAGCCCCTTATGAGCCAAGTGGTCCCTGTTAGAGACTTAAACATTTTGTGCCTGTTTTCTGATCTGTCCACTCAGGTCAATAAGGGTATTTCGTGATGTTAAAATAATGATTAAATGGTAAACATGCCAAGCATCTACAGAAGCAAGATATAATTGTGGTGGCTACTATTGTTACAAATTTAGTATTAACCGGTGGTGCCTTCAAAGAAAAATGGCAAGTTACACAGAATCAGAAGGGAGAAATATGTAGGGACAGCAAGCTGTAGAAAGGCACTTGGGTTGCAGACGCACCAGCGAGAGGCAGGAGCACACAGAGACATCCATGAGGGAGGCAGCGAGGAGCTGGCTGCGTGGGCGCCCACTGCCCGCACACACACGTCACTGACACGGCGGTTAGGAGAGAAGGGGCTGCGGAGAGAGCCGGGATGGGCCTGCCATGGCTTTCTGCAACATGTGCATGCACTTAGTTCACTTGATCCATCACCAGCTCTCTGGTGGGGAGGATGTTTTAGACCTGACTTCAGCCTCAATTCATCAAAAATACCTGCAAACATCAGCCAAACAGGCAAGATTAAGTTCTGCTCCTTCTGACAGCGGCACGTATCTCTGGGCATTAAAGGCAGATTGTGTCTAAGGCAGCAGTTTTCCTGACAAATGAAATACTCTACTCATGATCCTGTTTTTCAAAAAACAAAATACTGGATCTTTCCCATGTTTTTGGTCTTCCTTCTCTTTTTCAACTGCATTTTTCTCTAAATACTGAGAACATATTACACGGTATCTTCTTTTGCATTCATTCCCCACGCCCCAGATCCTGGATCCATCTAAAATCAAGTCATTAGAGTTTGGATCTTGTGATACTACACTGACGACAGGTCTGATTATTTTATAAGAAAGTTTTATTACCCTTTTTTCTGGGTATAAAACTAGTTCTTTTTAGTCCTTCTGAGACTATCTATCCATGGCCCTCCGTGAAAATTTTACAGTAAAATGAGCTTAACTGCACAACCCATATATTGAGAGTCTAAAGTTCTATCTGTTGGGATAAAATGACTCCAGCTGAACCCTGAGATGAATTAAAACAAACACAAATTAACTGGGTCCAGGGAGATAACTGTTTATGTCTTCTTCTAGGAGTTTTAAGGTTTCAGGTCTTTTTTTTAAAAAATTTTTTAAATGTTTACTTATTATTGAGAAACAGAGAGAGACAGAGCATGAGCATGGCAGGGGCAGAGAGAAGGGGAGACAGAATCTGAAGCAGACTCCAGGCTCTGAGCTGTCAGCACAGAGCCCGACGCAGGGCTGAATCTCACGAACTGCGAGATCATGACCTAAGCCGAAGTTGGACGCTTAACCGACTGAGCCACCCAGGCGCCCCAAGGTTTCAGGTCTTATGTTCAAGCCTTTAATCTATTTTTAGTTAATTTTTGTGTATAGTGTAAGACAGTGGGGGAGTTTCATGCTTTGGAATGTGGCTCTCCAGTTTTCTCATCACCATCTACTGGAGAGACTGTCCCTTCTTATAGTTTTCAATATACAGGTCTTTTACCTCCTTGGTTAAACTCATTCCAGGGTATTTTACTCTTTTTGATGAAACTGTAAGTGGGATTGTTTTCTTAATTTCTCTTTCTGATAGTTCATTATTAATGTATAGAAGCACAACAGATTTTTGCTTATTGATTTTGTATCCTGCAACTTAAGTAAATTTATTTATTAGTTTTAACAGTTTTGATGTAGTATTTAAGTTTTTCTCTATATAATGTCATGTCACCTAGAAATAGTGACAGTTTTACTTCTTCCTTTCCAGTTAGGATGCCTTTTATTTCTTTTTCTTGTCTAATGGCTCTGGCTAAGGCTTCTTTTTTTGTTTATTTTTGAGAGAGAGAGAGAGAGGGAGAGGGAGGGAGGGAGAGAGAGCGCCCCGTGTGCGTGCACACGTGAGTGGGGGAGGGGTAGAGAGCAAGACAGTGACAGAGGATCTGAAGTGGGCTTTGCACTGACAGCAGAGAGACTCGAACTCACCAACAGCAAGATCACGACCTAAGCCAAAATTGGACACTTAACCAACTAAGCCACCCAGGTGCCTCTCTGGCTAAGACTATGTTGAGTAAAAGTAGCAAGAATGGGCATCCTTGTCTTGCTTCTGATTTTAGAGGAAATACTTTCAGCCTTTCACCACTGAGTATGCTACAGTGTAGATCACTTAAAAATTTTTAAGCTTCCTCTGAACTCTGGAAACCCATTCTCTGCTGAATGATAAAATCAATATCACAAGATGGATTTTCTTTGTAATCAGAGTATCTCTACTCAAATTTTATTAACAGTTCATAAGCAACTACTGCTTCTGCTATATCAGGGAACCTAAATTAATGCTGGCTTTACTCACTCAGTTTCATTGTGAAAATATTTTTTAATTGAAAATGCAGCATCAGCTAATAAAAAAATATTAATTGAAAATGCAATATCAGTTCATAATAAAAATTGTATGCAAGGGTATTATAAATAAAAATTATTAATAAATGTAAGTATATATTATTAAAATGGCAAGAAAGTATCCTTTCCACCCCACATTATCAGAAACTAAGTTAATTTATAAACACAAATATACTTGAACATAAAGTTACCAAGTATATGTGTGGTAGATTGTTAGAGGAATGGCTCCCATTCAATCAGGTCTCCTGGTATCCATTTCCCATGTGTAGTCCTTTTTAACACTGACTCTCCATGTGATTTGATTTGGTCAATGCGACCTGATAACTGTGACACATGCAGAGGTTTGATGTGTACTTGTGCACTGGTCTTACTTTTTGGAAACCTGGGACCATAATACTGTGAAGAAGCTCACAGTAGGAAAACAGGTGGACAGAGAGATCCTATCCAGAGCTGTCCCACCTGCTGAATACCATCTATCACATGAACGAATCCAGAGACAGAAGCAGAAGAACCACCCAGCCAACTCTCAGAATCATGAGAAATACTGTTGATACAGACCAGTAAATTTTGGGACTGTTTGTCATGCAGCAGTAGACAAATGACACAGTGCACAAGCATAAATATGCAGATACGCTATTAACATTCCTTGAATTTAGTTTATGAATAAAGTAATTGATAATTATGAAATATATGAAGAAAATATAAAATATGACTAGAATTTCATACATAAATAAGGAAGAGACTAGTTTGTCTTTTGAAATCTGTATTAGCAGTCTTGATCATAAACTCTAATTTGATGTTTCTCCCTGTTTAAAAAGGCTGTGGCATATACATCTTAGCCTCAGTTCTTTCAACACAGTTATTTTTACTATAGACAACTAAGAAGTTAATGCAAATGAAACTAGATGAAACCTGAAAAGATTTTTAGTAGTCTAAAAATCGTTGAATAATTATCTGAAAAATCTAATAGCTGAAGATATACAAGGGCACCTGGTTACCGGAGCATCAAGGAAGAAAGCTGACCCTCCATCCAAGTCTTAAAGGTCTATAAAGGTGGAAAACTCACAGAGTTGTATTTCATGACCCCTGTAATATATACACTATAATAGACACCTTTCTGAAAGCAAAATTCAGATTAAAAAAACCTCAGGTATTTCACTTTCCTGTAGAAAGAAACCTGGAAGGGGTGTCTGGGTGGCTGAGTCAGTTAAGCATCTGACTCTTAACTTCGGCTCTGGTCATGATCTCAGGGTTGTGAGATCCAGCCCTGCGTCCAGGCTCCACACTGGGTATGGAGACTGCTTAGGGTTCTTTTTCTCTCCCTCTCCCTCTGCTCCTCCCTTGCTCTTGCTCTCTCTCTAAAAAAACAGAACAGGGGTGCCTGGGTGGCTCAGTCCATTAAGCGTCCGACTTCGGCTCAGGTCATGATCTCACTGTCCGTGAGTTTGAGCCCCGCATCGGGCTCTGTGCTGACTGCTCAGAGCCTGGAGCCTGTTTCAGATTCTGTGTCTCCCTCTCTCTCTGCCCCTCCCCTGTTCATGCTCTGTCTCTCTCTGTCTCAAAAATAAATAAACGTTAAAAAAAAACCAAAAAACAAAAACAGAACAAAACAAAAACCCTGGAATACTATTTAATGTAATGTTTTTTTTCTGTTTATTTCCAGAAGTCTTTTCAAAGAGGATTTAAAGCCCAATCTTCTTCATCTTAAATGGACAGGATTTGTTAACTAAATAAATATTTAATGTATGACTTCTTTGATCCAGCTACTCTGTGAGACACTGGATGAGACATAAGGCATCTAGAGAAGAGGAAGGTAGAGTCAAAGCCTTGAAGAACTCACAATAAGAGAAAATGACTCAAAGTAAATACAGTAATGAGATGCCTGGATGGCTCTGTTGGTTGGGCACCTGACTACTGATTTTGGCTCAGGCCATGGTTTGAGGGTCACGGGATCAAACCCTGAGTTGGGCCCCCATGCTGAGCGTGGAGCCTGCTTGGGATTCTCTCCATCTCTCCTCCCTCTCTCTCTCTCTGCCCCTCCCCTGCTCATGTGTATATACACATAAACACACACACACTCTCTCTCTCAAAATAAATACACTTTAGAAAAAGAAAATAAATATAGTAATAATGGCTAATATTTTTTGTATACTAACCATGCACAGCATTGTGCTAAATTTCTTACACAGTTGACCCTTGGACAATGTGGGGGTGTTAGGGGCACTGACCCCCCACATAGTAAAAAAGCCACGTGTAACTTTTGACTCTCCCCGAACTTAACTACTAGTAGTCTGCTGATGACTGGAAGCCTTACCAATAACATCTACAGTTGATTAACACATATTTTTATGTCATGTATTATTATATACTATATTTTTATAATATAGTAAGCTGGAGTAAAAGAGTTACTAAGAAAATCATAAGGAAGAGAAAAAAATCCACATTTTTTTTGTCAAAAAAAAAATCCACATTTAAGTAGATCCACACATTCCAAGTCTGTGTTGTTCAAGGGTCAAGTGTATATATTATCCCACTTAATCTTCACAGTAATCCTATTTCATAGATAATATTATCCTTATTTTACAGAGCAGATAACTGAGGTACAGGGAGTATAAGTAACTTACCAGAGATCATAGAGGTAATAAATAAAGAAGCCAAGATTTGAACTCCAACAACATGGCTTCAGAAAAACCACATTTTTCACCACAATTCTGTTGCTCTAGTGCAGGAATTACCAGAGTTAGAGTAAATAACAGCCTAGGTTCCCAGAGGAGGTGATGTCTGATCTGGGTCTTAAAGGGTAAATAGGGGGTTGCTTGATCCCATAACTGCAACTGGAAATGATAAATAATTTAGCGGTCAGTCGCGCATATGCTTAGCTTTAATCATTCTTACAACATCCTTGTGCCGTAGGTATTAGCCTCGTTTCATGATGAGAAAACTACTCAAGGAGATTAAGCAAATTTCTCAGGGTCACTCAGTCAGTAAGAAGTGGAGTCAGAATTCAACACCAGACTTGTCTGCCTCCAAAGCCTCTGCCTTTTCCAGGCACTCCACAGAGGGAAAGTACTCCAGGCGGAAGGGACAAGATGTGCCAAAGCCCGGAGGGGCATGGCATATTGGTGTGAAAGAAGGGGCTGTCTGCCAAGCTGAGGTGGGGGTGGGGGGGTTGGGGGGGGAGGGGGGGCGTATCCTGCAGGTAACAGGGAGCCAGCAGGGTACTGGGAGGTGAGGAGTGACAAGAGGAGGTTGATTTTCCAGGCAGACAACTCCTGTGGTGGTGAATACAGGAAACTGGAGAAGCCAGGAACTCAAGCCGGAGAGACCAGTTATTCTCAGGTGGCTGTTACAGTCCAGATAGGCGAAGTCAGGGGCTTGAGACTATGGATTCTGAAGGGTCTAATAAGCTCCTGCTATGCCAGACAATTTTCTTCAGGATCTTCCCCCGGCAAGGCAATGCATGCCATCTGACCTCTTAAACAACGGCCATCTTAAAATTTGGTGAAATGTCTTAGAAGAAAAAATTTTATGTAAATGATTTCAGAAAATAAAACTAAGTTCCTATGTTGTATGTTGTATTCACAATCTGCTGTTGCCTAAAATAATCCATTTTATTATAATAGAAGAGAGACCTTCTTCTGTCGCTGGACATCCTGTTAAGACATAACTTACTTGCACAACTCACTGCCTCTCTTTTAGGAAAGGAACAGAAACAAGGAGGTTGTGGCTTATATAAGATATGATATAATATATAGGCGGGACGATAAGGAAGTTAATGCAGTGAGACTATACCAGAACCTTATATAAGGTAAATTAGAACTTTTAACAAGCTAACACGCATGCCAGAGGAAACGCCTTGCCAACCACGTGGGCTGATGGAAGTGGAGGGTGAAACTGTGAAGAAAAAGAAAATCTTTTCGATAATCTGAGATTTCACGATAACATGGGAGAACTTTGGTGTGCTGACAAACCTCAGAAACTGTCACGTCTTATTACCAGATGCTGGAGATCAGTTAAGGGTTGCCAAATAAGATCCATGTTCAGAAGAGAGCATTTTCAGAGAAAGTGGAGAGAAGCTGACACTGTTGATGATGAAAAAGACCTTATTATGGACTGAACTGTATGCTTCCCAAATGCACCTGTTGGAGCTCTAACCCCCAGGACTGGGGTCCTTACGAGAAGAGAATAGGACACAGACAATACAGACAGAGGGATGACCATGTGAGAACACAGTGAGGGGGAAGCCACCTGTAAGACAAGGAGACAGGCCTCCGAAGAAACCAAACCTGCCAACACCTTGATCTTGGACTTCCAGGCTCCAGAACAGTGAGAAAGCAGATTTCTGCTGTTTAAGCCACACAGTCTGTGGTATTTTATTACGGCTGCCCTAGCAGATTACTACAGACATGAAACTGGGGGCAGACATGAGACCCAGAAAAAAAGTACTGCCTATTGAGGAATCAACCTTGCAAGAAACTTCAACATGGAGCGAGGGCTAGTGGGAAGCACTGTGATCTTGGGGGTAAGGGATACTGGAGGATAACGCTGTGCATGGAAAAGAGAATGAAACATTGCAGAGAACACACTGATAAATGCGCTGACCTTGTGCCAGCTTGGGTGCTGAAGCTTCTAACCTAAACCACTTAACACGAAGTTTCACCACCTCTTCATGTGATTTGTGCTCCAAGATTCCCTCACATAATAGTAATAACAGCAGCAGCATCATAATAATAAATAATGGGTATCTGAAAGAGACCATGTCAACTGCATACTGCAGTCATCTGGGTAGGAAGTGGTGCAGGCAGGGAAAAGGTTAGACACTCCAGAGGAAAGAAATCACTCTCTACTGGGTACCAATAAAAAGTCCCCAGGCCAGGGGAATTGACAATGAGAAAGTATTTCCCATTCAATCACAACTATCAGCTATAACAAGGAATATAATTTTCCCCTCAGCAGTTTGTTTGCCTTTAAGTGGAGCTTCAGAAAGGTTGACAACAGTTGGAGACATGTGAATAACACTTAAACATTTTCACTATCTTTTTTTGGTTGCTATTTTCATTTACGTATTACTTCCACTGCTTTAAAAGTATTTTTTGCTGGGGGGTAGGGAGAAGGAGAGAAAAAGGCATAACAGTAAAATAAGTAAGTTCTCCAGAGCATTAATGAGACTCAGTTATTTGCCAGTGAAATGCTAAATGGGTCCATGAGTTGGCGAAACAAGAATATAATAACCAAGTAAATATAATGTAATTTTACCTGATTCTCCCCAGAGTAGAGGCACCCACAGCTGAAACAGCTGTGGTTGGAAGGTTTGGAATACTAACCCCCCCACGATCCAATGGCCCAGACTTCTTAATCCAACCTATCTTAAATACTTTCAACATTTACATCTATTTTAATTGCTACCTAAAAGAATCAAAATTAAATTATTTCTAGTGAGGAGCAACAAAGACACAGAGGAACACTATATACATTTTCTTGTCTAAAATAGATCTCCAAACACAAACTGTGGAGCACACTTTAAATATAATCTTAATATGAATTCAAATAGTAAAGAAAAAAAAATAACCAAAGAAAGGTGGATCTCAGTGTAAGTAGTTGTGGGAAAATTATTTGTTACCTCTGTTTCCAAAGAGTGAAGATGGGTTCTAACTTTATTCTCCAACACAGATAAACACAAATTGTAACAGATAGACAGTGTTGGGCAAAACATTGCAGAAAGGTATATGAAATATGAAAACTCCCACTTAAGAGCATAACCATTAGCTGAGAGTGAATTAGTTGCTGGGGAGAAAAAGATACTTAAAGCTTGAAGGGAGAGAGACTGCTAGTCGAAATAGCAGTTTTGAGGATTCATTTTTGTTGTTAATTCTATGTGGGAAGCTCTGCCTGAGGACATCGTACCATTTGGAATGCATAAAAGGGTGTAATGCTTTAATCCTATGATTTATTGTTTCTCTTACTAAATAGAGAGACGTCCATATAAAAATCAATTTTTATATCCGTTTATCTTATTTTTCTTTGGTGTAGGACAACCTAATGATTTATATAGATTAGCTCAAGATACAATACCCAGGTTTACCCATCAAGTTAATTTAAAAATATCTATATGGCTTTCTCCTTAATAAACTGAAAGAAAATGACTGGCAGGTATAGGGGTAGTGGTAGAATAAAATGGCGGAAGTAAATAAGGGACAAATGCATTCTAGCTGATTAGGAACAGCCAGAAAAGCTGAGTTTTCTAAATGTGGGGGGTGCCTGACGCCTGGGCATCTGGAGCTGTGGCCTATTTTCTCCACCTGTCATCAAGTGTTTCAGAGTATGCCCACATTTACACATTTCCTGCCCGTTCCCACAGTACACGATTGGGAGAAGCAAGATCAACCTGCATTAACCCCTGTTTTGGGGGAAAAACAAAACAATGCCCCAAATAGGAGGCACACTGAGGACTATGAACGTTAACAGAAGCCTCGAAGGAAAAAAGAGGTAAATGTTTTGATATAGAAACTACCTTGTTATCAATCTGTTATTGATCACCTTTCTGTATCCCACAACATAATACTTCCCCAGCAGAAGATTATGATCCTTTAAGCCAAATATTCCCAACTGTGGTTGTCAATGTAGAGGTCTTTATAGGAAAGGAACACCAGATGTGGTTCCATTAAAAATGAACCCTTTCCACAGTGCACATAAGGGCACACATTTTAGATCCATGAAGTTGACAGAAGCTTCTGTGTGGCCTCATTGCTAATTCAAAGAAAGCATTTGTTTGGGAGATTATATTCTTGTTTACACACAGCAATAACATCCAGAAATAAACAGCAAATACTATGAAGAAATTAGAAGTAAATTGCTTTCAATACAAATGTTCTTAACACTTTTGTTCTAGTGTGAAAGTTTTTTTTTCAAACAGTTAAATTAAAATTCATGGTTACAAATATGGAGGTCTCAAACAGGGAAAAATGTTAAATTTCTAGATTAACAAATTTACCATATTCCATTAAAAACATGATTTGTGAGAGGCAAGATCAAATTATACCAATGCACTGTGGGAGGGTAGATAATTGTCCATCTCAGTAGAGAGGTAACTGAGCTGGAGCAGAGCTTAGAATTTTCCGAGGCAAGTAGTTACCATGGTAACATCTTGTCATCGGTGGCTACCTCTCCTGCATAGGGCCGGAAGACAATTTTGGTGTTGTGGTGAAGATGGCAGGGCCCCCCTCACCTCCCCTGCTCCTGTTGCTCTGCACATTTCTCCCCAGTGCATCTCGAATGTCTATGATCACAGGAAGACGGGAGAGAGAGTAGCACTGTTGCTAGGAAGGAGAGAAGCAAGTCAGAGGAGATGGCCATAGATGGCAAAATAGCAATTGGTGTGGTTCTGTTGCTGCTAATCAACCTGAGCTAACAGCTGGAAAATTTAAGTACAAGTCAGTATTGTCGCCCAACTGTCTTTCAAATACAAGAGTTTTGGGAGGAAAGTTGCTTTTTTCTTGGGTAACCACCACCAAGTCATTTAACGTCCTCCTCTACCAATCTCCTTAGTCATGGATTTCAACAATTCTTTGCAGCTCTCCCTCACCCGCGTTTCTTGCAGTCCTCATTGGTCTTCACTTTCTTTTCTATTTGTTAGTCTCCATTTTCCATCATGTCAACCACTCAATGGCCACTACCCTCGTCTCTGAACCTGTGGTGCGCTAGAGTCATCAACTACCAGTTCCTGAGAAGCAACTGTTAGCACTTGGACATTGTGTGAGCCAGTTCTTAAGTCACTGGTACCTTGAAATTGGCCATGGTGGGAATATTTACACCATGGAAATTGGCTACAAATCAGGGATTCCCCTTTTCCTCATCCCTCTCCTCCCCCCAAGATCTGGTCTCTTAGTGCACCATTGCCCTGGCCCCACTGTCCTTCTTTTGCCTCATTCTGGCAAACCTCAACTCTGGGTCAAAATAACTCGTTTCTTCATGAATACATCTGGGCTGCTGAGTGTTTCCAGAGAAACTCACAAAACACTGCAGATTTTTGCCACTATGAATTCATGATCTCCAACAATAGTCCAATAATCTTGTGTTTTCCCACTTAGTTCTTCCAATCTCTGCAATGTCTGTTCTAAAAACTTCTCTATGTTCTCTAATACCTCTTACTCTACTATGTATTCCCTTCATTCTAGAATCTGCTTAACTGAAATAACACAAACCTTCAAATGAAATACTCTCAATTTTCTCATCAAACTGCACGTTCCCTTTATGTCCGTCGATTCCTCCTCATTCCCTTGAATGGAAAAAAGGTCCATTCTTTTTTAATCTAAGCCCTTACCTCCTCATAATCCTGTCTCTGTTGATATTTTCCCCTTTCTTTACTGAATTTTCAACATTTCTCTTTCTGTGGGCCTTTCCTTCTTATTTAAAGATGGAGTGGTCTGGTCCCTACATATCAACCCTCAGGATTCTCTGAGCTATAGTCACATTGGCCTTCTCCCAGTTTCTTAACCATACCTTACTCCTTCCTACCTCACAGTGTTTGTACATATTGTTCCTTCAGTCGGCAATGCCTTAGAATCTCAGTTCAAGAAAGCTTTCCCCAAATTGTTGGTTGAGTCAGTCAGGCTCCTTTGTTCCTTCTCCTCATATAGCCTTATTACATCCCATCTGAGCATTTATCTCACTCTGTAATTACACATTTACTAAGGTGACTATGTAATATTTCCACACAATAGTGTAAACCCCATGATTTCAGGGAGTATATCTGCTTTTGTTCTACCTGATATTCCCTGAATCTAGCACAGTGCCTGGTATACAGTAGGTGCTCAGTGAAGAAACTGATTCGTTGAGGCTTTTTAGCATTTAAACACTCATTTTCCCATCCCCCCGAAACCCATCTCAACCTCTTATCTTCTCATCTCTCTCGTACTTACGCCCTGGCCTGCTGGCCGTCTCTTCCATCTCCCATCTTCTTTCCACACTAAGCTTCTTAGAAGAATTGTGTTATCTTCCGTTCTCCATTTCCTCCCCTTCCACTTATTTCTTGAATCACTGGAGTTTATACTTCATCACTCCACTGAAACTGCTCTCACTAAGGCTATTAAGGACCTCTTTATCATTATTGCACAATGTCTGCTTTCCACTCCTCAGTACCTTATATGACCTCTAAGCACTGCTGACATTTATTCAACTTCTTCCTTCTTGAAAACGAATACATCTTCCCTTAGCATTCACACTTCACTTCTCTACTGGGTTTGCTCCTGCTGTCTCAGTCTCACCAGCTTCTACTTCTCAGCCCATTTTTTACATGTTAACGTATCTATCCTCAACACTCCTCTCTGCTCCTCTGTGAGAATTCACCCACTCCTGTGGTTTCAATGCCGATGACATCCAAATGCCTACTGTCAGCTCAGATCTCTAGCATCCACTTACTTGGTATCTCTATATATTTGGATATGAGTCTGTGGATATACATTGCAAACCTAACGTGTCCAACACTTCACTCACTGTGTTCCAGCCTTGTAACTTGTTGCTTTTTGTTTGTTCCCTTTGCAGTGTGATTACTACCAAGTTGCCTAAGAGTTCTGGGTGTCGTCGCGGCTCTCTTTCCTGGCTGTAATGCTCACATTTAATCACTAAGTTCTGTTGATTCCACCTCCTGAATATCTCTGGAATCTGTCCATCTCTCTCCAGCCCATAGCAGATACTCTGGTCACTTCTCACCGAATTGGTCTGTCACTAATATCTAATCTTACCCCTGTCAGTTCATCACCACACAGCAGCCAGAAAGACCTTTCTAAAGCAGCTGATCATTTCCACCTCCTATTTAACCCCTCACAACGCTTCCCATTGCCCCCAGGAAAAATCCAAATTGCATACCATGGCTCACATGGCTTTGCACCAGCCGTCTGGCTCCTGGATACCTTGTCTTCCATTTCCTATTCTCCGGTCATCAACTATGATGAGGGCTTGGACAGTGCCATATTTTCCTACCTCTGGGCCTCTGCATATTCTTTGTTTGGAACATCCTTCCCCCTGCCTCAGATACTCTTTTACCCCTGCTAATCCTTAAAGTCTCATCTTAACTCCTGACACACGACAGGCACTCAAGTCACGATCTCACTGTGCACTCAGTAAATGAACTTTCTTTCTTAATTACCTTGTTTGAGTTCAATGTCACATTTTGAAGTTTTAATTTTGTTCAAATAATGAAATAGGCTAATTTCTATTTTAAAATTTTATTTTATGAAGATCCACCAACAGATTTTTTTTGTTGTTGTTAAAGTAGGCTCCATGCCTATCACGGGGCTTGAACTCACAATCCTGAAATCAAGACCTTAGCTGAAATCAAGAGTTGAATGCTTAACGGAGTCACCCAGGCACACCCCCGCAACAGAATATTTTGAGGATGTGATGAACTTTGCTACTAATGAGGTGCATCACAAATGAGGCATGTGCAACATTATTCCAAATAAAAGTCAACTAGAAAGGAAGAAAGGGAAGGAAGGAAGGAAGGAAGGAAGGAAGGAAGGAAGGGAAGGAGGGAAGAAGGAGGAAGGGAGGGAGGGAAGGAAGGGGGGAGGGAAGGAAGGGGGGGAGGAAAGGAAGGGGAGAGGGAAGGAAGGAAGGAAGGAAGGAAGGAAGGAAGGAAGGAAGGAAGGAAAACAGACAAGACTTGCTTCCCAGTCTTTAGAGAGTAATTCTTAGGAAAAGTTTACATGTCCATAGAAGTAAGGTATACACAGTACTCTAACTTCTACTACAGGTATTTTACTCTTCTAGTTTATTTTTCTTTATTCCTATGAGAGCAACGGCAGCTAAATGAATTCCATTATAATTAAAAGACTCAAAATTTTAGTATTTCATCCTTATAGCATTGAATAGATAACATCATACATAGCATTGAATCACATGGAGGCATGAAATACTGAATTAAATTATATACAATGTTTAATATCTGACATTTTTTACCAAAAAGAATGGCAATTTCATCAATTCAACCTAATATAATATAAATGATACTGAATAAAAATATATAAAAAGACAGGTCAAGAATTATAAAGTTTATATATATAAGCCCTTGAATATTTGTAGATACCCATTCATAAACTCTTACATGCTCTACAGAAATATCAATTTACTTAACAAGTTTAAGATTGTTCCACAATATAGAGGTTAATTTTTTTGAGTCACTGAATTCCTCTTAAGAATCTAATAAAGGGAGCCTGGGTGGCTCGGTCAGTTGGCTGTCCAACCTTGGCTCAGGTCCTGATCTCATGGTTTATGAGTTGAATCCCCGTGTTGGGCTCTGGACTAACAGCTCAGAGCCTGGAGCCTGCTTCAGATTCTGTGTCTCCCTCTCTCTCTGCCCCTCCCCTGCTCCTGTTCTCTCTCTCTAAAATAAATAAAAATATTTAAAAAATTAAAAGATTAAAAGAATCTAATAAAAGGTATATAGTCTCTTACCAGGAAAAACAAAATCCTCATATGCTTGTATAAAGAAATCAAAATTTCTACTGATTTAGAGTCCACGAAGCCAAGAATCAAGTTTAAGAAGGTCTGTAATAGCAGAATTTGTAACTACAAGGTAACATTTGAATAACAATATTCAACAAAACCCGAGGAAGTGTATATTCAATATGACTTTTCAAATCAAGTCTGATGGGTCAGCATATTTCCTGATTTTATTAAACTGTCTGAAACCATAGGAGCAGGGAGATATTTGAAAATTTTAAAACATGTTACTTAAATCAGAAAAAATAAACACAAAAACATTTTTGATATTTACTATTACACAGCTTTTCAAAGAATAAAGTTATTTATCTAATCCAGTGGGGTTCGTTAATACATCTTGTTGGTACACTCACAGAAATAAACCACATACAGGGCTAGTAAGTTATTTTTCACCTGCAACTCTCCTACCTATTTTAAAACCAGTCTGTTCACTGAAATCACTGATCACCTAGTTCTTTAAAAGTTAGAGGAAAGTGATTCATTTTATTGGGTAATTAATTAAATGAGAACATGTCCATTCAAAGAAGGTACAACCATACACGGATCCTAACTTTGAAAATAATTAAAATTAAAACAATTTTCATTATTTTTGGCCAACATTCTATCTTCAATCTCAAGGCTATACCTAAGAAATGGTGAGTGCAACTTTTTTACCTCTTCCCTACCTGCCTTCACCTTTGTCTAACACGTAGCCTTGATCTCTCAATCGGCTGTTCCTAAAATTTCCAGTTGCTAGCACATCCTGCTATAATGATGGCATGATGACTCACATTCTCACCACACCCCTACTTCCATTATTCACTGTTAACACCTCTTACAAGTTGCAGCCTATCAGGATGGGGAAGGGGGAGGTGGTGTGAACAGTATGACAGGCCTCAGGGTGTTTTCAATATTGCAAGCTGTTGTGAGATCGAGTTAGTGGGTCATGACTACCTTTTCAGTTTGAAGACTTTTCTTGGGGGGAGGGGAGTTTAAATGACACAAAATACAAAACAGTAGTAGAAGAGGAAACGTCAGAGTGCGTGACAAATTACAAGGGTAAGTTTTTATTCAGATGTGTCTGGGTGGTCAGGGTTTTAATATAAAAGCTATTTTAAAATGTAGGTCTCAGTTTAAACACAATTTTAAAACTTTAGGTTGGAAACCTATGCTCTAGTTCCATCAGGGTGCTTGGATATTGTACTACTTACGTCTTCCTTCTCTGAGTTTCACCTCACATCTGCCTCATAACCGTGTTATAAATTAAAAAGGTGTCCTGTGATACAAAAATCAATGTATTTCTGCGTGTATTCTATATGTATTTCTATACATGAATAAGAAACTATCAGAAAGAGAAATCAGAAAACAATTCCATTTATAATTGCATCAAAAAATACCTAGGAATAAATTTAACCAAGGGAAGATCTGTACACCGAAAACTAAAAGACATTAATGAAAGAAACTGAAGACACAAATAAGTAGAAAGACACTCCATGCTCATAGATTAGAAGAATTAATATTTTTAAAATGTCCATATACTCAAAGCAATCTATAGATTCGATGTCATCTCTATCAAAATTCCAGCGGCATATTTCACAGAAACATAACAATTTTAAAATTTCTCTGGAACCAGGAAAGATCCAATACCCAAAGCAATCTTGAGAGGGAAGAACAAAGCTGGAGGCATCACTCTCTGACTTCAAACTATATTGCAAAGCCAAATTAATCGAATCAGTATGGTAGTAGCATTAAAAAACAGACATGTAGATCAGTGGAACAGAATAGAAAAGTCAGAAATAAATCCATGCATATATGGTCAATTAATTTACAACAAAGGAGCCAGGACTGTATATCCTGGAGGGAAAGGGCAATTTCTTCAATAAAGGAGGATGGGAAAACTGGAAGGCCATGTGCAAAAGAATGAAACTGGACCACTATCTTACACCATACACAAAAATTAACTCGAAATGGATGAAAGACTTGAACATAAGATATGAAACCATAAAACTCCTAGAAGAAAACATAGGTGGTAAGCTCCTTGACATTGGTCTTGGTGGTGATTGTTTTTGGATTTGACATCAAAAAACAAAGACAAAAAAAAGGAAAAATAAACAAGACTACATCACACTAAAAAACTTCTGCACAGCAAAGGAAAATCATCAACAAAATGAAAAGGCAATATATTGAATGAGAGAAAATACTTGCAAATCATATGTCTTATAAAGGGTTAATGTCTAAAATATATAAAGAACTCATATAACGCAATAGCAAAAAACCCCAAACAATCCAATTAAAAAATGGGCAGAGGATCTGAATTGACCTTTTTCCAAAGAAGACATACAAATGACCAACAGGTACATGAAAAGGTGTTCTACGCCACTAATCATCAGGGAAATGCAAATCAAAATCACAATGAGATATCACTTCACACCTGTTAGAGTGGCTCTTATCAAAAAGATAAGAAATAAGTGTTGGCAAGGATGTGGAGAAAAGGGAACTCTTGTGCAACTGTTGGTGGCAATGTAAACTGGTGCAACCACAATGGAAGATGAAGGTTCTTCAAATAATTAAATTAAAATTAAAAATTAAAACTACTAGACAATCCAGCAATTTCACTCCTGGTTGTTTATCTGAATAAAATGAAAACACTAATTTGAAAACATAACATGCACCCCTATGTTCACTGCAGCATTATCTACAATAGCCAGTAATGGAAACCACCTAAATGGCCACTGATGGATGAAGGGCTAAAGAAAATGTAGTACATGTACACAATGGAATATTATTCAGCCACAATAATGAAATCTTGCCATTGGGCACAATATGGCACTTGAGGGCATTATGTTAAGTGAAATAAGTCAGGCAGAAAAAGATAAATATCGTATGATCTCACTTATTTGTGGAATCTAAAACAAAACACAATGAAACAAAAACAAAACAAAAATACCAAGCTCATGGATATAAGAGAACAGATTGATGCCTGAGGCAGGGAGTGTAGGAGGGGGCAAAGTAGGTAAAGGGGGTCAAAACGTACAAATTTCATTATAAAATGATGACATTATTCATTATAAAATAAATGAGCCATGAGGATGTACCATACAGCATAGTGACCATAGTTGGTACCATACTGCATGTTTGAAAGTACCTAAGTGAGTGGATCTTGAAAGTCCTCACCCCAAGAAACAAATTTTGCAAGTGAAACAAACACAATGTTATGTGAATTATACCATAATAAAAACTAGTGTCCTGTGAGTACTATTTTAAATACCCAAGAAAAAGTTACTTTCCTTAGATAATGCAAAAACAAAAAACAAACCCCCAAACAAAACATAAAAACAAAAAACAAAATCAAATAACGCTATTCTTACTTGAAATAACAATTCATGTCTACCTGTTCACCTTCACGCAAGTCACTCTGGTTGGACATACTCATTCCAGAAATGGTCCACTCTGATCATATTTTGAACTTACTTTCTAACATTTTAAGTTTCTGTGTCTTTTGGATCCCATGTTTCCAGCCTGACAATTGTTAGTTGCCTACAACCCCTAAGTAGCTTCATAAATTATATTGGAAAAAAAAATCCTTCCCTATGTATCTCATAATTTTGAATTGTTTTCCTGGGTTTTTCATTATCAATGATTACCCAATGCTACCAAATTTCCTTTGAAGACATTTAGCTTTCTACCTTACTAGTTCTCCTAACTCTCTAATTTTTCACTCTTAGAAATGAATGTTTTATTTTAACAGGTTCCTACAGCACTGTTCCAGTTACAGTACTTTTCTCTGACAGCTCTGGAACAATCAGGGGCTGAAGTCTGTCTTTCAAACCAACGTCCCACAAAATTCAATCAAAGTCACAATGGCCACTGCAATATGCTTTCAAAGTCCACAGACAAATGTGGCTCATGCTTAGTCATTTGGCCCAGCCAAATAAAACAATCAGTCCTGAAGGCTTTAAAAGTCTGCATTCCAGGATGAAGATTCAGAGACCTATTTTTCTTGATATCTTTGGAAACTGATTTTTTTTTGAATACAGAATTCACTTGAAAGACAATATAGTTTTTCTTCCCAGTTATTCCCAGTTATTTACTTTCAACATTGAATTGGACTTTTTAACATTTAGAATTTACTTTAAAATACTTTAAAATAAAAAAAAAAACAGTGTCTCACCAAAAAAAGTGTTCAAGTAGGTATGGTGCTTAGATGAAGTCTATGTCAAAGTACATTGGAAGTAATAAGTTTAATAACTCCACAGCAATTCTATCTACTTATCGCCTAGTCCAAAATCTGTGGAGTCATCTTGACTCCCTATTTCCTCTCATAACCATGTCTAATGTGTCATGAAATCCTCTTGGTTCTCTTTCAAAATATACTCAGGTTCCAGCCACCTCCATCTCCACTCCACTCCACTATCATTACTTCTCAACAAGATTACTGCAGAAACCCCTGTCGGATCTCCCTATGTTCACCCTTACCTTGTGGTAGTCTGTTCTCAACACAGTAAGTAAGCATTGTGATCCTCTGAAACCTCAGACAGATCATACCACTTTTCCACTCAAAACTCTGGAAGGGCTAGCCGCTTCACCCAAAGTAAAGCCTAACTCCTACATTCGCTGGCTCCTTGTAAACTCTCGAACTTCCTCTCCTATAGCTCTCATTTTCATTCACTTCACTCCAGCTACACTGGCGTTCTTACTGTTCTTCCAACCCACCAGGCATGAGCCAGCGGCAGGACCTTTGAACTTGGTGGAATGCTCTTCCCCTAGACATCTCCATGGCTATCCCTTCTTTCACTCTCTTAAAGAGGTCTACCCACTCTGACTACCTAATAACAACTGTAACTTTCCTTCTCCTCCTCAATCTGGTCTTGTTTATTTCACCGGATGTTTCCTTTTTTCATAGCTATTTATCACCTTCTAACACATTAAATACATTCTTTACTTATTATGTTAGTCATTTATTGTCTGTTTCCTTCTGTAAGAACATAAGGTCTGTAAGACATGGGATCTCTGTCTCTTTGTTCAAAAGGGAAATTTCTATTTATGTATTTAGGTTAGGTTAAGAAGATTCCCGAGTATTTTCCAGAGGTACAAGAATTAACACTTGTAAATTGGTTCCAATTTTTTTTTTTAAATGTGTTCTCTAATCTGATCCCACTATTTTCTGGATAGAAATTTCCATATCAAATTATTTTATAAATCTCACTTAGTTTTATTAGGCATATGATAAGGAGCAATGTATCGACAGCCATTTTGCAGATGTGGGATGGAAATGGACAGATCAACACCCAAAGCTTTCCAAGTCCCTTAGAGAAAAGAAAGCACTGTCTAAGCAGGCTTTTCTTGCTTTGTTGTAAATAATCCTAAAACAGATGGCCAAAAGCTAAATGCTAAGTCTGCTGCCATGGAAACCACTATCACAGTGGCCCATTCTAGAGCCCTACCTATAAGATAAATGTTTGTCTTCCTATTGTTACAATCTGAACCTACTAACTTTCACTCCAAGTCCTACTAGAAGTTATTTTATACATATCAGCCTCACAAAAAAGTCTGAGACTAGTTCATACATACTATCACCCTAACATAGCCAAAGTCCAGCAATGTACAGAGAAAGCGTTTTAAATAATTCTTTCTTCATTCAAGTTGTATCTTTATTATATATAAATTCATGTATCTTACCTTAATATTGCAAGCCTGCTCCATCAATCTTCGGGCATTTTCCTCAGCCCTGTATCGTTTTGGAAGCTGAACTCTGAAAAACTTTAAAGCACCTTCAAAATCAGCCTGCAGAAGATCTTCCTTTGAGGTCTGCAAAATAATTCCGAGAATTATCATTACATTTTAGCCTGCACTCAGGACAAATACATTGAAAAATGAATTTCTGTTTTCCTGAATGCACATTTGTAGCTAAGATCTAACTTAGTTCCGTAAGTTTTTAGGAACATATTTCTAGCCCCTTTACTATTTGCTGAAATAAGTCACCATGAATCCTAGACACAATATAAGAATTAACAGGCGGGGCGCCTGGGTGGCGCAGTCGGTTAAGCGTCCGACTTCAGCCAGGTCACGATCTCGCGGTCCGTGAGTTCAAGCCCCGCGTCGGGCTCTGGGCGGATGGCTCAGAGCCTGGAGCCTGTTTCCGATTCTGTGTCTCCCTCTCTCTCTGCCCCTCCCCTGTTCATGCTCTGTCTCTCTCTGTCCCAAAAATAAATAAACGTTGAAAAAAAAAATTAAAAAAAAAAAAAAAAGAATTAACAGGCTAACATATTTAATTTATATAACCTAAAGATTAGAATGGTGGATCCCAGCAAAGCTAACCAAGTTATAGCTCTGAGAAGGAAAAGTGCAAGAAAAGCAAAAAATGTGTAACTCTGATCTATGACTTTAGTTTGCTGGATATTTTAAGGGTATTATTAGAAACCTGGCTTGGGGTGCCCGGGTGGTGGGTTACTCAGTCAGTTAAGTGACTGACTCGGGCATGATCTCATGGTTTGTGAGCTCAAGCCCAGTGTCAGGCTCTGTGCTGACAGTGCAGAGCTTGCTTGGGATTCTGTCTCCCTCTCTCTCAAAATAAATAAATAAACTTAAATTTTTTTTTCAAAAAAAGACAAAAAAAAAAAAAAAGAAACCTGGCTGAAGATATAGAGAAGGTAAAGTATATTAGAATTACATAAGGAACACCTAATGGGAGGACTTTTCAACTAATGACAACAACAGTTCAAGAAAATAAGAAATTGATCCCCCACCTTAAAAAATGCCATGAAAAAATAAATAAAACAAATCACTTAATGACTGAACTTCATATGAAAACTACTGTTTGCAAAATTTACTTCTTTAAGAAATAACCACTTAGAAATGAATATATGCATGCATGGAAAAAAGCCTGAAAGGACATAAAAGATTTCTCTGGATAGTGGGATCATGGTCCCCCCCCCCCCCTTATATATCACTGTATTTGTTGCAGTAAAGATTTTGTAATAAGAAAGACAATAAAGGGTGCCAGGCTGGCTCAGTCAGTAGAGCCTGTGACCCTTGATCTTGGGGTTGTGGGTTTAAGTTTCATGTTGGGTGTGGAGCCTACTTTAAAAAAAAATGAGGGGCACCTGGATGGCTCAGTCAGTGTAAGCATCTGACTTTGGCTTAGATCATGATCCTGTGGTTTGTGGGTTCAAGCCCCACATTGGACTCTGTGCTGACAGCTCAGAGCCTGGAGCCTGCTTCAGATCCTATGTCTCCCTCTCTTTCTGCCCCTCTTCTGCTC
The DNA here is from genome assembly GCF_022079265.1 of Lynx rufus. NCBI lineage: Eukaryota > Metazoa > Chordata > Mammalia > Carnivora > Felidae > Lynx > Lynx rufus. The sequence continues at coordinate 46,934,797 of NW_025814829.1, forward strand.
ATGCTCTGTGTCTCTCAGAAATAAACATTAAAAATTTTGTTTTAAAAATGAAAAAAAGCAATAAGTATTTTATTAAAAAACTGTCAGCAATCTTTGGCAAACACCATGATACAAATTATGGATTAAAGCAGACTAGGTACACAGAAGTAAGTCAAAGAGAAATAAGGTGTTTCAAGAGCCAGAAATTGTCAAAAACCTCAGTAATAAAATGAAAAACAACAAAACAAAACAAAAAAACGCAACCGAGATGTTTAGAAATCATAGAACTATGCACTAATTCAAAATATCACTTTATCTTGATTCAAATGTAGACCTGATCAACCTTAACAGCTGTACCAAAAGAGTATAAGGAAGTTGGAGAAATTCCTGCTGACAACAAGGCCCAAGTTGTCTTCACCACCCTGGTCCAAGCCATTGTCATCTCTTTGGTGAGCCATTACAGTAACTCCCTGAGTGGTCTCCCCATTTCCACTTTGGCTCCCCATAGCCCACTTTCCCTATCATAGCCAGACGATACCCTTTAACATCATGTGGTTCTTCTGTATAAAGCCGTCCAGCGGTTCTACTGTGCTCAGAATAAAATCCAGTATCATTACCACTGCCTGCAAGACCTTTCATGATCTGGAGCCCCTGCTTCCCCTCCAACCTCATCTGGAACCACGTCCCCCTCCTGTTCTCAAGCTCCAGGCACACTGGCCTTGTTTCGTTTTTTTGTACACATCAAGTTCATTGCTGAACGCAACCGCCCTTACTGTTCCCTCTGCCTGGAATCATCTTTCCCCAGATCTTCATAAGGAGAGCAACTTTCTGTGATTTAGATTTTAGCTCAAGTGGAAGATCAGAGTGAGGCCTCTTCTAAGCACTTAAATTCTCCCCCTCACACCCCAGCCCATCAAGTAATTTTCCACCAACTAATTTTTCTGTTTTACATCTCTTTCCGCCTAAGGAAAGGGGCCTTGTCTGTCTTGTTCTTTGCTGTGTTCACAGTGATAAAACTATTAACTGGAATATAGAAGGTTCTCAATTAAAATTTACTGAATGAATTTCTGCTTTCATCTCCCCTCCCTTTTAAACAGAATCATATGAAATAAAAGAATATATTAATTCATCCACCAGGCATTTTCACAAGGGTACTAGGTTGCTTCAGCTTTACATCCAAACTAGTAGTCAGAAAGTAGAGCTAGGCTAATATTGGCAGTGGAAAAAACAAGCCTCAGTACCTCTCAGATTTATTTCCTCCCTCACGGACACTCAAACACGATGGCAGTAAGTGGTAGAGAGAATGTTTATCATGATAGAGTGTTATCAACTCACCCTAACTTATTTGGAAAAGACAGTTATCGGGAACTTCAGCCTAAAAGAGGCCTTCTCTGACTAAGATATCAATTGCTCAATTATTGGGAAAAGCATCCAGCTACCAGATAAACTGGACACACTATATCCTTAGTCTTCCTTTTTCATCTGTAATACTGGGTCTGATGATCAGCTCTCTGGTGATCATCAGGAAAATTCAAGACAGGCTGCTTCTAGAGTTTGTAGGGAAACAGGATTAGCAGCTTTCCTCAGAACCCCAAAGCTTCTGAGGGCATCGCTTGATTTTCAGTGCAACTAACCTCTAGTTCCCTGGCAACAGATGCCCCCAATGGTGGTGTGGTTCCTTGTCTGCAGGCAGGAGCATGATTACCTAATTTTCTCATGCTGCCCCAGGCCTAATTTCAAGTCCAGTCTTGGAGTTCATGTGAAAGCAGAAAGATGAGGCCTCAAGATGAACAATCATACAGCCTGTGACATGTGACCTCTGGTCAGACATGCCATGTAGAAACAGACGCTGTTGGAAGGAGGCTATACTCTGGGGCGGGGGGGTGGGGGGGGGGAGGGGCGTGTAGCCAGAAGATCTCCATCTGGGTGGGGCTGAGTCTCAGGAAACCAGAATTCAGAGGGCCCTATGACTGTCCTTTCCAAGACACTGCTGGGGTCAGGGATGCTGTGAATCCCATGGCTTGGCCACCTCTGTTAAGCCCCATTGGAGAGGAGCTCTCACAATCACGGAGCAGAAAGACTCAAGCAGACACATGTGTGGAAACTGCGTATTATTCAGTCCCTTAATCCCAGCCTCTAGAAGGTAGTTGGCAATTAAAGGTACAAACAAGGCTGCAAAGGATGAAATAAATTCTGACGCCAACTCTGACTAACTCACGGTGCGGCCTCTGTCTCTCCTGTCCTACTTCAAAAAGGGAGCATCTTTAACCTCGAGTATTTGAGAAGGAAATGAGTTAGGTCATATGAGTGCATTTTGTGAACCCAAAACAAATATAAGATATGAGAGTTTGGAAGGCTGCCTCTGTGTTGCTCAGGTATGTTCAGCTACTGATATTTTAGTGGCTAAAAACAGTACCCTCCTCTCACTGACATTTTTAATTCCAGAAAGCAGGCAGTCTGGAAGTTATAAGAACTTATATTCTTGCCATGGACTGAAATAAAGCTAATTTCATTGTGAATTTTTAAAAAATATGGCATAAGACAGCCCCATGGGGTAAAAATCATGCCAGTAAGCAAAAAGGATATTAACAACATGTGCCATTGCCCCAGGAAACAATCTGCAGTCCTACTTTGATTCCGATGGGCTTTTTCCTCTAAATTTCTATCTTTAAGAGACTTCCATAATCATTGTGTCACCTCCAAATACCTTCTTATGCTATACTCAGGTTGTAAATTTACAAGGGTAACTTTCCATTTTCTGAAGGCTGTATCTGAGAGGTTTTTCCCTCTACAGTTGAGGAATAGATACCTCTTGCTCTGCAAAAAATGTGGATGCCTCACTGAGAATGTATCAGAGTTGTTTTGTTTTCTAAACGCTTTTAAAAACTCTTGGATTGTTTACATACGTGTGTGTATATCTACCTGTATAGTAGGGGTTATACGTTTTTTATTGATTACATATTCACTTCCCCCCCACAAAAAATAAAAATTTTTTTAAAAGCCTAACACATCTCACTACCCAGAGATAAACATAATTAGCATTTGGTTACAGGGGTGCCTAGGTGGCTCAGTCAGTGAAGCATCTGACTCTTGATTTTGGCTCAGGTCAGGTCATGATCTCATGGTTCATGTGTTTGAGCCCTGCCTTGGGCTCCAGCCAGGAGCCTGCTTGGGATTCTCTCTCTTCCTCTCTCTCTGCCCCTCCCCTGCTCACACGTGCTAGCTCTCGCGCTCTCTCTCTCTCTCTCTCTCTCTCTCTCACACACACACACACACACACACACCCACACATTTAAAAAACCCAGTAGTGGTAATGGTGGTAAAACATTTAAAAAAACATTTTGTTACATTGCTTATTATCTTTTTTTTTTTTACCATCCCCACACACACACATCACATACATCTAACAAAATTTTAATCATATGGTACGTATGTTGAATATATATGCTTCACAAATGTCAAGTATTGCTGTAACAGTATTAGTCCAAACTATAAGTAGTGGTGCTTTTCATAAAACTAAAACATGACTTCACACATGCAAATTATTAATAAACTGGCTACAGAGATGTAAACTTAATTAATGGTTATGTTTACAATTGTATGAATGCTGTCTATCCTTACAATGAAGAGAAGCTTACCATATGATCTTGTGATAAGACCCAAGCTTTAAAAATGCACCCCGAAAAGGCAGACTAACATTTTAAGAACCAAACCAAATACTCAAAAGTAGGTAGGTAGGGCCAGCTTCTGGATACCATTATTCCTCTGTGCTCACTACATAGAATTCTGTCAGGCGAGAAGAACTGATTTAAAGGAAAGGCTGATCTTCAACTGGGAAATTCTTAGAGTTTTTCTATATTGCCTTCAGAAAGGTAGTGAGGGAAGAGTAGCATAATGAAAATGCAATTACTTTCTTGACATTATTTGTTAAGTAATGTTAGCCAGAAGGTAACGCAGACAAGAGTTAGGGAAATTTTAAGAAGCAAAGACGTGTTTTCTTCACTTGCAAGATCGAGTACTCAGGACACCTGGGTGGCTCAGTTGGTTAAGTGTCTGACTCTTGATGTTGGCTCAGGTTGTGATCTCGTGGTTCATAGCGATCCTATGCGATGATGGCGCAGAGCCTGCTTAGGATTCTCTCCCTCCCTTTGCCCTTCCCCTGCTCTCTCTCTCTCTCAAAAATAAATAAATAAACTTAAAAAAACCACAGAGAACCTTACCAGCTTTTAAATAAGAATAAATAACTTTTGAAAACTAGTGGTTCTCTTGATACTCATCTTTTGCTCCCCAAACTTTCTGTCAAATTCTCTTAAGTGATGATACAAAACATGTTTATCAATTATACCTCCAAAGGACTATTATTTCATTCTTCATTTGAATAGAATTATATATAAAGATTACTAGAACAACTGAAAACATTTCAAGTCCTACTTCTATTTCCTTTCAAGTAGGTAAAGAGAAATATCCAGAGGGAAAAAGGAAGTAGGATTTTTAAAGCAGGTTGTTAATTTAGGTATCCTTCCTACTTCCCCCAGTAAAATGAAGTAAGCAAGTTCCCAGGCATATAATAGACACCAGCATAGATTTGTTCCATAAATTCGTAAAAGCTCTACTTTAAGCACACCCAGTATTAACCAGTCATAATTAATAAAATGCAAATTAGAGAGTACATTTCTACTTATTTTGACATAAAAATTGATTTTTACACTTTGAAGGGCATCAGAGGTATGCATGGCAACTTTTATATTGGGGTCTTTAAATTTTAAGAGTTGTAATCTCTCTTGAACGAGCAATCCTTGCAGCAGTTAAAAAAAAAAAGTAAAAATGGGAGACATACTTGCTTCTGTTTTTCATTTCAGCATCAATGCTCCTTTGGATTCACTATGTACAGTGCCCAGGGTATCAGTACTGAAACCATAGCCAAGACTGATATTAATTTATAATGATGTGATCATAACTTTCCACAACATGTAACAGCAAATGAAATCAAAAGAGAAGAAAGGGAAATTCTGAACATGAGTAGAAGAAACTTTTCCCTTTTCTTCAAATTTCACACACTTACAGAGTATGGACCCTAGCTATGTGTCACTGCTGATACCATTTTGAGTGTGTTTTTCCCACTGAAAAATTCAGCGCAAGAGTATCACATGTCAAAGTGATTTTTTTTTTTTTTTTTTTTTTTTAAGGAGGCAGGGTGGGTGGAAAGGAACAGTTCTAACATTTGGGTGTTAGCTCCTGATGCTTCTATTCCAAACCTCTCACGATTCGTGGATGATAAATCTTTCTTCAAGGGCCTCTAAGAAGCAGCCCTTCTAGGTTTGATTTTTTTAGGGGGTTATTTAAAAAAAATCTAGGAATGGTTCTCTTTCTCACCTTCATTATTTTCACCACAAATGGCTTTTTCTTCCTTTAGTTATAGTGTCTAACAGGATTTCTATTCAGTGGAGACATATTTTTGGAAGTCTGAGAATCATTTGGAAGCACAGGCCTTAGAAGAGGGAAACATTACTTAGCTGGTATCTAGGATACCTGTATCTTTTGCTTTGGTATTTTAATTTCACCAAAGAAACGTGTGTTTGGTGAGTCTGTGCACAGAATTTATGCCTTGTGGTAATATCTAAAATGAAGCACTTGTACCTGCTTTATTAAAGGTATTATTTATTAAAGGTAAATTATTATTAAGTTGTTCTTTACTAGGCGTATCTTTGAAGGGCAAGAAGCCAAAATTTCAAATGTAACTTAAATAAAAACTTGAAAAAAAATGTTTTCAAATGTGTCTGGTGTTCAGGCAGTTTGGTGGTCCCTCTGCGAATCAGGGGACAATGAATAGGCTCTAAGTCTAAATCCACAGCATTGTCTTGGTAAATCTTCATTAATTTGATCAGTTCATCACAACAATTAACTTACAGGAAAAAAAAAAAACTACTGGGATCTTTAAAGTAAAATAACATATTTGCATGTGTTTAACCTCTACACCTTCATGTCTGAAACATAGCTAAAAACTGAAACTTCAGTGCCTGCCCTCTTGAGTGGTAATGGAAAGGACTGCACGTGGCAGGATTCCTCTTAGGACCACCCTGTGCAGATTAGCCATCGATCCCACATCATTAGCCAGTCCAATAACACAAGGCTGAACAACTGTACTTCCTCCTGGTACACACTAAACTTTAAGCAGTAACTCATTGGAGAACTGATCCCAATTCACAGCCATATTAAAGGGCATGTGATTTTCCCAAACTGGAAAGTACCCCAGTTCTATCATTATGTACAATCTTTTATGTACAATATTGTACGACAAAGTCAGAGATTGCCAAATGACCCTCTGGACAACTCAGTAAATACTTTTCACATGTAATGTCAATGGCACCATTACCTATGTTTTGGCATGTGAGAGCCCAAAACAACCCGTGGGATGTACTACTACCTTGGATACCTAATGGGGCAACCAAGCTGACTCTGTATGGTCGCAACACACAGATACACGTGACTTCCGCAACATCTGAAGCTTGTGAACCCATTCTTTGTGGATTTAATTGCCGATAACTTGTTTTAAACTAGAGGCAGTTTAAATTGAACCCTAATGCAGATTTAAGTATGAGAGACAGCCTTAGTTATAAATTTATGTTTTCCTTCAAAGCACTCAAAGTATAAGGTGCCAAAGAAAGGCAGTAGGAGATTACTGGAAAGTTAACAGTGGAGCCCTGGAATCACAAAGTTAGGGAGTCTTTAAGAATCTGAAAATATATTAGACCAAAACTGACTCTTCAAAGGGATGTACTTGTTGAAATACATTTTCGCACTTAATAGCATCAAAGCTCTTGAATAAAATGCTTTTTATTTCACTTAAAAAATTCCTTTCCAATGGAATCATAAATCTTCAGTTTTCTCTTCTATTAAGAAAAACGTGATTCAGGGAAACAAAATTTAAGTAAGCACTGATGACCTCACTTGGGCATGAAAACATATGTATTGGGTTCTTTCTATTTCTCTCGTGAATGGCAAGGAAACGATTTCTCAAAAATACCAACCCCCCCAAATTGTATGCTGGTCACTGCTTCTAACTTCATCTTGCAATGACTAACAGACTTTCTTCGGGGTGAAAAATCCCTCACGTACACAGCTACCTAAAATGCTGTTATGATTATACAAGAGAGAAAATATTTGCATGCAAATACATACATGAACACTGAATTGGTAATTGCAACGATAATATAAACAGAGATGAACTAGACTGAAGAGGAGTATGTGAGAGAAAAGTGTGAACATTGTACTTTTGAAAAGAATCACATATGACAGAACCATAATGAAAGAACAGTCTGGAATGGTGTTAAAGTCCATTGTATAAAATAGACAAAGCTTAATGATTCTTGTTCAATTACCAAATAATGGTATAGGACTACTGTAGACCAATTATATTATAGAACAGTTGCTAGGTATAGTTCTCAAACCACTAAAAAGAAACCCTGCACCAGCGATTGTGGGTATTTAATTTTAACCCTTGGTAGGAAGTGAGGAAGGATGAGTGATTTTTCTCTTGTTCAGGAAATCAAAAAAACAGGCAAGCCAGACTTCCCAGATTCATAGCACAGACCCAATAGCTTTAAGCTGCTTCATAGATACACAGTTCAAACATTCCAGGAGAGAAATTTTCAATTTTCTACCCCTGGATTTTTAGGGGGTAAAATTCTGTATCCAAAAAATAAATAAATAAATAAATAAATAAATAAATAAATAAATAAATAAATAAATAAATAAATAATAAACAAACAGATAGGTAAATAAATAGATAAATAAAATAAAAATCAAACTGGCAATCAAATGGTGAGGTTAGAATGCAAACCACAGTAGTCTAGATAAGTAGCAATAATGTCTGTTGTGAAATTTAACCCTTTGGAGACGTAAATAACAGAATGCCTAAATCAAGCACTTGGGTATTCTGCTTTATTGCGGAGTCTAGGCAGCCAGAAAACATTTTTTTTTCCCCTGCCACAGAGATAATGCCACTAATGTGGCCCTGGGCTCTTAGAAAAGAGCCATATCCCCTCTAGCCAATTAAGGAGTGGCATGGACCAGGCTCAGCTAGAGCCCCACGACAGTGGCCACTCAGCACTTCCTTCTTGGTAGAGTGCGTAAGAGGAGAAGAAAACAGGAGACTGCAAGCCTCTTTTAGGGATACAGGAATTCTCCCAGAGGGTGGCAGATTCCCTATAAATGAAGTTCAATGAAAAACAGTCTCACCGCCAGAAGCCGAGGCACAAACAGACGATGCCCCATCCCCAGAAGTTCCAGCACTCGACATGCATACTCATTCACCAGCTTGCTCCTCTCGTCGTGCATGTCCTGGGACTTTTTGACAGGAGGTGTGAGCTTAGCAGCTGGGGCTGGGCAGGGCACCCCTTCTTCCATGAGCAGTAAGTAGGTATCCAGAATGAGAAAGCTGGATCTCTTATCCACAATTTTGAGAACTGCAGTGGGAGGGGAGGCAGGCTTAGGTCTCCCCAGGAGCACCAGCCAGTCTCTGGTGGGAATTGTCAGCTAATGTCTCCACAGGAAGAACATTTTGGCTAAATTATCCACTGTGCCAGAGCCCCAAAGTAGACTGGAAAACGAAATCAAACACGGATCTAAATAAAAACCGGCAGAAGCAATCGAATGCAAGAAAATGGCCAAGAGCGATGCAGCAGAGTTCAGATACATGTGTTAAAATGTACAGGCTGCTCGGAAGGGTCTAGCGTGTGTGTGCGTGTGCCGTGTGTGTGTGCGTGAGTGTGCGCGCGCGCGTGTGTCTGTGTGTCTGAGCAGACAGCAGCAGCAGTGGCCGGGAAGCCAGGGCAGTTGTGAAGCTGCAAGGAGAAAAGGATGAGCTCATTGCAATCCCCGATTCGTGACAAGCAGCGCTGCTGCCGCCACTGCCTCCGCTGCTGCCGCCGCCGCCGCTGCCGCTGCCGCCTCTCGCTGTGAATCAGTAATGAAGGGGTAGGGAGGGGAGGGGAGGGGAGGGGAGAGGAGGAGGTAGGTGAATGAGCATGCAGAGTGCGTCTCGGGGGAGAATGCTGTAATAAGAAGCCAATGGCGAGCCGTTGGACAGATGTGCTTCCCCCTCCCAGTCCACCTTCAATCAGTGTTAGTCTGACAGCTTCTGCTGTTGAATCCTAAAGCCAAAGGCAGATGAACCAGCTTCTCTTAGCATGTGAAGCTCACAGAGAAACCAGACCGCCCGCCAGCCACAAGGCTGACCTTTATTCACTCTTGCTTTCTAATAACAGTAACACATACAAGTCGGATTTTATGCTGCGTATTTAAAGTGGGATTTTCCAGCCCTTGTTAGAGGACTGAAATCCCCACAGAAGAGGGGTCTGGGGCAAAATGCTACAGTATGCAAGAGAGCAAAGACTGGGCTTCCAAGAAACGACACACCCTCAAGTTGCAGTGTTTACGCAATAATACCGACTTTTTGCAAGGCTAGAATGTGAGGTATTTCGGCATTCAGGGGAAGCCACAATTAAAAGTAAGATTTTTATAAACATTCAGTATGATACTACATAAAGACCTCCAACATAATAATGAGAGTATACATCTAAGGAATCACTAAAGTTGGGATTCTCAAGCAGTAATAACTTTTTTAAGCCACAGACCTTGATAAACATTCAGGTAATAGCTCAAAATGTTATTTTGCTACTCTCTGGTCAAATTAATCCTTCCCTACTAATAACAACTGAGAATTGTCCATAGTTTTAAATTTTACAATCTTAGTAGGTGTGATTTTAATTCCCTTGATGTGAATAATAGTCACAGTCAAATGAAGGCAAAAAGACAAGATCACCTTTAGGAGCAGTTTCTAAACTTGAGCTAACAATGAACTCATGTATATTGAGAATCCTGGTGCTGTAGTTCTGTAGCTGCTCCCCTGAATCTCAGAGCAGTTTCTCCACTGAAGTTATAGCATGATACAGGGTAACAGGGCTAAGAGAGCCCAGGTGGTTCCTTCTGAGTCTTAGTTTCCTGCTCTGACAAATAACAGTTACAGAGAATCATATTTACCAGCATATCTCTAGGATCTCGGTTAAAGACATAGATTAATTACCAAATTCGGCTTAAAGGGAAATATTGCCTCCTTTAAAGAATATTGTTGAGTTCCTTTTTTTAAAACTCAATAAAAACAAAACATTTTTTTTGTTAAACATCTTGAGTATTAATGAACAAAATATCTTTTTTTTAAAAAAATTTTTTTTTCAACGTTTATTTATTTTTGGGACAGAGAGAGACAGAGCATGAACGGGGGAGGGGCAGAGAGAGAGGGAGACACAGAATCGGAAACAGGCTCCAGGCTCTGAGCCATCAGCCCAGAGCCTGACGCGGGGCTCGAACTCCCGGACCGCGAGATCGTGACCTGGCTGAAGTCGGACGCTTAACCGACTGCGCCACCCAGGCGCCCCAAATGAACAAAATATCTTAAATAAGATACTTATATATTGTTGTCAAGCTTTTTATTTCTTCTGAAAATGCTTTCTTTTAAAATTTTTTTTAAATGTTTATTTATATTTGAGAGAGAGAGAGACAGAGACAGAACACGAATGGGGGAGGGGCAGAGAGAGAGGGAGACAGAATCTGAAGCAAGCTTCAGGCTCTGAGCTGTCAGCAGAGCCTGACACAGGACTCGAACCCACAAGCTGTGAGATCATGACCTGAGCCGAAGTTGAACATTTAACCGACTGAGCCACCCAGGCACCCCTGAAAATGCTTTCTTAAAAAACTAAAGATTTTAATGGAAAGTGATCAAAACCATTAGAATATGACATATAAATAAATAAATTTCAGATCCCTAAGGTTTTGGATAAATGTCTGATGGGCTACCCAGGGTGGGGTAGGTTCAGTTGGAAGGGGGAGGCTGTAAGGATGAGGGCAGGGGTTCTGGGCCTTTCACAGCCTACCCCTACACACACACACACACACACACACACACACACACACACACATACACACACACACACACCCTCTGCAGGGAACAGTTCCATTTTTATCTTGTTTACATACTGGAGTTCTGCATGAGGTTCTGTTTGAAAAGACTGTACCACTGCTATGGAAGTGTGAAAAGCACTGCCATGGAAGCTTCCTGTTTAAGAACAAGGGCACATTTTTACTTGCAAAGGAAGGGACAATTCAGTGACTCCTTTGCTTATAGGACTTTTTTTGGGTTGATTTTTTTTTTTTTTAAGATAGGGGAAATGCTTCCATGCAACTGACGTGGGTTCAGAGAACACTGGCAGAAGCATTTATTTTTTCTCATATAAACCAGAAACAAAGAATTTCTTGCCCAAATGGATTCTGGCAAGAAGTCAAAATTAATCCAAAGATTTCAGAACTATGGTTTGGCTCTGATGCTCACAAAAGAAGTTAAAACTCCATGCGCTAATATTAAATGCAATAACTAAAGTATGATATTTTATTAAAAAATTTTTTTTCAACGTTTTTTACTTATTTTTGGGACAGAGAGAGACAGAGCATGAATGGGGGAGGGGCAGAGAGAGAGGGAGACACAGAATCGGAAACAGGCTCCAGGCTCTGAGCCATCAGCCCAGAGCCTGATGCGGGGCTCGAACCCACGGACCGCGAGATCGTGATCTGGCTGAAGTCGGACGCTTAACCGACTGCGCCACCCAGGCGCCCCTAAAGTATGATATTTTAATGAGCAAACCAAAGCAAATACTTGGGCACATTTGAGAAACGTTACGTAAGAGGAATTATAAACAAGTTACCCTGTATTTCAGTTTTCCTAATCTCTCCATGATCCTCCCCCTCAAAAATACATTATCCTTGAGGAAGTGAAGGTGCTGGTGCAGCCCTGGGCTCTGAGTGGGCCCTGCCAGGAGAGCAGCAGGGGTCTTATGGGGAGACCGCGTGGGTCCAGAGCATACCTTCCCTGATGAGTCTGAGGAATGGGGGCCACACCAGAGCCCTGCAGAAGGCGTGGGGATTAAAGCACAGAGGAGCCTCGGGAAGAACAGGGAGAAGTGGGAGCAGGCCCAGCTGGCTATTCCTACCAGCCTCCAAACCAAGATGCTGAACAGAGGAGGCAGAGCCGGCACGATGGGGGATGGAGGCAGAGCTGCTGACACGCAGAACTGAATCCAGGTCCTAGGGCTTCACAGGCCAGACTCTCAGTTAAGAGTCAGGATGAAGACAGAAAGAGAGCAACAGCACAGAGCAACCACGGCTCTGTTTCCATGCGCCCAGAACATGCTAAACTGGTGAGAAGGGCAAAGGCTGACGATATCAAATTCCCAGTGGGAAGATGTGGTACAGAAGGCCCTCCGGGCCCAGAAGGCGTCACCTACCTAGAAATGACCACACTGAGAGCTGTCTCATCTCTCTGCACGCCAGGCCAGGCCAGAATGTGCATAGGAATGAACACATCCCAGGTTGTAATGTCCCTCCTCGGCCTCTCATCGTCCTTTCGACATCGAGGTGAACCAGACATCTCAGAGACCCACTTATTCAGTTCTGTATACATGGGGACATCAGCCCAAGCCCAAGCCATCTTCCCATGTATCACTCTATGGAGAGTAAAGCACCCTATATAAACAGCGCTCCCTCCATCCCCCCCTGCCAAAGCATCACCTTTGCTTTCAAAATTTCCGTATTTTTTCAACCATGGTCCTGTTTTCAGGTTGTCCTTTGAGAATAAGCCATTGATCAATATCAGGTGAAATAACTCTTCTAGAACATAACTTGGTGAAATGGAAGAATGGATTCCAGGCATTTGTGAAGTCCTACAAGAGTGACTCATCTCAGTGAGCATTTTCTCTTCTCCCTCCCCAACTCCCCAAGTAATTTATTTATTGCTGATGAGGCTCAGAACAGCACACTTCTGAGAAATAAATGTTTCAGTTATAAAGTAGTCCAAAGATGAAACGAATGATAGAAAAAAAAAAAACCCTCTTGTAAATTAACCAGTTAATAATACATGACTTCTCAGATTTTTTCAACCATCACAAAGATTTTTTTTTTTAATATGTACAGGAAGATCAACAGCAAATTGAAGATAATATGGGAAACCTGGATGAATCATGCAATGAGGCAGTGAGAGAAAAGCAGACAGGACCAGGCAATGGTCCCAAAGCCAAGGTCTAAAGAAGAGAACGCCACTGTCTGGAGTGCTGGGATCAGGTGGATGGTGGTCCTAATTAAAGCCTTGTGCCGGAATGCTCTTCCTGAACTACTCTACTGTGTCATGATTGCTGGACATGTGCAGGACATAAATAGACTCCCACTGTAAAATGAAGACCATATTTGACTTAATTTATTACTTAATGTAATTAAGAACACTGAGTGCAAAGAAACATGCTAAGTAGTTACTTCAGGGGTTACAAAGGTGAAAAAGGAAATACTTTCCAATTTGCAAGAGCTTAAAATCAGAGAGGCATTCAAACATGGAGATAGAGCACAATGTGGACACCATGAAAGGAGGAACAACACTGTGTTACGATCTAGTCACATCTTTGTTATCCACGATGGATTCAGACAAAGTGGGCTCCTACTAGTGAGACTGGCCTGGACCTATAATCCAAGAGTATTGATAATTAAACGTATCTCTGAGAGTAAAACAGGACATTGCTTATTCCATTATCTTTTAGTCACATTTACTCGTCGAATGACATGGGTAAAATACTTCATGCTCTTTGAGTCTCTGTAAGATGTCCATGTCCTGTACCTAGCCAAGTTGCTCCAAAAACTAAGTTAATGTGTAGAAAGGAATCTCTCGTGGTGCCTAGCACAGGGTGGGTGCTAGATAACTAGTAATTCTCTTCATCTTTCCAGGAAGTCATGTAGAGGGGTAAAATGTATTGTGTTCACCTGGCTTAGGGTTTAGAAAGACAAAAAGGTCTCTGAATGTATTAACATTAGAAACAGAATTAGTACTGTTGCCTCTTCAGTTCGACACATTAGTAATTAGTAGGAAAGGACCCATGCTCTTCTCAACTTGGAAAGATAAAAAGGCAAAAGTGAACTCTCTAGTTATTTCTTTTTTGTTGGACAGACAAGTTTTTAAAGGATAAAGCCTCAATAATTTGGCAGGTTCCTAAGATCCAACAAATAGGTCAAATAAAGATAATGGAGTAAGTAGTATTGGTATCCTGGTAAACATGTAAAATCCTGCACAATGCACACTGCCATTCAAGTCTCGATTCTGCTCATGCTCTCCTACATGCTCCTGGAGGTAGAAAGATACACCAGATGCTGCCTCTAACTTTATGCATTATGCACGCTACTTGAAGAAAAAGCTAAAATGAAATGTAAGGAGACTGAGCACATAAGTTATATCACAGGGAAAGGAGTCTCATTATTTTGTAGCTGGAGAGCAAACACTGAAGAACTGGAGTACAGAATTAACTGACACCATGGTGGGTAGTTCGGGTAATAGTTTTATAGAAATTCAAAGGGGAAAAAAGGATTCCTATATAACATTATAGACTTACCTAGTGTTTAAGAATGGTCTAACCTCTTGTAAGACTTAAGGCATAACCATCTTATAACCATCGATAAAAACAAGGAGTTTTTGTTGTTGTTGTTGTTTCATAGAAGAGAGAACTTTCTCCCACCACAATTTAATAACATGCTGAGTAATCATGGTAGCATCATTATGACCTTACTACATATCCTTGTCCTCAGATTTTAACATAATGTCCTTATTAATGCAAGAACTTCTATGACTATAGACATTGAGGTTGGTCATTTTGCCTCTACTTCCTTACCTTTATTGACAATCATCTCAAAAGCCTGCTACCTATTTTATTACTGGATATTTGTTTAGAAAGGACTACTTGTGGTAAGCCAGAAATGTGAAATTTCTAGTCACGGGTTGTATATTCTACAATAACACAGAAGAAGTCTACTTTTCTTATGTGACATTAATTAAAATATTTGAAGACTGTCTTAATTTCCTTTTCTCCAAGATAACCATCCCTGCTATAAGCTGGTTTCTGGATCTTTCTAAAGTGTTCACAATCCTACCTCTTGGATGGGATTTTCTTGGACAGTGTCCTTCAGTACTTCACTACCCACACTGATAAGGATACTCTAGACATGATAACAGAATCACAAAATAATGTGCTGTTGTTAGACCCCAGAAAGCATCGAAGTCTAACATGTTTTTCCTATTAAGGATAAGACTTACGTTCCGTAAGTGACCTGTTTAATCATAAAACTTGCTTGAGGCAGAGCCAGTAAGCCAAGGTCCCAGAGCCCAGTTGCATGGTAGGGAACCTTGCCTTTTTGTTGTCTTTCAATTAATGTAGCCCACTTAACAACAACAACAAAAACACAACTATCTTATGAGGAAAACTGTGCTTCACTATTTTATTTCATCTGGAATTGATATCCTGCCTGCTATCTGGCATGAAAGAATCTAAGAATCTTGGATTTGAGTTGAGAGGGGCATCCAAAAGCCTGTCTTGAGGATAATCACTTCTGAACACACACTTATCATAATAAAGCACATCTGCTTTCTCAATTTTTAACCGAGAAGCACTCTCTTCTTCAATCAAACAGAGAGGCTGCATCCTTGGCAGATCAGCCACAGTGTCTCAAGAGCAGCTTTCTTGAAGCCATGTTAGTGATGTAGGCTTGAAAATGGAACGCTGGCTCTCAGTTCATTCATCCCCTTCCCTGGACAGTTTGTATAAGGCTCCTATTTATTTTCCAGGTAAGCAGAGGCATAAATGAATGTTAGCAAGGGCTGGGTTTATGTTAAATTGATCAGATTAAAATAATGATATATAGAATCTAGACTGTGCCTTGATTTCCTCCGCTGGATCAGCATTTTACTTTTTATTTTTATCTGTGTGTTAGTATGTGTGCATTGTCATGATTGTTAAAAATAACGAGGTGCTATATTCATCTTGGTAAGTTGTGCATTGCCTCTGCCTTCTTCCCATGCTCTATTAAATTTGCTATCTCTGGCATCTTCATGTTACATACAACGCTAAGTGTAGTTTAATAGCTGTCACTATGGAAAATAATATTTTCAGTGGAGTAGTTATATGGGTCAGCCCATGCATTAGCGAGTGAATTTGTTTCCATGAAATGAGTATGCCAAGATGGGGACATACAGGTTTTTTTGAAGACAAGTCCATGCTCTAAAATAACGATGGTGATAGGTTATACAAGCCTGGCCCTGGCCCCTGCCTCATGGCTTCCAATGGTTTCAGTACAATTTCAGGGGTAGCAAAATGGTGCGAATGGAGGTGAATTTTCCTCTGCGTTCACTAGAGGTGATCTGCTCCCTCTTCACCTCCCTTGAGAGTTCAGTCCCTGTATATACTCAGTACTGCCACAGGCTGTCACATGATGATAGCAACAAGTGAACAGGTATACAGAGGTCCTTCCTGCATGGTGGGCTCCTTTACCTGTGCCATACTGGTATTTGTCCCAAGCAGGGCCTAACCAAGTAACTTGTACACCACAAACTCTTGTGGATATTTAAATAACCAAAAGTATAAATAATAACAGTTATTATTTATATTTATACAATACCTGTAAAGGCTGTGAACTATGCTAAGCCCTTAGAGCATGCATTGCTGCATTTAATCCTAGCAACCAATTATGACCATTTCACGTAGGAGGCACCTGAGCTTAGAACAGTTCAGCGACTTGCTCAGGATCATGCTGCTAGTAAGTGGTAAGTCAACGCAACCATAGTTTGTGGATAACTACACCCCTGATCTATAAATGTTTAAAATAGAACTTGAGTTATTTGAAACAGTGAAGAAAGTAGAGTTAAACAGGCTTGATCCCAGAGGCTAATCAAATTAGTCCAGTGGAAACACCAGGATTTACAGTCATGTCACTGTGAGTATACTGAGGGACTAATGTGTCCGGGGTTCTAAAAGAAATGACAGAAAAAAACAGTAAAAACTTATGCTCAAAGAGCAGCATCTGTACCCTGGTGATCTTACCCATAACCTCCCTGCTGATTCTGAACAATACAGCTACAGGATCAGCCCTCTCTCCAGAGCTCCCACCTGTCTCTCTCCTTACTGGATATATGCAGCCTCACATGTGACTTAATCGTAGTGTTCAACGTCGTTCCTTCTTCCCCAGTGCAGCTCCTTGTCTTACATTTCCTATCCCAGCTGAGGGTGTTTGCTATCTGCCCAATTTATACAGTAGGCACCTGGGTGTCATCCCAGAGTCCTCCTTTACACCCTCCCCCACCTCTAAACCATCATTCAAGTCTAGTTGATTCAACCTCCTCACCATCTCTTACAACTATCCCCTCTTCTCCACTCCCATTTCTTCTGATTTGAGATCAGCCCTTGGTATGACAGGCTGGGATCTCCACCATCAGCAATACTCAAGACACTTGAATTTCCCTGCATGCCCCCGGCAACTCTGTGTCTCTAGGTCTCTGTTCCGGCTTTCTCTTCTTCTAGAACTGTGCTTCCCCTCTAATTCACTTACCTTTTCTTAATCTGACAGAATGCAACTCCTAGATTACCTCCTGCAGGAACCACCCTTCATTCTCGGAGTTGGGGCGCATGGCCCCGTTTGCCCCCCGACGTTTCCACCTATGCTGTCTCTCTCACAGCCATCTGCAGGCTTATACTTTAGTGAGTTGCCTTGAAATCAATGGTTAGGTCCCTCTCCTCTGCTAAGGCACTTAGAGACAGGTATCAGGTACCATCCTTCTTGTGCTGAAAACCAGCAGAAGCAGTTACCTGATGCATAATGGCTACCCCATAATTGTTCGTTAGAATGGCTCAGCCTTCAAAATGGATAAAATATGACTACTGTGTAAGAGAACGATAGATAAGCATTTCTCTGATTAGAGATATTGGTGCTTTAATATTTCTGAGCCTTTTAAATTTTTTTTTTCAACGTTTATTTATTTTTGGGACAGAGAGAGACAGAGCATGAACGGGGGAGGGGCAGAGAGAGAGGGAGACACAGAATCGGAAACAGGCTCCAGGCTCCGAGCCATCAGCCCAGAGCCTGACGCGGGGCTCGAACTCACGGACCGTGAGATCGTGACCTGGCTGAAGTCGGACGCTTAACCGACTGCGCACCCAGGCACCCCTCTCTGAGCCTTTTAAAATGTTCTTCCCTTCTGGAATGTTTTTCCTCCATCATTTTTTTTTCCCTTTAAAAATGTTAACAATCCTTCAAAATGTTATTGAAAGATCAAAAACTGAGATGTCAGACAGACCTGAATTTAAAACCAACATTTGATGTCCAGTAACTGTGTGACTTCAGGAAAAGTTCGCCTCCTTGAGTCTCACTTTTCATTGAGGAAATGAGGTTTAAAACAGTAATCTAATGGGACACCTGGGTGACTCAGTTGGTTAAGTGTCTGACTTTGGCTAAGGTCATGATCTCACCACTTGTGAGTTCAAGCCCTGCGTTGGGCTGTGTGCTGACAGCTCAGAGCCTAGAGCCTGCTTTAGATTCTGTGTCTCCCTCTCTCCCTGTCCCTCCCCTGCTTTTTCTCTGTCTCTCTCTGTCTCTCTCTCTCAAAATTAAATAAACATTAAAAAAACAGCAATCTTATGAAATTGCTAACATTATTAATGACTGTGACATTTCTAGCATGGAAAACTGGGATGATAGTGAAGATAATAACTGATAGGGAAAGCACTGGGGCACTGGAGCCAGGAAAGGGTGGAGGATGAATGGAGTTAGCAAGAAGTAAGTGGCCATCTGTTGGAGATTTCCACAGGCCATGGGAAATATGAATCTGGAGCCAAGAGATGGGTTTGGAAATCACTGGTGAAATATGGGAATGAATGAGGTATAAACCAGGGAAACTAGGAAGCCATAAAGAGACGTTCTTATAGTATGTCATGATATTCTTCTCAATTATGCCAGGTGCGGTTTAATAACTAGTTGTATAATATTATTGGGGAAATAATTGAGCCCACCAGACAGTAAGCTCCTTAAGGAAAGGTTGTGTATTTGCTTCACTCACCAACATGTTCCCCACGCCCAGTGGAGTGACTATGTCTACAGACAGCTCATCAATTACCGAGTTGATGAATGATTGAATCTTACCGATGGACTTTCTAGTCATTAGCTTGAAATTTGGTGATCTAAATAATTAGTAATGTGAGAATACAAATTCGTAGTAAAAATGTGCAGAGGTGGAGGTAAGAATAAAAACCTCACAAGTGCCTGTTGTGGGCCAGACATTGTGCCATCCACTTCTACGCACAGTTTTACCCCATTCCTATGATATGTTGCAATGAGACCATGCTAAAAGAAATGATTTGTTCATGTGTTGCAAAATCAGTCCGCCTGATTTCTATAACACCTTTGGTTTCCCACTTTCCACCAGCCTTCCAAATCCAATTTATCTGTAAGTCCTGTCAGCTCTATCTACAAAATTATCTGAATTTGTCCTCTCTTTCCATCTTCGCCGTTATCACCTTAGTCCAAGCTACCATCCTATCCTGCTTGGACTTTCTGAAATAACGTCTTCCCAGTCTCCATGCTTCTATTCTCGCTTCTTTTCAAGTCACATTCTACACACCAGATCTCCTCAATCCAAACGTCTTAAAACCATAAATCAGTAAAATTTCTCCATGCTTAGAACTTATACTGGCTTCCCCTTAAACCCAAATGCCAATACTTTGCTACTGTTTGTATGACTCTACTGCTCTGGCCCTTGCGTAGCTCTCTAACCACATCTCCTTCCTCTCTACTTCTTGCTCATCTGCTCGCTACGCTTCACTCACACTGGCCCCCTTTCTGTTTTGAACATACAAAACTTACACTGCCCCAGGGCCTTTGCACTTGCTGTTGGCTCTGATCTTCATATGACTGGGTCCACTACATCATTCAACTCAAATGTTATTTTGCTCACAGAGGCCCTCTCTTACCATCTTACCTAATGGAGAGCAGGAACACATTGGATTCTCTTGTATTATTTCTTTCATCACATTCATTGCTACTTGAAACTGTTTACTTCTTTTTTTCCCCTAATGTTTATTTATTTTTGAGAGAGAGACAGAGCACTCATGGGGGAGGGGAAGAGCGAGAGGGAGACACAGAATCTGAAGCAGGCTCCAGGCTCTGAGCTGTCAGCACAGAACTTGAACTCACAAACTGCAAGGTCATGATGTGAGCTGAAGTTGGACGCTTAACTGACTGAACCATCCAGGCGCCCCTACCTTTTTTTTTTTTTTTTGAGAGAGAGAGAGCACAGCAGCAGCAAGGGAGGGGCAGAGGGAGAGGGGGAGATAGAATCTCAAGCAGGCTCCATGCATTGCGTGGAGCCTGACATGGGGCTCAATCTCACAACCCTGAGATCATGACCTGTGCTGAACTCAAGAGTTGGATGCTTAACCAACTGAGCTACCCAGGCATCCCAAAAACTGTTTACTTCTTTTCCATGTATTATCTCATTCTCCCACTAGAAAATGTCAGGGGAAGGCTCACAGGGGAGAGGTGGGAGAGCTTTAAAAAAATCTTTACTGACAAGTTATTAGAAAAAAACATAAATGTAAAATAAGATTCTGGCTTCAGCTTTTTTTCATTCATCCATTCATTTTTACTTAAAATATTATTATTTTACAGAGCCTTTTGAATCTCTCTTTTCTTTAGCAAAGTGACCCCTTGACATTTATAGATTCAATATTTATTGTTCCGGCTCTCCCTGAGAGACCCCACAAGGCTGTAACACAGCAACTTGTGGGTTTGCTGAGGAATGAATTTCGTTACTTCCGTGGAGCAGATGGTAAGGAAGCTTAGCTTATAGTCTTTGTTCCTCTCGGTTATTATACGCTCTTATGACAAGGCAGTTATTTTATCTCAATTTCATAAAAAAAGACACTGAATAAAAATATCATAGTGGTATTAAAAAATTTAAAAGCATTGCAGTATATATCTTTCACGAGTGTCAGTTGTTTTCTTCCCCCTGAACCGATGGCTGTACACATTTTTGTATAAATGGCCTACCTGGCTCATGGCAGTCGTGCCATGATTAATACCAAACGTTATGCTTCCAAAAAAACTATGATTAATCTATAGCCCCCATAAGGTCTTGCCACCTAAAAACTGCAGAAACCATTTTAGATATGCAAGTAGCTGAGTCATTGTGGTTTTTGGTAAAGAAGAGAGAGGTTTCTATATTTAAAAACAAGGATAGCATAATATCGGTTTTCAAAGCGTCCTGTAAACTTTGGATAATATATGCTAATGACTGTCAACTACTTTAGGAAGGCGAAGGAAATTAACAACACAAAATAACCAGAAACAGCCCCGAGACCGAGTGGGAATACAGAGGGATAAATGAGCCCAGGGGTTAAAGGTAAAAGAGGAAATATTCAGTTCTCTATATACACACCATGAGCCCAGAGTTTATTTGGTGCCAGTGGAATATGAAACTAGTGTTTAATGTGGTCTCTATTGTCAGTGGTACTATAGACTCAGAGCAGAAACAAGGCCCATGATCGGGACATCAGGGGGGTCCACAGCACAGGTAATAAGGTGCCCAATAGGTCTACCTGAGGCCAGATTATGATGAAAATGGAAAGCCAGAGGATGGGCTTATACTAGACAGCAGACAGATGAATAATACAATGAAGACACATCTTTAGAAAGATGAATCTGGTAGCAGAGGGCAAAGGATTTTAAGAGAGGAAGAGACTGAAGGCAGACAAGTCATAAAGCTCTTGCAGTGAGAGGAATGTGGGAAGAGGAAACCCTGGACCGGTGTGGTTGCCATGGACACAGAGCAATGCTTAAATCTGAGAAGCATCATAAAGGGAAAATAGCTCTTCGTTATATTTGTGTAACTTTCCAAGTACATGTGGCTTATCATGTCCTCTTTTCTATGACTCATTGGTAGGAAATTGCCAGGTGTAATATTCTTCACCAAATCACCACAGAAATGCCCCCTGACATATGAATACTCCCTCAAAGTTGCTGATTTTGAGGCACTAGGTTTGGCTAAAAGATCAACTGGTTTGGTCACGATTTCTGAGACTCTTATTATTAATGTAGTTCAAACCATAAGGCTTTAGGTTGAACTAATCAGAAGTTGATCTGGTAATACTACTAGTCAATTGTCCAGAGACACCCTGGTTATCACTCAATGAGCAGTAAGTGAGAATATGTAAGGTCTAATAAGCTGCCTTCTCTACAATAAACATCTTCTAAGCAGCTCCCTTCCTTAAAATTAAAGAGAGGGTGTAACTGGAAAGTTTTTCAGAAGGCAAGAAAGAGAGAGAGGAAAAAAAGAGAATAGCAATGACAGCATTTATCCTCGAGCACATCCAACTGTCCCCACGTCTCCCTGACAGCACCTGCGGGAATGTTGCTCAGTGTCCCCTGCCCTTTCCACCCTTGCTGTGACAGCCCTGGTTAAAAGAAGTCTTCATGATCTTTCTCCCCAGACTCTCCTAAAAGTCTCCAAACTACTCTCCATATCTATTCCCGTCTCTTCACATTCCCCTTTACCTCTCACTGTCTCCAAAACTGTCTTCCTCAAACAGCAGATCTAACTATGTAACCATTTGAAGGTAGCTTCTGGTCCACAGGTTCAAAGGACACACAACCCTAACCGTAAGATATCCTTCAGACAATCTAGACCTCTCCTGCCTTTCCAATGACGACTGTCACCTTGACACCTTAAGCTCAATGTTCTCATGGAGCCTCTTCCCAACATGCTATATTTTGTGGTACTTCTGGTTCTCACATATGCTCTTCTCATCGCCTAAAACATCATTCCTTGTCTTCCCTTGCTAATCTTCCATGACTCAAACATCACTTTCTCTTTCAAATCATCCCTTTTGTTACCTCCCTCCTCCACCTTTGCATCCTGTCCTATTTGTTCATGACCATGAAGTAACAGCTGTTCTGTGGCCATTATTTATAGACCTGTCTATCTTCCCTACTTGTCTGTGAAGCCCCTGCCTCAACTGCAACACACTCATCTTGGCATTTCCACCACACAACAGCTTCTGGTCACTGCAGTCATGGATTATTTAAATAAATACTGACTACATGAATAACTGATGTGCAAAGGAAGAAGTGAGTTATGAACAGAATTTACATATGAGCTTACTTTTTAAACAGACATGTATTATGCTAGGGGATGGTGAGTGTGTATCTCTTTTATTTACTGTCTAAATGAGTAAGAAGGAAGGCCAAAATTTAAAAAGTGCAGTATTTATGGGCTCTAGAAGAAGAGAGGGAAGATGCTAACCCACAGTAAAAGTGTAAAGGCCATAAGAAACTAAATAAAAAAACAAATTATTTAGCAATGTGCTATCACTTGGTAGCTCCTTCAGAAACAAACACATACATTTGATTTGGGGAGTGTGGAGGCTCTCATCATCTGACAGGCTAGTTAGCTGGAGGTGGGTCGATGGACAGACCTAAACACTTCACAGGATCGACACAAATGGAGGCCCAGAAGTCATTGTTTTAGTTTGGACTGAAGTGGGTAAAATACATTAGGGAGGGGATTGTTAAATTAAAAACTATTTTCCATTTCACATGGAAACAAAGTATCGTGTGCTGACAGAAGTAATAACTTACTTGGCTATAAGTAATCAATACTGCAAAATCACATCACTCAGGTTCTCAAGCAAAGGTTTCTAGAAAATGCCAGCATGCACCCCAATTCACGTTAACATAAGATACACCTTTAAGAAAATGTCTGATTGGCAAGTTTACTTGCCCAAGAGGGCAGATACTCAGAATTTACTAATAGAGGACTGGAATCACATTCAAGAAAATGACATGGAAATCACTGGCACAGATGGAAAACACTTCCATAATGTCTCCCGTATAAGCTATCAGTAAATGGGTAAGATGTTTGAAATGAAATTAGGCAGGCTAGATAAATTAACCAAAGAATTAAGTTTCAATTCCCATTTGGTTTATATTTACATATGGTTTTTAAAAATTTTTCTAAGTTTATTTATTTTGAGAGACAGTGTGCCCATGCAAGAGTAGGGGAGGAGGCAGAGAGAAAGGGAAAGAGAGAAGAATCCCAACAGGCTCCCCGCTGTCAGTGCGTAGCCCTATGTGGGGGGTTGAACCCATGAACGGAGATCACAACCTGAGCCGAAATCAAGAGTTGGTCACTGAAGCACCCAGGCGCCCCGTTTACATATAGTTTTTATTTCTTTCTTTGCTATGAATGAAAGTTGATAAATGTAGCCAAGCTTCAAGAACTGAAAGTCATTTAATACACAGTATTTCACTGTATGTTAGACAATGGGGCCTAATAGCAGGTGTTATCACTATAAGGCTTACAGTCTGCACATAATAGTGGAGAAGTAGTATAGACTGTATGGTCAACACTTGAATAAAGATGCTCCAAAGCTCCTGTAGGACTCAAACGGTCCTGTTCCTAAAAGGGGCACTACTCTTGGGGCACCTGGGTGGCTCAGTTGATTAAATGCCTGACTTCGGCTCAGGTCATGATCTTGCAGTTCGTGAGTTTGAGCCCCACATCAGGCTCTGTGCTGACAGCTCAGAGCCTGGAGCCTGCTTCAGATTCTACGTCTCCCTCTCTCTCTGCCCCTCCCCCACTCACATTCTGTCTCTCTCTCTCACAACAATAAATCAACATTAAAAAAAAAAGAGGCATTACTCCTTTAGCTCTTTAAATACTAATGTCAGTTTTGTTGTCTTTGCTCTGAAATGACAACACATTATTTTCCAACAAGAATACATCAGCTTGCTAGGGGGCGCCTGGGTGGCTCAGTCTATCAAGCATCTGACTCTAGATTTCGGCTCAGGTCCTTATCTTGTGCTTTGTGAGACTGAACTACCAGGGAGAAGCCTACGTGGGATTCAGTCTCCCCTCTCTCTCTGCCCCTCCCCCAACCTGTGCTCACGCTTCCTCTCTCTCTCTTTCTCTCTCAAAATAAATAAATAAACATTAGCAAAAAAAAAAAAAAAAAAAGAACACAGGGTACCTGGGTGGCTCATTCGGTTGAGCGTCTGACTTTGGCTCAGGTCAAGATCTCATGGTAAGTTCGAGCCCCACACCAGGCTCTGTGCTGACAGCTCAGAGACTGGAACCTGCTTTGGATTCTGTGTCTCCCTCTCTCTGCCTCCCCCTCTTGTGTTCTTTCTCTTTCTCTCAAAAATAATATATAAACATAAAGAATGCATCAACTATAGGTGTGTTCAACAGGAACATCTTTGATTTCTTCTATTTCCCCTAAAATTGCCTAAACCTAGGATAACTACCAAGTCATGACAATTACTGATACATACATACATATATATATGTATGTATACAACTTGTTCACTATACATCACTATATTTATTTATTTACTGAAATTGCTTATTTTATTAAAGTGGTAGCTGAATGAAAACTGACATTAAATGAAAAATAAGACTTAATTCTCTGTTTTAAAATCACTTATCTTTTAACATTGCATTTTGAAATACTGCAGTATATTCTACACAAAAAAGAAGATAAAAGCTTTCCAAGAGCTGGCGCGCCTGGGTGGCTCAGTTGGTTGGGTGTCCAACTTCGGCTCAGGTCGTGATCTCGCAGTTATGAGTTCGAGCCCGCATCAGGCTCCGTGCTGACAGCTCAGAGCCTGGAGCCTGCTTCAGATTCTGTGTCTCCCCCTCTCTCTGCCCCTTTCCCACTTGCACTTTCTCTCTCTCTCTCTCAAAAATAAATAAACATAAAAAAAACTAAAAAAAAAACTTCCCAAGAGCCTATTTTAATGTCACTAAGAACAAAATGGGTCCCATATGAAAACACACCACCTTCCATTATTTTGTAAGTAAGGAGGAGGCATTGAGAATTTAATAATTAAGAATAGATTGGTGGCTTCCTTTCCAAGGCTGATCATTTAAAACGGAGCTGGCTTAACTACACAAGGCTTGCAGAACATGTAAGAGCCTAGTAGCAGTTCAGCACCTACTCTACTCCCTACTCCCTCACTGTCCCCAACTGCCCCCTGCCATCTCCAGGCTGCCCCTTTTTTATACTTATTTTCATTTGCTTTCCTGGCAGTTCTGTTTATTCTTGGCTTTGTACTCAGGTTCTTAAAACTCATCCCAGGCCAGCTTCACTTGATGGCCCATGCTTGTCTCCGTTACCTCCTTCAGTTCATGTGCTCAACTCTCAACCTTTACAGTGTACCACCATCTTGGGTAGATGATGTCCAGTCCCACACCTGCTGGGATCAGCCTCTCCCACTTCCTGCCACAACAGGGAGAGATCTCAGACAGGTGACGGCAAAGAAAGAAAAGAAATCCAAGGTAAGGTACATATAATAAATTGATGAAGAGAACTAAAGAGAAAGAAAAATAGAGTGAAAGTAGTCAAGCCTGTAATTACTCAAATAAGAGAGAAAAATTACCAAAGAGGCAGAGATGTTCACTCATCTCTCAATTTATGAACAGAGAACGACGGCACTAATTTCAAACTGAGGATTAACAGATTTGAATGCGTATTGTAATTCTATTTGAATATCTCACATATCAGGAATAAACGTAAACGTTTAATGAGTTCACTGAAGTCATTCAGTGAAGAACTTAAGAAGAACTAGCAATGGTGTCCCCTCACACCCCCACTCTAATAGGCTCCACCCACAAAAAGTCTAATCTCTCCTATGATGAAAGTGCCTCCCAGGCAGAGATTCAGAGCTGACCCAGAGGACAGTAACAAATGAACAAATAAGTTTCAAAGAGCTTCCCTTAAATTCTTTTTTTAAAATGTTTATTTATTATTTTTGAGAGCATGCAAGCGAGGGAGGGGCAGAAAGTCAGATGGGGACAGGGGATCTGATGTGGGCTCCACGCTGACAGCAACGAGCCCAATGCAGGGCTCAAACTCACAAACCGCGAGATCATGACTTGAGCTGAAGTCAGATGCTCAACTGACTGAGCCACCCAGGCAGTCTCCCTTATATTCTTTAAACAGCATTTAAGTAAAAATAAGGCAGGTACATAGGGATGCATATATCTCTTTTAATTAGTGTTTTTGGATTCTCTGGGTAAACACCTAGTATTGAGGAAGCTCCATACTGTTTTCCAGAATGGCTGCACCAGTTTGCATTCCCACCAACAGTGCAAGAGGGTTTCTTTTTCTCCACATCCTTGCTGACACTTGTTTTTTGTTGTTGATTTTAGCCATTCTGACGGTGTAAGGTTATATCTCATTGTAGTTTTTACTTAAAAATTTTTTTCTTTAAATAATCTCTACACCCAACATGGGGCTCAAACTCACAACCCTGAGATCAACAGTTGCACTCTCTTCTGACTGAGCCAGTCAGGCACCCCTGTCTCATTGTAGTTTTTATTTGCATTTCCCTGATGATAAGTGTTGATGAGCATCTTTTCATGTGTCTGTTGGCCATCTAAATGTCTTTTTGGTGGAGTCTTTCAGGTTTTCTTTCTTTTTTCTTTTTTTCTTTTAAAGTTGATTTATTTTTGAGAGAGAGAGAGAGACAGAGAGAGAGAGAGAGAGAGAGAGCAAGCTAGCTAGCTCACGGGGGAAGGGCAGAGAGAGAAGGAAAAGAGAGAATCCCAAGCAGGCTCCATGCTGTCAGTGTGGAGCCTCAGGCAGGGCTCGATACCACAAACTGTGAGATCATGACGTGAGCTGAAACCAAAAGTCAGATGCTTAACTGACTAAGCCACCCAGGGGTCCCTTTTGGGTTTCTATATAGTGTATCATGTCACCTGCAAATAGTGAGAGTTTTACTTCTTCCTTAATGATCTGGATGCCTTTTATTTCTTTATGATATCTAATTGTCCTGGTGAAGGCTCCAGAACCATGTCAAATAAAAGTGGTGAGAGTGGACATCCTTGTCTTATTCCTGATCTTCGGGGGAAAACTTGCAGTTTCATCATTGAGTATGATGAACCCCATTGGCTGTGGGTTTTTCATAGAGGACCTTTATTATGTTGAGGTATGTTTCCTCTAGACCAAAAATCCTATTTGCAGAGGATTTTTAACATGAATGGATGTTATACTTCGTTGAATCCTTTTTCTGCATGTATTGCGTATGATCATATGGTTTTTATCTTTTCTCTTACTGACAGGATGTATCATGTTGATTGCTTTGTGCCCACTGAACTGCCCACGCATCCTGGGAATAAATTCCACTTGATCATGGTGTATTTTTTTCAATGTATTGCTAGATTTGGTTTGCTAATATTTTGTTGAGAATTTTTGCATCTATATTCATAAGAGATATTGGCCCGTAGTTCTCTTTTTTGGTGGTGTCTTTTTTTTTTTAAGCTTTTTTTTTTTAGTAATCTCTACATCCAGTGTGGGGCTTGAACTCATAAGAGTTGCACGCTTTTCCAACTGAGTCAGCCAGGCTCCCGTATGGTGCCTTAATCTGGTTTTGGTATAAGGATGATACTGGCCTCACAGAATGTATTTGGGAGTTTTCCTTCCTCTTGTATTTTTTGGAATAGTTTAAGAAGAATAGGTATTATCTCTTCTTTAAACATTTGGTAGAATTTGCCTGTGAATCTGTTTGGTCCTGAACTTTTGTTTTTTGGAAGTTTTATCATTATTGATTCAATTTCACTACCGGTAACTGGTCTGTTCAAATTTTCTATTTCTTCCTGCTCTAGTTTTGGTAGGTTATAGGTTTCTAGGAATTTATCCATTTCTTCTAAGTTATCCAATTTGTTGGCATATAGGTTTTCATAGTATTGTTACAATTGTCTGTAATTCTGTGGTATTGGTTGTTATTTCTCCTCTTTCATTCGTGATTTTGTTTGTTTATGTCCTCTCTGGGTTCTTTTCTTTTTCTTTTCTTTTCTTTCTTTTTATGAGTCTGGCTAGAGGCTTATCAATTTTGTTGATCTTTTCAAAGAATCAGCTCCTGGTTTCATCAATATGTTTTATTGTTTTTTGGTTGGTTGTTTGTATATCATTTATTTCTGCTCTAATCTTTATTAGTTCCTTCTCATTTTGCTGGGCTTGGGTTTTATTCGTTGTTCTTTTCCTAGCTCCTTTAGGTGTAAGGTTAGGTTGTTTGAGATTTTTCCTGCTTCTTCAGTTAGGCTTGTATTGCTATCAATTTTCCTTTTAGAACTGTTTGCTGAATCCGAAAGGTTTTGGACCACTGTGTTCTCATTTTCATTTGTTTCTATGTACTTTTTAATTTTTTTGATTTCTTGTTGACCCATTCATTCTTTAGTAGCATGTTATTTAACTTCCACATGTTTGTGCTCTTCCCAGATTTTTCTTGTGGTTGATTCCTAGGATAGCATTGTGGTCAGAAAAGACACATGGTATAACTTCCATTTTTTTTTTAATTCGTTAAGACTTGTTTTGTAGCCTAATGTGTGATCTCTTTGGAGAATATTCCATGTGAATATTTAAAAGAGTATCTACTCTGCTGTTCTAGGATGGAATGTTCTGAATATTTCTGTTAAATACATCTGTCCAGCATGTCATTCAAAGCCACTATTTCCTTGTTGATTTTCTCTTTGGATGATCTGTCCATCTACATAAGTGGGGTGTTAAAGACCCCTATTATTATTATGTTATTATCAATCATTTCCTTTATGTTTGTTATTGTTTTATATATTTGGGTGCTTCATGTTGGGTGCATAAATATTTACATTATATCTTTTTATTGGATTACCTTTATTATTATAGTGTCCTTGTCTCTCGTTATAGTCTTTGTTTTAAAACATAGTTTGTCCGATGTACGTTGCTATGTCGAAGCATATTTTGTCTGAAGTGTTGCTATGTCGGATTTCTCTTGACATCCATTGCATGATAAATGTTTTCCATCCCCTCACTTTTAATCTGCAGGTGTCTTTTGGTCTAAATTGAGTCTCTTGCAGACACCATATACATGGGTCTTGTTTTTTTACCCACTCTGTCACCCTATGTCTTGATTGGAGTGCTTAATCCATTTACATTTAAAGTAATTATTCATAAATATGTATTTATTTCCATTTTATTACTTGTTTTATGGTTATTCCTATAGATTTTCTCTCTGATCCTTTCTTCTCTTGCTCTGTTTCATGGCTTGTTGGCTTCCCTTAGTGATATACTTGGATTCCTTTTTCTTTATTCTTTGCATAACTATTACTGGTTTTTGACTCATGGTTTACCATTACTTTTATAAATAACATCTTCTGCATATAGTAGTCTAGAGCAAGTTGATGGTTGCTTAAGTTTGAGCCCATTTTTTACTCCTTTCCCCACTATATTTTTGGTATACAGTGTTCAAATTTTATATCTTTTTATTAATCCCTTGACTAATATTTTAGAAATATTTATTTTCATTGCTTTTGGGATTTTTGCTTTTCATACTTTCACTTATGGTCTTTACTTTCCACTCAAAGAGTCCCCTTTATTTTTATTTTTTTTAAGTTTATTTATTTTGAGAGATTGAGAGAGTGCACATGAGCAGAGGAGGGGCAGGGACAGAGGGAGAGAGAGAATTCTAAGCAGGCTCCATGCTGTCAGTGCAGAGCCTGATGTGGGGCTTGACCTCATGAACTGTGAGATCATGACCTGAGCTGAAATCAAGAGTCAGATGCTTAACCAACTGAGCTACCCAGGTGCCCCACAAAGGGTCCCTTTAATATGTCCTGTAGGGCTGGTTTAGTGGTCATGAACTTCTTTGGTTTTTGCTTGTTTGGGAAACTCTATCTCCCTTTCTATTCTGAAGGATAGCCTTGCTGGATAGAGTATTCTTGGATGCAGGTTTTTCCCATTCACCACTTTGAATTTATCATGCCACTCCTTTCTGGCCTGCAAAGATTCTGCTGAAAATCCACTGATAGCCTTATGGGTTCACCTTGCATTGTAACTGTGTTCTTTTGCTGCTTAAAAAAAATTTTTTTTTATCACCAGTTTTTGCCATTTTAAGGACCATGTGTCTTGTAACGGACCTCCGTGGGTTGAATTCTGGGGGGGCAATCTCTGTGCCTCCTGGATTTGGATATCTGTTTCCTTCCCCAGATTAGGAAAGTTTTCAGCTATTATTTCTTCAAATAAATTTTCTGTCCCCTTTTCTCTCTCCTCTTCTTCTGAGATTCCTAGAATTCCAGTGTTATTACACTTGATGGAGTCTCTGACCTCTGTGAGACTAACCTCAATTTGCATAATTTGCTTCTCTTTCATTTGCTCAGGTTGGTTACTTTCCATTACTTTGTCTTCCAGGTTGTTAATTTGTTCCCCTGCTTCATTCAGACTGCTATTTATTCCATCAAGTGTATTTTAAATTTCATTTTTTGTGTTCTTGATCTGTTTTTGTTTTTTTTATCTGTGTGTTAAGGGTCTAACTGATGTCCTCTTCTCTTTTCTCAAGTCCAGTGAGTATCTTTATGATCATTACTTTATAAAGTTCAGTTTTTTATTTTTTAGTAATCTTTACACCCAACATGGGGCTCAACTCAAAACCCCAAGATCAAGAGTCACATGTTCTTCTGACTGAGCTAGCCAAGTGCCCCTAGAATCATTACTTTAAATTTGCTATCAGTCATGTTACTTTATCCATTTTGCTTAGGTCTCTTGCTATGGTTTGGTCCTGTTCTTTCACTGAGGACATATTTCTCTGTCTCATCTTGTCTAATTCTGTGTCTGATTCTGTGAGTTGGGAAAGTCAGCTACTTCCCTCACTCTTAACAATAATCACCTTATGAATAAGAGGTCCTGTAGTGCCCTCTAGTGCAGTGTCCCCTGTTCCCCAGGGCCTGGTCCTTCAGGGAAGGTCTCCTATGCGTGTTGCATGTGTTCAGCTGTTGAGTCTTAACCTCTTTTTCCTTCAGTCTAATTGTATGCAGAGGCTCTCTTTGCCCATTGTGGGCAGTGTTTGGTCCCCAGCAGGGGTGGGGCACCTTTTAACAAGGTGCATGGTGATTTGCTTGTGAAATGCGACCTGCCCCCCCTCCACCACCAGAACTGAGGTCCTGCAAAATGTGAGGGTCAGGAGATGTGGTGGTGGTGGCAGGGTTTGTACCAATCTTTTGCAGGATGGGGCCTGCAGTGCCAGGACCGAGGCAAGCATGACTTGGAAGGGCAGATTGCTGAAGCAGGGGGCAGAGAGGCAGGCTTGGTGCAAGCAAGTTAGTTAACAAGTGTTGGTGACTCACTGGTTCCCATGGGTGGCATTGTTTATGGGGGGGGGGGGCAGCAGAGGGAAGCGGCACCTGCCAGCTCCTTTGCTCCTGGAGGAATCTCCCCATGATCCCTGTCTCTCCAGGACACGCTCTGAGATGAGGAAATCACTCTTTCTCCCATCTGTCACTGTGTTTTACAAACTGCTGGTGCTATGCTGTATCTGCATGCGCTGTTTGTCTTGCTATCTTTTTTGTTTTTAATGTTTATTTATTTTTGAGAGAGAGAGAGAGAGAATATGAGAATGAATGAGCAGAGGAGGGGCAGAGAGAGAGACAGAGACACAGAATCTGAAGCAGGCTCTAGGTTCTGAGCTGTCAGCACAAAGTCTGACGTGGGGCTTGAACCCACGAACTGTGAGGTCATGACCTGAGCCAAAGTCAGATGCTTAAGCTTAACCGACCAAGCCATCCAGGCACCCCAGTCTTGCTGTCTTTTAAGGGTGGGGATTTCCTTCCTGATGCCCTCAGGGCTCTCCCAGAGCTGAGCATGCTGGTTTTTAAAATTCCAGGCTTTAAGTCCCACTGGTTTTAAGAACTCATGAAATTAGGCCCCTTCTGCTTTCAAAGACAAATGTTATGGGGATTTGTCGTCCTCATTCACGGGCTCCTTGTTGTGAAATTCTGTTTTTCGCACCACCGGCTCCCTCTCTACTGTGAACAGCCACGTTCCATTTGCTCCCCAACTGTCTTCACCCCTCCTACCTTCTTCAGCGTGGTCTCTTCTCTATCTTTAGTTGTGGAGTTTATTTAGCCAGTCTTTGGGTCATTTTCTGCGTTATTTACGCTGACGTGTTATCTAGTTGTATCCATGGGGTAAGGTGAGCTTAGGGTCCTCCCACTCTGCCACGTTCCCAGCCAACCCTTCCATTTGATATTTTTCTAAGTTCTATCAAACATTATAATTTTATCTCTTGAACTTCATTTTGGGTCTTTTTTATATCTTCCATATCTTAATTTTTTTAACATATGGAATAAAGTTATAATTACTATATTAATGTCATTGCTGATACAGCATCTAAGTTGGTTTGACTGGTTGGTTTTCCTCTTCACTATGAATCAAGATCTGTTTTGACCACTGTGAGAAATAAGCCCACTGACCCAATCAAAGGAGGGACGCAGAGACTCACAGCACAATGAAGCGAGGCTTTAATACGCTTTTGCAAGAGCGGGTGTCTGATGGGCAGGCACACTGGGGGCAGTCACAGCAGACAACTTATCTCCTAGAGTGCAAGTCCTCGCCGCTGGTTCCTCATTGGACGAGTGCTACCTTACCCAGAGGTCGCCCACGCCCATGTAAGGCAGAAAGGAGTCTGACTGAAACAAATGTACATTTTCTGAGGTGATGCAGAGACTTTCAGTCCCTCCTTTGTTCTTTGGCGCATGCTCACTGCAAAGCCCAGGAAAAGAAGCCTACAAAATGGAGAGAGGAAGAAGTACCAGGACGTGAAGTGTCTATGGCTTTGGGACTCCACTGTAGGGGGGTGTTCGTACATATTTCCAATAGGCTGTAAACCTATCGTTAACTAGAGAGCACAGCTTTTATTTGGTATTTCTGAAAATGAATCATCTCCTTACTTCTCAAAATCACATATACGATGATGATCCTAAAGACTGTAAGGCAATGGTTTCACAACAAGGAGTGATACTGCCTCCAGGGGACATCTGGTAATAATGTCTGGAGACAATTTTGTTTGTCTTAACTAGTGAAACACTATTGGCATCCAGCAAGTGGAGGTCAGAAATACTGCTAAGCATCCTATAAT
Organism: Lynx rufus; assembly: GCF_022079265.1. NCBI lineage: Eukaryota > Metazoa > Chordata > Mammalia > Carnivora > Felidae > Lynx > Lynx rufus. The sequence continues at coordinate 46,968,625 of NW_025814829.1, forward strand.
GCATAAGGCAACCATCCACAACAAATCAGCAGCTGGCCCCAATATGTCAATAGTACTGACTTTGAGAAACCCTCATGTAGAACAACAGGAAAAAAGGAACTTGGGTCCCTGCATGATCTCATGGTGCTGAGCTGCATACGGACCTGGACCACAAGCCTCTCTCCACAGTCTGTCACATAAAAACGAAAACAAAAACTTCTTTCTTCTTTCAGGCACTGTATTTCAGGTTGGTATGGTAGTTGAGCCTAATACACAAATTGGTACCCAGAAGTAAGGTGCTAGCAAAATTAAAACTTAAAGTAATTTTCTTGGCTTTAAAGTTGAGTGAAAGATAAGGCAAGAAAAGAGGTACTGCAGACTGGCAAATTGGTGAACGTTTTTGTGTCATAGTAACAGTAAAACTGTAGTAACTGAAAGGTAGTCTGTGTGTGTCTGTGATACCGATCAGTCTGGACAAAGTGGTTGTTACGTGGTCTATCACTTAAAGTGATCAAGTACCTTGATTTGAGGCCTCAGGGTTGGAAAATCTAAACTCCCCCAAACAGAAGGATAAATAAGCTCTTTATTTGTTCATAAATATCTCTCATTAAGACTTAGCCAAATACAGAGCCAGCCAAGAGTCAAAGACCAAATTAGGGGTGTTGCTTTCGCACCCAAGCTCATAGTTGTAGCTGGCCTCAGGAAGACGGAAGGAGTGAATGGGTCACGAAAAGCAAACAGGCAAATACCACAACATGACTTAAGAACTATGTCCAGAAAAAAAATCTTTGGGTCTGTTTACTCCCAACAATCTGAAAGCAAAAAGACCAAATCCCACAAAAAATTAATTAATTCCCTGAAGAGATCAAAAGGGTGGCTTAAAAAAAAAGAAGCACCTGTATTTGTTTGATCACTAAGACAACTCTCAGGCTTCCAAATCTCCACAAATAAGAAGCAAGCTTTGAAAACTGTACAGTTCCCAAGGAGGGTATGCTCTCTTATTCTAACTTCACATGTCTCCACAGAGGAGAACAAATCATGAAGTAGCTCTGAGAGATGAGAGCAAGGGGCAGCCAAACAGACTAAGCGAGAATATTCCTCTACTGCTAGAGCAGTAAATTCTGACAGATGGATGATTATGTTGTTTCCCATTCCTTCCTTTCCACATGAGAACTTTTATTGCAGTTACACTTTTTCCTACCACTTTTGTGCACCGGATGGGAGATGAGCCCCTACTTTGTCACTGCACTTCAAGGAACCATTTCAGACCTCAGACGGAACCATGCTTCATTCAGAATCCCTTGGCTTTGAGCAGATGAAATCATTGAATGGGCTTTGTGAATGTCTCCCTTGGGAGGGAGATAGTGTTTATGTGTGAGAATAAAGGTGACCACAGATATGGTCAATGGCCAGAGGGGCAAACAGTGACAGATTGCTAATTATTCTCTAAAAATTTTCTCCCTTTCTTTAGAGGCATTAGAATTTTACTAGGTCACATGGCTGCTGAGCTAGATGGCATTTCCTAGTTGGCTGGAAGCTAAGTGTGGCCGTGGACAAGACATTTGTCAATGGAATGTTAGCAAAAGTAACATCCTCAACTTCTTTACTATTTCCTTAGAAGAAAATTGCTTGGCTTCCACTTTTGCTTAAAACTTCCCTCTTTCTCTGAATTGGAACTTGGATGAGGCACTGACTTACTTGTAAAGACATACATGAGGACGACATCCTAGGAACTGGTAGAGCAAAAACGTATGGAACTAACTCCAAGTGATCTCATAGAGCTGAGATCTCATGAGCTGCCTGCCTTTTTGGGCCAGTACTGCTCTTTCTGGAATGGTATGTGTCAAAGAAATAAACCACCTCATTTAAAGCACTGGATTTTTTTTATGGTTTCTCTTCCATGTGCTGTATCTCTTTTTAAATAGCAGCTTAGCCTATCCCCTAATTTTAGTATATGTGCTGCCGAAGCGAGCACTGGCCTATACCCGAATTTTTTTTAACTTGTTTTATTTTTTATATTTTTAAATTTACATCCAAGTTAGTTAGCATATAGTACAACCATGGTTTCAGGAGTAGATTCCTTAGTGCCCCTTACCCATTTAGCCCATCCCCCCTCCCACAACCCCACCAGTAACCCTCAGTTTGTTCTCCATATTTATGAGTCTCTTCTGTTTTGTCCCCCTCCCTGTTTTTTTATTATTTTTGTTTCCCTTCCCTTACGTTCATCTGTTTTGTCTCTGAAAGTCCTCATATGAGTGAAGTCATATGTTTTTTGTCTTTCTCTGACTAATTTCACTTAGCATAATACCCTCCAGTTCCATCCACATAGCTGCAAATGGCAAGATTTCATTTGTGATCACCGAGTAATACCCCATTGTATATATACACCACATCTTCTTTATCCATTCATCCATCGATGGACATTTGGGCTCTTTCCATACTTTGGCTATTGTTGATAGTGCTGCTATAAACTTTGTGGTGCATGTGTCCCTTCAAAACAGCATACCTGTATTCTTGGATAAATACCTAGTAGTGCAATTGCTGAGTCATAGGGTAGTTCTATTTTTAGTTTTTTGAGGAACCTCCATACTGTTTTCCAGAGTGGCTGCACCAGTTTGCATTCCCAACAGCAATGCAAAAAGAGATCCTCTTTCTCTGCATCCTCACCAACATCTGTTGTTGCCTGAATTGTTAATGTTAGCCATTCTGGCAGGTGTGAGCTGGTATCTCATTGTGGTTTTGTTTTTTATTTCCCTGATGGTGACTGATGTTGAGCATTTTTTCATGTGTCAGTTGGCCATCTGGATGTCTTCTTTGAAGAAGTAATCTATTCATGTCTTTTGCCCATTTCTTCACTGGATTATTTGTTTTGTGGGTGTTCAGTTTGATAAGTTCTTTGTAGATTTTGGATACTAACCCTTTATCTGATATGTCATTTGCAAATATCTTTTCCCTATCTGTCGGTTGCCTTTTAGTTTTGCTGATTGTTTCCTTCACTGTGCAGAAGCTTTTTATTTTGATGAGGTCCCAGTAGTTCATTTTTGCTTTTGTTTCCCTTGACTCTGGAGACGTGTTGAGTAAGAAGTTGCTGCGGTCAGGATCAAAGAGGTTTTTGCCTGCTTTCTCCTCGAGGATTTTGATGGCTTCCTGTCTTACATTTAGGTCTTTCATCCATTTTGAGTTTATTTTTGTGCGTGGTGTAAGAAAGTGGTCCAGGTTCATTTTTCTGCATGTCGCTGTCCAGTTTTCCCAGCACCACTTGCTGAAGAGACTGTCTTTATTCCATTGGATATTCTTTCCTGCTTTGTCAGAGATTAGGTGGCCATATGTTTGTGGGTCCATTTCTTGGGTCTCTATTCTGTTCCATTGATCTGAGCATCTGTTTTTGTGCCAGTACCATACTGTCTTGATGATTACAGCTTTGTAGTATAGCTTGAAGTCTGGGATTGTGATGCCTCCTGCTTTGGTTTTCTTCTTCAAGATTGCTTTGGCTATTCGGGGTCTTTTCTGGTTCCATACAAATTTTAGGATTATTTGTTCTAGCTCTGTGAAGAATGCTGGTGTTATTTTGATAGGGATTGCATTGAATATGTAGATTGCTTTGGGTAGTATTGACATTTTAACAATATTTGTTCTTTCTATCCAGGAACATGGAATGTTTTTCCATTTTTTGTGCCTTCTTCAATTTCTTTCGTAAGCTTTGTATAGTTTTATACCCTAATTAATTAAGGTTACAAATGTCACAAATAAAATATTTTGCTCTAAATTCATTTGGCTTTGCCCAAATCAAATTTCCTTAGTCAAAGGAAAACAACAAAGGAGGAAAAAAAAAGACCAAGTCTATGAGGGTTTTGGTTATTGTATTTCCAGTAAAAGGAGCATATTTCAACCTTTTCTCAACCTGCATAAACCAACTATCAAATAAATTTTTATATGCTTCAGTTGAATTTCCTCCGACTGGTTATATTATTGTGATAATATCAATCGATTCCTACAGTGAGTCATCAACACTGTCAGCACTTTAATGAACAAAATTAGTCTATTTCATGCTGAAAAGCAATACTAGCAACTCTTGCAGATAAAAAGGGTCATAAAAACTTATTGGGCAGGGACATCCTCTGATAAAAGTCTCCTGATAATATCTCCCTATGATCAGCTCAGACACAGTGATTGGTCAGAATGAAGAGGAGTTTGAATAGGGCCTTAAATAATATTCAGGGAGGACTTCCTACATCATAAAGGCTATGAAAGAAGAAATAGATAGGCATAACTCAGAAATCAAATATTATTCTAGCCAGTCAAGAGAAGAGAATATTTTAATTTCATGATCATTCTTGACAGTGAGTTTGTTTTCATTAGCCTAAATTCAGTTATTCATTGAGGTAACAATGGCTCCTAATTGCTCTGACTCTGCCTCGTCCTGTTCAACCTGTTCAAGTCCTTCAAACAACTTGGATAAAAACCTTTCTTTTCATTCATAGAATGTCAACATGGATTTTTGAAATGGAAGCTGAATTCACTACAACTTGAGGGATTCCAACTATACAATGTAAAAAAGCATGAATTTTGAAGAAGAGCTACTGGGACTGAGTATCAAGTAGGAATAATGATCTCTTCTTCACAGGGTACTTAGAGGGTTTACACACACACACACACACACACACACACACACACACACACACCTGCCATAGTTTAGTGGTTAAGAACATTAGTTCTTATTATAGTAAGACAGGCCCAGTTCTGAATCTATGTCATTCATCTAAATGACTTTAGCCAAGTTATTTACCTTCTCAAAACCTTTGTTTCCTCATCTGTAAAATGGGGATATTAAATGACACCAACCAGTTCATAAATTAGGGAACTGTCTATAAACTGTCAGGTTTTGAATGCTCAAGGATAGAAATCACTGGGTCGTGGCTAATGCCTAGAGCAGAGTAGGTACAAAATATTATGTTTACTGACTGATGTTCAAAGATGCCAGAGACCTTTCCCCTCTTGATGAGGCAATTTTCTTTTCAGATATTTGGATAAAGTCACTAGTGACTTGATTGTATTAAAGTGAAGCATGTAATCCACACATTGTCCTTTTTTGTAAGGCACCGGAAAAAAAGGCTAATCCACGTCAGGAGAATTTAAGACCTTTTGAGGACATTCAAACTTTGTGTTATAATCACCAAATCCTGCCTGTGTTATGTAAAGAGTTTTGTTTGTCAGGACATCTTTGTTGCATTCAGTTTATCTCCAAGTGCCCCAGTTTCTCTTTATGATCTTTAAAGTTAAAGTGCATATCTTATGCTAAGTGAAATGAGCCAGTACAAAAGGGCAAATAATGTATGATTCTACTTACAGGAGGTACCTAAACTAAAGCAGTCAAATTCATAGAGACAGAAAGTAGAATGGTGGCCGCTAAGAATTGGGGCTAGGGGAAATGGCGCATACTTGTTTAATGGGCTCAAAGTTACAATGTGGGGAAGTTGAAAAAACTCTGGAGATGGTTGGTAGTGATATCTGTATAACACTGGATGTCACTGACCTGTATGCTTAGAAACAGCTAAAATGATAGCTTTTTTAAAAGTTTGTTTATTTTGAGAAACAGTGAACAGGAGAGGTGGTGGGAAGAGAGAGAGAATCCCAAGCAGGCTCCACACTGTCAGCACAGAGCCTAGTGTGGAGCTGGAACTCATGAACTGTGAGATCATGACCTGAACAGAAATGAAGAGTTGACACTTAACTGCCTGAGCCACCCAGGCACCCCTAAAATGATAACTTTTATGCTATGTATATTTTACTCTAATTTAAAAAAAGGGGGGGGAATTAAAGGTCATGAAAGTTAGTTTAGAAGTACTTAGCATAGCACCAGAAACATTTTAGGTGCACCACAAATGATAGGTGTGTGCCATTAATTTTATTTATTATTTTTTAAATGCATTTGAGAGTGTATCACAAATGGTAAATGCTACACAATTACATAGTTATTGGTGATAGTTGTCAGATTTTTAAAATATAAATCCAACATATTACTCGGGAAACACCCGGTAAGAATAATGGTAGTACAGAGATGTGTGCACTATCCACACATCTTCTCACACTCTCTCTCTCTCTCACACACACACACTAATATGTCACTAATTTAGAACAAATGAGTTGTTCAGATTCAAAGATCACGCTAAAGGGGCTTTTAAGTAGGACTGTAAACCATTCGCTGGTATTCATTTAGAACTATAAGACTGAATATTCTTTTCCTCCTAATTTTATTATATTGCTCTGCAAACTCTTCCTTGTAAGAGACACAAAGATAAATTTCAGTCAAGCATTTACACAATTAAGCTAATTATAAGATGATTCTTCTGTATTCATAAAGGACCGAGATGGCTGTATTTGGCACACAGGGTGTGTATACATACATACATATACACACATAAATACATACATACACACAGCATAGACTGACAGTCAAGAAAACCATATTTTAGAAACCATATTTTTCTGTCCCTTTATTTCATACATGAAGAAATTAAGGGTTAGAAGGTTAGATGATTTGATGAAAATCCCACAGTAAACTGGTGGCAGAAATGTGGTTAAAGCCCCTCCAGAGACTCTTTCCATGCACCCCCCCTTTCCACGCACCCCCTCCGACGCAGCCTAGCAAAGGCCCTACCTCGGCTATTCCTCCTCGCGCCTCTTCCACATGCTGTTTCACTCTGCCTGTAATGCCCTCCCCTAAGTTTAGCTGCCACCTTTGTAAATCTTTCCTGGTTCTCCCAGAATGGATTTGGCACCCAGCCTCTGGGTGCTGAAGCTCCTTTTACAGCCCCGGAACAATCACACGGAATCGTAACTTCCTCCATTAGACTCCCAAAAACTAGAGGATCCAGACTGTCCCCTCTGCCAGATGCCAAACCTGGGCTACGACCTGCCAACTACAGGCACTCACTGGCTGCTGGACAAGAGGACTAACCAACCACCACGGGCTTCTCCAAAGGGAGGCAGGAAAGCCGGGCTCAAGGACCAAGGTGGGACATTAACCTTGAAATGAAGACAGAACATGTCTCAGAAAAGCTTGAGAGAAAGAGAGAAAAGCTTCAGTGAGTTTGTGCTAAAATTACCTAATTTTCTCACAGAAATAGGACAAGGGAGACACTGGATGATATTGCTCTTATCTCTGTCAAGTGACCTCATATTTCTTAGGGTACATTAAGTTCACACGAATTACTGACAATGTGGACATGGCACGTTCTGTCAACTGTCCTCCTGTCCTGGCCTTGTGGATTGTTTCGTGAGAAGTCAATCAGAAATCACTTCAACAAATTTAAGATGTTATATAATACATGCATAATACCATGACGATATACTTTTTTTTTTTTCTGATGTAGATCCCTAATCCATATAACATATTATTTCTGGAACTTTAAAATTCCTTGAGTATCTTGCACCCTGAATTGCATGGGTTGTTTTAGCATTTACTAGATGGCACCTTAAAACTACACTATTATCAAGCCAGATACACACTGGAGAACAGTTAAGAAGAAACTAAACACTCAAACAACAAGTTATGTCTGAGGGAGAAAACAGGATTAATTGGAACTGGCAAGAACTGAGTGCTGGACAGTCCTCGTCTACTCTTCCACAGGAGTAGTGTTTTACTGCCACCTACAGGACAACAGTCATTCCTTCACGGGAATTACAAAACTACTTCCATCTGCGAAAATCATTACAGGTCCAAAAGAAGGTTTACAGGTTGCTTCATTTCTGTTTTTTAACCAGGTCTTTAGACTTCTGATTTCGTAACCAGGATGGCAGTTACAGAAACAAAAATTCCAATTTCAGCCCTTCCCTATGTCACCATCTTCAAACATAGAAACAAGAACCTCTAACCCACGTTGGTGAATCAAAGACTAGGGAGAACTGAAATCCAGTTTCCATTTTCAAGATATGTTCCTCTTCACTTCTTGGTCTTTAGCCCAGGATGGGAGAGAGCCACTGGAACATAAATTGTTCCTACTTCCCAATACCAGCAGAAAGGGAAGGGGAAATTGTACTTTGAAAGGTCAAAGGAATATTTAATCAGCATGGTACTAATAACAACTGATATTTTACTCTCTCAAATAAATAAGCCCCACTTTGGGAATTTTTCTGTTTTTTTTTTTTTTAATTATGCCTTTTGTCTCCATTCTTCTGCTGATTTAAAGATACTAATACTGGATGAGTTATGCCTTATAAATTAAGTTTTATGGTTTGAGGAGCCCTTGGTAATCCCATATGAATTAGCTAAATCACAATCCACACCCCAACTCAGGTGGCTCTTTTACCTCCCTTTCCAAGGAGCCCCCTATACTTGACTTCTCAGGAACCTACCCTAATTCTTACCTTGCAGGCCCTATTGAGCACCTCTACAATCCTGAAAATGAGGGGGCACTGGGAAGGAGGAGCATAGAGAACACAGACAAAGTAGGAACTGTTAACAATAAATATGAGGACTATTCATTTTCTAATTGTAACTGTGAAGGCCTGTTCTCATTGCACTTTCTCTTCTTCCCCCTTTTTTTTTTTTAAATTTTTTTTTCAACGTTTATTTATTTTTGGGACAGAGAGAGACAGAGCATGAACGGGGGAGGGGCAGAGAGAGAGGGAGACAGGCTCCAGGCTCTGAGCCATCAGCCCAGAGCCTGACGCGGGGCTCGAACCCACGGACCGCGAGATCGTGACCTGGCCGAAGTCGGACGCTTAACCGACTGCGCCACCCAGGCGCCCCCCTCTTCTTCCCCTTCTTGTTGGTCCCCTCCATTGGATAATTTACTTTTGGATGTTTGATCACAGTGTGGTAGATGCTTAGCTGCACTTTGGGATCACCTGGTTGCTTTGTTTTGTTTTAATACTGATGCTTGAGTCCCACCTAGATGTTCAAATAAAACTGGTCTGAGGTAAAACTCAGAATCAGAAAAATTTTTAAGCTGATTCTAATATACAAGTGAAATGATGTACAGTTAAGGCTGAGAATCCCTGCTCTAAGCAACACATGAGTATTCCTACCCTTTTGGTTCTGTAACTGCCTAGTCAGCTCTTGGGGATGGGGGATGGGTGTGAGGAGACATTCAGGAATCCCAGGAATCCTAGAATTTAGAGGATTCTTGGTACACTAAGATTAAGAATCACTTTGAATTCTATTGCGTAAGGACTTATGGTATTGTGACACAAGTAAAATAAATTGGGACAGTCTCTTTGTAGATTGGCAGGCAGATTTTTTTTTTTTTTTTGAGGGAGGAGGAGGGAAGTGAGAGGAAGATACTTTATTTGCTCATATACATTAGAGGACTGTCAGACACTTTAAACAACTTAAGGAAAGGAACTAAATATCGACTGTGTATCCTAATCGTTAAGCACAGTGGCTGGCTCATAACCGGTGCTCAAAAGTCATTTGCTGAATGAGCGCATAAATGCACAATGTTATTAGTATACAGTGCATTTCATGGGTCCTCAGAGAGTTTAGAATAGAGGATAGTAGATGAGTTGATGGATAACATGCGAAAATTACAAAATGATAGCGTTATTAAATGTGAAAAAAGAAGAAAGCCTAAAAAGAAATGATGGGAGGTTATTTTAGCCACAGAAGGGGTGCTGAACAAGGAAACAGGAAGCAGGATGGGGCACACAGAGCGTGGCTTCTGAGAGAGCTTTCAGCCCACTGACAGCAGGGTGAGCTGGAAAGGTCTGATGGGGGTCAAAATAAGGAACACAAAATGCTATTTCTCCTGTAGAATTCCAGACAGATTTCTGGAAGGAAGATGCAGTGATAAAAAAAAAAAAAAAAAAAATCCAGGCCTGTAGTAATAGGCTATTGATATGATTGTTTAGTTAAGGAAAGAGATAGTACAGTTTTAAGCCTTTAGATTCTATTTGAAATATGAATCAGAATCACACAAGCTGAAGAGGAAAAAAAGAAAAAAGTAAATACTACAATATAAATGTATTTCTTATTTCTCGTGTAATGTGAATTTTTTTCTTTCTAAAAGCTGAACACGGAAGAAAATGGAGTAGGCAGGGATAAATCAATAATCTCTGAGATAAAAATTTCAACATCAAGCAAGTAGATAACATAAGCTCAGACACACACAAAGATTCTTTTAGAAATACTAAAGCCTACCAAAAAAGTCAGTTATATTTCAATAAAGCTGCCAAAGGGAAAAAAAACTATGGAGTTTCCTGTAAGTCTATTCTGAATCACAGTGATGACAGGAACATTACACGTGTGAGTACAATGGAGGTTTCCCCAAAATAAGGGGAAAGGCTTCACTACTCCTGATACGTGGCAATTGTCATCCTGACCTTTAGGAAGTAATTCACTCATCATTCTAATATGGCCAAATTATTACCACACGTGGTAGCAAAAGGTGGTGGTGACAGCAGTGGTAGTGATAATCCAGAAATGGGGCTCTAAGGAACAAAACTTTTCTGAAGGAAAGTAAATGAGATCAAGAACAAGACAAGGATTTTGCTCTTTTGCTCTTGCCATTTTTTATTCAACAATGTGCTGGAAGATCTATCCAGGGCAACGGGCAAGAAAAAGGAAAAGGCACCCAGATTGGAAAAGAAGTACTTATAGATGACATCATATATATATATATATATATACATATATACACACATATATGTTTTTATATATATGTTATATATATCATATATATATGTTTTATATATATATGTTTTATATATATATATAAACAGCTCACACACACACACACATACACACACATATCAAAGCTAAAACTGACTTCAGCAAGGTTTCAGGATACAAGATAAATATAGAAAAATCACCATAATTTTAGATAATAGTAATGAAGAACTAAAATGAAATTAAGAAAACAATTCCATTTACATTGCATCAAACAGAATACTTAGAAATATATTTAAAAAAAAGAAGCACAAGACTTTTGTACACTGAAAACTACAAAACATTGTTTCAAGAAATTAAAGGGGCACCTGGGTGGCTCAGTTAAGTGTTGGACTTCGGCTCTGGTGATGATCTCATGGTTTGTGGGTTTGAGCCCTGCGTTGAGCTCTGTGCTGACAGCTCAGAGCCTAGAGCCTGCTTCAGATTCTGTGTCTCCCTCTCTTTCTCTGCCCCACCCCCACTTGCTCTCTGTCTCTCTCTGTTTCTCAAAAATGAATAAACCTAAAAAAAGGAAATTAAAGAAAACCTAAATAAATGGAAAAATATCCTGTGTTCATGAAATATCCTTTGTTCATGAACAAATGGATTCTAAAATTTATGTAAGACATGCAAGGGGACCACAACAGCCAAACAATCTTGAAAAAAAAAAAAGTTGGAGGACTCCCACTTCCTGATCTCAAAACTTAACTATAAAATTATAGTACTCAAGACAGTGTGGTACTGGCATGAGGACAGACAAAAATCAATGGAATTGAGTCAAGAAATAAAACCATGTGTCGATAGTCAACTGATTTTTGACAAGGATGCCAAGATCATTCAGTTCAATGGGAAGAGAACAGTCTTTTCAACAAATGTAATCAGGAGTGTTGTGACAAAGAACCATAGACTGAGTGGCTTAAGTAGCAAAATTTCCCACAATTCTGGAGGGTAGAAGTCCAATGTGTCAGCACAGTTGGTGTCTTCTGAGGCCTCTCTCCTTGACTCGTAGATGGCTGTCTTCTCCCTGAGTGTTCACATGGTTGTCCCTCTGTGTACAACTGTGTCCTAACTTCCTCTCCCTACAGGGACACTAGTCCTACTGGATTAGGGTCCACCCTAATCACCTCATTCTAACTTCATTACCTCTTTAAAGACTCTATCTCCAAATACAGTCATCGTCTCAGGCACTGGGGATTAAGATTTCACCACATGAATTATTTGGTGGGGGAGGATGACCGTAATACTGTATCTTGCTCCATATACAGAAACAAATTCAAAATGGACCAAAGACCCGAATGTAAGAGTTGCAATGATAAAAACCTTAGATGAAGAAATTTTGGGCGGTTGGGAAGATGGAGGAGTAGGAGGATGCTGAACTCATCCCATCCCACATTTTCAACTGGGTATCACTCACATTCAAACTGATAAACTGGAGAGTGATCCAAAGACTGGGAGAATAAATAAACTCTATGACCAAATAAAGAGAAGGGGCTGTGTGGTAGGGTCCCCTCCCTAAGGAGAGAGGGAAAAAAAGGGAGCGAAAACTTCAAGGTAACCTGGCTATACGCCTACATGACAACATCCCTCATGACCTTGTAAACGGAGATGACTTGATCAGACTGCATGTTTATGTGTGTTACCATATATGGGAGACAAAGAAATAGAAAATGTATAAAAGAAAAACAATGCCATGTGACGTTGGGTGCTCAGTTATTTGGGTATGAACCCAACTGAACAGTGCCAGCAGGAATAAAAGTTGCTTCCTGGAAATTAAAAGCCTTGGTGTTACAACTCTCTGTGCGAGAATCCTGCTACATTGCTTGGGGACTCTTCTGAGATTCGGAGATGGTGCGTTTCCACCTCCTTTGCCACCAAGGTACGAGCCTCGGAGCGCCAGGAAAAGCAACCTCGCCTGGTGCCAGTGAACTGCTTGATCCATAGGAGATTAGTCTGTCCCAGTGAGCTGGGGACAAGGGCCCCATGTGTGTTAATGGAACCCTTAAGGCCCAGGAACCAGAGTAAGGAGTGCCACCCATCAGACTGGTAAGAACTGAGGTTCGTTTTGGCAGACCTGCCCCTAAGAGGCAGAAGGGGAACCTGATCACCTCCCAGAATTGCCCTAGTAATTTCACAAGGGACGAGGAATGAAGCTGCAACTCTAAGGCGCTGAATGTAGGGCGTTGGGCTGGAGTCGTGTGAATGAGATGGGCAACAGGAAGGTTCCGACCTGACCAAGGGCCAAAGCAAGTGTTGAGTCTCGATCCCCGGTTCCGTGGTGACCTCATATGGCTTAAGGTGGTGTCAAACTTCCTTGGGAGTCTGACCTGGGTCAGGGATTGAAACTGAACCCGCCAAAGCTAAGAGGCGCCTGAAATATCTCCAAGAGGTGAGTGGCCGGAAACGGGCAAAGTGAGTGTAGGTCCTCTCCAAACTAGTCCCCCCTCCTTCCTTTGTTTCCCCCCTCATGTGCGTGAAAGTCCTCTGTTAGGGGGAGGAAATGGGTGGAAAGCAGAGTAAACTGACTCCCCTAGAGTGTATGTTGAGAAATTTCAAAAAAGGGATATTCAGGAAATTATGGTGTGAAATTAACTCCTGAAAATCTCCAGACATTCTGTGAAATTGGCCATCATTTGGGGTGGGCTGGCCCTCTGAGGGCTCACTTGGAAAGGAACTAGTTGGCCGAGTGTTCAGGGTCATTGCAGGGGACCCAGGCCACCCTGACCAATTTCCTTATATTGACTGTTGGCAAGACCTGGTCCTATCCTGGCCTCCTTGGTTAAAAGTCTACATTGAAGAGAGCCGTAAGTTATGACGGCTTCCTTCAAATACCAGCCAGAAATTAAAAAGCCCATACTGTCGGGAAAACCTGAAGAAACCCCACCACCACATGACCCACTGTACCCCTCACTGCCACCTGTGCCCCCAGCAGCCCTAACTGCAGAAATCTCATCAGAGTCTGCCCCCAGCCCCAAGGCCTCACCATCCCTAGCACCACCGGCCTCCCCGAATGTGACGGACACCCCAGGACCAGCCTCCTGAAATGTGACTGACTCCCCTGGACCACCAGTCTGACCCCACATATGCCTCCTGAACAACTAAAGGATCAGGCCAGCAGAGGCAGCCCCTCTCTGCAGCCACACTGGAGAGCCCTACAGATGTCACTGAGGGCAACCAGGGGACCCATCTATTATGATCAGGAAGGCCAGATCCAAGGAGGCCAACGTGTTTTTATGTGCCAACCCTTTACCACTATGGACCTCCTGAATTGGAAGCACCATACCACCGCCTACACGGAGAAGCCCCAGGCTGTGGTTGACCTAATGCAGTCCATTACCCACAAACCTACCTGGACGGACTGCTGCCAACTTCTTCTGATCCTCTTCAATACAGAGGAGCACTGTCGAGTTACTCAGGCAGCCTTAAAATGCTTAGAGGAAAATGCCCCCCGGCTGGGACACTAGACCCTCAGACCTATGCTCGGGCTCACTTCCCTGGGGAGGACCCCAAATGGGACCCAAATGACTCAAGTATAGGTGGAGGGTTTGCAAGGACTGAATGATATCAAGAAGCCCTTCTAAATGGCATAAAGAAAGGGGAGGGAGAAGGCCATAAAATATGAGTAAAACATCAGAAGTGCTCCAAGGACCCAAGAAAAGCCTGAGCCAATTTTATGAGAGATTGTGTGAGGCATTTCGTCTCTACATTCCCTTTGATCCGGAAGCACCCGCCAACCAGCAGATGATTAATGCAGCTTTGGTAGGTCAGGCCCAGGGAGACACTCAGCACAAGCTGCAAAAACTAGATTTCACCGGCATGAATACCAGTCAGTTGCTAGAAGTATCAACCCAGGTGTTTGTTGACCGTGATCAGGCGGCACGGAAGGAAGAACGCCAAAGGATGCAAAAATAGGCAGATTTGTTAGCTGCCCCTTGCTGGAGCAGTCGAAACACCCCCGGAAGAGGGCCCTGCAGGAAAAGGGCCAAGGCCAGGAAGGGGAGCAGCAGGGAGGAGGGTCTCGCCTTAGGCCAAAAATAGGATGGAATCAGTGTGCTTTCTGCCGTCAGGAGGGCCACTGGAAAAGTCAATGTCCCCAGAGGCCAGACAATTCTCAGCAAGGTTCCAAGCAGAAAAAAAGAGGCCATGTGGTCCAGGGCAGGTTACCAACCGGCCCCACAGTCTCATGGGGCCCCCAAAAACAATTTTGTGGGGCTAGCCACCACAGAGAACTACGAAGAGAACTAGGACAGACTGGGGTCTATTTAGTTCGGCCCCCAGGAGCCCACGGTCCGAATGAATGTGGGGGGCCGACCCACTGACTTTACGGTAGATACTACAGCAGAACACTCAGTAGTGACCTGACCCGTGGGCCCCCTCTCACAGACACAAGCACCATCATGGGGGCCACAGGCAGTCAGACACAATGCCCCTTCTTATTGCCTCAGCGATGCAATTTAGGTGGCCATGAAGTCATCCATGAATTCCTGTACTTCCCTGACTGCCCTGTGGCTCTAATGGGCCATGACCTATTGGGAAAGCTGCAGGCCCAGATAACTTTCAGCTCTCAGGGACAGGCTGCTCTGACCCCATGGAAACCAGAAGCAAAGATTATGATTCTCACGATTCCCCAAGGGGAGGAGTGGCGCCTCTATAATCTCAAGGAAAAACCACAGCCAGTGTCTGAGCTTCCCATTAAGGTCCTAGGGGTGTGGGCTGAAGACGGCCCACCAGGACTGGCCTGAAACATACCCCCTGTGGTTGTAGAATTAAAGCCCAGGGCAGAGCCCAGCCGCCAGAGACAATATTTCATCCCTTACAAGGCACAGGTCGGGATCCAGAAACAGCTGGAGAGACTTTTAAAGTGTGGGATCCTCTGGCCTTGCCAGTTGCCTTGGAACACGCCCCTCTTGCCTGTCCAAAAACCAGGCACAGACAACTACCGGCTGGTTCAGGACCTGCAAGCAATAAACCAGGTAACTGTCACCATACACCCAGTGGTCCCGAACCACTATACACTTTTGGGGCTCATTCCTGCTGAAGCCACCTTTTTCACCTGTTTGGACCTTAAGGATGCCTTTTTCTGCACCCGCCTGGCCCCCCGCAAAGCCAATTGACCTTTGCCTTCCAATGGGAGGATCCTGAAAATGGTGACAAGGGCCAATTAACTTGGACCAGGTGGCCTCAGGGGTTCAAACCCACCCCCCAACCATTTTTGGCAGTGACTTAAAAGCCTTTGTGGTGGATCAATACGACTGTGTCCTGCTTCAGCACAGGGATGACGTGGTGCCAGCTGGGAGGTCCCAGGAGGGCTTCATGGAAGGAACTCAGCAGCTCCTTACCCTCCTATGGAAAACCGGTTACAAGGTCTTAAGAAAAAAGGCCCAGATCTGTCAGGAAAAGGTGAAGTATCTTGGCTTCCACCTGTATCGGGGTAGCGCAACCCAGGCCAGAGAGGAAGCAGGCTGTTTGCCAGCCCAAAACCTGACGCCAGGTTTGAGAGTTTCTTGGGGCTATAGGTTTCTGTAGGATCTGCATACCTAACTTTTCAGTCCTGGCAAAACCCCTCTATGACACTACAAAAGGGGGGAGAGAGGGAGCCCCTGATGTGGGAATCAGTACAGCAGAAGGCCTTTGAGGAACTAAAGCAAGCCCTCACTAATGCGCCTGGTTTAGGGCTCCCAGACATGACCAAGCCTTTCTCTCTGTATGTCCATGAGTGCATTGGACTCCCTGGGCCTGACCTAACTCAGATATTGGGGTCATGGCATCGCACAGTGGTATACCTCTCCAAGAAACTTGACTCTGCGGCCCAAGGCTGTCCCCCACCCCACCCCCCCGCCTCCTATAGGCACTAGCAGCCACGGCCCTCATAGTGTCTGAGGCTGACAAGTTAACTATGGGACAGGAATTGAGAGTCCGAGTGCCACATTCAGTATTGACATTAATGGGATACAAGGGACAGTCCTGGCTAACGAACGCCAGGATGGTCAGATATCAGGGAATGCTATGGGAGAACCCACGCATCCACCTGGAAGTAATGCCGACCCTGAACCCTGCAACTCTATTGGCTGTTGGGCCAGGCCAGCCAGACCATGACTGTATTGAAGTCATGGAAGAGGTGTTCGCCAGCTGACCAGACTTGAGGGATCAGCCCCTCAGAGACCCTGACACTGAATATTTCACTGATGGTAGCAGTTCTGTCAAAAGGGGAGAGCGTCTTGCAGGTTATTCCGTGGTGATACTGAACTCTGTCATTAAAGCAGAGCCCCTGCCAAAGGGGACTTTGGCACAAAAGGCAGAGCTAATTGCTCTAACCCGAGCCCTGCAACTGGCGGCAGGGATACGTGTTAATATATACACAGACTCTACATATGCCTTCACCACCCTCCACGTACGTGAGGCCTTATACAAAGGGGAGGGTCTAATAAACTCCAGAGAAAAGGACATAAAATATGGTGAGGAAATCCTTGAACTCTGAGATGCTGTGGGCCCCTAAAAGTGTGGCAGTCATGTATTGCCAGGGACATCAAAGGGGAGACACCATGGCTGCATGGGGAAACCGAAAGGCAGACCAAGAGGCAAAGCTAGCAGCTTCCAAAGGAGTAACAAAATCAGCGGCCTTAACCACCACACTGTTCCGTAACCCACTGACAGAATGGGACCCTAATTACTCACACCATGAAAGTACTTGGTTTAAGACTGAAAATGGAAACTACCTCCCAGGTGGACAGTGGAAATCTGAAGACGGCTGAGTGACAATTCCTGAGGCCCTGGCTCCAGCCTTTGTCAAGCAGTTCCATCAGGAGACTGCTATTGGCCGCACAGCCCCTGAAACAATGTTAGGCCGATATTTCTACATCCCTCGACTCTCCAGCATAGCTCTGGTGGTATGTGAGCAGTGTGAAACCCACACCCGGAATAACCTATGTCAGGGACGCAAGGCTGCTCCTGGGGTGCAGAGTGTCGGGGGAGCCCCATTTGAAAATGTGATGGTGGACTTCACTGAGCTACCCCGGGCTTGGGGCTGTAAATATCTGTTGGTCTTTGTATATACTTTCTCAGGCTGGGTGGAAGCCTTCCCTACTTGCACAGAAAAGGCACATGAAGTGGCATGACTTCTTCTAAAGGAAATCATCCCACAATCTGGGATCCCCATCACTACGGGTTCAGACAACGGGCCAGCGTTCAAGGCTGAGGTCGTGCAGCTGGTGGCAACAGGGCTAAAGATCACCTGGAAGTTATACTCGACATACCGACCCCAGAGCTCCGGGAAGGCGGGACAAATGAACAGAACCTTGCAGCTACAATTAAGTAAACTGTGCCAAGAAACCCACCTGCACTGGGACCAGGTGTTTCCAATAGCCTTGTTTAGAATCAGATGCAGCCCCCATAAGCAAACAGGGGTTTCCCCTTCTGAAATCCTTTATGGGTGCCCTTCACCAATTATTAAGGAGGTAAGGGGGGATTTAAATGAGATAGGCAATTTAACCCTAAGGCAACAGAGCTCTGGGCTCTACTCTAACTGCCCTACACCTATGGGTTAAAGAGCAATGGCCTGTGAGTCTGACCACAGATGCTCACTCCGTTGAGCCAGGAGATGCTGTATGGGTAAAGGAGTGGAATGTTCAACCACTCAAACCCCTTTGGAGGGGCCTGTTCACTGTCATTTTGTTCACCCCTACTGCAGTAAAAGTAGCCGAGGTGGGTCCCCGGATTCACCACAGCAGAGTGAAGCCAGCATCCTGGGACTGGGAGTGCATTCCTGATCCATCCACGCAGTGTAAGGTGACCATACGAAGAAGCAATCTGCAACGCCAGAGACTCCAGCAGGGGACCACTGCCCTGCATTAGTCACTCCAGAAGCTGACCAATCTACGCACGACAGAAGCTTGAGGAATCGCCGGTCCAGTGAAATAAATAAATTGTCCTTATTTCCTATATCTGCCTTCTTACTGTGATGCACTGTCACCCCTTGTTTCTCACTATTATTGCAACTTTTCCCCCTACTTTTTGCTATTGGATTGGCAGAGGTTGCCCCAGTCAGCTGGAAATGTGGCGAGAGGTTTCTGTTAGCACCCACTTATGTGACCCATGTATTCGCATAACCAGGTCAGGCCAAGGAGTCACCTGGACCTTACTGTACCATACCCATTTCTCATGGCAGGGAAGGACCGTGGGGACATGCATACACAATGAGTCCACCTATTCCATCTGCCACCGGGGAAGTCAATACACTTGCTTTAACCCACAATATTCCCCAAATGAAGATTGGTTACAAGTCTGACCTTCTCGGGAGGTGGGGGGAGTCTTGATCAGCTGGACACAAATCACTAACCCCAAGTGTCCGGTGTCAATACTGTTTGATGTATGTGCAGTTATAGCTATTGGCCCCAAAGCCTCTGTCATACGAAAAAAGCGGGCACTTGTCATGGAGAGCCCAAGGACTCTTGATATACCATGTGGAGGCTTAGACTGGGAATGAAAATACTGACTCAGTAACAAATACACGTGTGAGGAGAACAGTTTATGTGCCTATATACCTGAGTTTTTATGCTCCAGTTGGAGCTGTGTTTCATAGGCTACTTGGGAAAAAAAAAAAGTCACAACGGCACTCCTTTAGAAGGGGGCTGCTACATCAGGTTGTCAATCAAAAGCCTGTACCCTGTTAATTTCACCATCATTAACCCAGAAGACTACAAATGGCAATGGGGCACCCGAATTGACATCCGAATCTATGGGCGAGGCAGACCCAAGGACTGTGCTATATTTCAAGACGGTCACTACACCACCCATACGACCACATCCCATCAAGTCTTCCACTCCTTCTGTAAGGGAATAAGAAGTAGTCCCCTCCCATTTCAGTCCCAGCAAGGAACTTGTTTCTAGTCTGGGCAGAGACTACAGCCCAGACCCTAAAGATCTCTTCATGCTATGTATGTGGGGGAACCAGCATGGGGGAACAATGGCCATGGGAGGCCAAGGGATTAGATCCCCTCAAGCCTTATAATGGAACAAAATATCCCAGTTCTACTACCGGGGTTTGGCTCCTCAAAACCTCAGTCATTGGGAAGAACTGTCTTGCCCGATGGGGAAAAAATTTCACCATCCCTGTTGGAAACTTAACATGCCTAGGCCAAAGGTTTTATAATTCAACCACCTGGGAAACCCAAGGGTGGGGGTCCCTGGGTCACCTTGAGCCAGACCCTCGCCCCTTGTTTAACTTCTCTCATCTCCAAGAGGACTGGGACAACACTGATGCAGCCATCAAATGGCAGGCCCCAGGTAGACTATACTGGGTATGTGGGAGAACAGCCTATACAGTACTTTCCTTAGGCTGGCCAGGGTCACGAGTGCTGGGGACTATCCATCCATCTTTATTCCTACTCCCACTTGCAAGGGGAGAACATCTGGGAGTTCAAATATATGGAGATAGAGAGGCTCAAAAAAAGTGGCATGCCTTGAAAATTGGCAAATGGAAAGATAATGAATGGCCTCCTGAGCATATAATCCATTATTATGGCCCTGCCACCTGGGCAGAGGGTGGGTCCTGGGGCTACCGCACTCCCATTTACATGCTAAACCACATAGTCAGACTGCAAGCAGTTGTAGAAATTATAACCAACGAAACCGATAGAGCTCTTAATAGTCAAGCAACAAACCAAAATGCGCAATGCCATTTATCAAAATCGCTTGGCCTTAGATTACCTGCTTGCTTCTGAGGGAGGTGTTTGTGGAAAATTTAACCTGAGCAACTGCTGCCTACAGATAGATGATGAGGGAAAAGTCATAGAGGAGATCACAGATCAAATGAGGAAGGTTATTCATGTCCAGTCCAGACTTGGAAAGGTGAAAACCCCGGGGAGTTATTTGGCATGGTTTTCAACTCTTGGGGGGATTCAAAACCCTCATAGGAATTATCCTCCTAATTTTGGGAGGGTGCTTGATCTTACCCTGCTTAGCTCCCTTGATTGTGCAGTCTGTCTCCAGTCTCATTGAGGCTATGGTTGAGAGAAAAACAGCCGCTCATGTAATGAGGTTATGGAAATATAAAAAGAAAAGATGCATGGTATGGCCTCAATCTTTTTGTATTTGTTGAGGCCTATTTTGTGACCTAATATGTGATCTCTTCTGGTGAATGTTCCATGTGCACCTGAAAACAATGTATTCTACTTTTTTAGGATGGAATGTTATGAATCTATCTGTTAAGTCCATTGGGTCCAGTGTGTCATTCAAAGCCACTAGTTTTTGCACATGCACAAGTGAGCGGGGGAGGGGCACAGAGAGAGGGAGATTATCCCAAGCAGGCTCTCCACACTTAGCACGGAGCCTGATGCGGAGCTCCATCTCACCACCATGAGTCGTGACCTGAGCCGAAATCAAGAGTCGGACGCTTAACCAACTAAGCCACCCGGGTGCCCTGCATGTTCATTATTTCTTAGTGAAAGAGGTCACTACAACAGTCCAAGTTAAAGGGTGTGGCAGCCTAACCACCAAAGTGGGAAGATTCTAAAAATCCTTAAGAAGTAGAATCAACAGGAGTTGATGACTCAGTAGATGTTGGGGATCAAGAAGAGAAGAGCATTAAGGATAACTTCAGGTTTCTGCTTTGAGCAGCTGGGTAGTACCTTCACTTAGGTGAAGGTTACTGGAGGAGGCACAGGTCTGGGAGGGCATATCAGTTCAGTTTTGGCTTTTAGATTTGATGTGCCTCTGAAACATCCAAACAGAAATGGTAAGTCCAAGCCAAATATTTGGATCTGGGCTAAATATAAAGATGAGAGTGAACATTTATAGATGAAACCAGGGGAATGAACAAGATCAGCAAGGAAGAAGCACCAAGTGTGTTCTTAGAGGCCGGAACCCTGTGGAACTCCAAGTTAATGACTAGAGGGGAGAAAGGACTGAGCAGAAGTAAAATGAGAGGAAGGCGAGAGGGACATTAAAAAAAAAAAAAAAAAAAAAAAGACAGAAGCCAAGGGAGAGCATTTCAGAAAAAGGGAAGTGTTATGTCTTTATGAGGTTTTGATAACTGTTGAAGATTCAAGGAAGATAAAAATGGAAACAGGTCCACTGATTTTGTTAGTTACTTCATAAAAAAAGCTTCAATAGAATGGTAAGGAAAAAAGACCATAGTGGAGAGGTTGAAAAGCCAAAAACATCAGATATGTTTCAGAACTTTTACATAATATAAAAAGCTCATCTAAGCCAGGCGCATTCTTCTAAAATTTAGCCAGCAGCAACTGGCTTCCCTAAAAAAATAAAAAAAATAAATAGATGTTCCCAAATGAAAGAACATTGGACTCTTCAAAACTGCCTGAAGAGCTCTGTTTGTTTATTTACAGTGAAACAAATTGGTATAATGATTACTTTTTCATCTGCTTTTACAACTTGCTTTTGCTGTCCATTAAAGCACATACTTAGAATACGCAGAAAATGTACTCTCATATTGCTAGTAGAAAGCAATTTTGCAATATGCATCAAAAATTCAAATGTGATCCAGCACATGTAATAGTCTGACCCAGTAACTACATTCCTCAAAGTTTATCCAAAAGATACTGCATACTAAATAAGTATTCAAAGATGGAAATTTAGGGATGTGTGTCTAACAGGAAAAGTCTAGAAACAACTTAAACATCCATAAAAATTAAATACAAAATCAATTAAGTAAAATCATGGTATACACAATAAGACACTAATCAGTTATCAAAAAACCTAAGGCAGCTCTATGCACAATAATTGTACCTGGGTGCAGGGTCATACTCACAAGTTTCCAGGCACCGATCATATACTAACTCATTAAACTCTAACAATCCTATGAGAAAGATGTTACTACTATCTCCATTTTAAGGATAGGGAAACTGTAATTTATCTAAGACTGCTAGATAAATTGTGGGAGACGGGATCTGAACTCAAGCAGTCTGATTCCAGCATCCACGCTTTTAACCACTACATGTCTATAGTGACAAAGAAGATAGTCATCATATATTATTAAATGAAAGAGTCTTGTTCATCAGCAATTTTTGAAAGAAAACAGATGTTCATCCTTTTACATTGTTCTGGATTTACCTCTCAGTTCCCATCATCTTAACTGTAATCCTCAAACCCGTGTTAAAAAATCTGTATGTACATATACATATATATGTATGTAGATAGGTAATGCATGCTTACATATTCATAGACGAAAGCATGGAAGGAAGATCTTACACTGAACTTTTATTATGGTTACCTCTAGGGATGGAATCATGAATGGATTTTCTTTATCTCTATGTTTATATGCACACATAAGACATCAAATGAACCATTGTCTGAATGCAAAGAACCTATTCTGATAAAAAATTCTCAGCCAACATGAACTGGCTAAGATTAATTCTGATTGATCACGTCTAATCTATTACAATGTACTATACGCTGTGATTATTGAACGTTTCATATGATAAATTAAATTTGGGGGAATATATCTAACCTACCTAATGGACACTGCCAATATCCTAAATGATCTGATGATGCTATGTACTATAGTGAATCATTCTTTTAGCTCAAAGCCTTTCTATGAAGACTATTTCTAACCCAAAAGAAAGCAGCTCCCATTCAGAAAGTAGGTGCCTTTAAACCATACTGAGCAACAGAGACCTTCACCTATAATTATGCTGCTTAAAAATATTATAAATTCAGCTTTGCCATTACTAAGCCAAAAGACTTTAGGCAACCTGGGGTCTTGGCTCCCTCAGTTATCAGCTGTGGGAGAGAATTATATAGTTTTCTCTGGTTAACACAATTCACAATTCTCTTACAAATAACACCTGGATATTTAATGTGCTAATGGATAACTTATGTTGCGCTCATAAGCACTTTGAACTGTCCCTAAGTTTGTTTTATTTAATATAAACAAATATACATTATTTTCTATGGCTTCTTAGATTAGAAGCTAAAAGTTAGTCACTGTCATATATGTTTGGGATATTCTTTTTCCAGGTGGAAAAAGATCTGGTCCCGGCAATCAGATCAATTTGGTACACTTCAATTCAGCCTATATATACTGTCTCTAAGACAGCCCCAAGATTCATACAAGGAAGGGATGTAAATATGGGCCACTAGTGGGAAAGCTCTCCTTTTTACCTTCTCTAACTAGGCAAGTTCTCCAAGATGACACTAGATGAACATCCACGTATTGTTACAGAAGATACAAAAACCTTTCTGCCCTGTGGCCAGAGAATGTCCTCTGCACAGGTGACATCAGGTTAACATGGACAAAAATAAATGAAAATAATGCAATCAAACCAAAAGAACCTGCTAATCAGGAAAATAACTGACCAGGCAGATACACTGCTGACACAGAGTATAGGTCAAATATACTTATTGGAGGAAATCCTGGGTGACCCCCAAAAGACAGAGTAAGTGTGTGCTAAGAGCACCAGTAAAGAAGAGTCAGCAAAATAATGAAGAAAGGCATTTTGGAAAAGATATAATATCTGAGGCTTAAAAACAAATTAGACAAGATAGGACAAATCATAACTTTGTTGGACTCCCTTACACTTGCTTTACGGCTAAGTATTGTTTGTTGTCTGAATTACATAAAACTTTGACTGCTTGGGCATTCTAAAAGTCTTATCCCAGCCCTATACCGAAAGTTCTTAGGAAGTTTTTGGTTTTGATTTGTCCTAACGACAAAAAACAAATAAAAAAAATTAGAGGTAGAGATCCATGACTTCATTAAAAGACACATGCAAATATGTTTTTGTTATTTTATTAAAAACATTTTTTTAATGTATATTTATTTTTGAGAGAGAGAGTAAGTGAGCAAGCGGAGGGTTAGAAAGAGAGGGAGACAGAGGATCCAAAGTGGGCTTGGTGCGGACAGCAGACAGCCCAACGAGGGGCTTGAACCCATGAACTGTGAGATCACGGCCCAAGCTGAAGTCAGACACTTACCTGACTGAGCCACGCAGGTGCCCCGTTTTTGTTATTTTATTGAAGAAATTTCAAATATTTTCCTAACTTCCAAAATAACTTTAGTATAAGAATTGTTCATATCTAAACTCAAAACTCAAAATAACTTTAGTATAAGAATTGTTTGTATCTAAACTCATTATTGAATGAACAATTTAAAGTACAATTTATGAACTTCACAAAAAACAGATGTTTAACAGAATAGGAGGTGAGGAGAGTACCCCACTTCTTGATGTACACAAGACCCATATTATGTCACGTCTTTGTTTTGGGTCAAGGTATTTAAGTACGGAAATAAAATATCCAGTGGCTCTCTGAAGACTTCAAGTCATTATCTTTTGGAAAATTTGGAAGAATGATGGGGAAGCTAGACACAAATTCTGAGTTACCCTGTGAATATAACTGTAATCACAATAATGACAGCTAACATTTATTAGGCAATAAAATGTTCTAGACACTATATTAAGGATTTTTATATATCATCATATTGAATTCTTACAATAATCCCATAAATTAGTGTCTATTATTATCTCAAAACTCAGGGTCTGTGCACTTACAGCATTTTGCCCAAGGTCATACACCAGAGCTGAAATTAGATCCAAATCTGTCCAAGTCCAGGGTCTGGAATTTTAACAACTATGTTTTATGGGGAAAGGGTGAGTCTGCATTTTTTTTTTTTTAATAAATAAGGCAATTTTCGCCTTCAGTAACAGAATGTCATCTCTGACTGAAGGACAAAAACTGACTGACTGGATTACTTTCAGCAACTCTGCAGCAAGTGTCTTGCTATTACCACACTGTTAAAGCTGCACGGATATGTTGATATAAAATCCAACAAGGTAATTATAATTGAATTCTAAAGTGCTTATAAGTTTCTAGCTCTCAGAGAAAGAGGTGCAAATTGAAATGTAGCAGTTTCTTTTTTAGTCAGTATATTATAAAAGCTTGCTAATAACTCAATTCTATGTTTAGGTACCTCCAGGGATGTTATCATGGTAAGAAATATTTTAAGAAAAAGGCTGGCATCATTTTGACAGAAAACAGGATTTTTCTCTTACATCATCCAACTCATATGAATGAAAACAACTTTATATGTTACTGGAAGGAGTGCTAGGATAGTAAAATTAAATAGATTATAAGAAAAACAAAGACACAAACTCTAAATAAACAACAAAGGAGAGAATCAGAGTTCCTCACAAAAGTCTTCTGTTGTGTTCAAGAATCTAGAATGAGTCAAAGGCTATACGTTTGAATTATGCCCAATTTAAAGATAAAAACAGACTTACCTTTAGGAGAGCCAAGGCTACATGAAAGATAATATTCAAACCCTGAAATAGAAAAAAAGAGTCCAAATCAATACTGCCACATCTACCACTATTTTATTAAGTTTCCCCAAGACTTCCATGCATCTCTAATAAAATCCCTAATTGCTTTTATCTTCACATACAATAATAATTAAACAATGAGATTTTTTTTTTGAAAGGTATTTTCCTTCTCTGAGGCTTACTGCACATTTTTGGTGCCATTTAATTAACATTCACATAAAATGGTTATTTTTACAGTAAATTATTTTCCTTCAATCCTTCAATAAATTATTCAATACATTATTTTTCCTTCAATTTCTGGATTATCTGCATGGGTCTAAGGCTTGTGAAAGTCAAGTTCTTTGATCAAGATGGCAGTGATGCAGAAGTCTAAACTTATTCCATGGAATTCCTAAGTCCCAGTATATACATCTTGGTGAGGTAAAAGGCCATCAGCAGACAAAACAAAACAAAACAATGTTGCTGATAACTGGGACGGGTTGTATGGGAGGAGCTGTAAGCATCTCACTGGATTTCCACCACTGTTCTTACTGCTTTAGTTCTTGTTTGCTTTCAAGTAGTATTCGTGCAACTAGAGGTGTAATTAGGGGCTATCCTCTAGACTTCCTTTTCCTTTTTCCCCCCTGAAACCCAAAGCAACATCTCTTTAGGAAGAAACAAATTAAACACCTCGTTAAGAAGTCTTACTGGAGCTGAATTCTGAGCTCTGAGCTCAGCCCAGGGGCTCTGAAGTGATGTTGAGATGTTAAATTCAAAAATACAGGACATCTTAAATGCTCAAGATGACAATCAGAAACAAAGTTGCCATGAAATATGCCATTTCCTCCCATGGAAGTCACCATACAGGAGAAGAAAGATCTTTCAGGTATGAGTTGACATCTCCCATGAGTCCAGGGTCTGTCTTTGTGCCTTCATCTTGGTCACAAATACAGTCTATCTGCCTTTTAGATATGGCATTGTACCAGATGTGTTACACAAAGAACTACTATACCAGATGTATTATGCAAAGAACTTTTTTTTTTAAGTTTATTTATTCATTTGAGAGAGAGAGAGCGAGAGAGACAGAGATGCACAGAGAGAGAGGGAGAGACAGAATCCCAAGCAGGCTCTGCACTGTCAGCACAGAGCCTGTCATGGGGCTCGACCTCACGAATGATGAGATCATGGCCTGGGCCAGAACCAAGAGTCTGATAATTCATCCTACTGAGCCACCCCGGTACCCCTACACAAAGAACTTCTAATAAACCATCCTTTTCCTATCTCCAAAATCAGAAGCGAGGATTAAAACTAGATACTTAGAGTGAATCCCTATTATAATTTGCTTAACTTTCATAGTGAACTACCCAAAATATGATTTAATGGTATAAGGGGTGAATGATTAATACGAAATATTTGGTTCGAGGTCTGGGGTTTACTCTGTTAATTCTTTAAGAACTAAAAGCAGCAGGAAGTATAACCAGGCCAGAAGACAAAAGCAAATCATCACAGTTCATTATCACACCAAGCAATGATTCTGGACTTGATCACAATTTATCAATTAGAAAAGAGGAGACTATTGTAGATCAAAAAACCTGGGTTATAATGAAGCAAAATTTGCTTTCCTAATCGAAATTTGTTTTTTAATCTCTTAAAAATTTTTTTTAATATAATTTATTGTCAAATTGGCTTACATACAACACTCAGTACTCATCCCAACAAGTGCCCTCCTCCATGCCCATCACCCATTTTCCCCTCTCCCCCACCCCCATCAACCCTCAGTTTGTTCTCTGTATTTAAGAGTCTCTTATGGTTTGTCTCCTTCCCTCTCTGTTTGTAACTTTTTTCCCCCTTCGCTACCCCATGGTCTTCTGTTAAGTTTCTCAAGATCCACATGTGAGTGAAAACATATGGTATCTCTCTCTGCCTGACTTATTTCACTTAACATAACACCCTCCAGTTCCATCCACGTTGCTGCAAATGGCAGGATTTCATTCCTTCTCATTGCCAAGCAGTATTCCATTGTATATACGTAAATCTGGGCCCTCACCCATTAACTGCTGTGCGCTGTTGCCAAAACGCACAGGCCAAGCCTGCTGCCCTGCTCTTTCCCCTCCACCCCACATCACAGCTGCTTGCCAGTGGTGAATTCTCACAACCCCAGTGCTTATCAGCTGTAGGACTAAGTCCACTATGTCTCTGGATCTTGTTCTCCTAGTCACTGCTTAAAATGTAAGCCCCTCTTGTCTCCAGTTCTCTAATCCTTATAATGCTCTGGCTTTTTCCTCCTAACTTGGTCTCCCACCCCTCCTCTCCCTCCCAAATCCCTTCAGGGTACACTTTGGAGACTCCACATTCAACCGACTTTGCTATATTCTCAACCCCCTTGCTTTCACAGGAATAGTGAAATCTCACAGATTCTCATAACAACCTGTATTATGATTCTCACTTTTCAGAATGTGGACTTGACTAGCCTAAGCTTATATATGGATTTAGTAGAAGCCCACGATCATCCCCCACCTCTTAATGTCTAGTTTAAGGGCATTTTTACCACTCTGTGCTGGCATGACATACATAATACGTGCTTATTTGAGGACCGGAGGACTAAACTATACTAGCTATCCTAAAATTGCTGAGATTTATTCTTCTCCCAAGGAACCCAAGTAGAGCAATTTATTATCTCAAAGTCAAACTACTGGATAATAACTGAGCTGTGAAAAACACCAAGAACTTAGACATTTTTTTAAAAAAAGTTAAAGACCTCTAGAGAGCCAAAACAGCTCTAACACCACAAAAATTTATTCAAATATTTATTTCATATGCACTTTGAATTTGTTTGGTGATACGACTGTAGAGTTTATGGGTATCAGAAGTAGCCAGCTAAAGGACAAAGTGCATGGTAGATGGGATTAGGGACAAATAGCCTATAGAGACAGGTGTCAGAATTAAAATATTAGATCTCACAGAAATACAAGATACGTTTTTAAAAAAAACTATTCAAATGTATAGTTGTCTGGGCCCATTTAGTGGAACCAATAATCCTACAGTTTACCTTAGTTCATGATGATAATCCGATAGTATTAATGAATGCTTCCATGTTCAAAATATTGTACTTAAGAAGGAAGCATAGCATGTGTTTAAATGAAAAGTAAGTAATGTTTAGTTTGGGAAACTAAAGCGGTCCCTTTCAGTTACCAGAAACAATTTATATAGGGAAACTCTCTAAACCAGTTTAAGGTACTCCTGCATCTGCCATCCATAAAACATCCATAAAACAGACAGAAGTAAACACTTCACAAGCCTTAAACTAAAGTAGAAGAGTGTGGTCACACTGCGCAAACAGGATACAGCATTTGGTCAGTTTAAAATTACAGCACCACATATAGGTTGGCTTTGAGATGACAATGGCAGGGCAAGCTTTGGTCCTCAGACTTGGAGCCAACAATAAAGTGAATTATAAGGAAACAACCCTTCACTCTACCAAGCTACCACGAACGAAATCCCCTGTTGTTACTTAACTGTCCACCCACTCTTACATGATTCAATCTTTGACTA
Source organism: Lynx rufus (assembly GCF_022079265.1). Lineage (NCBI taxonomy): Eukaryota > Metazoa > Chordata > Mammalia > Carnivora > Felidae > Lynx > Lynx rufus. Next base: position 46,998,052 of record NW_025814829.1, read on the forward strand.
ATTGAGCTGAAATCTATTTTTTGAAATACACTTTAAAAAGAGAAAGATGTCCTATATTTTCAAGATGCCTCTCCTTTTCAGGAATATGTGATCTGTAGCAATTTTTTAGGTACTGAGGGGTAAATAAGTGGTCCTAATAGGGCTCAAACAGTAAAACATTTGGAGAACAATGAAGAGTAAAAATAACGAATAAATGTGTTGTTGTGGCTACCTCTCATTTATGATACAAGGTCTAACTCCAAGTTCAATATAATAAATAAGGGCCAACATCCACATATTATCTATGTGCCAAGAGCTGAATTAATCACAATGAAAACATGCCCTTATTTCATCCCACAAACCTCAATTCCATTTTAATTCCATCCAAATGAAGATTTAGAGAAATCAAAGTAAGTTTCCCAAGGTCACACAGCTAATAGGTGGATTTTAAACTAAGCAGTGTAATTCTAGAAGTTGTTCTCTTAACCACCAAGTTAGAGAAGATAGCCCAATAAATAAGTGAATGGATGAATATATCCTTTAGTTGGGGGTTTTCAATGTGCCTTCTAACTCCTAAAGAATTAGTGATTCCTTCCCTTTAAAAATTTTTTTCTTAGTGTTTATTTATTTTTGAGAGAGAGAGAGACACACACACAGAATCCGAAGCAGGTTCCAGGCTCTGAACTTTCAGCACAGAGCCTGATGTGGGGCTCGAACCCACGAACTGTGAGACCATGACCTGAGCTGAAGTTGGACACTTAACCGACTGAGCCACCCAGGTGCCCCCGATTCCTTCCATTTAACGTAAATTTTGAAAGCAGAGGGTAGAAAGATAACAAATAGGTGACTTCTACCAAAACCAAATCTTGTAATTTACACCATGTCGAAAACACTCACAAAAAGCAGCTGACTGCTTGCAGGATATAGGGCAATATAAACTCAGCATGCTGTGGCGAGAAAGGGTCACCACCTTCCTCCAGTGACAACACACTGTAATCAGCCTCGTGTGCGTGAAGAAGTGTCTCCTTTACTGACTGGAAAGCTACGGTTTCAAAATTGAGTCACGGCCCGGCAAAATGTTCCCTTTAAAGAACACCTACAAGTAACTGCCCCAAATTAAATAGTTTCTCCAAAGTGCGGATCGCGGCCTTCCTGGGTAGGCCAACAATCAAGCACCCACAAACCCGTGTGAAGGAAGGCTGACAGCACAGCGCTCACTGAAACAAAGACACGAACGTTTGGCTCTGATGAGCAGGCAATCGTGAGCTCAGAGGGAGCTGACAGACTGTGCGAGAAGCTGTCCAAAGCTACGCTGACAGCGCTGAGAGCAAATGCTGAAAAGGTAGTTAGTGCCAAACAGTGCCGAGTGTGCTTCAGCACCCGGCTCCTCAGGGATCAAAATAAAAGGGAAATAAATAGTATGTGGGAATGGAAATCCTAACCACAAGGCAGGGAGAACCGATCAAACCAGAAGTAGCCAAGGTAAAGGGAGCGGCCCACAGACAAACACGGCCAATGCTAGAGGAAATGCGAGCTGCCCTTCCGACCCAACACAGGACATACCGTCCCAGGAAGTGGTGACGACTCAATGAAACAGCACAGAAAAAGCACATCACAGGAATTGAACACTTGCTAAGTATTCAGTAATTTACACCAGCATACGTTATTAGCTTTGCATATTGATTGCCTGTCATGGCTGGTATTTTATCTTTTTTTCACTTAATTCTCTGAGTAACTCCATGGCATATGTGTCACTGCCACCATTTTAGAGATGAGCAAACTGAGGCCCAGAGACATCACTCTGTTAGTAAATGGCAAAGCCAGGACTAGAACTTATGTCTGTCAGATTAAAAAAAAAATCCATAGCTTTTTTTCACTAATTCAATACTGATTATGTTTGTCAGACAAAAAAAAAAAAAAAAATTCCACAGCTTTCTCACTAATTCCATCCATCTACTGCAAATTCAGTGGGACTTTGGTTAGTGTCTGTAATGAATTAAGGACGTTCTTAATTCTTTGACACTTCTCCCATCCAGAAGTAAGGTCTTTGACCTCTCCTCTTGAATCTGGGCAGAGTATACTACTGCTTTGCCCAACAGAATATGGTAGAAGTGAAGTTATGCCTATATTCTGGGCCCAAGCCTTAAGGGTATAAGCTTCCACTCCCCATCTCCTGGAGTGTTCCCCCCCACTCCCACCACGTGAAGGTCAGCCACCACCAGTTATATTTAGACCCTATGCTCTAAGAAGCTAAACAAAAAGTAAAGGGTCTGCAGGACAAAATGCCATCCATAAAAAACAGAGGCCAAGGGGATGCCTGCCTGGCTCAGTCAGAAGAGTGTATGGCTCTTGAGCTCGGGATTGTGGGTTTGAGCTCCATACTGAGTGTAGAGATTACTTAAAAATAAAAAAAATCTTGGGGCGCCTGGGTGGCTCAGTTATCGTGATCTCTCTCTTCCCGAGTTTGAGCCCCGCATCAGGCTCTGTGCTGATGGCTCAGAGCCTGGAGCCTGCTTTGGATTCTATGTCTCCCTCTCTCTCTGCCCCTCCTCCCCCACTCATGCTCTGTCTCTCGCTCTCAAAAATAAATAAACATTAAAGTAATTTTTGTTTTAAATAAAAACATCATAAAAAAGAAAAGAAACAGAGGCCAAGAATCACCCAGATGCCACACACGTGGATCAACAAGTCGTCCTGACAGTGAATCCTGCAGCCTCAGGTGTCCCAGTGGCTGCCATGTGGGTCAGAGGTAAACCACACAGCTGAATCTTTCTGAACTTCCTGACTTATGAAATTGTGAATAAAATGAATGGTTGTTTTAATTTTTAAAAGCCTTTAATTTTGAAATAATTTCAGATTTAGAAAAAATGTGCACAAATAGTGCCAAGAATCTCGGCATACCTTTAACTTGGCTTCATCAAATGTCAACGTCTCACATAACCAAAGTACAACTATCAAAACCATGAAAGCAGTATTCAAATTTTGTCTGATGTCCCACTAATGTCCTTTTCTGGTCCAGGATCCAATCCTGGACCATGTCTTACATTATGCTGTCATGTCTCCTCAGTCTGCTTTCATCTAGGACAGATGGCAGATCAAAGTCTTTGTCTTTGATGAACTTGATACTTTCGAGGAGTACAGGACTCTATTTGGTAGAATGTCCCTCAATTTGTCTGATGTTTCCTTATGATGAGATTTAGGTTATGTATTGTTGGCACAAACAACACAGAATCAATGTTGTGTCAGTCCATATCATATCAGGAGGCTACATATAATATCAACATGTCCCGCTTCAAAATCATTGTTTAAAAGCCACTCAGGTTTAGTGCAGCTTCTAATGTACATCAGGCAACCAGAACATAATCCCTCTGAGCTTCTCTTTGGGTGAGATAAATTTCTTACTTTTGTGATCTACAAAATGCATTTTTCCACACACACACACAAAGTGTGAGATAATTACCACGCAAACAAAAAGAAATACTGGCTGCTCTTAACACAGAGGTCTAATAGCAAGAATAGTGTAACACATTAACCCAAAAGTATTTTACCTTATTTTCATTCTCATAGAGTAAGCATTTTAAAAATTCCATCTTTTAGGATGACTAAATAATGGAGTTTGATGGCGTACCCAGTAAAATCAGGTTGTATTCTAGGTTTAGGGTTTTGTTTCTGGATGCCCACTAGAGGTCAGGATTGCAGCACTGAAAACAAAGCAGCAGCTTAAAAAAGATGTCTGGGACCTTCACCACAGCCTTGCGTATAAATTCATCTAAGTTCTAATGTTTGAAAGCCCTCACGGCCAAGTCCTCCCTTAGGCCTGCTACCTGTTTACTAATATAGTATAAACTACAAAAAAACTTGCATGATTCCAGCCTTCCCTTTCCCCCAGTTTCCTTAATGTTTTCCATTTTTACTATAGATTCATTTGTTAGTTTTCTCATGAGTAGAAAGAGTTCAAGAATGTGGAGGATAAGAAATAGATTTAACATATGAATGCATCTGTCTGGTTGTGGGTGTTTTTTTTTTTAAATCTTTGCTTGACTTGCATTTGTTTTTATAAATGAACTACTAAATAAAGTCACTTCTTAATTATGAGTGACTCTGGGAAAAACTCTTAGTAGTTTGTGAAATCTGAATTAAATAAACCTTTTAGTAACAAAGGAGGTAAAATAAGAGAAATAGGTCAAATGAGAGGTTTTGACAAATATTTACCAAATCTGTGTGCCAGGCGTTCTGAAGACTGCTTAGTATATATAATCACTTGCATGTTTACAGTGATGGATAGGTCATTTCTCCATCAATGGACTCCTAAACTAGGACTGGCGATAGAAATATAAATAAGCAACACATTAACCCTGGCTAATAAAGGAGAGGTGTGACCTGGAAAGCATTTTATGATGCCTTATTGGTAATGAACATTAGCAATCACCCTTCTGTTTTCAATCCCATTAAGTCATGATAAGCCCTGGATTATTCAGTCTTCCAGCTACAATTATCAGTCAACCCATCCCAGGCTGTGGGGATGTTTTTGATGCCCTTCATAAAAACAGAGAAGACAAAGACTCCCACCAATCTCTAACTACCAGCTGATCTCAATCCTTCTCTCCCTCCAACCTCCTGCTAGAGTTTCCATTGACCCAATCCACCCTCTTTTCTAAAAAAATAAAAATGATCTCTAAAAACCCCAAAACACATTAGCCTAAATTCAACAAATATGTACAGAACACCAACTATGTATTCAATATGGCATGGAGGTGTTCTGAAAATTTAAAAGAAATATGTTTTAAAAAATCAATAGATTTGGGGAGACAAGTCACTTGCAAAGGTTAGGGAACAGAACACTATTTGGTATAATGTGCCAAGTTACTTTGCTGGGACTCCCCACAATCACACACCGCAGAAAAATGCAACAGGCAATTAAAATGTGCAGGAATAACTTGGGTTAAGAGCAGTGTGAAGTCTTCTTCGCAGCTTGACCTAATTCCAACCGATGAACTAAAACACAACAACGATGATGATGATGATGATGATGATGATGATGATGATATTAGCTACTAACATTTACGATCAATTAACATATGCCAATAATTGCTTTTAGAACACTAAAAATATCATTTAATTAAATCATGAGAATGTAGAGACTGAGGCACATTGCTAACTGTTCACCAACTCGCTCAAGATCACAAATGGTTGAAGCTGAGATTCAAAAACAGGTAGTCTATATCCAGAGACAGTGTTAGAAATGACCATGGCATACTATACATTTTCCTTAAATCTGAAGCTATTAAAGTCAGATTAAGATTGCTTTAAAGGTTAGCTGAATTAACAATGAAGATATTTTAATATTTAATTTTCAGACTAAACTGGCTCCAAAAGACGATTAGTTAAGAAATGTGTGAGACTGTATCAATTTATCATTAGAAGGTATATGTTAATATATCAACTTGTGCAACATTAAATACATGCTTGTGATGTAATAGAAAACATATTGGTTTCTGTTCCAGTTATGGGCACAGATATTCCTGAAACCCTTGTATTTTCCTAAGTAATAAGAACACTAAAAGCATCTCTTGTCCTAATATTAAGTCTCTGACCCCAATTCCTGACACAGGGCTCTTGAAACCCTTATAATTTCCTAGGTGGTAGGAGTGTCTTTTGTTCCAATGAGGTGACCCTGGGTGGGCTCTTAAGGTAGCTCCTTGATGAGAGCCTGTCACCAGAAAGAAAAACCATGAGTGGAAGCTTGGAATTTCTCCCCTACTAACTCCCATTTTCTTGAGAAGGGAGAAGGGCTGAAAATGGAGTTATCAATTGATTCATCATAATTAATCACGCCTACATTAAAATGTATGCCTCCATAAAAATCCCGATGGTACGGAGTTCAGGGCTTCCAGGTCGGCAAACACATCCATGTACTGAGCATATGACACGCCTTTATGTGTCTCTTAAGGAACTGGTCAACTGTCTACATTACTGGTAAGTAAATGTTCCCCTGAGTTCTATAAGCTGCTCTAGCAAGTTGACTGAAACTAAGGAGGGGGTTATGGGAACTTCTGATTTGTAGCCAAAATGGACATAAGTTGTGGGTAATCTGGGGACCTACTTGTGTTTGACATCTTAAGTACAGTGGTAGCAGGCTTGGGGTACTGAGCCCTTAACCTGTGGGATCTCAAGGTAGATAGTGTTAGAACTGAGTTATGTTGTAGGTCACCCAGCTGGTGTTGCAGGAAAAGCCTTTACACATTTGGTGCCCAGAAGTGTCAGCAGTGAGGTGTTCCATGAGTGGGGTAGCAGTATGAGAGCAGAGGAGCCACACAAGGAAGAAACACACAGGAGATGGGCTGAACTGTTTTTCCTCTGCAATGCTAATCCAGGGAATCCCAGCCAGAAGACTTAGACCCACAGGTAAGTTGTAAGGTCCTCTTTGATAATGCTTTCAGCTGGTTGCTACCACATCATGTACCATCTGCTAAATGATCTGACACCTTTCCATGTACAGACACTACAGCACTTTTCTCTCTGCTGAATGCCGGGATTTCATTGGTGGCACCCACTGCCCACAAACTCCACCCTTTTTGGTGACCTCATAGCTGTGGGGAAATGAACACTAGGTTCTTCTCAAGGAACTCCCCCATATTAGACCACGCCCTGAACCTCTGGACCTTCTGTATGATGTCTTCTCTACCTGGAACATCCTTCTTTTACTTAGCTACTCCTCTCTCTCTAGGTCCGAGATTAGATGCTAATTCCTCCAAGGAGGTTTTCTTGGCATTCCATGGTTGGGTTAGGTACCCCTTATTAGGGCTCTTTAAAAGCATCCTGGACTCTCCATCCATTGCTGCGTAACTACTCATTTATCTGTCTCTCTCTCTCCTTGTAAGTTACATGAGGGCAGAACCCTGCTTGTACCTTTACTGATGTATTTCCATCACTCAGGACACTACCTGCAACAGAGTAGGTTCTCAGTATTAGCTGAATCAATAGATGTAATGAATAGGATTGTTGGAATCAAGGAAATAGAGCTTTCATGAGAATCAAGAATCATGAAATGTTCCTCAAAATAGCTTCTTTCTACAATTTATTGATATTAATAGCATACTCCTTTTGGCTGGTGGGCCTCATTTGCAGGTTATTTGGAAAGAAAAACAGATTACATTCAGTTCCTTCTTAAACATGAAAAGCGAGCTTCTGAATAATAACATTAAAATTCAGACATGCTTTCTTTCATCTTCTACTATCCCAGAAGCTTCACTACCTCTTTCCAAATCTGAAAACAAGGGTATAATGCATCCGGGTGATGTTCTCAGGAAAGGAAAACCAATCACACGTTTATCACTGTCTTCGGAAACAAGCAGAAGCTGAAATTTTAAGTACTCCCAAAGCAGAACGAGGGGGGTGGGGAACCCAAACACAACTCAAGAACTTGCAGTCAAATATACAGTTGAGAGAATTTAAAAGACTCAAGATACCATATGTAATTTGCTTGGTGAGGAGTCTGGTGAAAGGCTGCAACCAGACTAACACACTCTGGATAGATGACTCCTACCCCATCCAAGGATGAAGTCCTGAGGTGTCTGTCATGCTGGGGAGCCGTTAATGAGTATATTCATCTTTGGTGACCCTTTCTCTTTCTTCTGTCCTCACTCAGTACATGGGTAAATGTTAGCGAAGCTTAAACACTAGAGACGACAGGGGCAGAAGTAATATAGGAGGCAAGTACCGAAAAAGAGTTTAAAAATTAAATCAGGTAAACAGCTCCACTGTTGCCTGCCACGTCTCTTTGAAGGATTTACTAATTATAGAAACTCACAATTTTTGATTTAATCACCAGATGGGGCATCTCTATCTTTTCTCCACCTCCTGCCCCCTGCCACTTAGAGCCCCCAGCAGACTGGTCTGAATAAAAAAATGTATTGCCAGCTTTAAGAATTAGGATGGACAGATGCTGGAGACAGCCAAGGAGCCCAAGTTTCACTCTGTCTCAGAGATAGGTGTGGCATCTTTCTGCCAAGAACTACATAGGATTTAGCACCAAACTAACTGCACCATTTCACAGCAGCCATTACGTGGTAAAATCTTAACTACAGCCTTTATAGCACTTTGTGGCAGAGAACTTCCTGTGCAATTCAATTGTAACAATATCTGTCAGGTACAGAAGTTGATTTTACTACCTCCATTTTACAAAACACCTCAAATGTGCGAGGTGGTATTTTTAAGTTCACAGAATTAGGACCCGAATGACAAGCTTCCTGATTCTAATCCAGCTCTTTTACCATCAGCTGAGTGGTTGACCTCCTGGGGTGCTTTTTTGTTGTTGTTGTTTTAAATGTTTATTTTTGAGAAAGCACAAGTGGGGAAGGGGCAGAGAGGGAGACAGGATTCAAAAAGGGCTCTGTGCTGACAGGCTGACATCAGCAAGTCCCATGTGGGGCTTGAACTCACGAACTGTGAGGTCATGACCTGAGCTGAAGTCAAAATCTCAACTGACCCAGTGCTACCCAGGCACCCCTCCCTGGGGGGCTTTTATAAGACACTGAGGCAGGAGTTCAACCTTGGATCAAAGAAATATGAATTTCTTGGGGGTATAGCCTGTCCACTTGTATTTTTAAGAATTTCCCAGGAGTCTGATATGAATCCAAACTGAGAAGTGAGCAGTACCTAAAGTTTTCAAGCCAACTGCACGTTAGAATCACCTAGGAAGTTTTAATAATACCTCAAAGTCTACTTTAATTGGTCTGGGTGGGGCCAGGTGATTATAATATACAGCCAGGTGTGAGAATCACTGTACAATACCTCTAACAAGCACATCTTAAAATTCTTTAATTTAAAGTCCACCTCTAGGGGCGCCTGGGTGGCGCAGTCGGTTAAGCGTCCGACTTCAGCCAGGTCACAATCTCGCGGTCCGTGAGTTCGAGCCCCGCGTCGGGCTCTGGGCTGATGGCTCAGAGCCTGGAGCCTGTTTCCGATTCTGTGTCTCCCTCTCTCTCTGCCCCTCCCCCGTTCATGCTCTGTGTCTCTCTGTCCCAAAAATAAATAAACGTTGAAAAAAAAAAATTTAAAGTCCACCTCTAGCTACTTCATACTATTTAAAATGTTTCTGAGGGAGGGGCCAAGATGGCAGAACAGCAGGGAAGTTTTCTGTGTGTCTCTTGTCCTTGAAATACAGCCAGATCAACACTAAACCATCCTGCACGCCTAGAAAACCGATTCGAGGATTAACGCAACAATCTTCACAAACTGAACCAGAGAACTCAGCAGGTACTTGGCACAGAGAGGTGAACTGGGGGAGAAAACTGCAGAGGGCAGGGAGCTGGTTTTGCTTGTGGGGAGAGGACAGAGATGGGGGGGAGTACGGGAAAGCACCCCCTCTCCCAAAGCACCTGGAGAGAAAAGGAACATATGCAAGAGACTGAACAAAAAAAGGAGAAAGGAAAAAGGAGAGGGTTTAAATTCCATTAGGACTCTATAAACAGGGGGAGCACAGAGTCTGAAACTCTGCAGCTAGATACCTGGCTGTGCTCTGGCGGGAAGAGCAAATCTCCAGGAGGGGAGAGCGAGGTCTGAGTCACATGGGGAGAGGTGGTTCCCCTGCTGGGAGGACATTTGGTAGAGGCTGCCCTCAACAAGTACAAAAAGATCAAGATCATACCGTACGGATTTTCAGACCACAACACCATGAAACTTGAAATCAACCACAAGAAAAAATGTGGAACGATAACAAATACTTGGAAACTAAAGACCATCCTACTAAAGAATGAGTGGGCTAACCATGAAGTTAAAGAGGAAATTAAAAAGTACATAGAAGCCAGTGAAAATGGTAACACCACAGCCTAAAACCTCTGGGACGCAGCAAAGGGAAGCATACAGTAATCCAGACCTTCCTAAAGAAGGAAGAAAGGTCACAGATACACAACCTAACCTTACACCTTAAAAAGCTGGAAAAAGAACAGTAAATAACACCCCAAACCAGCAGAAGACAAGAAATAATAAAGATTAGAGCCAAAATCAATGCTAGAAAAACCAAAAAACCAGAACAGATCAATGAAAGCAGAAGCTGGTTCTTTGAAAGAATTAACAAAATTGATTTTAAAAAAAGTGTGATCAAAAAGAAAAGGGAAAGACCCAAATAAATAAAATCAAGAATGAAAGAGGAGAGATCACAACCAACACAGCAGAAATACAAACAATAAGAGAATATTATGAGCAATTATATACCAATAAAATGGGCAATCTGGAAGAAATGGACAAATTCCTAGAAACATATATACTACCAAAACTGAAACAGGAAGAAATAGAAAATTTTAACAGACTCATAACCAGTAAAGAAATCGAATTAGTAATCAAAAATCTCCCAAAAAACAAGAGTCAAGGGCCAGATGGCTTTCCAGGGGAATTCTACCAAACATTTAAAGAAAAGTTAACACCTATTTTCTTGAAGCTGTTCCAAAAAATAGAAATGGAAGGAAAACTTCCAAATTCTTTCTATAAAGCCAGCATTACCTTGATTCCAAAACCAGACAAAGACCCCACTAAAAAAAAGAACTGTAGACCAGTTTCCATGCTGAACATGGATGCAAAAATCCTCAACAAGATACTAGCCAACCAGATCCAACAATACATTAAAAAAATTATTCACCACGACCAAGTGGGATTTACACATGGGATGCAGAGCTGGTTCAATATCCACAAAAACAATCAATGTGATTCATCACATCAATAAAAGAAAGGACAAGAACCACATGATGCTCTCAATAGATGCAGAGAAAGCATTTGACAAAATACAGCATCCTTTCTTGATAAAAACCCTCAAGAAAGTAGGGATAGAAGCATCAAACCTCAAGATCATAAAAGCCATATAGGAAAGACCCAACACTAATATCATCCTCAATGGGGAAAAACTAAGAACCTTCCCCTTAAGGTCAGAAACAAGACAGGGATGTCCACTCTTGCTGCTGTTATTCAATATAGTATTGGAAGTCTTAGCCTCAGCAATCAGACAGCACAAGGAAATAAAAGGCATCGAAATCGGCCAAGAGGAGGTCAAACTTTCACTTTTCGCAGATGACATGATACTCTATATGGAAAACCCAAAAGATTCCACCAGAAACTGCTAGAACTGATACATGAATTCAGCAAAGTTCCAGGATATAAAATCAATGCACAGAAATCAGTTGCATTCCTATACACCAATAATGAAGCAACAGAAAGAGAAATCAAGGAATTGATCCTATTTACAATTGCACCAAAAAACCATAAAATAACTAGGAATAAAAACCTAGGAAAAAACAAAAAGGTGAAAAATCTATACACTGAAAACTACAGAAAGCTTGAAAGAAATTGAAGAAGACACAAAAAAATGGGAAAATATTCCATGCTCCTGGATAGGAAGAACAAATATTGTTAAAATGTCAATACTACCCAAAGCAATCTACATATTCAATGCAGTATCTATCAAAATAACACCAGTATTCTTCACAGAGTTAGAATAAATAATCCTAAAATTTGCATGGAACCAGAAAAGACCCTGAATAGCCAAAGCAATCTTGAAAAAGAAAACCAAAGCTGGAGGCATCACAATCCCAGACTTCAAGCTATACTACAAAGCTGTAATCATCAAGACAGTATGGTACTAGCACAAGAACAGATACTCAGATCAATGGAACAGAATAGAGAGCCCAGAAATGGACCCACAAACATATGGCCACCTAATCTCTGACAAAGCAGGAAAGAATATCCAATGGAATAAAGACAGTCTCTTCAGCAAGTGGTGCTGGGAAAACTGGACAGCAACATGCAGAAAAATGAACCTGGACCACTTTCTTACACCACACACAAAAATAAACTCAAAATGGATGAAAGACCTAAATGTAAGACAAGAAATCATCAAAATCCTCGAGGAGAAAGCAGGCAAAAACCTCTTTGATCCTGACCACAGCAACTTCTTACTCAACACATCTCTGAAGGCAAGGGAAACAAAAGCAAAAATGAACTACTGGGACCTCATCAAAATAAAAAGCTTCTGCACAGTGAAGGAAACAATCAGCAAAACTAAAAGGCAACTGACAGAATAGGAGAAGGTATTTGCAAACGACATATCAGATAAAGGGTTAGTATCCAAAATCTATAAAGACCTTATCAAACTGAACACCCAAAAAATAAATAATCCAGTGAAGAAAAGGGGAAAAGACATGAATAGACACTTCTCCAAAGAAGACATCCAGATGGCCAACTGACACATGAAAAAATGCTCCACATCACTCATCATCAGGGAAATACAAACCAAAACCACAATGAGATATCACCTCACACCTGTCAGAAGAGTTAACATTAACAACTCAAGCAACAACAGATATTGGCGAGGATGCAGAGAAAGAGGATCTCTTTTGCATTGTTGGGGGGAATGCAAGCTGGTGCAGCCACTCTGGAAAACAGTATGGAGGTTTCTCGAAAAACTAAAATAGAACTACCTACAACCCAGCAATTGCACTACTAGGTATTTATCCAGGGGATAAAGGTATGTTGTTTTGGAGGGACACATGCACCCCCATGTTTGTAGCAGCACTATCAACAATAGCCAAAGTATGGAAAGAGCTCAAATGTCCATTGATGGATGAATGGATAAAGAAGATATTGTGTATATATATAATGGAGAATTACTTGGCAATCAAAAAGAATGAAATCTTGCCATTTGCAACTACGTGGATGGAACTGGAGGGTATTATGCTAAGCTAAATTAGTCAGAGAAAGACAAAAATCTTATGACTTCACTCATATGAGGACTTTTAAGATACAAAACAGATGAACATAAGGGAAGAGAAACAAAAATAATACAAAAACAGGGAGAAGGACAAAACAGAAGAGACTCTTAAACATAGAGAACAAACAGAGGGTTGCTGGAGGGTATATGGAAGGGGTGTGGGGCTTAAGGAATCTACTCCTGAAATCATTGTTGCACCACGTGCTAACTACTTGGATGTAAATTATAAAAAATAAATGAATTATAGAAAGTAAAAAACATACAAATAAAAAAAATTAAACTAGTTTCTAACTGTTACTTGTGCAAAGTTTTTAAAGTCAAACACCAAAACTAAATGTCACTAAAAATACTGTGAATTGTGTTGTAGCATCAATTAATTAAAAGGTATAGGATCTAGCTGAAAATAATCATGATGATAATAGTAAAAGTGACTAATATATATTTAAGAAATAAGACTGATAGTGTGCTCAGTAGATATTTTTTTTTTTTAGAAATTGTGGTCAAATGAAGTTGTTAAAAAAATCTCTCTGAAAGTTATTACTCCTGATCATATGTTATTTTAAAAAAAGTAGAACACATTCAATTCTCTAATGAATATCCCTTTCAAGTTATATCCATATAGGTAATAACCCACCAAGCAAAGATAGTTGAGATTTCCCCACAGTAGTAAATAAATACATATTTTATGTGAATTACCATTAAAATCTTACCAAGTACATGAAATATCATATGATATTTTATGAATTTAAAAATGAATACCTATGGGGGCACCTGGGTGACTCAGTTAAGTGTCTGACTTCAGCTCAGGTCATGATCTCACAATCTGTGAGTTCAAGCCCCATGTTGGGCTCTGTGCTGACAGCTCAGAGCCTGGAGCCTGCTTCAGATTCTGTGTCTCCCTCTCTCTCTACCCCTCCCCACTCATGTTCTGTTCCTCCCTCTCAAAAATAAGCATTTAAGAAAAAAACTGAAAATTTAATCCTTAAGCTAAAAATGTTTACAAAATAAAACATAAATGGCACATTTTTTAAGTGTAACAAAATATTCTGATGAACGATCTTCCGTGAATGCTAAAAACAGTTGTAAGTTGAAAAAGTCCTATTTTCTATAGCTTTAGGATGTATTTATGTGGTGGAGTGCCCTCCCTAAGGAATGTGGTGAGAAAAAAACCTCAAGATAAGGGAAGGCAACCTGGTTATGTGCATATGTGACATCTCTCAAGACCTGTAACATGAGACCACCCAAGCAGACTGTGTGTCTATACATTGCCCGTTTTGGGGAGACAAAGAAGTAGAAAATGTATAAAAGGCTACACCATGTGGTGTTCAGGGCTCAGTTTTTTGGGTATGAACCCAACTGAGCCCATGTTGGCATGAATTAAGTTGCTTCCTGGAAAGAAGAGCCTGGTGTCATGACTCTTCTCTGTGCAAGAATCCTGCTACATCTATACAGGCATATTTTTGCATAGCAACCACAATAATTTAGAATATACTATTCCTGTTTCCACCTCTCCTTTCATACACCAAGGATATATACAATCTACAACTCTGACCAGGGAGTCATAATAATTACCCACTTTTTTTTGGAAAGTAAAAAGTAAATGAATTTCCAGTATTTTTTCAATACAGTGCTGTTATTTATGTAGCAAACCATTTTCTTCTTAGCAATTAGCTATCCTGGAACAAAATATCCAGGACTTCAGGTACATGAAGTATATTTAGTCATTTGACTGCGGTAGAATATAATTCGGCTCACTCAAAATTATGTTAAGCTGTAAAACAGACAGGAGAGCTTGTTCCTTTATTAGGAGCTGACCAAGAAAAAGGTATCCACCTGAAGGAGGCAGATAATTAAATCACTCATTACTGGAAGTTCTCTTCCAAGAAATCCTGGCTGCACATCAAGAAATTACACTGGAGATCACAATTCTACCTTCATAGTGAGGAGATGTCCTCACTTAAGAAAAGATGGAAGAATTAGTTCAGGTAATCTGGTCTGAGATCTACTAAATGACAAAACAAAACAAGACAAAACACCCAAGTTAAAAGTGAGAGTTATAACAAACAGACCTAATTATAATTAGCAAATGGCACTTTAGCAACAGGAATACAGTAGTTGCTGCAAAAATTCTGTAATTATAAGGAGAAACTGTAGAAGCCCTGTGAAATTCATTCCCATTTAAACATAGTAAATTAAGCCTACTCAAACAATTTGGAAATTCACTGGAGACATTCATTAATAAATATAAACCAAAAAGTTTCAGAGCAGGAGTTAAAATATCTGTACTGTAGTTCTATTTCTGCTACTGACTGACTGGCTTAGGTAAATGTCTCAGCCCCTGGAAGTAAGATCCCTCAATAACAAAACAGGGAGCACCAGTTAAGAATAATGAGGCAGGGCTTATTAAGAGCCCGCTGCCTGGGTCTTACTCTGGAAGATTCTGATTCTGCAAGTCCAGGATGGGCATGAATATCTAGTATATATTTTAGTGCCCTCCACCCTACTTCACAAATTGATAATAAGCTGGCTTTAGGAACCACTGACTTTCATGTTTTGTTTTTAAGAGTTAAGAGGAGCCAAAGAAGAAAAAGTTAGAAATATTGGTATAGATCACACTGAGAAGAGCCTTATACAATAGGTAAGTTTGTATTTCATTTCCTTATTCCAGAGTCACCATTTTACCTGCTGCTAGTCTGCTTCTGCCCCTGAAACTCATTCCATCGTAGTTGCTAGGGTGAAAGTCACCAGTAAAATGTCTTTCTGATTATTTCCTGGAGGCTTCTTATCTCTCTAATTGGGACTTAATTTCCCATGCTCCTTGCATCAGGGACCTCATTTCCTTCTTTCAGATGGCCAATTGATGAGGAAAGAAGTTCAGCTCAAGGTAATCACCATCTGAAACTCTCTGTGATTAAGGGTCTCCGGACTCTCATGCCCCTCAAAGGAGATTTACTAACGTCCATCTATGTTCCAACCATTACCTGTCTATAAATCTTCTATTAAGATTATTGCTACATTCACTTCATGGTACTTAAGTTGCTTATGCATATTTATTTTCCCCACAATATGGGAAACCCTTTCAGGCCAGGGACCATGTTTTACTGCTTTTGGCAATCTCACAGCCAATCTGGAGTTGGGCATGTAATAAGCACTTAATGATTTTTTATTAATTTAGTTGAGTTGATCCTATTATCAAGGTGGTTGGAAATTGGGAAACTTTATATCCAAGGTAGGCCAATCCATGCTTTATATTTATAAATGGAATGAAAATGGTTATAATTATAGAACGAGATATTACTTTTCCAAACTAAATGAACTTTGTTTCTTCCTACTTTTTTAAAAACACTAAACAAACATATGATCCAAAGTCATCTGAAGAATTAGTAGGAAAGGTACACGAATTTAAAAGCATACAAAATAAGCAAAGATTCTTTGTACTACAAATAATTCTATGTAACTGAACAGCATGAACAGATGTCAACCATGATTGGCTTCTAGCTCTGGCTGACCTATGGTGTAAACAGAGGTCTTGGCCTGTGTCCTCAGTTGCAAAGAAGGAGTTCTACAATCCAATATTCAAGAGTCTGAGCATCAAGATAGCTTTGATTTTAGTTCATCTCATCTTGTGCCTCATTTATAATAAATGACATTTGACTTTCTCCTAGGACCAAGTTTTTGTTTCCTATTTGCATTCTGGTTCTGAATTCTTACTTATGTCTAAATTGCTGGCCTGAAAACCTGCTCAATTCTCTAGGCTTTTTAAAGACAGACACCTTGTTTCACTGTTGCCAGTCCCTTCCTTAGAAATGGATCCTGCTTCCAAACTCTATCCCTTTGACTGGGGCTTGGAAACTCCAGTGGACCCACCTTGCATTCTGACTACTATCACCTCCTGAGATCCTGATGGGCATGCTTGGTGCCCCAGCTACAAGCTACTGCTTCTTTCAGTACACTAAAATTCACTACTGAAGGCCAACACCTGTACTAGGAGATACAAAGATAAACTACAGTCCTGCCCTTGAACACTACATGCTCTGAACACACGAGAAGATTCTCCTACCTGACTGGCCGCTACTTCAAAGTCTCCTCTGCAGGATTCTCCACATTTTGTCTAGAGGCGGGTGCTACAACCTTCAGTCTTTCATCCTTCTCTATTGTACTGGCTTTAAATTTTTTTTTCAATGTTTTTATTTATTTTTGGGACAGAGAGAGACAGAGCATGAATGGGGGAGGGGCAGAGAGAGAGGGAGACACAGAATCGGAAACAGGCTCCAGGCTCTGAGCCATCAGCCCAGAGCCCGACGCGGGGCTCGAACCCACGGACCGCGAGATCGTGACCTGGCTGAAGTCGGACGCTTAACCGACTGCGCCACCCAGGCGCCCCAAGTACTGGCTTTAAATACATACGCTGATCATTCCCAAATTTAACATCTTTAGTCTCACTATCTCATCTGAACTCCAGACTCATATATCCTACTACCTCAAGATCAGATGTCCACATAAGAATCTCAGACATGTCTGAATCTGAACTCTTTATTTTCCCCAAAAACTGCTCTTCCTCCAGTCTTTGCCATCTTAATTAATATGGCAACTTCTTTCTTCTACTTGCTCAAGCAAAAAGCCTTAGAGGTCCCCTCTCTCTCACAATCCACAATCAATCCACCAGCAGAAATCTTGTAGGATATACTGGCAAAATATATCCAAAACTCTGCTATTTTTATCATCTTCTACCCTATCCCAAGCCACCATCACCTGCTGACCTCCTACTCCTACCTCTTGGTCCCCCAAGTCTGTTCTCCACACAGCATCCAGTGTGATCCCTTAAAAAATATTTTTAATGTTTATTTATTTTTGAGAGATAGAGACAGAGTGCAAGTGGAGAAAGGGCAGAGAGAGAGGGAGACCCAGAATCTGAAGCAAGCTCTAGGCTCTGAGATGTCAGCACAGAGCCTGACACAGGGCTCGAACCCATGAACCGTGAGATCATGACCTGAGCCAAAGTTGGATGCTTAACTGACTGAGCCACTCAGGTGCCCCAAAGTGTGATCCCTTTAAAAGAGACATTAGATCAAATCATTTCTCTGTTCATTACTGTTGTTGTTTTTTCCTTTTAACTAAATAGCTTCATTAGGTCAGAAACTCGTACGGACTAATTTCCCCACCATCTACAACAGTGTTTTGCCACGTAATAACACTAAAAAATAGTTGTCCCATGAATGAAAATGCAACAAAAGAGGAATGTACATGGCCCAAGGGGAGCCCCAAAATAGAAAGATTAGTAGATGCTTGAATAAGATTTTGAAGAATAAACACAAAAAGGTCACGTTCAAGTGCTGGGAGGAAAGCCATGCACACCCATAGCCTGGCACCTGTGAAGGCAGCCAGCAGTGAAGAAGCATGGTGCACGCAGGAATGACATGGGACCTGGGAGGGCTGAGACAGAAAGTGTATGTGAGCGAGGAGAGGATGGCAGTTGGCGAAGGAGGCTGGTGCTCCACCACTTGCTGGCTTTCTTTGACCCTTGCAACCGTCCACATCTCGGTCCATGTTATCATTAGTTCTAGAGATACTTGGGCAGCAAAAATACACAGTAGGCAGTGGAGTGCGCGTGGGGGCAGGTGCATTATGAGACGGACTCCAGCCAGCTTTCCTAAGTCTGAACTGACCTTTCATCTCCTATTAACTGTATGACTCAGAGAAATTATTTAAATTGTCTCCACCCCAATTTCCTCATCAACAGTACCTACCTCACAAGACTGTTGTGAGGGTTACATGAGTTACTATATGCAAAGTACTCAGAACAATGCCTGGCGCACAGACAAGCAGTAACAGTCTGGACATATTACTAAAATAAAGTCCTCAAAACTGAGCTTCCAAGAATTTTTCTAAGGAATTTCAGTAATTCAAGATCTCAAGAAATTTGCTACATATTTCGATAAAAGTTAACCTATCTATTTCTTCTGTTAACTTCTTGAAAAATAAGTCTCTTTCTCCCAATCCACTTGATCATATCAAAGACAGTCTTCAGAGGAAAAACTTAGGTCATTGGAAAATGGAAATAGCCAGTACTTTAGAAGAAAAAGATCAAAAGATTAATAAACCTTAAAAACTGATAGGAGAGGTGTTTATAGTTTTTGCTTCTAGAAAATGATAGAAGCTGACTCATTTAGCCTTTGGCATTTGTTCTTTCATCACTAGTCAGAGTTTTAAAGTTACTTCAGTAAAACAGAATTTAGTTGCACTGACAATGTAAGAAGTTTGCACGGTCACATCAGAAAGACTGTGGAGATCACTGAGCTGCACAGGATCTCTGCGGGTGCATCCACTCAGGCCTGGAGATGTCAAATCCCAACCACAGAAGACAGACACTGATAATAACCAGAGAATTTGAGGAAGACAACCAGGAAGCCAACAATCCCTCCTGTTCCAATGTTTACTGGCTTCACTGTGTGGATCTGCCTTATGTCTAACTGCTGTTCCTTTTGCTATGGTATAAATTGACTTCCTTTTGTTCTGTCCTCAAAGGAAATGGGGAACACCTGGTTACAATTTTTCCATGTCATCGAAGATACTTTTGAAGGTACCCTTTCCAAGACTAAAGTCTTAATTCCTTTAATCTACCCTCATTTTTTACTAATTGTAAGTTCTTTTGCTGTTCACCTGTGAGTTCTTTTGAAGGCCTTCATAAGTCTTCTAATACAAAATAAAACTAGATAGTCTGCTGAAGAATTACCTTTACTCAAGAGTACTAAATTTAAGCCTTCATCCTAAACTGCCTACTCCTGCTTTGGGCTTTACATCAGCCATGGGCCTAACAACCTTTCCTGCCTTATTTATACATGTTGTCTTCTTTTAAATAAGGGCTATTGGCTTGAACTACCTGTAGGGCGCTTCCCAAGTGTAAGAATCCATGACTTTTTTATGATTTAAATATAGTAGAAACACTTGATTTTCGGTTTCAAATTAATAATAGACTGGATAGATTCACAGAGACATGGCTGCCTTTAAGTTCTAGTTCACCAGAAGGTTTGTAATGAGGAAGACACAAACATTACCACGGTAGAGTCTAGAAACTAAGGCCTGTTTATGGAATATGCATGTAGAACCTAGCCTTTTTAAGACTGGAGGAGTTTCTAGGCATCTTGCAAACTTAAATGAGGGTGAGCTTATGACTATAAGTAAGAATGGATGGCCAGGAATGGTTTGGAAAAGAAACTTCTCAAGTTGGAGATCTAGGTATAGAGGTTTTTGTTTTGTTTTGCTTTGCTTTCTGGATTATCCACTGGAAAACAAATGTGTCAAAAAGCATTGTA
This sequence comes from Lynx rufus, assembly GCF_022079265.1. Taxonomy (NCBI): domain Eukaryota; kingdom Metazoa; phylum Chordata; class Mammalia; order Carnivora; family Felidae; genus Lynx; species Lynx rufus. The sequence goes on from NW_025814829.1 coordinate 47,018,101, forward strand.
ATCTATTTTTCACAAATGTTGAGAAAAGCAGGAGAATTAAAAATCCTGAAAAATATTTCTACTTACCAAAGTAGAAATTTCTTCTCTAGACACCTTACACAATAGGACAAGCATTCATTTTAGAGGAATATCTAAGTGTCTGAAGACAGAATGAAAGAGAAACCTGTCTATGTAATTCCTAGTGGCCCTCATGGCTTTTTTTTTATAAGTTTATTTACTACCTTGAGAGAGAAAGTGTGAGCACAGGGAAGACACACACACACACACACACACACACACACACACACACAGAAAGAGAGAGAGAATCATAAGCAGACTCCTCACCATCAGTGTGGAGCCTGAGGCGGGGCTTGAACCCATGAACCACGAGATCATGACCTAAGCCTAACTCAGCACTTAATCAACTGAGCCACCCAGGTGCCCCTCTCATGCCCACTAGGTAACAGTAGGATGTCCTCATGGCTACCACAGGGAAGGCAGACAGGAAGGGCAGTGTTGTTCTTCCACTTAAGACTGAATTTAGAAAAGAGGTTCTGTCCATCAAATTTTTCTCGAATTTTTCATACGAATTTTTGTAATCAAATTCGTATGTCCCCAAGCCAAATTTATTTGATACCTGTTTTAATTTCCTTTAGGACTCTGAAATGGTATGACTGGGCCAGATGACCCCTCAGGTGTGAAAAAGTCTATGCCTGGGTAAAATCAAAGGCATTCCTTCTCAGAGGGTATGTGGATAGCCCCCACATCCAGGTGAACCCACACAGATGCACCAGAAATGGGCGTATTCGGGCTTAAATACAATCAACCAGTATATGGGGGAAATCCAAACATGACGAGAAGAGCACTCACTGCTTACAGAACTCACCAAAAACGTCCTACTTGAGTGAAGTAATTGCTCTAAAATTTACACTGAGTTATTGGAACTAACTTGTTTAGTTTTTCATTTTTTAATGCTGTAAAAATTTAAAAGACAATACAAAGGGAAATAAATGGGTAACAAATTACAGACAGAAATAAAAGTTGCAGGTGAATTTGGAACTGGTTCAAGTATCTGAAAGTCACAGCGTGTGGAGGTTACAGAGCTTGGGCAATAAATGATTGGCTCCTGAATAGAATTCTCTCAACAATGTTACTGCTGACATCAATAGGAGTAAGAAATTAGTCTGCAATGTCTTCTGGTGAGAGACCCTATATTCCTTTTCTCCTCTAAAGAGAATGCGGTTCTGATGATTGGTACCTGAAGTTAACTATGTGAAAAGGCAAACCAGAATCTTCACTAGCTGTTTGTGTGTTTGTGTGTGTGTGTGTGTGTGTGTGTGTGTGTGTGTGTGTGTGTTTTAATTTTTTTTTTCAACGTTTATTTATTTTTGGGACAGAGAGAGACAGAGCATGAACGGGGGAGGGGCAGAGAGAGAGGGAGACACAGAATCGGAATGTGTGTGTTTTAATCGTTGTTGTCTAAAGCCTTGCTAGATCAAGCGTGTTCCGTGGAAGGTGCATCCGCATCACCTAAGAGTTAGATGTGCAGACTCTCGGGTTCCCTATCCCAGAACCATGAACTGGAATCTGACTTAGCACTTAACTAGGATCACCAAGGGATTCAAATACATATTAAAATCGGAGACCCACTTGCTGAGGCGCCTTGCGGTTCCAAGAGTTGATTGTACAATAATAAAATCAGATGCCTGGCAAGGGTGTCTTTGAAGTAAGGTAAAAAGGAAACTCACTTGAACCTGAACATAATAACATTTTAATGAAAGGACTGTGCCAGGCATATGACAGGTATTATCTCCTTTAATCCTCACAACAACCTAAGAGATGGACACTATTATCTTCTTTTTATAGAGGAGGAAACAGAGGTGCTAAGAAGTGAAATGATTCTGAGGCTGCACAGCCTGTAAGCCACTGCCTGGCTGGAAAACCAGGTCTTTCTTACTCCAAAGCTTATTCTGCTTCTACACATATGACCAGGAGAGGGATTTCAGAAAAGATGCCCAGTGTAGTCACAAAAAACCAAGCGAGACTCAACCAACCAACCAACCAACCAACCAACCAATGTTTACTGATTACTCACCCTGGGCTGAGAACTGAGCTACTCTAAGAAGAAAAAGGTAAAATATATGAGCAAAAAGCCAAAATTAAAACAGAATATAGGAGTAAAAATCTTGTGATTCATGCAAATGAATAACCAGATTTTAAAAATGATTTTACACGAAAAATAAGCAAATAAGCAACAGACCACTTCCAACAGGCCACACTTGTGCATTTTTCTATTCTGTCTATTTTTGCATTTTTCTTTTAGACGTTACATATCCATTCTGCCTAGTGATTCAAAATGTAATCTGCTTCCCACAAACAGCAGATGGCACCATGCATTAGTGAAAGAATGACAAAAAACATTGTAAAGATCAAGCTGTCAAAATTGATACCTTTTTGAAAGTAACTCAAATTTTCTAATTAGCTTTATAACAGTGACAGATAATTTAAGACTTCATTTTGAAAATTCACTGCAGATGAAGAAGCCACTTTTGATCCAGCTTTGCTGACCAAAAACTGTGAGGAAATAAAAAAACAGAGAGCTGTCTTCATTTAGAAGTCTGCCACAAATACATTTATAAAGAACAGGTATTCGTTGAGGTAGTAACCTCTACTAATATTAAACAAGTCAATATACAATTGAGGACCATAAAATAATTATTATATCTTCAAAACTGATTTCAATCAGCAATGATAATGTGTGGTACTGTTGACTGCAGCCAAACCAGAATCAGATGTTTTGCCACCAAATCGCATGGGAATTCTTTGTTTTTGTTTTGTTTTTTTGTTTTTGTTTTTGTTTTTTTTGACTCCAAACACTCCCAGGCACTGTCCCCAAGCACATTCAAACCGAGGAGGCAAGCTGAATGAAAACACCGTTCGAGCAGAGGTGAGCCCTTCGTTTCTCTGACATAGCAAGCCAGCCAGCAAGCAGACATTACTTCTGAAGCGATTTCATTCTTGGAAAAACAAAGTACCTGGACTATCTTTTTACAGAGAGAGAAGAGTCCATAGACACGATTTCCATAAAAGTTACAGAAGGAAAACGAAAGGTTAAAGGACAGAAATAAAAAGTAAAGTGATATAAAAGGTTACACGTTATGGATGCTTCCAATGTGTAAGTCTAAATTCCACTAAATCTCTTTTTCCAAACAGAAAGCTTGTGGGGAGAAAACAAGAGATCATGTTTTCAGAAGAGGAATTAAAAATACAACAGTTCTTCACAAGTTTTCCTGCAATATATTCCGCTTTCTCAACCTTCAAACTATGTACGTAGTGCTTTGGGAAGAGGACAATGTTTTCCACTGTCCCACTCGGGTATTTTTTTCTGGGTAAAATACAGCAACAATACTTTTTAATAGTTTAACTTACAGTTAGCTTTGACTTTCAATTGTACCAGTTCCTTTTAGGTCCAAACAATAAATAAAGGAAAAAAAAAGAAAATCTACTTAACAAAATGCTTTTGGCCCTAAGTAGGCACTCTTTTCCAATTCCACCCTATTCTACCTCATCTTTTCTCACTGGGCTGTCAAAATCCTTCGAAGAGCCCCCTCCAGTGCTTAACAACAACCATGGCCTCTATTCTGAGATATGAATCCATTTACCACCCTTTATCCCCCTCTGACACTTTCAACTAACACCATCAACTCCTCTGTGGGCAGGATCCTTACTTCATCTCCCTGATTTCCTTATTCCCCTGCAATGCATTTACAACAGCTATAATCATCTCTCAAACATTTAAATCACACCATGCAATTCCATGCTGAAAGACCATCAGTGGCTTCTCGCATCACTTGGAAAGAAATTCCATGTCCTCTTCAACATGGCTGCCAGGCTCTGGTATTATTTGGGTCCACCTACCTCTTGGCCAACTGTTCTCTGTGTTCTAGAAGTTCTGGCTTTCTTTTAGTTCCTCCCACCCAAAAGCCTTACACATTCACTACCTCCCCCCTCCCTTAAATGGGAATTCTCCTACTCATCTCTCAGATCTCAGCTCTAAATGTCACTTACTCAGAGAGACCATTCTTGAAACGTTAATCTAAAATAGGTTTACTTATTACAAAATCTTGAAGCAGCTTGAACTTTCCCTTCATAGTAGTTATTATAATGTAAAATCATGTTTTTGTATTTATTTGTTATCTGCCCATCAGCCTGATAGCTCCATGGATGCAAAGACAATGTCTATCTATTAACCAAGGTATCTGTTAGGTCTGGGTCAGGGTCAGGACAATAATTGTTAAATAAATGAATGACTGGATGAATGAAAAAGACATTACCTTCAGTGAGTATCTCTCATTCCCTAGATGTTGAATAGATGAGCTATTAGTTATTATTTTTCTAGAGACAAAAGACAAAACCGTACTTCAGAACAACTTGGAAGCATATTCTGCTCCTTTTTTGGCTTTCCTAGAATCCTCCTAATGACTATAAGTACTAGTCTGCCTCACATTCATATCTGGAATTAAACAGTCATCTACTTTTCACTACTTTTCAATGACTCTGAAAATAGATTACTCAGGAGTCCTTTCAGATTCCCATATAAACCTTTAATAACCCAACCTTTAAACATCGAGTTATCCTGCTGACAATGCAACACAGTAGCTAACGCATTCTATAAATTCTTTCTTTGCGAAGTATAAGAAACCACTTCAAAGAAAAGGCTATGAAAGAAAACCTAATCTAAAAATTTTGCATCCATTGTACAATGTGTTCCTTCCCCCATAATTCCACAAAAATGTAGAACTGTTAGACAATCTGGCATTATACCACATACTTTTAAATGTATACTCACTGCAAAAGATAAAGGCCCATGTGCTCGAGGACAGACATAGAAGCCGCAACCCAGAACATCAGCAGCTGTTCTTAATGTGTCTCACTGAATATATGTCAATTGATATTACACAACTATTTTGGCTCTTCCAGAATTGCCTTTCTAAGACATCTATTTTATCGTGCCATTACCCTGATTTAAACTTTCAGCAGCTTCCCATTACGTAACTGTGCTCTCCAAACTGCGGTATGCCAAAGCCAAGGTACAGAGAGCTATGTGTCAGAAGAGGGAAGGGCCGGAGCAAATATGCTACACTTCCGGGGACAAACAAATGTGGCAGGTAAATAATTCTTGAACACTTGAAAAAATCTATTAAAACAGTTCTGGCTCTACTGCGGAACAAAATGCAAAGTTCAAAAATGACATTTTAATATATGATATGTAACTTTATAGAAGGTTCAAGTTTGGGAGACTGTCAAATACATAGGAGACACCCAATGAATGTGTCAAAAAGACATCACAGAGGACTTCATTCATTTACCAAATAAATAGTGACAACCACAGCCCAGCAATGCCGGGATTGGACAGTGGGCCTTCCACCAGTTCTTACGAACTGATCTCTCATATATATCACTGTTCTGAGTATAATATTAGGTTCAACCATAGGAAATTGCCAGTATTCAATAACTTTTGACTTACAAGAATGGCAAATTCCCATGGATCAACATAACACAAGAGTCTTTGTATCTATTTGTATCTGATCACCCCAACCTGTGTCCTTGCAGAAAAATGTGAGTTCTTTGTCTCTACCATCAAGTACTGCAACTGGCCTAAAATAAAACACAATACATGTTAGCTTAGGGCTCAGCCTGGGTCAGTCCGTACACAGTGAGCATAAACAAACATCTGAAGTTCCATATTTTGGAAGAAATGCGGTGGTAAAAGAATCCCCTTCTCCTTCAGGTTGAGACAAAAAGGACTCCTAGGAGTTAGTGATTCAACAGGACTGGCATGACATAACAAAAAGCTAGTCACATTCACATTCCCACATCACAAATAAACAAATTTTGTCCTATAGCAATGGGACTTACCTAGAAGAAAACCATTATAATGGTTTTCAAATTCTATCCTTATGTGAATGTTTTAAACTTGATCATCTGTTTTTGTTGTCAAAGAAGGAAATAGGCTTAGTCACAGTGCCTGACATCAACCAGAAAGAATTTATTGAGTATCAAGGCATACTTCTCTTTTTAAAAAAGGGTATATGTGAATCTGAGTTTTAAAAAGCTTTGGTAAGGGGCACCTGGGTGGCTCAGTCGGTTAAGCATCCGATTTCGGCTCAGGTCATAATCCCACGGTTTGTGAGTTTGAGCCCGGTGTCGGGTTCTATGCTGACAGCTCGGAGCCTGGACCCTGCTTCGGATTCTGTGTCTCCCTCTCTCTCTCTGCCCCTCCCCCATTCACACTGTGTCTCTCTGTCTCAAAAATAAATAAACGTTAAAAAAAATAGATAAAAATAAAAAGCTTTGATACTTTGAGAAAAGAAGTTTTAGATTTTTAAAAAAGATTTTATTTTTAAGTAATCTCTACACCCAACATGGGGCTTGAATTTACAACCTCCAGATCAGGAGTCTTGCATTCCACTTCCTGAGCCAGCTAGGTGCCCTGAAGTTTTAGATTTTTAAAAGAGATTTTTAGACACTAATTTAAAAGATCTATGCACTCCTATGTTTACTGCAGCATTATTTACAATAGCACAGATATGGAAGCAAACTAAGTATCCACTGACAAATGGATGAGGAAATAGACACACACACACACACGGATATTACGCACTCAAAAAGGAAGAGATCATGCCTTTGTGACTACATGGATGGACCTAGGGGGTATTAGGCTAAGTGAAATAAGTCAGCCAAAGACAAATGCTACATGATCTCAAATCAAAACAAATGAATAAACACACAAAAAGCAGAATCAGACCTCTAAATACAGAGAACAAAGTGATGGTTGACAGAGGGGAGAGAGGTGGGGGGATGGGCACAATGGGTGAAGGGGAGTGGGAGATACAGCCTTCCAGTTATAAAACGAGTAAGTCAAGGGGATCAAAAGCATAAGGAATGTGGTCAATGATACTGTAAGAGCATTGTAGGTACGGATGGCAGCTACACTTGTGGCGAGCATAGCATAACATATAAAGACGGTGAATCATGGCTATACTCCTGAAACTAATGTAACACTGTGTGTCAACTATATTTAAAATTTTTTTTTATATGAAGTTTATTGACAACTTGGTTTCCATACAACACCCAGTGCTCATCCCAAAAGGTGCCCTCCTCAATACCCATCACCCACCCGCCCCTCCCTCCCACCCCCCATCAACCCTCAGTTTGTTCTCAGTTTTTAACAGTCTCTTATGCTTTGGCTCTCTCCCACTCTAACGTCCTTTTTTTTTTTTTTTTCCTTCCCCTCCCCCATGGGTTCCTGTTAAGTTTCTCAGGATCCACATAAGAGTGAAACCATATGGTATCTGTCTTTCTCTGTATGGCTTATTTCACTTAGCATCACACTCTCCAGTTCCATCCACGTTGCTACAAAAGGCCATATTTCATTTTTTCTCATTGCCACGTAGTATTCCATTGTGTATATAAACCACAATTTCTTTATCCATTCATCAGTTGATGGACATTTAGGCTCTTTCCATAATTTGGCTATTTATTTAAAATTTTTTTAACGTTTATTTATTTTTGAGACAGAGAGAGACAGAGCATGAACGGGGGAGGGTCACAGAGAGAGGGAGACACAGAATCTGAAACAGGCTCCAGGCTCTGAGCTGTCAGCACAGAGCTCGACACGGGGCTCGAACTCATGGACCGTGAGATCATGACCTGAGCCAAAGTCGGACGCTTAACTGACCAAGCCACCCAGGTGCCCCCTTTTTTTTGTTTAACGTTGTATTTAAATTTTTAAAAAATGAGCAGGTGATACCCCATAACACCACTAACCCCATTAACACCCCAATGTAGGTTCCTTTAGAAAAGGTAGCTCCAAGATCTGGTCAATATGAATACAATTGGAGGTGTAGAGAACAAGCTAGAATTGGGGCCAGGAGGAACTGGGGCCTCTGGGGAGCAAAGAAACAGCAGTGTAGGGCGCTAGGTAAGGGATGAAGTAAAGGGGAGTAGAGCTGATGGGGCGGGGGGGAGGCATGTAGACTGACTGAGGTGGCTACCTGCTTCCCAAACTGTCCACGAGGTATCAGCAGCATTTTTGTTATATTCTAGTACCATCTGCACTATTGTTGACTCTTTCTAAAAATAAATACATTTGGGGACACCTGGGTGGCTCAGTTGGCTGAGTGACCAACTCTTGATTTCGGCTCAGTCATGATCACACAGTTCACAGGACTGAGCCCCACATAGGGCTCTGTGCAGACAGTGCAGAGCCTGCTTGGGATTCTCTCTCACCCTCTGTCTCTCTGCCTCTTCCCCACTTACGTGCGCGTGTTCACTCTTTCTCAAAATAAATAAATGTGAAACATTTTTTTAAATAAATATATTTTAAAAGGAAAAAAATAGATTTTAAGCTTAACATATAAACATATAGAATACTATAAAACACGTACATTTTTGCCTTAGTAAACATGAAAATTTGGTGAGCCCCCAGATAGCCTGTATTGGAACAATGCAGACTCATCTTCATTCCCCCTACTTGGTAACTGCTAACTCTAAAAAGGTCCCTCTTGTTCTTTGCCTAAATCTTCATGAAACCAAATATCTGCCCGTGTTTAATCATACTTGGTCCTGCTGCAGCACTGCTGTGAAACAAATCCGATCCAGATACTCATGCCACGGAAGTTTAGCTGTTACAACACTCATCTGCTCTCTGTCAACTTGGCTTTGTTGATAGGCCAACAGTAACATCTGCTCAAAATAGCCTTGAAGAAATCAACAGACCAAGGTTTTTACCCCCAGAATCAACACTAAAAATGCAGCAACCACAGAAACATTGCTGGATATTTCCCTTAAAATTTCTGTTTCTCTGAATTCATTACCTTGGACCATTATTTTACTTCCTAGAATTTGCCGAAGTAATGAATTCTAAGAATTGAAAAAGTGCACTGTCTCATGCCTTTCCATCTCACTCTTCTCAAAGCTCCTGAGTAAGGACTAGACCTATAGAATTTGCTAACAGAAAGTACTTGCCCCAATAACTCTTAGCTATTGCTGCTGCTCCTGATTAAAATTGACAAGAAGCATACAGTCTTTAGCCCAAACACATTTTAATATATACATACACAAAACTGTTACATCAGCATTTCTTAAAATTTAAAAAATTTAAAAACTTGGGAACATCTGTTGAACATGCAGATTTCTAGAGTCCTATCTTCAAAGAATCTGGAGAATAAGAAGGGGCTAGAGAATTTGCATGTTTAACAAGCACTTCTCAATCACTCCAAGTTCTTTTCTTTTTTTTAAATGTTTATTTATTTTTGAGAGAGAGACAGCGAAACAGAGAGTGAGCAGGGGAAGGGCAGAGAGAGGGAGACACAGAATGTGAAGCAGGCTATCAGCACAGAGCCTGACATGGGGCTCGAACTCACGAACCACAAGATCATGACTTGAGCCAAAGTCGGACACTTAACCAACTAAGCCACCCAGGTGCCCCCTTTTCTTTATTCAAGTAGAATGGCCACATTTTTTTGTTTTCTTTAAAAAAATTTTTTAAGTTTTTATTTTAATTACCCAGTGCTCATCATAAGTGTACTCCATAATCCCAATCACCTATCTTACCTATCCCCTACCCCCCCCCCCCAAAGCCATCGTTTATTCTCTAGAGTTAAGTGTCTGGGTTTTTTTGGTGGTGGTGGTGGTGATTTCTTTTCTTTTTTCTTTTTTTTTTTGTGGCTTATTTCTTTTTCCCTTTGCTCATTTGTTTCTTAAATTCCACGTATGACTGAAATCATATGGTATTTGTCTTTCTTTGCCTTATTTCACTTAGCATTATACTCTCTAACCATGTTGTTGCAAATGGCAAGATGTCATTTGTTTTTATGGCTGAGTAATATTCTATTGTATGTGTGTGTGTATGTATGTGTGTGTGTGTGTACACACACACACACACATACATACCACACCTTCTTTATCCATTCATTAATCAGTGGACGCTTGGGTTGCTTCCATATCTTTGCTACTATAAATAATGTTGCTATAAATATTTTTGTATTCTTTGGGTAAATACTCTAGTGATTGCTAGTAGTTCTATTTTTAACTTTTTGAGTACCAGTTTGCACCAGTTTGCTCCAGTTTGCATTCCCACCAATGGTGCAAGAGGGTTCCTTTTTCTCCATATCCTCACAAACATTGGTTTGTTTTTGATTTTAGCCATTGTGACAGGTGTGAGGTAATATCTCATTGTGGTTTCATTAGCATTTCCCTGATGATAAGTGATAATGAACATCTTTTCATGTGTCTGTTGAGCCATCTGGATGTCTTCTTTGGAGAAATATCTGTGTCGTCTGCCCATTTTTAAATTGGATTATATGGTTTTTGGGTCTTGGGCTGCATCATATCTTTATATATTTTGGATAACCAACCCTTTATCAGATATGTCACTTGAAAATATCTTCTCCCATTCCATAGGTTGTCTTTTGGTTTTGTTGATTGACCCCTTCAATGTGCAGAAGGTTTTTATTTTGATGTAGTCCCAATAGTTTATTTTTGCTTTCATTTCCTTTGCCTCAGGAGACATACCCAGAAAAATGTTGCTATGGCTGATGTCAGAGAAGTTACTGCTGTGTTCTCTTCTAAAATTTTTATGGTTTTGGGTCTCACATTTAGCTCTTTCATCCATTTTGAATTTATTTTTGTGTATGGTGGGAAAAAGTGGCCCAGTTTCATTCTTTTGCATGCTGCTGTCCAGTGTTCTCAACACTTGTTGATGAGATTGTATTTTCCCACTGGATACTTTCCTGCTTTGTTGAAGATTAACTGACCGTATAACTAATAATGGGCTTATTTCTGGGTTTCCTACTCTGGTCCATTGATATATGTGTCTATTTTTGTGCCAGTACCACACTGTTTTAAGACTGCTTTGTAATATAACTTGAAGCCTGGAATTGTGATGCCTCCAGCTTTGCTTTTCTTTTTTCAAGATTGCTTTGGCTATTTGGAGTCTTCAGTGGTTCCATACAAATTTTAGGATTGTTTGTTCTAGGTCTATGAAATATGCTAGTAGTATTTGGATAGGGATTGCATTAAATGTGTAGATTGCTTTGGGTAGTATAGATATTTGAACAATATTTGTTCTTTCAATCCATGAGCATGGAATGTGTTTCCATTTCTTTGTGTCACCTTCAATTTCTTTCACCAGTGTTTTATAGTTTTCAGAGTACAGGTCGTTCACTTCTTCGGTTAAGTTATTCCTAGGTACCTTATGGGTTTTGGTGCAATTAGAAATGGGATTGGGCCAGTCTTCTGGAGGTGGGGACCACCACACTGGCAGTGAGGCAAGTGTGACTAAGAACAGCAGGCTTCAGGAACGAGGGGGATGGTGTCAGGGCTTGGTGTAAGCAAGTTAGGTAGCCCATGTCCACACTGTGCTGGTTCCTGCAGGTCGCCTTGTGCTTATGCTGATGGGCAGGGGAGGAAAATCACACTGGACAGTTCCTTTGTTCCCAGAGGGGTCTCTCCATGAACACTGCCTCTCTGGGACACACTCTAAAATGAGCAACTGACCTCTTCACTGTGTTCCCCAAGCACTCTTCAGATTGCTGTTTCCAAGCTATATGTGCATGGGCTGTTTGTCTGCCTCTCTCCAAGAGCCCCAATATCCTCCAAGCTCTCCCAGATCCAAGCATAATAACCTTGAAACCTCTAGGCTCTAAGCCCCACTGGTTGCAAGAACTCATGAGATTTGGAACCTCTTGCTCTCTGAGCCAACTGCTGTGGGGATTCATCTTCCCTGTGCACTTCCCTGTGTACTAGTCTGTCTCGAGCCTGACCTTCTCAGTAACTGGGGCTCCCTCCCCACCATAGCAGCCAAGATCCATTTTTCTGCCAAACCTCATTTCTGCACGTCCTACTGTCTTCAATGTGGTCTCTTCTCTCTCTTAGTTGTGGAGTTTGTTCTGCCAGTATCCAGATCAATTTTGGGGGTATTTGGGATGATATAATAGTTACCCAGTTGTATTCGTGGGATGAAGTGAGCCTAGGGTCTTCCTACTCTGCCACTATCTTCCGCTCTCTCCTTCACCAAGTTATTTTAAAAATTGAGATATAATATAATTCAAATACCATAAAATTCACCTTTTAGAAGTGTACAAATTCAGTGGTTTTTAGTAGAGTCACAAGATTGTACAACCATCCCCATTATCTTTTTTTTTTAATTTTTTTTAATGTTTATTTACTTTTGAGACAGAGAGAGACAGAGCATGAACGGGGGAGCATCCCCATTATCTAATTCCAGAATATTTAATCACCCCCAAAAGTAATCTTGTACTCATTAGCACACTCTCCCATCCCTCCTCCAACCAGATCCTGTAACTACTAATGTACTATCTCCATGGATTTGCCTGTAAATTTCATATAGATGAAATCATAAAATATAAGGCCTTTTTGTCTGGCTTCTTTCACTTAGCATAACGTCTTCAAGGTTCATCCATCATGTAACATGTATCAGAACACCATTCCTTTTCATGGCTAAATAACGTTCCATTATATTGGTATACCACGTTTTGTTTATTCACTCATCAGTTGTTAGACATTTCAGTTGTTTCCAATTTTTAGGAATTATGAAAAATTCTGGTATGACCATTCACATACAAGGATTTTTTGTTTTTGTTTTGTTAAACCTATGATCTTATTTCTCTCGGATATATACATAGGAGTTGAATTGTGGGGTCATATGGCAACTCTATTTTTAAATTTTTGAGGAACTTCCTAACTATTTTTCTAAGTGACCGTACCAGTTAAACTGTCCTAGCAATGTGAGGGTTCCAATTTCTTAACGTCCTCAACAACACTATTTTTTGTCCATCTTTTGCATTATATCTATCCTAGTAAGTGTGAAGTGGCATCTCACTGCGGTTTTAATTACATTTCCCTAATAGCGGCTCATGATGTTAAACATCTTTTCATGTGCTTACTGGCCATCTGTGTATCTTCTTTTTTTGAAAAATGTCTGTTAAGATCCTTTGCTCACTTTTGACTTGTATTATCAATTTTTATGGCTTTTCAATTGTATTGCAATTTTTTATTGCAAGCCTTTTTATCGCTGAGTTGTAAGAATTCCTTATACATCCTAGATACAAAACCCTTAACAGATATGTGATTTGCAAATACTTTTTCTCATTCTGTAGGTGTCTTTCACTTTCTTGATAGTGTCCTTTGAAATACAAGTTTATCGTTTTTATGAAATCCAACTTATCTATTTATGCTTTTGTTGCTTGTGCTTTAATTGTCATATGTAAGAAACCACTGTCTAATCTAAGGTCATGAAAATTTACACTTAGGTTTTCTACTAAGGGTTTTATAATTCTAGCTCTTACAATTAGGCCTATAATCTATTTTGAGTTCTTATATATGGTATGAGGTAGGGATACAACTTCATTATTTTATATTTTAATATCTAGTTATTCCAGCAACTTTGTTGAGAATATTCTTTCCTTACTGAATTGTCTTGGCATCTTTGTCAAAAGTCAACTTGTTCACAAGTGTATATTTCTGAATTTTAAATTCTAATCCATTAAGCTATACATTAATATTTATGCCACTACCACACAGTTTTGATTTCCACAGTTTTCTGCAGGCATACTTCAGTGTACTGTGCTTCATTTCATTGTATTCTACAGATTTTGTGCTTTTTACAGTTTAAGGGTTTGTGCTAAACCTGTGTGGAGCAAGCAAGTCCACTGGTACCATTTTTCCACAAACATTTGATCACTTTGTCTCTGTGTCACATTTTAGTAATTATCACAATATTTCAAATATTTAACTTATTATTCTATTTGTTATGGTGATCTGTGATTAGTGATTATGACTTGCTGAAAGCTTAAATAATGGTTAGCATTTTTAGCAATAAAGAATTTTAAATTAAAATAAGAACTTTTAAAAAGGCATTATGCTGTGGCACACTTAATAGACTACAGTATTGTGTAAGTATAACTTTTCTATGCACTGGAAAACCAAAAATTCATTTAATTTACTTTATTGTGATATTTGCTTAATTGCAGTGGTCTGGGACTGAACCCACACTATCTCTGAGGCATGCCTGTAATAAGTTTTGAAACTTCACCCGGCCCCCCAAAAATTATTAAAAGCTGCATACGAACTACATTTTGAGAAACACTGGCTTATGCTTTCAAGCACAACTACACTTCTTCTATCAAATGTCTTATTTCTATAATCACTATAAATACATCTTTTGCAATATGGGCTTCTAAAATAAAAATACACTAATTTATTTACCATGATTTAGAATCTTGCCTACCACCTCTACATTTGCCCACAGAAAAAATAAAATTTCATCTTGTTATCTAAATCAGAGGTCACAACTGCAACACGTAGTCAAATTTAGCCTGATGATGCATTCTGTTTGGCCATATAGTATTTTTATAAATGGTGATTTGAGTTCCTTTATATGAATCATGTACTCTCCAATTCATATCAGTGTCTGCTACTCTGGATTATGTTATACCCAGCCTATTTCACTCATTTTTGTGCATTCGGGTTGGCCATATCCTATCTAAACAAATCCTTAATATAGTTCCATTAGGGCAAATAGGAAAAGTTCTGGTTTCTTTTATTTTGTTGTAACCAATGCCCAATTTTTTCAAGGAGTTTATTCAAATGCTAGATTAAATTTTCTTGAACTTAGGAAGACTTAACAGATATTTACTGACTAGCAGTAGTTCTATGACTTAAAAAATGTCAAATGGGTGTCAAATGGGGTGAAATTCCACTAGGCTCAAAATATTACTTGTTATCAAGTGTAGCAAAAATTCCGAAGTTGAAGATTATTAATATGGTGAATAAAATGTAATTCAGATTTATTAGTAACTTTCAGATAAGATCAAATTTATCTTTAATTACCAATGAGAATAAAAAATTGGCTCATATTTCTTAGAGGAAAACACACAGATTTAAAAAAATGTTGGCTGGCACAATTTTAAAAAGCCATTTTAAAGGCTGGGAAATGCAGCACCTGGGTGGCTCGGTTGGTTAAGTGTCTGACTTTTGGTCAGGTCATGATCTCACACTTCCTGGGATCCAGCCCTGTGTAGGGCTGCGCAACAATGCCCAGCCTGCTTGGATTCTCTCTCCCTGTCTCTGCCCCTCCCCTGCTCATGCGCACGTGCTCACTCTCTCTCTCTCTCAAAATAAATAAACAAACAAACAAAAAAAAGGCTGGGATAAAGACAGCCTCAAAAAACCTACTACACTTTAGAAAAGTTGGCCCTCCACCTGAGGAAACGCTGGTACTTAAAACTACCATACAAGCTGGGGCCGCACGTTCATGCTGACCTTCTCTTCCTCTCCTTCCCTAGCTCCCAAAGAGGGATTCATGCAGGCTTCTTTGGGTCTCTACCATCCTCATACTCAGCCTAATACAGCTAGAGAATGTTTTGCTGTCACTAGAATAGTATATGATGACAAATAATGCCAATGGTCCTAAAAGTAGATGGGCTTATTAAATGTTGAGAGCTGGGCAGAATCCAATCAGGCCATCAGATGAGCCAGGACAACATTTTTGTTTCTCTCTCATCCTCTTCCTGGGGAAGAGCACATCTTTCCTTTTAGGACTGAGCAAATACTGACCTAAGATAATAGAAGAGGGTCTTTTATAATACAAATTTAAGAAGAAAAATGGCTTATGCTTGTCCAATGGCTTGTCCTTAAAGATTTTTAAGGACCAAGTTATGCCAACAAGTAGTCAGAGGAAATGTCTGATCATCTTGTAAATGGTAGATCCTGAGGGCCAATACAAAAGGCTTTGTTTCCACAGTCTTTTTTTTTTTATTAAATTTTTTTAACATTTATTCATTTTTGAGAGTGAGAGAGACAGAGTATGAGCGGGGCAGAGAGTGAGGGAGACACAGAATCCGAAGCAGGCTCCAGGCTCCGAGCTGTCAGCACAGGGCCCGACGTGGGGCTCAAACTCATGGACTGCGAGATCATGACCTGAGCCAAAGTCGGACACTTAACCGACGGAGCCACCCAGGCACCCTGTTCACAGTCTTTTTCAGCCTGGTTGGATTAGAAATATTTTCCCGGTACAATCAGGTAAAACTCAGTAACTGAAACCCAGACCAAAATACCAAGATGAGGAAAAAAGCCCATAGGGCAAAGGAGTAAAAGCAGAGGTAAACAGCAAAGAGTCTAGGGGTATAACTAAAGAAAGAGGAAGATTCACAGAGAAGTTCCCTGAGGCACCAGGAGAGGGGTGGCTGGAAACCCTTGAGTATCCAGTGGGCCAGTTAAAAGCACAAAGAGGAAACCCACCTCACCTGATTCCCCGCCCAAGATGAATTCTGTTAACAGGCACCTTGAGCTTGGAGAAAAGACTTACTATACATCCTTCAAGACTCACTGGTATAAGTGATCGGCTAACAGCGGGACTTCCTTTTTTCTTTCAGTGTTGCACTGTATCATCATGCTGTTCTGAGGTTGGGAAAGACATTCTCACAGAACAAGCAATTATTTGTAAAATTTCCATGTGGTGTACTACCGGACACAAACAGAAAGCAACACTGATTTTTGAAAAAAATGAGACCCAGGACAAGAACCGGATACTTCTAGACAGGTGAATAGGCAAAGTAATATCTGTCTTCCAAAGATGACCTGTTTTTCAGGCCCTGATAATTTTGTGTATTTCAAGGCTGACTCATAGTATCTGAATATGCTCAGCACTATTAGCTTCAACCCGTAGTCACTTATTTTAAGCTGTTTACTTCTCAAGCTAAAAGCTTATTAATTTAGATAAAATGTGCTTTGATTCTATTTAACAAAAAAAGAGCATTTAAATTAGAGGTTTTATCAGTACTGTTGGATATCTGTCTTTGATCCTTTTATAAGAGCCCTATGTTAATATTAACAAATGATCTTTTAAATAGATTTATAGGGAAACAGAGATTCTGAATACTAAGAATGTACTAATTTTTCTCTGTATTAAGGATCCTGTGGACAAAATGGGCCCTTCCCTGACAATTCACATAAACAAGACAACTAGTAGAAGTAGATGTACCTATTTCATTTGGCAGGTTAGGGAACAATTAGACCATGACCACTAAATGCCTTTAGTAAGAAACAGCGACCAGACTGTGACACGGCCTAAACTGCAATCCAGTAGGTCAATGAGCCAGTGCAACATGCTGGAAATTGTTTGAGTACAGAAAATTTTCTGGCAATACTCCTAACCAAAAAAGACCAAAATGGGCTATATTACTTGGACATGGGCAAGAAGCAAAATGTCAAGTGGACCTATAAAAAAATAATAGCTTCTGAAAACCCTGGTAAGATAATCCTAAAAGCAAAAGAGCAGAAAGTCCTATTATGCTTCTTTTAAACTAATGCAGTCAGCAATTCTACTACTGATGGCTGGATATTGTTTCTCTACATATAATGAAGAAGCCCTGGGTAAATAAGGTAAAGGTCAAACCACTGTTTAGTTAAAAATGCCCAACAAGGATGCTGATGGTAAAAGTACTTGAAAAGGGGAGACAGAGAAAAATAGCAGGAGCATCAGAAGAAGTATTTCATGGTGAAGTTCTGCTAGCCCATAGAAAGAATATCTGAGGTATGAAATCAAACAGAGTCTTGGACTCAGAGATCCCAAGTGATGTTGAGAATCGATAAAATAATCCAACCTTTGAGTGAGAGTAGATAATGCAGGGTCCTTACAAGAGAGACAAAGACCACTGGTCTATTTGCTATAGAGATGGACAAGAACAATAAGACCATCTGCCCGCGTGGATTAAACAAAAACTAAAAATATAATTATTTCTAATTTGGCCAACTAAATGAAGAAGGTGGAGGGCAACAGTCTATTTGCAAGAAGGTAAGGAAACGTGGGACAAGGTGTGTAAAGCTTCTAGCACAGTGTAAGACCCAGAGATACTCTGCAGAAAAGTCGGCCAGTATCTTGTCCTCAAACCTCTGAGACTTAAAAAGTGAAGAGCTTATCAGTAAACATTGGGTATTCATAACACTGGACAGTGAAGGAAATCAACTGCTCTCCAAAACAAGGGCTTACTTCCAGCTGATACCATATGATAGACCTCTATATTGTACAACATAAATAATTTATGGATCAGAGTACTATTACTAATGACTGCAATGGAGGTAGTTAGACAATTATGTTGGAAGATGCTTTCACAATCCAATTTCCAGACAATGGAAAGCATTCAAATACTATATGTAGTTTTGCAAATAATCATTAAAATAATATAGATCAAAATTACACACTGTCTTTACTCAAAACCTTACCTGCAAAAACTATATCATGAAAATGATTTGGAATGCTGCTACCCTTTCCACCCTGAAGACCACAATTTTTAAGATTTTACCCTATATTAAAACTGTGTGACTCCCCATTCTAATTAAATAAATATCTACGGCTGGATAATATATTTTTGAGATGCATTAGAACTTTTTAAAATAAATATTGTATTTATAAAATGCCAACTTTCAAAAAAGTCAAAACTAAGAATTTTAGTCCATGGGGTATATGCACACCAGAAACATTTTGTTGTGCTAGATCCACCAGTGACCCTTCTCAGAAAATCTGCCTCCAAGTACAGCTCCTGTTGAGTGGGCTATAGGTCATGTGACTCACTCAAGACTACTGCTTTCCACGGCATATTGGATAAGACACAGACAACTACCTGGGGTGACACATATCTGTGACCTAGGACTATGCAGGCTTATTTTAAAATATGAAGAGGACCAGTTAGGTTATCCCTCAAGAATTTTACCTGACAAATACAAGGAGATTGCCAAGAGCTCTCGATACTAGAGTTGAGTAACCATGGCAAAACCTTCTGAGATACTGCAGACCCTAAGCAAAACAAAGTCACAAAGAAGCAGGTTGGGAAAGGAGGAACAATTCACAGCAATAAAGAGTATGAGAGACGCATGCCTGGGGTTTCTGCGGCACCTGTCGTTCCTGAGGTCTGCTTGTTTATCTTCTCCTAGAGTCCCTTTATGGTTATAATAATCCTCCACTGTACTTGAGCTACTCTGTCAGGGTTTCTGTTTCTTAAAATATTATAACTAAAACGGAATTTCTAAATACATTAACTTATCTTTTCCTCTAAAACTCAAGAGCAAAGCCATTTTTTCAGCCTATAGGATTTCACAAAAACATTTAAATAAAGATGATACAAATAAATGTTTCCTTTGATTCTTCACTCCTATTTTCCTTCAATAGATATTCCTTGTATGTCTACAAGTTGACTATAAGGTATACAGTAGTGCACAAGAGAGACATGGCTTCTCTTTTCAGAAATTTAGAAACTAGTGGGAGATGCAGGCCTTTGAAAAGTCAAACACAGTAAATAAATAACCACTACCTACAGGGTGCTATCAAATGTTTGGACTATTTAAGAATGGCTGGCCAGGAAAAGCTTCTTAGAGGAAGTAACATTTACCCTCAGGGCTGAAGGAATTAGCCAGGTAAAGAGTGGGGGGTACATTCTAGGCAGAAGGGAAATAAAGAATATGCACACATTTTCTACCTGAGAAGATCTTAAGTGTTCCAAAAACTAAAAGAAGGCCAGTGTTGAAGTATAGTAAGAGGAAGACTGACTCAAGGATACCACTGGGGAGGAAGGAAGGGCAAGATTACAGACCAAGTGATACAATGTGAGTTTTACTTAGTGGGAAATCACTGAAGGCTTTTCAGCCAAGGAAAGACATGACCTGATATGTGTTTTATGAAAATCTCTCTGGATGCTATGGAGAATAGTGGGATCAAAGGGAGTCAAGTGGAAAGAATAGTTAGGAGGTAACTGAATAAATAGTACATGATACCGGTTTGGAGACAGAAGACAGTTTCCTAGACCTATTTCAGAAGAGGACTTCAAAACCAGTGAGTACAATATTTTCCAAATATGTTCAATTATAAATTGCTCAGAGATACACACATATGCAGTAAAAATACAGACACGAATGGGAATGATAAACACTGAATTCTGTATAATGGTTCCTCTGAGGAAGGCAGAGGAGAGGGGCTATTTCCTGGGAGAGGTGATAATAAACAAAACTAATCTTGTTCGTATTATTTTGTTTCTTAACCAGGGAGATGGATACAGAAGAGTATATGGTATGTCTTAATGTTTTTTTTAAAAACATTGTATTTACTCATAAAAGTAACAGAATATGCTTAGTTATTTTATTTAATCTGTGCTACACAGTTTAGTCACTATGAGCTTTCTGCAACAAAAAGACTACAAAGTAAGTTTAATTATTCCAATTCAGGATAAACTGAAAGATTTTTATTGGAAAAAAAAGCCCTGTTACCCTATACCTTTAAGTCAGTGAAATATGTTCTGATTATGAGGACTAAACACATAATTAGATACTGTGGGTTCGTTATGAGACAGGTTGGAGGTATATTTGTGAGTTCTCAAAGTCATGTGGGTCTGATTCTACTGGAGCAAAATACCACTCCTATTTTTACCAGTAAACATGTACCTTTATTTTAAAGTACGTACGAGGTTTGACATGCTTATTCCTCCACTGATCATCTTTCGTAATTATTCCACCCTCTACATTTCTTAAACACTTACCTTAAATGATCCCAAGGGTACCAGAACCTGCTTCTAGAACAAACACTGCAGACAAATTGTAACCCAAGCACTTCCAGAATAAAGCATGCAACAATAACATGGCCCAGTCACTCCTCAACATCATCTGTCTCAAAGATGCTCCCTGAAGTATAGAAGCTGTACAGGCCACCATTCTCTCTCACCACCACATTAAATGAAAATATAAATCAATGAACTTACCCCAGATGATCTATCAGTACATCATCCTGTCCGCTATACTTTTAAAATCTGTCCAGAATTCAACCACTTCTCCCCATGTCCACTACCACTAACTTGGTCCAAGCAACCCAAATTACTGCAGTTGCCTCACAACTGGTCCCCCATTTTCCCCTTCGAACTCTCCCACAATCTTTTTTCAATAGGGCAACCTGAGTGATGAGGATAAAATATATATCAGAGCATGCCAGTGCTATACCTAACCTCTCCAGTTGTTTCCCATCTCAGTACAGTAAAACCTAAATTCTCTACTATTGAGATCGACTACATTTCTCTTCCTTCGTTTTTTTCCCATAGCACTTAACACCTCTAATAAACTATTCTTTTTTTTTAAGATTTTTAAAAAGTTTATTTCTTATTTTGAGAGACAGAGAGACAGAGAGAGAGAGAGAGAGAGTAGGGGAGGGGCAGAGGGAGAGGGAGAAAGAGAGATTCCCAAGCAGGCGCTGTGCTGTTCGCGTGGAGCCTGACTCAGGACTCGAACTCATGAACGGTGAGATCATGACCTGAGCCACAATCAAGAGTCAGACACTTAATTGATTGAGCCACCCAGATGCCCCTAGAGTATATATTCTACTTAATCATTTGTTTACTGTCTATACCTTACACAAGGATAAAAACTTAATGAAGGCCAAGAGTTTTGTCTGCTTTTCTTTACTGTTGTATCCCCAAACCTGAATGGTGCCAAGCATTTAGAAGGAGTTCAAAAAATGTTTGTTGACTAAATGAATGAATGAGTGAATATTTCATTGAAGCCACAGGAATCACACACAATGGTTCTGCCATTTAACCTGAGGTTTCTATTCTTTCTGTAATATCAAAATTAGTGCGAACACAAGAAAGAGCTATAAGACAACTGACGTGAGAACCATAAAAATCCTTGTAGGTGAGAAATAAGTTAGGATCCAAAAACAAGACTTTAGAGTTTGTTTCCCTCTAGTCCTGAAGATTTCTATTGATAAATAAAACTTTAAAATAACCTTTACACTATTTATTGGTTGGTCAAAGCATTTTTTTTCTACTCTTAAAGTTTTTAGAAAATTTATGTTTATGTTCCTTTGCTCATTCTAATGCATTAAAAAACTTTTTTTACATTTACTTATTTTTGAGAAACAGAGTGAGACAAAGTGTGAGTGGGGAGGGGCAGAGAGAGAAGGAGACACTGAATCTGAAGCAGGCTCCAGGCTCTGAGCAAGTGGTCAGCACAGAGCCTGATGCGGGGCTCGAACCCACGAACTGTGAGATCATGACTTGAACTGAAGTTGGACGCTCAACCGACTGAGCCACCTAGGCGCCCCTCTAATGCATTTTAAATCCAACATATCATTTGAAAAAGGTATCACCTAATGCTAGTGTAGTAATCATATTGCAATATATAAAGGTATCAAATACCTTTGATACACATCATATCAAATACACATCATATACCTCAGACTTCTACAATATTATATGCCAATTATATCTCAATGAAAAATTCACTTATTACTGTTTGAGGAAGAAAAATGGGGGCAAAGAATAAGAATATTATAGAATGAATGTACTCTTTAGATAAGAGGTTCAGAAAACAGTTTTGAAAGGAGGCATCTACTTGGTGGTATTTTAATTAGATATGGTAGTATCGTACTTCATTTTTTTCGTCACCCAAAGAAGAAAGGAGAGGCAGGAAATATATTCTAATTTGAAGGGTCAATTATTTCATTACATTTCATGAAATATCAAGTTACTATATAAAGCTGAATATATTTGATACTCCAAAAATTGAACTATTTGGGAAGAGTCAACTTCAAACATCAGCTGTCAGTTATTTTGTCAAGACTAAAAGAAATACTTATGTTCTTATGTCTCTGAAAGGTAGAAGAAAAACATACTTTAGGAGGACTACTTCAATCACTAGTCAAGATGAAACAGAATTAAACTTCCTTGAAGGTAAATAGATAAAATTTTGGCCTTAGCAAAAAAAAAAAAAAAAAAAAAAAAAAAAAAGCATCTCAACTAGAGGGAAACAAAGGTGGTTAGAAAGCTAAGAGAGAACCAACAGTTAACCTGTTCTCCTAAGAATCTCTGAAGTCATTTTGTTAACTGAAGAAACTGAGAAGTAATAAAAGAGCTATACAGGTGGACAGAGCAGAATGGAGAGTAATATTATTAACTGGATATTTACTGTATAGCCGGCACTTTATATTCATACTCTCATTTCAATCTTTAAAATAAACCTGGGAGATGGTTTTGTTAGCATCATTTAACAGAGAAAAAAACTGAGACGTATATAGGTAAAATAACATAAACAAAATGATACAGGAAGGATTAACTAAAAAGCCAAATATCTAAACTCCAATGTCAAACTGTCTCTATGTTGCTTCTTCTGTAACTGAATACATCGCTGGATTTTTCCCACTGGCTTAACTTCTCTTACATGTATGCACAAAAGTGATTCAACTCGGGGCACCTGGGTGGCTGCGTCAGTTAAGCATCCAACTTCAGCTCAGGTCATGACCTCACAGTCTGTGAGTTCAAGCCCCACATCAGACTCACTGCTGTCGGCATGGAGCCTGCTTCAAATCCTCTGTTTCTCTCTAGATGCCCCTACCCAGCTTGTGCTCGCTCGCTCTCTCTCTCTCTCAAAAATAAATAAAACATTAAAAAAAAAAAAAAGTGACTCAGCTCTTAGATCCAGCTCTTAGTTCCCATCTGTATGCAACTTCAGAAATCAAGTGAGTTTTCAACCAAATGAGTTTTATTTTGTTCCATATGCATGAACTCTAATCTGATCTAGGATCTGCCCTCTTAAAAAAACAAAACAAAACAAAACAAACACCTGCCTTTGATCACAAGGAAGACTTTCACTGAATAAAAACAACTCAAAAGGTAATGTTCCAAATACTCTGGAGAGCTGCTCAGTGGCATCCACTAAGCCCTCATATATACACGTCAGCAATCCCACTCCTACATAGGTACCCAAAGAAGTGCCTTCGGGTGTTTGCCAAAACACAAGTGGGGAGTGCCTGGGTGGCTCAGTCGGTTGAGCACCTGACTTCAGTTCAGGTCAGGATCTCACAGTTCAAGAGTTCAAGCCCTGCATTGGGCTTGCTGCTGTCAGTGCAGAGCCCTCTTCGGATCCTCTGTCCACTCTGTCTCTCTGCCCCTCCCCCACTCACGTGCGCCTGCGCGGTCGCGCTCCCTCCATCTCTCAAAAATAAATAAACATCAGGGGCGCCTGGGTGGCGCAGTCGGTTAAGCGTCCGACTTCAGCCAGGTCACGATCTCACGGTCCGTGAGTTCGAGCCCCGCGTCAGGCTCTGGGCTGATGGCTCAGAGCCTGGAGCCTGTTTCCGATTCTGTGTCTCCCTCTCTCTGTCCCTCCCCCGTTCATGCTCTGTCTCTCTCTGTCCCAAAAATAAATAAAAAAACGTTGAAAAAAAAATTTTTAAAAATAAATAAACATCAAAAAAAAAAAAAAGCTGAAGAATGTTCACAGCAACACTATTTACAAGAACCCTGATGTGGAAACAACCTAAATGCCCATCAACAATACAATGGAAGAATGGATTGGAACAAATAAACCCTGTCTAGATGCAACTATATGGATGAATCTCACAAACATAGTGATGAATGAAACACCTCCATCAAAAGAGTTCATATTGTAGTATTCCATTTAAATGAAGTTCAAAACAAAATCAAAACTAATGTATGGTGTTAGAACTCAGGACAGTGGTAACTCACTCTTCAGAGAGGTAGTGAAGGCAGGGGCAATGAAAGAGAGGAGGGCTTCTGAAATGCAGACGGTATTCTGCTTCTTTTTGATCTGGGTGCTTGTTACACAAGTTACGTTCACTTTATGAAAAATCATCACGTTTTCACTAATTTTTGCAAATTTTCTTTTAATCTTTTACACTTCAACAAAAAGTTCTTTTAAAAAAGCACTATTCTGGGGCACCTGGGTGGCTTAGTCAGTTGAGCATCCGACCTTGGCTCAGGTCATGGTCTCACAGTTGGTGGGTTTGAGCCCCACACAGGACTCTGTGCTGACAGCTCAGAGTCTGAAGCCTGCTTTGGTTTCTGTCTGCCTGTCTGTCCCTCTCTCTCTGCCCCTCTCCAGCTTGTGCTCTCTCTCTCTCTCTCTCTCTCTCTCTCAAAAATAAATAAATAAACATTTTTTTTAAGCACTATTCTATTCTCGGTGGGTTAACAGTACAATATTTACACTATAATTGTTAATACTTTTAGCCTTTTTCTTATCTCCTCAGATAGAGGCAGACAATAAACCATAAAAGGTTTTGTTCTTTTTTTAAATTTTAATGTTTATTTATTTTTGAGACAGAAAGACAGAGCATGAACAGGGGAGGGTCAGAGAGAGAGGGAGACACAGAATCCGAAGCAGGCTCCAGGCTCTGAGCGGTCAGCACAGAGCCCAACGCGGGGCTTTGAACTCACAGACTGTGAGATCATGACCTGAGCCGAAGTCGGACACTTAACCGACTGAGCCACCCAGGCACCCAGGTTTTGTTCTTTTTAAAAACAATAATTTCATTTCATTGATTGGCTAAATGATAATTTATAGAAAGTTCCATTCATTTCAATATAATAAAATGTTTTTTTCAAACTCTAGTTTAAAATCCTGATGCCATCATCTTCACTAAATAAGGGAATTAACCTGAGTCACCATATATTCAGCTTTATATAAACACTTTAAATAAACTATTAACAACTAGAAGTTTTTAACTCAGACTGCACAAAGTCTACTAACACTCTTCCTAAATTTTCTTCTACTACATTAGCTTCATATTTTTGACCTCCACATGAATGAAAAAATCCTTAAAAGCATTTAGCACAGGAAAACACGAGACGATGATAAGCTTTCTAAAAGTCGCAAGCTTGATGTCTTTCTCACTCTGCAATAGGATCTCTGAGCAAAATAATCCTGCAGATTAACACTTTTGGGTTTTTTTGGTCAGAGTGATGAATTTTGAAAAATCAACTTTTCCATCTGAGAATTTCTCAGCGTTCCATTTGTAACTAAACATTAATTCATAGCCCAGGAAGATTTAAATCATTTTCCTAAAAAATAGAGAATAGGACAAAAACAATACCTATAGATGATTCTATTTAAGACTGTGTTATATCATTTCTTCTTTTAGAAAACTCTACCTCATATGAAAGAAGAGCTTTGATACAAACAGTTTATTAACTACAAGGAGGAAAGGGGCAAAGAGAAAAAACACAGACAGGCAGGAAATCAAAGTTTACCTAAAAATTTCCTTTGCAAAATAATCCGCTGACAAAGATGAGTTAGTGGAAAGAAATGATTATCCTGATACTGTTCCCAACAAAATTTTGAACTATTAAGGGATGTTATTATTCATTTCCCTGGTTACCATGATCCTGTGATTACAAACTATTCTATGTTTTAGAAAGCTATGCAATTTCCTTAAGCAGCTACAGAATATAGGTTTAAGTGGAGGTAAAGTAATATATATAATACTTATTAATTTTAATAAGCATTAAGATATTTCAAACACTGTAACTAGAAATCACAGTTGGCAAGTGATAAGAAGGCTTATAAATCGACTTTTCATTTCTCTACCATATATGTTGCTAATTTTCTTAGCAACTGACATTAGAAATTCCAGTATCTTCAAGATAAAAATTTCCTGAGAAATTATGAATCTGGGTTCCAGAAGACCCATGGATGATACTCCAATGTCAGGTATGGAACCACTGAGATAGAGACAATTTTAGAAGGTCATCAGTCTAGTGAGCTAAAGGATAGTGTTACTATTCTGCCAAAAGTGACCGAGAAATCCAATTTAACTGGTATGATTAAGCATATTAATTTCCTTCTCATTACTATAATGAACAGTATAGAACTAATATAGTATGAAATTAGATAATCTCTTTCAGCAAAAAACATGAAGCAATGATATTAACTTTTGCAAGCTCCTACAATATATAAAGATAAAACTGTTAAAAGGTCATACCCTCACTTTCCCATTTTTTAATAAATATCATGAAATACTAACCTCAGCTTAGTATGAAATTTCTAGTCCCCAGGGTGATTAAAATAAATAGGACCTATGAACACTCATGAAAACTAAATTTTAGTATTACTTTAAGTTCACAAAACTCAAAGATATAAATTTGGCTTTTACTTTCGAAGAGTATTGCACTAAATTAGAGTCAGAACTGTTCACCACACCAATTTGGATAATCAGGCCAAGTAGAATTTTTAGTACAAATGCCTAAATTTGTGTATACTGTGATCACACCATTTTGACTTTGAATAAAGTTTTAGCTTCTAATTCTGCATTCTTCCTTTAGGTTATATTTATATAGGTAGTTTAGAAATGAATTTATCAGTAAAAAAAAAAATCAGAGAGTTACTATGCTATCGGTCAGGTTCTCTAGCTGTTACGTGTTCAGAATTGGAGACCTTATTCTGTGACCTTCAGCAAGTCACTCAAACTTTCTTCGTCAAAATATGTTACAAATGTTTACAACTCTTACACCCTTACAAAATGCTCTGCAACTTTCACGTACTGTGCAACTGTTACCTAGAACCTCCAAGAGCAGAAACCAACGTGGCTTGCATATGAAGTGGTTACTGCTGTGATAGGCTAGAACAGTTTTACTTTGTGCAGCTGATGTACTTTATCTCCTTTAATCTTACTTTTGAAATGAAATTTCTAGTCCCCAGGGTGATTAAAATGGTTAGACTTTTAAGAAAGAGGAAACTGTATAAAAAGTAACGTAGAAATACAAAACTGTCCAGATTATATTAGGTTTATACTTTTGATTAGCTTTCTTTTAAAAAAAATTTTCTTTTAATGTTTATTTATTTTTGAGAGCCAGAGAGAGACAGAGCACAAGTGGGGGAGGGGCAGAGAGAGAGGGAGACACAGAATCGGAAGCAGGCTCCAGGCTCTGAGCTGTCAGCACAGAGCCCAATGCAGGGCTCGAACTCACAAACCTGAGCCGAAGTCGGCGCTTAACTGACGGAGCCACCCAGGGGCCCCATGATTACTCTAGCTTTCTAATTTAAGATAGTATAATTTATGTACATATATATTCCCAATAATAAAAAAGTTATTCTCCTACAGCAGCTTTCCTATCACTGCTAAGACTGTCCAACATGTTGACTGTCAGTATATGATGTATGTGTGTGTAATGTTGCTTATTTCTTTAAGAGTAAAGTAAGTATGGGGTGCCTGGGTGGCTCAGTCAGTTAAGCATCTGACTCTTGACTTCGGTTCCAGACACGATCGTGGTATCAAGCCCTGCACTGGGCTCTACACTGGGTGCGGGGCCTGCTTGAGTCTCTCTCGCCCCTTCTCTTTGCCCCTCCCTGCTTCAAAAAAAAGGAGTAAATAAATTTTTTCACCAAAGGAAATAAAAACAATAAAATACATAAATACAGATACCTAAAATATTTTGCAAGCTAATTTTTGAAATATCCTGACTGAAAATAAAACTATATGATGTAGAAACTTTAGAGTATCACTTCACTGTTACCTGGTAGGAGTGTCAAACATCATATACAATAGAAATATCTTATGAATTGAGGATTAAATTACTATATAATTAGAGGACAAACTGAGGGTTACCAAAGGGGAGGTCGATAGGGACATGGGTAAAATAGTTTATGGGGATTAAGGAGTGCACTTGTGATGAGCACTGGGTGTCTTTTTTTTTTAATGTTTATTTTTGAGAGAGAGAGAGAGACAGAGACAGACATGGAGCAAGTGGGGGAGGGGTAGAGAGAGAGGGAGACACAGAATCTGAAACAGGCTCCAGGCTCTGAGCTGTCAGCACAGAGCCCAATACAAGGCTCGAACTCACAAACTGTGAGCCAAAGTCTGACGCTTAACCAACGGAGCCACCCAGGTGCCCCAAGCACTGGGTGCTGTTTGGAGTGCTGAATCATTATATTGTATACCTGAAACTAACATAACACTGTATGTTAACTATACTGGCATTTAGAATAGAATAGAATAGAATAGAATAGAATAGAATAGAATAGAATAGAATAGAATAGAAAATTAAAATTAAATTAAAATTACTGTACAATTTTCATTTATATTCACTCTTGGAGTATAATTGCATTACTATTAGAAACACTTTATTTTAAATTTATTTAACTTTAAGGGTCCTTTATATTAGTAATATATTATTACACAAATAAAGGCTTATTATGAATTTTAATTGTATACATTTAATTACCTCATCTTACTTTGAAGAAATTACATATGCTTAAACATTTTCATTTCTCACAAGTAATAAAATTACAACTAAAATAGTCTTTACTAAAAATTCAAATAGAACTCTATGGTATTTATGGCTTAAAGTAAAAAAAAAATTGTAGCCACTTTAGAAACTATTTTCTACTTTGGTTTAGGTATGAGATATGGAGTTACTGTACCTCACAAAGCAGTAGGTCAATGATGTGGAAGACCATGCAGAGAGGGAACTTGGCAGTGAAAAGAGTGAGAAACCACTGGGACGCGTACATATGTGCTTCCAGGTGCAGATCACAAAAATGGGTATGCAGGTCTGGTAACTGCTCCTAAAAAGTCAAAGTGGAAAATTGAGGGGAAGGAAGACTGAGAAGCTTTATTTCCTACCACTACTATAATTAGGACAAGCTTTCTATGACCACTCTCAATTTTTCGTGGCATCTGCTGAATTTTATGTAATTACACAGAAGCAATGACAGGAGATGAGCACTGGGGACACGATAATCAAGGAAAATGAACGCAGACTTGTTATGAACAAATAACAAATATCACCTGTTGCTCACTTGACTGTTCTTGTTTCTTGGGACATGCTTGCTCTGACAGAACACCTGTAGTCTAATCAATGTCATCCCTCCAGAGTCAAGTCCAACACCCCATTCCGGGTTCAATGCCTAACTACCTAGGTTATCTTCTCTTTGGAGACCACTTAATATCAACATCATCTGGGATCTATGGTATCACTCCAGTAAATTTGTGCAGTATTGAGAAAAGCCCAAAACACAACCAAACTTTAAAACAATAGGTCTTTGACATTAAAAATGGCAAACTATAGAAACTGTGCAAGTGTATAATGTATGAAATTGGATGTCTCCTAAAAACGCCTTTATGTCACCCTGATCCCTTTTCTTTCCAATTTACACAAGTAAATGCTTGTCAAAAGCATGAAAGGTAAAGTACAGAGTATCAGCCTAGCTATTCCTCTAACTGAAAGACAAAAGCAAAGATACTTGTAAAAGCCCACGTTCATTTTGTTTTCATAAACAGACCACAAAAACAAAAAGAAAAGCCTAACTTCTTACATCAGATGCTTTTTGAAAAGCACCCAGATGTACCCATTAGGTACTTTAAATTGGGGTGTCCAAATGGTCACCACTGAAAGACGCTAACAGAAAAATGTGTCTGGTTTTCTTCACAGTACCACAAACATGCTCTTCATTTATCAGTTACACTTATTTGACTCTTAAAGCTTTTAAGAATACGGACCTTAGAAAAAAACATAAACTTCTGTAAATAAAAGGTAAAGTAGTGAAAAGTCCCAAATATTTACTTGGAAGGATTAAATCTCTAAAAAAGAGTCTATTGCTTTTACTGTCCATAGTTACCAGATTCTTCTACACAGTCTTTTTTCTCCTCGATGCCTGTACGCCATTGTGCTTACAGTTCATTTGACATCTTTCCCCCATTTCATTTCTTCCTAATGTTTAAGGTTTTCTACCCTCCCACATTCTTTTCTAGTAAAGTTGTCCGTAAAGTTGTCTAGTAAACTCCACTGCTAAGTCTCTCTCTTCCCTGTTTTAGTTTTTCGGTCTCCTACTGACCTCGCCTCCCTCTTTAGACACCTACGGATCTCCTGACAGGTCATGCCAATGAGCTCCTACCAGTATCTCTGCTGCTGCATCCCCCAACCTTCCTCCTTGATTAACTTTACTTTTATCCAACACGGACTCAATCCATTCATGTATTTCCTTCACATTTTTCTTGGATTCCCAATACCCCATATAGAGAAAGCCATATAAACACACTGCACAGGGGCACCTGGGTGGCTTAGTGAGTTGAGCATCAAACTTTGGCTCAGGTCATTATCTCACAGTTCATGAGTTCCAGCCCCACTGTGGGCTCACTGCTGTCAGCACAGAGTCTGCTTCAGATCCTCTGTCTCCCTCTTTCTCATTCTCTATCTCTCTCAGTGTTTAATGTTAATGTTTAATAGATAAACATTAAAAAACAGATATACGATTTCCAACATCAGATGGAATTTCAAACCTACTCAGTAATTCCTTTTATCAGCACTAGTCATTAACTTTGCTTTTGCTCACAATTTTTTTATTATGTCATATCTGACACAGATTAAATAATGTGTTCCTCTTAAATACAAATTTACACAGACATATTGTGAAACAGTAACAACACTGTTTGAGATCAGGACATTATATGAGAAAAAATTTTTAATACATCTCTACATTAAAATGTGTAAGTTTTTTATTCTCTTTCAATAACTTTCTGTCCCTTCAAAGAGTTCTGTACATGTGGACCTAAATATGGTACTGGTGCTAATTAAGGTGGAGAAAGCTCTTACGTGTTTCAATCTTTATTCTGTTAACATCTTCATTTCTTTACAAATAATAGTTGGGAATCTCTTCACTGACTTAACTCACTATATTAAAGTTGAATATTTAAAATAGAAGACTATTTTAAAAACAATCAAATGGTGAAATAAACATTAACACCAATGTAGATAGTGGTCAGAAACCAAATATGTCTACATTTTCTGTAGAAGTCCATTAAACCTCCATGAATCATTATTGTTCATCAATTTTATTACTTTTTCTGTACTTCAAACAACCCCTGAGTGACAAAAGCCTAATTTTCACTTACCTGCATTAGTCTCTCCAACTGATAGAATTTACAGTGAAGATCTTCAAAGTTGTTTTTGTAGAGATCTCGCAAACCATAGTCATACATGATTTTCACCAAAACACAGAATGCTTGTTCCTCTGGCATCTATAGGAAAACAGATACATAGAGAACCTGACTGAGTGGCATGTGGCCAGAATGTCAGAAAAGTCCCTTCATGTTAGCAGTCCGCTGCACCAATGGCTAAAGGCCTCTACTCACGGTTCCTGAGTTCAAGCCCCGCATCGGGCTCCGTGCTGGCAGTGTGGAGCCTGCTTGGGATTCTTTCTCTCTGCCCTTCCCCTGCTCATGCTCTCTCTCTCTCTCTCAAAATAGTAAATAAACTTTTAAAAAAATAGGTAATACACTCACATGATTCAAAAATCAAAATGATGCAAAAGTATATAAAGGTAAAAGTCTTATTCCTCTCTATCTCCAAGTATAATAACCCCCATACCCGCCCCCCCATCTCTTTGGCATAACCTTATAACTATGTTCAATAATTTCTCATGTATCCTGCTAGTATTTCTTTATGCAAATAAAAGAATCACACTTATTTTATTTCTTCCCTTATCTACATAGAAGATAACATTCTCTAAACATTACTATGCATCTTGCTTCCACAGGCCCCCCCCCAAACATATTCCCAAAAGAGGGACTGCTGGGTCAAAGGGTAAGTGCAATTTTAATTTTGATAGACAGGGAGAGGCTGCCTTCCCAGTCTTCTTGATACTGCTATTTTCTTTCTATATAAATAGTTTTTAGGAAAGAATGTTATGAACTTCCAACATTAAGAGTTAAATGACAAACTCTAATATACCCTTCCTAGAGGTATTTTTATCTGAACAGAAAATGAAATCTTAAACCCAAGAAACAAATCTCTACATCGTGGTATCAATAAACTGAAGGGATTTAGAAAGAAACATATCCAATATTCTAGAAATTACATCAAGCCAACAGAAAAAGATTTTATCTTCAACTCACTGTCCTGAAATGTAACTGTTTATGTAAACATTTACTTGCAATGTCACTTCTTTGAAAATCTGACCTTGGCTGATTATGATATTTGACACCTTGTTAAATTAACTGCCTGCATGAATAATTGAATCAAGTAGAATTCTATTTACCCACTTAGAAATGTAACTGTTAATTTAAATTCCTACACCAATTGGCCACTTGTATTTTCTACTTAGAAACCATAAAATATGTAAATTAGTTAAATAAAACCTAAAGTTAAGTAAGTACACTTAGTTGTTGTCATTTCAATTCTATAAATATTTACTTATTTTGTATTTTTTAAGCTTATTTATTCATTTTGAGAGAGAGAGAGAGACAGACAGACAGACAGACAGACAGACAGACAGAGTGAGCACATGCAGGGAAGGGGCAGAGAGGGAGGGAGAGAAAGAATCCCAAGCAGGCTCCACACTGTCAGCTCAGAGCCCAATGTAGGGCTCGATCTCAGACACCGTGAGATCATGACCTGAGCCAAAATCAAGAGTCAGACCTTAACCAACTAAGCCAGGCACTTCTACTAATTTCTTTTTTATCTGAGTTGTTTGGGGCTTTGACCCCAGGTGTTCAAGTCAGCAAACATTTTTCAGCTTACACTTATTTAGATGCAAGTGCACTGTATTCTTCCCTCTTTTAACAATTCTGTCATTGGAGCCTCAAGTGACACTGACTTGCACATGCATGGTGTACCCCTCTTACCACCAAGGTCTTAGCCTCTCCATCTTTCTCTTGGATCTTTCCTAAAATGGCCATACAAAAGTGCTCATGTAAGGTAATGGTAGCCAGCCCTAGAGAAACGAATTCACTTATAATCTCCCTCTAAGTGAATGATGTTTAGTTAAATTTTATCCTATAAAGGGAACAAGCCTTGGGGCGCCTGGGTGGCGCAGTCGGTTAAGCGTCCGACTTCAGCCAGGTCACGATCTCGCGGTCCGTGAGTTCGAGCCCCGCGTCAGGCTCTGGGCTGATGGCTCGGAGACTGGAGCCTGTTTCCGATTCTGTGTCTCCCTCTCTCTCTGCCCCTCCCCCGTTCATGCTCTGTCTCTCTCTGTCCCAAAAATAAAATAAACGTTGAAAAAAAAATTAAAAAAAAAAATAAAGGGAACAAGCCTTTATTTCCTTAAATGGGTAAAGCCATTAAAGTAAATGAAAGGTTTAAATGCTGTATGGGATTCACACAGCCAGTCACTGAACATGAGAGATGTATGCAGTGTGCTAGGCCCTGTGCACACAGAAGTAATGGTATAGCATCTTCCCAAAGGACAACTAAACAGGCAATCTCTTTGACTTTGATATGGACACACCAATCCTGGGATAAACAACATCGCTACAGCGAGAGCACAAGCAAGGGGTGGGTATGAGCTCGACCAGGAAAAATTAGTCAGAAAAATGACAAATGAACATAAATCTTTACTTTGCTTTTAGGTATGGAGCTTAAATTCTCCCTCCCTCCGTCTATCTCCCTCATCTCTATCTCACTCTTCTCGGCTCTTTCCTCCCCACTCCCCATCCATTTCTCTCTCACACACAAACAATATATTTAATACGCGTTCTTAAAAAGACAAAAGCCTTTATACGTTGGAGTTTGATCCCCCAAAATAAAGTGGCCCAATTCCAGTCCATAACCTTTATTTTAAAAAAAGAAAATCTGGGGCGCCTGGGTGGCTCAGTCGGTTGAGCGAACGACTTCGGCTCAGGTCGTGATCTCGCGGTCCGTGAGTTCAAGCCCTGCGTCGGGCTCTGTGCTGACAGCTCAGAGCCTGGAGCCTGTTTCAGATTCTGTGTCTCCCTCTCTCTGACCCTCCCCTGTTCATGGTCTGTCTCTCTCTGGCTCAAAAATAAATAAACGTTAAAAAAAAAAATTAAAAAAAAGAAAATCTCCATTTGGGGGAGTGGGGAGTCTTGGAGCTCTTGTCTTCCATGTCTAGCTTCAGGCAACAAAAATCAAGTTTTCGATTTCCAGTAGGTTCACATGCCACACAAAAATGGTAGACGAACCCTATAAAATACCAGCCCAGCTGGGGTAGAGTCAATACTGAAGATCAGCGAAGATGAAGGTCAGGCATAATAGGTTCTTACAGGATCTCAGATATCGTCTCATCATAAAACTGACTAAAAATGAACCCTTATGAAGTCAAAAAGGCTGTGAAACAAAATGAGTGAGAAAGTAATGTGAAACACGTATAATCCTTTGGAAAGTGAAAATGCAACCTTCTCTTTCTAGTTTAAACACTAAATGCAATCTATTCAGCATGTCTAATTAAGCTTCCCTGGATATTTCTCTTTCCATTAGTAGTAGCAACCAGGGCAAGCAAATAAAACTTAGCAAAAAAATGTCAAAGATTTTAAAAATGAAAATAAAGATCTAAAAATGTATAAAACAGACAACAAATACTGACTGACATTTAAACTGCAAAGGCTTGTAATGATATTTTGTTTTTGAAGGATAAGATAATACACGTTTGAGGAAGATATACCTTAGAAAAGTGTCAGTATCAGGGAGTAAAAGCTGATCCTAGACTGGTGGTATTGTGAAATGTGAGAAGTCTGATAGGAAAATATAGTTTGGAAATGCTTTCTTTTTAAAGTTTTATCTAAGTAAAATCTACACCCCATGTGGAGCTAGAACTCACAACCCCGCGATCAAGAGTCACATGCTCTTCCAACTGAGCCAGTGAGGCACCCCCACAATTTGGAAATTCTAAACAATAATCACTTACTGATGGCCACGAATGATTCCAACAATGGCACAAGATTTTACTTCTAAAATTAAATAATTTATTAGCATTGTCAATGCAAATAAACATAATACTAATAATTCTATTAACAAGTTGGGTAATAGGGGTCTTGCTAAAGCATTAGGAGCATTTGGCCATTATCCAGAACTCATCAAACAGCACAAAGTAAATGGACTGGAGTTGAGAAGTGCTGTGTAGCAGGGCAGCATTTGATAGTATTTCCATCATCCAGATTAAAACATTTACAAACAGACTCAGAGGTCAGATAACAGTACAATGCAGCAAAACAATGAGTAAGTGATTTTCAGTATTTACTACTTCTGGATTTTAAAACTTTACCTCATTGTAAGCTTAATCATTCCATTTTCTCCAGCTTTATTGAGATGCAATTGACATAGAACACTGTGTAATTTTCAAGTGTTCAAAGTGATGATTATATATAGATATGTTACAAATATAACATATATATATATTTCTCAAAATGATGACCATCATAGATTAGTTAAAAGATCTGTCACCTCACATAGTTACAATTTTTTCGTGTAGTAAGTAACTTTTAAGATCTCTCTTAGCAACTTTCAAATATACAGTACGATATTGTCAACTACAGTCATCAAACTGTTAACCAGAACTTATTAATTTCATAACTTAAAGTTTGTACCATTTCACCACACTCACCCATTCTCCCCCCACCCCGTGGCAACTACCAATCTACTCTCTTTAATGACTTCAGCTTGTTTAGAGTCTACATATAACTGATACACACTTATTTTCTTAGGATAATGCCCTTTAGGTCTACCCATGCTGTCACAAATGTCAGGATTTCCTTTTTTATGGGTGAATAGTATTCCATTATATGTATATGCCACATTATCTTTACCCATTCACCTGCTGATGGACATCTAGGTTGTTTCCATGTCTTGCCTATTGTAAATAGTGCTGCTATGAACATGGGGGTGCTAATATCACTTTAAGATGGTAATTTCATTCTTTCTGGATATATATTCAGAAGTGGAATTGCTGGATCATAGGGTAGTTCTATTTTTAATATTCCGAAGAACGTCCATACTGTTTTCCATAGTAGCTTCACCAGTTTACATTCCCACCAAAGTGTACAAGGGTTCCCTTTTATCCACATCCTTGCCAATACTTGTTACCTCTGGTCTTTTTGATAATAGTTATTTTAACAGGTGTGAGACAATATCTCATTGTGTTTTTTATCTCCATGATGATTGGTGTTGTTGAGCACCTTTTCATATACCTGTTAGATTCTGAGTATCTTCTTTGGAAAAAATGTCTATTCAGGTCATCTGCCCATTTTTTCATTGGGTGATCCGCCCCCTCCCCTCCCCGAGTTATAGTTCTTCATATGTTTTGGATATTAATCCTTATCAGATATGTGGTTTGCAAATATTTTTTCCCATTGTGTAGGCTGCCCTTTCATTTTGCGGATGTTTCTTTTGCCATGAAGATGTAGTCCCACTTGATAATCTTTGCTTTTGTTATCTGTGCTTTTTTTTTATTTTATTTTATTTTTTCAACGTTTATTTATTTTCGGGACAGAGAGAGACAGAGCATGAACAGGGGAGGGGCAGAGAGAGAGGGAGACACAGAATCGGAAACAGGCTCCAGGCTCTGAGCCATCAGCCCAGGGCCCGACGCGGGGCTCGAACTCACGGACCGCGAGATCGTGACCTGGCTGAAGTCGGACGCTTAACCGACTGCGCCACCCAGGCGCCCCTTGTTGTCTGTGCTTTTGATGTCCTATCCAAAGAATCACTGTCAAGACCAAAGTCAAAAAGATTTTTATCTATGTTTACCTCTAGGTGGTTTCAGGTTTCAGGTCTTACATTTAAATACTTAACCCATTTTAATTTTTATGAGGTGTAAGACAGGGGTGCAGTTTCATTCTTTTGCATATGGTGTCCAGTTTTCCTAACACCATTTACTAAAGAAACTACCCTTTCCCCATTAAATATGCCTAGCTTCTTTGTCAAATTATTAGTTGGCTATATATGCATAGCTTTATTTCTGGGCTCTCAATTCTGTTTCATTGGTCTACAGAACAATTTTTATGTCAGTATCATACTGATTACTATAGTTTTGTAGGAGATACTGATATGTCAGTATCATTTGATTACTATAGTTTAGTAAGAGAGTTTAAAATCAGAAAAGTGTGATGCCTCCACCTTTGCTCTTCTCCTCAGGACTGTTTTGGCATTCAGGGTCTTCTATGTTCCCACACAACATTTTAGATTGTTTTTTCTAATTCTGAAAAACTGTCATTGGGATTAAGTTTTTAAAATTAAAAAAATTAATTTTAGAGAGCACAAGTGGGGGAAAGGGGCAAAGGGGGGGGGGAGAAAGGGAGAGAGAAAGAATCTTACACAGGTTCCATGCTCAGCATGGAGCCTGACGTGGGGCTCGATCCCACAACACTGGGATCATGACCTGATCCAAAATCAAGAGCCAGATGCTCAACCTACAGAGCCACTCAGGCACCCTTGTCATTGTGATTTTAATAGGGATTGCATTGAATCTGTAGATGACTTTGGTTATTACCAATTCTTCTGATCCATGAGAAGGAGTATGTTTCCATTTATGTCTTCTTCAATTTCTTTCATCTATGTTTTATAGTTTTCAGTGTACAGTAATTCACCTCCTTAAATTTATTACTAAATATTTAACTTTTTGATACTACTGTAAATGGGATTATTTTATTTCTTTTCCAGATAGTTCATTGTTAAGTATATAGAAACATAACTGAAGTTTGGATGTTGATTTCAGATCCTACAACTGTAATGAATTTGCTGATTAGTTCTAACAGTTTTTTTGGTGGAGTCTTTAGGGTTTTCTATACATAAGATCATGTCATCTTCAAAGAAAGACTTTCATTTTTTTCCTTTCTGATTTGGATATCTATGATTTCTTGTTCTTGCCTGACTGCTCTGGCTAGCATATCCACTACTATGTGGAATATGAGTGGTGAGAGTGGTCTCCCTTGTCTTATTCATAGTCAAGAAAAAGCTTTATTTTTCTTTGTTTCAGTGCGGATATAACTGACACATAACATTATATTAGTTTCAGGTATGTAACATAATATGTAACATAATAGTTCAATATCTGTACATAATTGAAATCATCACAAGTCTAGTTAACATCTATCACCATTGATGTTCAATGATTTTTCTTGCAATGAGAACTTTTAAGATTTAATCTCAGCATTATACAGATGCCTGGGCTGGTCAGTTGGTTAAGCCTCCCAACTTCGACTCAGGTCGTGATCTCACAGTTAGTGCATTTGAGCCCCACGTCAGGCTCTGTGCTGACAGCTCAGATTCTAGAGCTTGGAGCCTGCTTCGGATTCTATGTCTCCCTCTCCCTCTGCCTCTCCCCTGCTCATGCTCTCTCTCTCTCAAAAATAAATAAACATTAAAAAATTTTATTTAAAAGAAAAGATTTAATCTCTTAGCATTTTTCAAATGTGCAAAGCAGTATTATTAACTATAGTCACTATGCTGTACATTACACCCCTATGACTTACTTATTTAATAACTGAAGTTTGTACCTTTTGACCTCCCCCTCACCCATTTCATGCACCCCTAACCCCCCACTTTTGGCAACTATTTGTTTTCTCTATTTATGAACTTTTTTTGGTAAGATTCTACATGTAAGTAAGAT
This sequence comes from Lynx rufus, assembly GCF_022079265.1. Taxonomy (NCBI): domain Eukaryota; kingdom Metazoa; phylum Chordata; class Mammalia; order Carnivora; family Felidae; genus Lynx; species Lynx rufus. The sequence goes on from NW_025814829.1 coordinate 47,057,281, forward strand.
CATATAATATTTGTGTTTCTCTGTTTAACTTATTTTATTTAGCATAATGCACATACATATATGAGACACATTTTCTTTATCCACTCATCCATCCATGGCCACTTAGCCTGCTTCAATATCTTGGCTATTATTGTAAGTAATGCTACAATGACCATAGGGGTGCATATATCTTTTGGCTTCAGTGTTTTTATTTCCTTTGGATAAATACCCAGAACTTGAACTGTTAGGTCATATGGTAGTAATATTTTATTTTTTTGAAGAATCTCTATACTATCTTCATAGCAGCTGCACCAATTTACATTCCCACCAATAGTACACAAAGGTTCCCTTTTCTCTACATCTTTGCCAATACTTGTTACTTTTTGTCTTTTTGATAATAGCCATTGTCCTATATATATGTATATATGTATATATATATATATATATACACATTGTCCTACAGTATATATAGTATATACTATATATATAGTATATATATATACACATTGTCCTATATATATGTATATATATATATATATATATACACGTATATATACACACACATACATACGTATATATATACGTATATATACACACATACATACGTATATATACATACACACACATATATATACATATATATACACACATATATATGTATATATATACATATATACACATATATACGTATATATACACACGTGTATATATATATATACATGTATATACACACGTATATATACATACATATATATACGTATATACACGTGTATATATACACGTATATATACACGTGTATATACGTATACATATATGTGTATATACACGTATATATACACGTATATACACACACATATATACGTATATATACGCATATATATACGTGTATATACATATATATGTGCATATATATGTGTATATATATAAGGTGTATATGTACATATATAAGGTGTGTATATATATATATATATACACACATATATATATGTGTATATATATAAGGTGATATTTCATTGTGGTTTTGATTTGCATTTCCCTGAGGATTGGTGATGTTTGGCACCTTTTATTGTAGCTCTTGGTCATCTGTATATCTAAAGGGAAAACTTTCAACCTTTCACCATTGAGTATGATGTTACTGGTTTGTCATATATGGCATTAATTATGTTGAGGTACATTCTATACCCAATTTGTTGAGAATTTTTATCATGAATGGATGTTGAATTTTGTCAAATTCTTTTTCTCCATCTATTGAGATGATCATACAACTTTTATCTTTCATTCTACTAATGTGATATATCACATTTATGATTTGCATATGAACCATCCTTGCATTTCAGGGATGAATCCCACTTGCTCGTGGTGTATGATCCTTCTAATGTGATGTTCAATTCAGTATGCTAGTATTTTGTTGAGAATTTCTGCATGTATATTCATCAAGAGTATACTGTCTTACAGTTTTCTTTTTTTGTAGTGTCCTTAATATGGTTTTGGTGTCAGGGTAATGCTTGCCTTGTAAAACGAATTTGGGAATTTTCCCTTCTCAACTTTTTGGAAGAGTTTGAGAAGGACTGGTATTAATGGTTCTTTTGAAGGTTGGTAGACTCTACCAGTGAAACCATCTGGTCCTGGACTTTTATTTGTTGGAGGATTTTTGATGACTGATTCAATCTCCTCTTACTAATTATTGGTGTATTCAGATTTTCTATCTCTTCAGTCTTCATTGGCTGTTTTTAGGAATTTATCCATTTTTTTCTAGGTTGTCAAATTTGTGGGAGCATACTTATTCATAGTAATCTCATGATACTACGTATTTCTCTGGTATCGGTTGTAATGTCTTTTCTTTCACTTATAATTTTATTTATATGATTCTTCTTTCTTTTTTATTTGGTTAGTCTAGCTAAATGTCTGTCAATTTTGTTTACATTTTCAAAGTACCAACTATTAGTTTTGTTAATATTTTCTATTGCTTTTCTATTCTCTATTTCATTTGTTTCTGTTTCAGTCTGTATTATTTTCTTCCTTCTACTAATTTGGGGCTTAACTTGTTCTTATTCTAGCTCCTTGAGGTATAAAGTTAGGTTATTTGAGATATGACTATTTCCTTGATGTATGCATCTATCACTATAAACTTCCCTCTAAAGCTGCTTTTACTGCATCCTGTAAGTTTTGGTATTTAGTGCTGCCATTTTCATTTCTCTGAAGATTTTTTTTAATGTTTTACTTATTTTTGAGAAGACAGAGCATGAGCAGGGGAGGGCAGAAAGAGGGGCGGGGAGAGAATTTGAAGCCAGCTCCAGGCTCTGAGGTGTCAGCACAGAGCCTGATGTGGGGCTTGAACTCACGAACTGTGAGATCATGACCTGAGTGGAAGTCAGACACTTAACCAACTGAGCCACCCAGGTGCCCCTCTTTCAAGGTATTTTTTAACTTCCTTGATGATTTCTTCTTTGAATCACTGTATGTTCAGGAGCGTGTTGTTTAATTTCTGCATATTCACGAATTTCCCAACTCTTCTCCTGTTACTGATTTCTAGTTTCATACCACTGTGATGGTAAAAGCTACCTTATACAGGTCCTATATTCATAAATTTCTTGAGATTCTTTTCCGTGACCTAACATATGATCTATCCTAGAAAATGTTCCATGAGTTCTTGAGAAGAATGTGTATCCTGCTGGTGTTGGGTGGAATGTTTTGTATTTGTCTGTTTAGTCCATTTAGTCTATAGTGCTGTTCAAATCTGCTGTTTCCTTATTGGTTTTCTGCCTAGATGATCCATTGTTGACAGTGAGGTTTTAAAGTCCCCAAATATTACAGTTGTTATTTATTTCTCCTTTTAGTTCTGTTTGTATCTGCTTTATATATTAGGTGTGCCAATGTGGGTGAATACATGTTTTTAATTGTTATATCTTTTTGACGGCATTTTTATCATTATATGGTGACTTTGTCTCTTTTGACCTTTTTTAGCTTCAAGTCTATTTTGTCCAATGTAAGTATAGCTACCTCTACTTTCTTTGGGTTACAATTTGCTTGAAATATGTTTTTTTCTCCTTTTACTCTCAGTCTGTATGTGTCCTTAAGACTAAAGTGAGTCTCTTATAGACAACATATTATTGGGTCTTATTTTCTTTTTCCAATCAGCTATTCTATATATTTTGATTGGAGAATTTATCCATTTATGTTTAAAGTCATTATTAATAGATAACAACTCACTATTGACATTGTGTTAACTATGTTCTGACTTTTTTTGTGGGTTGTTTCTTGCTTTCTCTTTTGCTGTCTTCCTTTATGATTTAATGGCTTCCTGTGACAGTATGCTTTCTCTTCTTTTCTCTTTAGTGAATCTACTGTCAATTTTGCTTTGTGGTTACCATGAAACTTACATAAAATATCCTATAGTTATAACATCCTATTTCAGGCTTAGGAAAACTCAACTTTGATAGTATACAGAAATGGGATACTTTTACTTCTCCCCCCCACCTCACACTTAAGGTTATTGATGTTAGAATATACATCTTTTTTATATTGTATAGAAAAAATTATTGTAGTTATGGTTATTTTTAATATATTTATTTTTTAACTTCACACAAGAGTTGTAAGTAAATTATGTACTACCACTACATATTACACAAACTTTGACTACATATTTACCATTACCAGTGAATTTTACACATTCATATGCTTTCACAATGTTAATGAGCATCCCTTTTATTTCAGCTTGATAAATGCCCTTCAGAGTTTATTGTAAGAGAGGTCCAGGGATGATGAACTCCCTCAGCTTTTGGTTGTTTGGAGAAATCTTTATTTCTCCTTCATTTCTGAAGGTTAGCTTTGCCAGGTATGATATACTTTTGCTCTCAATACGTCTTTGAATATATCGTCCCACTCTTTCCTGGCCTACAGTGTTTCTGCTGAGATACTAAATAGTTATATGGAGAGTTCACTTGTATGTGGTGAGTAGCTTCTTGTTGTCCTCAAAATTCTCTTTGATTTTTGACAACTTAATTATAATGTGTCTTGGTGTAACTCTGTTCAGATTATAACCATTTGGGGTCTCCTGGGCATCATAAATCTGGAAGTCCTTTTCTATCCCCAAGTTCGGGAGGTGTATAGCCATTGTTGCTTTAAATGGACTTTCTTTCCCTGTTTCACTTCCTTCTGGGATTCCCATAATGCATATATTACTTCATGTGATGGTGTCCCATAAGTTCTATAGGCTTTCTTCACTTTTTTTCATTTTTTTCTTTTTGCTCCTCTGACGTGACAGTTCAAATGACTTATCTTCCAGTTCACGGATTCCTTCTTACATTTGGTTGAGTCTGTTGTAGTTGTCTATTAAAGTCTTCAGTTCAATCATTGTAGTCTTCAGCTCTAGAATCTGTATTGTGATGGTTTCTATTTCTTTCTTGACTTCATTTTGCTTTCCTAACTTCATTTAGTTATCTGTGTGTTCTTGTAGCTCACTGAACTTTGAAAGGATTATTCTGAATGCTTTATTAGACATTTCATAGACCTCCATTTCTTTATAGTTACTTGAGCTTTATTAGTTTCCTTTGGTAGTGTCATGTTTACCTGATTCTTCATGATCCATGATTCCTTATGTTCTTATCTGCACACTTGATTAAGTGGTCTCCTCTTCCACACATTACAGGTTTGCTTTGGCATGAAAAAACCTTCACCAGTTAGCTCAGCTTAAGTACTAATGGGTTAGTTAGTAGCATCTGTGGGAAAGCAGGGCGTGCTATCAGAGACCAGTTGAGTGAGGCCACTGCTCATGCTCTGAGATCTGGGGGGGATGGTACTGGCTAGGCTACACAGTTGGGTGAGCCTGCTGGCTGTGCTAAACATTCAAGTAAGACCAGTGGGTGGGCTCACAGATTGGGTGGGGCTGCTGGCAATGCTCCATGGTTAGGTGAGGCCACTAGCTTGGTTCTGCAATCACTTTTAGACGAACACGGTCAGAGGCCACGTTCCCTGGCAGGGTGGTGCCACTGGTTGGACTCCCCAGTTAGGCAGAGTTATGGGTTGGCCCCTGAAATAGCCCCTGGTCAAGTGAGGTCTCAGGTTGTCCTGCCTGACCAGATGGTGATGCTGGCTGGCCTTTGTGTTCAGGTGGGGCCATGGGGCATATCTCAAAGTTGTGCAGGACCATAGGCTTGGCTTCACAACCAGGCAAGCCACTGACTGTGCTCTGCTGTTGGATAGAGTAACTGCCTGGGCTCTCTGGTCAAGAGGGGTTTCCAGCTATTATCCCACAGATGAGTGAGGCTAGAGACTGTGTTCTGTGCTCAGGTGAAATTACTGTCCAGGTTTCCTAACTAGGTGAGGCTGCAGGCTGTATTCAGCAATTGAGTAGGAGCATAGCCTGGGCAAGACTGTAGGCTGGACACTCTGGCTTGGTGGTTCTGTAGACTAGGTTTTGAGTCTGCCCAGGGTCACTGTTATGCAGGGCCAGAGGCTATGATCAAGAGTTGGGCATGGCTTCTGACTTGGGTCTCTGTCTGAGCAGGGCTATAACATGGAATCTACAGTAGCTTGGATTCTCTGGTCAGGACTGGAGGCTAAGCTCAGCAACTGGGAATTTCCTTCCCTGTCTTGAGCAAAGCAGAACACGTTCCATGGCCAGTCTGGCCCATTGACTAGGGATCCAAATCAGGCAGAACTGCCAACCAATATACGTTTTTTTAAGAATATTAAGAATCTGGAGCATGGGGATCTCTAATATTGAATGCCCATCTTTGCTATATACATATAGGATCTCTGTCGTAAAATCAGTGCTGTTTTATTGGGGAAAGGAGGAGATAAGTATTAACATCTTATAATTTAAGATATCAAAATATCATCCATGGCTCTATGAAATACAAAACTAAGGACCTGACTCACATGTGTAATCTGAGAATCAATCATGATGTAATCATTGTTTGGTAACAAATGTTGATAAGTATCTGCCATCTGTACTAACACTGAATGGAGACAGTCTCTAAGCTTCGTTGCTTCTTTCTGCAATGAACCATAAAACAAAGCAGGTCTAAGTACTTCAAAAGTTTTTAAGGCTCACCTGATGTAAGATACATCAACATATGTTTCAAAGTAAAATTATATGTTAATATAAAATAATCCCCTTATTTAGGATAAAACTAAATTTTCTGTTATCCATGATGGTGTTTCATATATTTCTGTAATAAATCTATGTTTTTCCATGAAGGCAATGAAAATTCCACTAATTTTTAGTTTTCTTCAACAAAGAAAGATGCTAGTGACAACTCTGAAAATCATGAACTCGTGAGTGTTCATTTTCTGTTTACAAATTGGAAAGCAAATAAAACGAAAACTTCTAGCTGTTCATTTTCCTTTTAAATCAAATACATGCTAAAATATATTTAAATTAAATGTCTATTTATAAGCCATAAAACATATTGTACAACATACTAGTTTGCTGTGTGCAATCGATTTAAGCTAGTGGGACAAGGGTCCAAAAGAAAAGGCAGAGTAAATAATTACCAATTTTAGAAAAAAATAGCAACAAATAGTATTATTAGAGGTGTTCGTTCATGACTCCATCTGATCCTCATAAAAATTCTGTAAGGTGTGTATTATTTTTACATGTTAAATATTAACTAGTGGAGTTCAGAGAAGTTAAGTGATTTTCCAATAACTACACATCTATTAAGTAAAGTCTGGATTTAATTCCATGGTTGCATGCTTTTTTTGTGCCAGATACAAAATAAGACCCTTTTCATTAATAATATAAAGTATTCAATATTCATAAAAATCCTAGAAGAATGATAATATTACTTCCATTTTATAAATGAAGAAGCTGAAGCTCAGAGAGTTTAGGAAACTTGAAAGGTATTAAACCACAATTCAAATGTATAGTTGTGCCTTTCATTACCCATGAAAGAGTTCAGCTTTGAAAGGGCAGAGAAACCAAAGACAGTAGTTAATGGGAAGATCAAGAGACTGCTTTTAAAGGTAAGATGTCTTGAGTGTATTTACGCACATGGAGATGTTGTGAAATGGCTCAAAAGAAGTGAAGCAAGAATTAACTTGGAACAGAAAAATTTCTTGGATCTTAAGGAAAAAAAATGATTTAGGAGTACAAGACTTATTAAAAAATACAGCTCATTAAAAATTTCAGCTACTCTAAGTCAAGGTTATGTCACATGTAGAAGAATGCTGAATAATATAATGGCACACGTACTTTTACTTACATATACATATAAAGACACTAGGAACTCAGTATCTTCCATCTTCGGTTCTGCAGAAACGTTTTTTTTTTTTTTAATTTTTTTTTTCAACGTTTTATTTTTTTTTATTTTTTTGGGACAGAGAGAGACAGAGCATGAACAGGGGAGGGGCAGAGAGAGAGGGAGACACAGAATCGGAAACAGGCTCCAGGCTCTGAGCCATCAGCCCAGAGCCCGACGCGGGGCTCGAACTCCCGGACCACGAGATCGTGACCTGGCTGAAGTCGGATGCTTAACCGACTGCGCCACCCAGGCGCCCCAGAAATGTTTTAATAAAACTAAGAAGTAGCTCTGCTTCTCATTTCTTTTTTTTTTTTTTTAATTTTTTTTTCAACGCTTATTTATTTTTGGGACAGAGAGAGACAGAGCATGAACGGGGGAGGGGCAGAGAGAGAGGGAGACACAGAATCGGAAACAGGCTCCAGGCTCTGAGCCATCAGCCCAGAGCCTGACGCGTGGCTCGAACTCACGGACCGCGAGATCGTGACCTGGTTGAAGTCGGATGCTTAACCGACTGTGCCACCCAGGCGCCCCTCTGCTTCTCATTTCTTAAGTCCACTGGTTAAATCTTATCTTAAACCTATCTTTTTGGGGAGTTGCATTAAAGGATTTGTAACTTGTAATTTTTAAACCTTATTTCATTTTTAAATATAACCCACAAAAATGCATAAAAGTTAAATGTATGCTTTAATAAATAATTTGATCATAAAGTGAAACCAAATAATTATAAAGACAAATGTAACCACCACCCAGGTTAAGATAGAGTACTGTCAGTACTCTTGAAGATCCTGGTATGTCACTTCCCAATTATGACTCCTCATTTGTCAAGAAATCACTATCCTGGGTTACCTGGGTGGCTGGCTCATTCAGTTAAGCATTGACTCAGTTTGGGCTCAGGTCATGATCTCACGGTTTGAGATCACAAAGTCTGACAGCATGGCGCCTGACTGAGATTCTCTCTCTCCCTTTCTATCTGCCCCTCCCTGGGCTCGCATGTGCTCTCTTTCTCTCTCAAAAATGAATGGATGAATGAATGAATGAATGAATGAATAAATAAATAAATAAATAAGAAATCACTATTCTGACTTTATCAGTAATCACTTCATTGGTGTTATTTATATTTTCCACCTACGTAGCATCCTAAAAATAGACTTCAGTTTTGTCTGCTATGAACTTTCCACTAAAGGGAAACATAACAAATGATACCAAGTATACTCTTCTTTCTTACTAAACCTTATGTTTGTATGACTCATTCACATTAATTTATGTAGTGTAAAACATTCATTTCACTGTTATATAGTGTTCTATTAAATATATCACAATTTTTCCATTTTAATGTCTAATTACAATTCTAGTATTAGACATTCTAACAGCAGACATTTGAGGTGTTTGTTATAAACACTGATCTGAGGACAATTCTAACACACAATTTTGGTGTACATGTGCATAAGTTTGACTAAAATATATATTTAGGAGTGGAATTGCTGGGTATGCATATCTTTGTCAGACAAAGCCTTTGGTTTCTGAAGGAATTGTGCCCAGTCATAGTTTTTTTTTTTAATTCAATAGTTTTAAACATTTTGGATTATCCAAAAATAATCCTTTCTGTAGTTGGAAAGCTTCCATGCTTGCCAATAATAGTATATATACACTAATTTAACCTTAAAAAGGAACATGATTTTCTGAAGGTCTAAAAAAAAATGTATGTTCAATGAAAAAAAAATGTTAAACTTCTTGACAAGAAGTATGGTAGTAAAACATATTGGGTTAAAATTATTTAAAATAGTTTATATGATATTTAGAATGAAATATATATAAGAATATCATTTATCATATTTCCAAATAAGCAATGACTAATACTATAATGATGATATCACTGATTATTATTGCATATTTAACATCAAAGGCACATGAACACTATAATGGTTACAAGCAATCTGTGCCATAATATTCTTCTCCAACTGTAAATGATAAATTTCTTGTAATCTATCAATAGATATAATAGCATCTACTGTGACAGACAATTCTTCGGCTTAAAATACTACAAGTTGCAAAGCTATTATCAAAGCATCTGGAAATTTCTAAGTATCAAGAAAGAGAAATTAATTATTTCCTAAAATTACTTAGACAATGGAAAACCTTAAAAATTCTAATCTTTTGTTTTTGAACATATTTTCATTTTTGATCTTCCCTTCTCTTAGGCAGTGACTGTGAAATATAAATGACCATGGGGGAGGAAAAGACAGTATCCGAAAAGAAGCAGATTCTGACAGTGATTAATATGGAGCTGCCAAAGGATGTCTGGCAGCAAAAAGAAGCAAATGCTTATGTAACTGATAAAAAATTAGTTAGTAGCAAATAACATATCTCCCTGGAACCTGAGATAGCGTATTTGATGAATTGTTTAAGCTAGCCTTTATTCTTCTACCTGCTTACGCCACAGAGGCAAAAATATGAAAAAGAAAAAAAATTACAGTTGATTTCTCTTATTCAAGTTGGTTAATGGATGAGTTGGTCATTTAATGGAATATGCTGATTAAAAGAATTATTGCATACACTCTCAATTAAAAACAACAATAATATGCTTCTCATTAACACTATGCTGCATACCAGTGACCCTTTCTTCAAAGATTCTGTAGGTATTTCTGTATTTCCAGTTATTTTTATAAGCAATGGCAACAACTGCATAATTGTTATTATACAAAGTGTGAGAAACTAGACTGAATTTCTAGCCATCTTGTGATACAGCTTGAAAGCAACTTTGTGAGTATGTTTAGAATGCAAGCTTGCCACGTGACCCTTCTAAGATGAGGGTAGATAATGTAGGAAAAAAATTCTAGGTTTTGAGCTTTCTAGTTATTTGGGTCACTATCTCTTTTTCTCATGGTAAGGTATTTCCAAATAAATATGAACTTATATTTAATTAACCCTCTGTTAAATGTGAGAACAGATTTCTCAGAAAGATGTTCTTCTCAGTGAAGTTTAATCAATATACTGTAACGTGTTTAATAGGACCACAGGTCTAAAATGCCAAACTATGATATACGCAAAGATTACTTTGTAGAAGACAAAGTTTCACCACCCATGGCTTCAGCTTTAGCTTCTCATCAGAGTGATTATAAAGGCTCCTTTTAGAAGAAAAGGGATTCTGGGGCACCTAGGTGGCTCAGTCAGTTGGGCGTCTGACTTTTGATTTTGGCTCAGGTCATGATCTCATGGTCATGGGATTGGGCCCTGCATTGGGCTCTGTGCTGATAGCACAGAGCTTGCTTGGGATTCTCTCTCTCCCTCTCTCTCTGCCCCTCCCCTGCTGGCTCTCTCTCACGCTCTCTTGCTCTCTCACAAAATAGATAAACAAACGTTAAAAAAAAAAAAAAACATTTAGAAGAAACGGGATTCTGAACCTTGGTGAAGACATCAGTGTCACTGCCTACAGCAGCCTCTTGTGTTAGAGAGCTATTTTAGACACTAGGTAGGTTTTGTAGCAGAACAAGGGCCCTGGGAATTTGTGGCCATGAAGTGCTTGATTATCACAGAGAATACCAAGAAGATGGGCCATGGAGAAATCAAAGAAAGAGGATAACAAGGAAAAGATCAAGAAGGCCACAAACAGATGATAATGCAACAGAGGAAGGTATCAAACTCAAAGTTAAATAAAGTGATTTATTACAATACATCATTGTCATCATTAGAATCAAGTTATCAGAATCAGGACCACAAATCTACTATAATCGCTCTTCAGGTCCAGAATGCAAACCTAAAAGAAATGCTTGTTTGTGTTTTAAACTTGCTGGACCTCTTTGCCACATGTGACGGCACTGCTTCTTCCTTCCTGAAAATCAGAAATCCGCCAAGAATTCCTCCTCCTCATCAATCCTTTCAATATCTGGAATTCAGTTCTTGGGCTCTATACTGTTTTACTCTATTTTTCTTAGATGATCTCATCTACTCTCATGATTTCAGCAGTGATTTTCCCCCCAGCATCAGTCTCCAGCATCCAACTGGTTGGCGGACAGCTTCACTCAGATGTCCCCAAAATATCCCAAACCCAAAGAATTCAAAACAAAATTCATCATCAACTCCTAATCATTTTTCTCCATTCAATCTCAATGGATGTTATATTCTTTCTCAGCTAAAAATCCAAGTAATTCAGTCACCAAAGCTAGAAAATTAGATATATTACTTTTGACTCTTCCTTTGTTAATCCTTCCATAAAACTTAACCAATTTGCCTCCTGCATGCTTCTTATTCTGCTTCTTTTTCTCTGGCTCTCAACATCTCTCATTTAGACTGATATTTCCTAACTGGTCTCTCTGCTCCTGCTTGCTCCCTTCAATTACCCTCTACAAGGTATAAGAAGAATTTATCTGAAATGAACATCTCACTGTCTTTCCCTTGTTTCAAACTGATCAATGGCACCTCCTTAGCTTTAGAATAAAGCCCACATTTCTTGATATGATTAGAGTCTTTATAATTTGGTCCCTGCCCATCTTTTTATTTAAAAAAATTTTTTTTAATGTTTATTTATTTATTTATTTATTTATTTATTTATTTGAGAGAGAGAGAGAGAGAGAGAGAGAGAGAGAGAGAGAGGAGGGAGGGCAGAGAGACGGAGACACAGAATCCAAAGCAGGCTCCAGGCTCTGAGCTGTCAGCACAGAGCCCAACGCAGGGCTCAAATTCACAAACTGTGAGATCATAACCTGAGCTGAAGTCAGACACTTAACCGCCTGAGCCACCCAGGCACCCCTGGTCCCTGCCCATCTAACCATTTTTACCTCATACCTCTTCCTAGCATAAATTTTCCGACAGTAACTGAACAAAAACTGTAATTTCATATTATTCCTTTATATGCTGTGCCCTTATGTGTTTCCATGCATTTGTTCATGTTCGTGTTTAGCTATCTCTACTCCCCCCCCCCTTTCCCAACCTAAATTATTTATGTCTTGGCAAGGTTACCATCTCCTCCAGAAAGTCTTTCCTGAAAGTTCTGGCAGAGCTGGGTTGGGTAATTCTCCTTTCTGTGCTCTTACTCTGTGTATTGCTTTTACTTAGCATACTATAAGGTCTTTAGTGACCGTCAGAAAAATCCGTAAAGACACATAAAAAGAATAAGTATGTGCCTATAGTACTGGTGTCCCACCCTGAACTATGAGGCCTTCCAGAACACAAATAATAAATTATTCATATTTGTAACTGCACTTCCTAGCCCAGCACTGACAGACCGATGATCAATAAATGTTCTGTTAAATGAAGGTGACTGAGAGGAAAGAGAGTATACAAAAATAAACTGCAGAAAAGAGAAGACTTCCTTGCCATATTCCTTCATAATGGTCCTAGTCCTGCTCATATTTGAGCAGTTACACTGACTTCTTTATTTCTAGAGGGTTCTCTTTAAAAATAACTCCAAATAAGCAATTTATTCCCTTCTTGCTAGCAATATTAATTCAATTGAGAAACTGTCCTGTACTTGACATCAGATCTCTTACTTTATCACCAAAGGTACATTTTAAAAAAGACATGCCATGTGTAATCTCCATCAGATAAATGGAAAATGGGAAGGAAGAAGAAAACCAAGTAGAAAATAAAATAAACTTGGAAGCACCATGCCATTTATCACATGGAAAATTACTTACATGCAGCAGCAATACAGCAGCAAGAAAGGACTGTCCCTGACAGTACCCAATGTCTTCATCGTAGACAGAGTAGGCCTAGAGAAAAGATGCAGAGAAAGAAATACTGTAAATATTCACAGATTTTAATGTACGTTAACATCAGGCTACTACTTGAACTTGTCCCTAGGCTGTGCACCACAATTGCAACTTAAATGTGTGAATCATTAGCACAGTGGGATCCTCAAAGATGCTATATAGTTTCTAAAGCAATTCTAAATGTCCCATTATCTCCAGGTTCATCTTCAGAATTTGGAATAAAGAGATATTCAGAACACCTACTTTTCAAAGATCCATTACGGTTTATAGTCAGGCAAATGAGACCATGGAAGGCAGGAGCAAAGGGTAGAAGAGGGTGGGTAGGTTCTAGAGTAGTTGTGGAGTTCTAATGCAAAGACAAATATACCGATGGTGCTGTTTGAATCCTGGATATGTATCCCATCCCATGTATCCCATCTATGTGTTGTGCTTCATTTTAGTGAGGGGATTTCTATTTAATGCATTTAATACAATGCATTATGATTCTGTGAGTCTAAAAACTGTCTCTGTCCAGGGCAGTGGTTATCAAAGATTACTAGGAAGAGTCACCACTGGGAAGAGGGGAAGTGTAGTAGCTCCCATATGCCAAGGTAGTTAAAGTACCGGATCTGAAACATTTTTTAATTAAAAAAACAAAACAAAAGAAAACAACTTTCTTGAAATAGAGTTTGTACTCAGTGAAAAGCATACATTAATCACACAATTCCTTGAACTGGGTCACTTATGTAACCCCATTATTAAAGAATATTTCCATCATTCCATAACATCCCTCATGCCTCTTTGCAGTCAAACCACCTCCCCTAGGCAACCCCTGATCTGGTTTTTCTCACAACATATTATTAGCTTTGATTTTTTTAAACACTCTCATGCAAATGTAATCATTTAATATAAACTCTTTCGTGTCTGGCTTCTTTTACTCAGTATAATGTTTCTGAGATTCTTCCATGTGGTTGTGTACATTAGCAGGTCATTCCTCTTCATTGATGAGTACTATTCTACTGTGTAAACATACCACAATCTGTTTATCCGTTCTCTCACTGATGAACATTTGGGCTTCTTTGTTTTTGGTTAGTAAGAATAAAGCTGCTATCTATACACAAGTGTTTTTCATGGATATAGATTTTCATTCTCTTTAGGTAAATACCTAGGGGTGGAAGTTCAAGGTTGAAATGACAAGTGTCTGTTTAACTTGTTCATAACAAGTTGCCAAAGTGTCTGCCCAAGTGGTTGTAACTCAGTTTTCACACCCACACCAGCAAACTATGAATATTTAATGCTTCACGTCCTTGTCAATACTTGATACTGCCAGTCTCTTTCTCTTTATTAATTCCTATGGTTTTAATTCGCATTTCCCCGATGGCTAAAGATGTAGGGTGTACCATCACGTACTTTTAGGCAACTGATATATATTCTTTTGTGACACTCTCTTCAAGCTCTTGCCCACTTGTTTCATTAGGTTGTTTGTCTTATTACTGTTGATTCATGGGAATTCTTGATACATTCTGTTTGCGAGTCACTGCCAGACACGTGTGTTACCAATATTTTCCCCTAGTCTGTGCCCTGCCTTTTTCACCCTCCTAATGATGTCTTTTGAAGTACTATTGTTCTCTCTTAACCTTCTTCTGCTAATGATGATATTATCACACTCTCTTCTAATGAGAGAAAAATTGGATCATGGAAACATTACCTAATGAATCTGAAAGGAGCTTTTTCTTCATTATCACCAATTTCCAGAGCTCTGCCTAATTTTAAGAATTGAAAGATGCATTAGCATCCTTTTACTTATTTAATTTTCTTTGATTTATACAGTTATAGTTCTGATTGCTTAATTTGTACTTTTATCCAGAGCTCATGGGTGTGTGTATTAGGGACTGGAAGAAGGATTACAGACAGAGAGAAAAGAAAAAGGAACAAAAAAGGAAGAAAGAGGGAAAAGGTTCTAATTCTATCCCAATTTGGAGCATTGCTGATGGTGCTCTGTCACTTCCTTTTTCATGAACAAGGAACAAGGAACTCTGGGCTTTGTTGAGGAGACAGCATGTTACAGAATGGCAAATATATTTTCAAGGCTTCCCCTTCCCCATGAAAGATGTCAGTTGAGGATTCTTTAAAACTGTGGATCTCCAAAAGCCGCCCATGCTTCACCGACGCTGACATCATTTTAACAAATGTTTGATCTATTTACTGAGGGATAGTTAATGTTTACTGAGAAGTGTGCTGTTTATATGCTCATTTGTGTTACAAGAGAACTCTAACAGAAAATAAAGGTCCATGATACATCAGACAGAGAAGGTATGAATTCAGTGACTCCACAGACTATTCTTTAACTAGAGAGCTGAGGCTAAAAGTGCACATCAGTAATGCAATGATCTTACTTTCTACTTGTTTTATGGTTCTTAGGTTAGAAGCAAAAATGACTTTTCAGACACCACTTGCTAAATTGATTTTATGATTCACAGTTTAAAAAACAGCATTCTAGCAAGTTCTTATCCTTGGAGTCCTTCCAAGCACTGTTTTGGCTTTAGTATAAGCCTTCTCTAACTGAGGTGAACTCAATCCTCTCCCTTTATTTGAAACTTGCCTCCCTTTGCACCAAATCTCTCCCCATTCCTCACTTTAAGTGCATCTCTGGCCAGATGCTTGCTCTGTCCGACTTTTAAAAACCGTCTCTACACCACTTCTGTAATGGAGTAGCAGCTCCTACTGGACCAATCTTCCCTCTGGCAACAAATTTAAACTGTGTCTGGACAATTATATAAAACAGCTACCTGAAGACACTGAAGAGCTAAACAAAAGCAGTCAGAAACTTAGCGGGGAGAATAAACTTGGAAGAAGGGAACGACACTGGGTAAAATTCCCATTCTTTATGGCTTTTGCTAAACATCAGGCACCAGGGCTACTGCGTCGGATGGCTAAAACTTGGATATAAAACAGTAGTCTTATTGGCTAGAAGACCCAGAGAACAGATTGGAGAAAAAGCTATAAAGTGGGGGTGGAAATTCTGGAACAAAGAATAACAGGAGAGAAGCCCTTACTATACTCACTGTAAAACTACAATATTCAAGATAGTATAAAACTGACAGAAGGGTAGACAAATAATCAGTAAACAACAAAAAGCCTAGAAGTACAGGCATGCTTATAAAATTATTTGATTCCAGCAAAGTTACCAAGATAATACAATGAGGATAATAAAATTGTTTATATGTATCAACTTGCAAGTATATGAAAATTGTTTCAATAAATATGCTCAAATAGTTGGATATGTATATGAGGAAAATAATGAACTTGGATCCCTACCTTACTTCACACACAAAAATTAATTTCAGACTTATCACAGTTCTAAACATAAAACTAAAACTATAAAGCTACTCAATGAAAACACAGAATATCTTTGTAATTTGGTAAAGGCAAAGGTTTTTTTAACCAGGACACAGAAGTGCTAACTATAAAAGAATAAACTGATATATTATCAAATTTTAAAAAACCTCTAATGATGAAAAGACACTGTTAAAAAAATAAATAGGTAAACCACAGACTGGGAAAATATTTGCAAACATATCTGGAAAAAGTCTTGCAACACGTACATAAAGGTCTTCTACAGCTCAATGTCAAACAACTCAATTTTAAAAACAAAAGATCCTGGGGCGCCTGGGTGGCGCAGTCGGTTAAGCGTCCGACTTCAGCCAGGTCACGATCTCGTGGTCTGTGAGTTCGAGCCCCGCGTCAGGCTCTGGGCTGATGGCTCAGAGCCTGGAGCCTGTTTCAGATTCTGTGTCTCCCTCTCTCTCTGCCCCTCCCCCGTTCATGCTCTGTCTCTCTCTGTCCCAAAAATAAATAAACGTTGAAAAAAAATTTTTTTAATAAAAAATAAATAAATAAAATAAAAACAAAAGATCCGAAGAGACATTTCACAAAGGGTTATCTATGAATGGCCAGTAAGACCATGGCCAAGTGTTCAACATCAATAGACAATAAATTAAAATGAAATGAGAACCACTGTGAGATATTACTATGTAGCCACCAGAAACTAAAATAAAAAGGCCAATACACTAAATGTCAGTATCCTTGGATTCTCAAACACTGTTGGTAGGAGTGTAAAATAGTAAAACTACTTTGTAAAATTGACAGTTTTCTAGAAAACTAAATATACACCTACCCTATGACTCAGCAATTCCATATCTACGTATTTACCCAAGAGAAATGAATGCAAATGTATACAACAAAGACTGATAGAGAGTTGAGATATATTCCTAACAGGTTTATTTATTTATTATTTATTATAGCCCCAAACTGTAAGCAGCCTCAGGTATCCCGTAGCAGGGAAGCGTATAAACATGGTATATCCATACAATGAAACACTCCTCCCTCAGCAAGAAAAAAAAGTGACAAGTCACTTACACCTGTAGCACGGAAGAATCTTAGAACTATTACGCTGTGTGAACTACATCTCACATGAAAATGATTCTCCTCCATGGTTCCACTAACATAAAGTTGTACAAGTCAAAGTGATACAGGGTTTAAAAAAATCAAAACAAAGATTGCTTCTGGGGGAAGGGTCAGGGATGAACTGCGAACACATGACGAAGCTTCAATGTCTTGGACACAAGTTTGCATTTGTCAAAATTAATGAAACGGCACTCCTAGTATTTGTACACTTCACTGATAAGAAGTTGTACCTGCAAAGGAAAACTGTTAGCAAATATTGAGCTCTAGCTAATAATATACCTGCTGCACTATTAGGCATAAGGTATAAAGACATATAAAGGCAATTTACTTTCAAATGCCTGAAAATATTAAAAGGGATTGATCAATTGAATAGCAGGTAGATGGATTGACAGAGAAGTGATCAAGAAAATGTAACAAAATATTAACTGTAGAACCCAGGTGGTGAGTTGGTGGATGCTTCCTGTACAATTCTTTTAAATATATTTGAACATTGTCATAACAGTTTTGGGGGAAAACAATCTGTGGCTGCACCCTGTCTCTGCTCTCTGCTCTGAACTATAGCCCACTTTTCTGGCGGGGTTCCCAAGAGTACTTTCTATATTCATTCAGCAAGCCAGTATTTACTGAGCATCTATTATGTAATTAAATACTGTGCTTTGTGAGGTGGATGCAACGATGAAAAGACATGGTCCATGCACCTCAGCTCAGAGTCTCGTGGAAGGATTGATTCGGTGTGTGCAGTGAAACCAGGCACAGTGAGAGAAGCGCTGCCAGAGAGGTGGGAGCTCAGAGGGAAAGGGTGAGCAGCCAAATCATCGTGTACGAAGCAGAGTTAAAGGCAAGAAAGACATAACACAAGGTGATGTTGTTTTAATCTTACAAAAGAAAAAAAAGGGATGGGACCAGAACTGCTGCAGACTTGGCCTCACAAGCTTGAAGGAAGAATACGGAGATTCCTTAGGCATGCTGCAGGGGAAAGGCATGTACAAAGGCACGAGAGAGCCTCTATTATGGGCCAGATACTGTGGCTAAATGCTCTTCTGTGTTCTCAATCAATTCACACAAAGCATATGAGATAAGAGAAGCAGGTTTAGAGAAAGTAAACAACTTGGGCAGAGACACAAAGCTAGAGCCAGGATTTCAACCCAAATCTGTTTAAATACAGAGGCTGTATGCTTAATACCTGTATTATATCCCCCCCATCCCCCAAATTCATATGTTGAAACCTAATCCAAAATGTGATGGTATTGGGACATGGGGCCAGCCAGGGGTGATAAGGTCAGGAGGGTAGAGCTCTCGTGAATGGGATTAGCGTCCTTATAAAAAAGATCCCAGAGTGTTCCCTTGTCTCTTCTGTCATGTGAGGACACGGCAAGAGGACAGCCATCTACGAACCAGGAAGCAAGCCCATACCACACACTGAATCTACCAGCACCTTGATCTTGAATTTCCCAGCCTCAAGAATTATGGGAAACAAATTGTTGTTCAAGCTACCCAGTGAATGCTATTTTCGTTACAGCAGCCTGAAGAGACTAAGACAATCATTTAGACTCACTCTGTGCAGAATTATTCTTCTTAGACATTTATGCATTTGGGTCCATAAATGATGGAAGGGCCTATCTTCTGATTTGCCTTGGGGGTCAAAAGGGTTGGGGGATAAGACTCCACAGTCTCAAGAGAAATGACAATTCTTGATGACATTTTGACAAATCTTGATTCTTGTTTAATCTTTTTCAATCTATGACTTCTGGGTTTAGGGAAGGAGAACTTTTAATTTCTCTATGTAATATATTTATTAACATGCTCACTACAGGCTAGAACTTAGACATAACAAATGATATTTGTCAGGCATAATCTAGTTGGTGCTAACATTTATCTATAAATGTAAGTTCTTCTTTATCAAATAAATATAGAAAACACTTGATTTTTTTTTTAAAGTGTGGGATGCTAACTTTGAAAATAATTTCCCACAGGGTAGTGGGACTTTCTTTACCCAAACACACACACAATAACCAGTACTGATCTTGAATTACCTTAAAAACATTAGGGAAAATTTTAGTCTTACAGCTAAATTATGTCTAAAGATTAATCTACAATCTTCTTTCTCCCAAAATACTCTCTCACACACAAACCTTTACTAGGTTGATGCAGGAAACACAGAATGACAGTTCTCTTTTGTCCCAGGAATGGATAACATACAGGTATCTATTGTCTATTTCATCACACAGACACACTTATAGGTAAAGAGGAAGGAAGCTGAGATTCACAGGAAAAAATGAAAAGGAAATCAGAACATGTACTCTAAGAAGCCAGAGAGGCTGTGATGTGGGCATACAAGAGAGGATCAAACTTCTGAAACATATCCCTATTTAGCTCTTGGCAGTGCTAAAGGAACTGATATATTTGCTGATGAACTGGCTACTGGTAGACAAACAGTTTCATCTACTACCTGCAATGAGCTTCTGCCAAAATGAAATCAAAACAAACAAACCAGCCTTTGGACTGTTCTTGGCACCAAGAGCCCTTAAATGAGTATGTCATGGAAACAACCAAGTGTAAAATATGTGGAAATAAGTTTATTTATAGACTAAAAAGAGATCTGTTCTCATACAATCTAAGAGACAAAAAGAGATACCAAGGAAAAACTATGTTTAAATAGTGTCACGAAAAGCTAAATGAAAAGACGTCACAGAGTGACAAGAACCATAAGACACCTGGCTGTCTAAAATAAATTAGGGTAACCTTTAAAGAAAAGATTATTTAATATAGCACTTAACACACATGGCTTTGCAAAGAATCCTTTAGCATTAATTTCTCTGACCGTAAAATGGCCACTAACATTTATTGATAATTGCTGCCCATTGTTCTAGGTGTTTATATAAATGTATTTAATCCTTAACAAAAACCCTCTGAATTAAGTACTATTAATATATCCATTAAAAATTTTTTTTTCACATTTTTAATTTATTTTTGAGAGAGAGAGAGAGAGAGAGAGAAAGAGAGAGCACAAGTGGGGGAGGGTCAGAGAGAAAGGAAGACACAGAATCCAAAGCAGGCTCCAGGCTCTGAGCTGTCAGCACAGAGCCTGATGTGGGGCTCAAACTCACACACCACAAGATCATGACCTGAGCTGAAGTCAGACGCTTAACCGACTGAGCCACCCAGGCGCCCCAATACATCCATTTTGTAGAAGAAGGAACAGAGGCACAAAAAGCTAAATTACTTGCCCAGGGTCACCCAGTTAGTAAGCAGCAGGCTAGAATTCAAACTCAGGCAGCCTGGCTTCGGATCTCGAGGTCTTAGCTACTCTTACTATGTAGACTCTGGATCTTAGTGATTGTTGACAAATGTGGCGGAGTTCGGGTGAGCAACCGCAGAACTTAATGATAAAACATAAATTTTTCTTTCTGTGTTGTATTCAGTACATAGTCATAAACTAATCAGAGATGTGGGTTTATTTAAAGAAGGTAGAAGAATGGTAATCACCAAATTTAGGAGAGTGGCTGACTCTGGTGGGGTGGAGGAAGATTGACTCTGAGAAGACACCTGGAAGTATCCAAAGATATTGGTAATACTGTATTTCCTAAGCTGTTGGCACAAGGATGTTACTTCTATTATTGACTTTTAAAACTCAGAAATACAAATCATGTTTTCTCATTTGAATGTATATTTCATAATTTTAAACATCTAAAATTTTTAAAAGCTTACTACTTATTAGTAATTTTCCAGTCGATGATTTGTGATAAGATTTCAAATTGGGTGACATCTCTAGAAAACAGATATATGAAAAACACATACCAAGGCTCCACTGGAGTTTAACATAGGTGATTAAAATAGTGAGGTAAAAAAAATAAATAAATAAAATAAAATAGTGAGGTAGATAACCATTGGAAACTACTCTTCTTGGAGAAAATTATACCTATGCACAGTAGATTCTCATTTCTTGCAGCTGTTTGCTCTATAAAGTTGCTGTGAACACTGAATTAGCAGATACTGAATCGATGCCCCAAAGGGGGAAACAGAGGATTAGGCTTCTGGGAGCCCCTGGTCAATCAATCCACCATAACCTTGTTTTATGTCTATGTGTATTTCTATTTAAAGACACTTTATTTGATACTTATTGTTCATTAGTTCATATTGAAATCATGGGCAACATCACTACCACTCAACAAAGCTTAATGAACACACATATTTTCCATATGGTACGTCATGGCCTTCTTGTGTTTTGTGCTTGGCATTGCTAGACAGCACTTCACTACACTTGGTGGCCATTTTAAACAGCACAATCACCAACACCAGAATCACCAAAAGCACAAAAATGAGGTACTAAACTTCAAAAAAGAACTCTTATTTATAGAATGAGAGTTGAAACAAGAAGACAGACAATTACCTGGTTTCATGTGAACTTTGGAATGTATACATCAGGTCTCAAATTTTTCTACACAGTGGAGAGGTACATCAATCAATGATCACAAAAATACCGAGGGTACTGATTTGGGGGTTACAAATAAATCTTGGTGAATAGGCAAATTTGCAAATATGGAATCTATGAATAATGGAGATCTACTGTGTGTGTGTGTGTGTGTGTGTGTACCCTCTTAGATAACATCTGTATCTAATTGTATTTATCTATATATCTTAGAAATATATAAATACATCTTTGGGAATGCACACACACTGATATCCAGAAAAGTTGACATCATTTATTTCTGAATTAGCCCACAAAAAGCAAATCAATATAAACTGTTTTTCATGAACAAAACCAAAATTTTTAGTGATTAGAATAATGAATAATTAGTTTTAAGAAGGGCCATAAACATTAGAAATACCAAGTAAATGAAAAGGTAATGTAGATGTATTCTCACACCACAATTTAAAGTTTTAAAATTTGGGACTAAATCAATATTTTTATAAAAAATTTCCAGTACCAAATATTCCTCATCGTATTCCTTTTCCTCCCCAAGCCTTTAGAGTCATTATGAATGACATATCTTCCTATTCCTTTAGAATTCAGTACAGATAGTCCATAGTAATCAACAGTTCATTTACCAGTATTTTCTTTGAAATTCGGCATGTGTTTTCCTATAAAAGCAATATGGTTATGAAGCTCTCAGATTCGCTTCCAAACTATAAAACTGGCCCCTAACTATAGGACCCAGGACAGTAGCTTTTTATGGTAAAGTGTTCTAAAATCATTGTTCGTTAAAAAATTTACTTGCAAGTTTTCTAATAGTGGATCTGAATGCCAAACACTTCAAATTCCACCTCTGCCTCTTACAATAATTAGTTAACTTCCCTAAGTTTCAAACACTTTGAGGCAACAAATATTTGTGGAGAGTTTTTTTGAAAGACTGGTCTAAGCAGTGAACAAAATGGACAAAACACCTGCTCTCACAAAGCTTGTTTTTTTATTGGAAAAAGACAACAGTGTAAGTAAGTGTGAAGGTAAGTGCAGTGGCAAAACGTAACACAGGGGAAGGGGCTAAGGAATGCTGGACTCAGAGGACACTGCAAGCGTAAGAGGGGGGTTAGGGCAGACAGTACTGGGCAAGTAACACTGGAGCAAGAAGTCAAGACAGGCAGAAGAGCAAGCCATGCAGACAGATCTCTGGGAGGAGTGTTCCGAGCAGAGGGAACAGTCGGTGCAAGGGCTCTGATGGGGGAGCAAGCCTGGCATGTGTGTGACTAGGACAGAGTTCATGATGCAGAGAACAGTCATACGTGAAGTTTACAACCTTGTAAACCTCTGTAAGGACTTAAGCTTTAAAAATGAATGAAACAGAAAAACCAGGTGGACAGCTATAGTTTCAGACCAGGGTGGCTACAGTGGAAGTAATGAGATGCAGTTTCCGGACGTATTTTGAGGATAGAGCCAATAAGATTTCCTAATGGATGAGATGTGTTGTGAAAGACAGTCCTGCACAACCTGTTGACCTTTGCACGGTTGCAAAAGAGTATGCTGCAGCCCTGGGATATTTTCTCACATGGAGGTAAGGAGCCCTTACTCCCTGTGCTGGGCTTATCACCTTGTTTGGTCATCTTTCCCGATTCCAGGCTTGATGCATACTTCTTTATAAGTGTGTATGTCATATGGCACCTGGTCAACCCCACAGTTATCCATAGTCTCTACGAGGAGGGAATGGGCTCTTTCTTCTGCAGCACAGAAGAGGTGCATGCAGACCATCTCCCTGTGATAGACATCTTGGAGGACTGACACTCACTACTGAAGTTGACCTTGCTCTTTTTTCTATGAGGGGAAAGTATTGCTCCATCCAGTGGCTGTGTGAGCTGTGTCTTTTTTTTTTAATTTTTTTTTTCAACGTTTATTTATTTTTGGGACAGAGAGAGACAGAGCATGAATGGGGGAGGGGCAGAGAGAGAGGGAGACACAGAATCGGAAACAGGCTCCAGGCTCTGAGCCATACAGCCCAGAGCCTGACGCGGGGCTCGAACTCACGGACCGTGAGATCGTGACCTGGCTGAAGTCAGACGCTTAACCGACTGCGCCACCCAGGCGCCCCAGCTGTGTCTTTCTTAGTAACCTGAACACTTGCAAACTATGCAGTGGGTTGACATCCTGGGACCTCTGCTTCTAGTGGTAGCTAACACTTTCTCAACTTAAGTGTAAGAGAAAGAAAGGAGAGTCAAAAACGATGCAAGGTTTCTAGCCTGAGCAATGGGAAGAATGGAGTTACTATTAACTAAGATGATGATGTTTTATGATTTGGAATATGTTTGTCTTCTGACAAGATCATCTTCAATAAAGTAATACAGGTGAAATCCTGACTGAAATGGGTTTAGTAAATAGTTGAAGGAGAGAAACTGGTTAGAGCAGGTATAGACAAATCTTTTGAGGCCTTCTGTGATAAAGGGGAGCAGATTATCTTCGTCTGTAACACAAAGGTAAAAATAGAAACCACTGTATAAACTTGCCTGAGGATTAAACAGCGCCTGGGCACAGCATGAGGTGAATAATAGTAGCAATGACAGGCTGGTGTCAAGGAGGACTACAATGTCCTTCTTCCACATATCCCATTTGAGCCATCATCAGGATGAGTATGGACCTGTCTGGATGAGGTCTCACTCACCATTACAATGCTTATGGATTCTTGTTTTATTAAAAAGTAGTCAAACTTCCCATTTCCTTCCAGAAGCCATCAGGCAAAGCAAGATAAACATGACATAGAGGGGTGGTCCGACATTATACTCTAACCAGGATGATGAGGCCATCCATGTGGGGAAGCGGATGGCCAAGAATAAGGAATCAATGGAGCAAGCATACATGGGATGTTAGAGCCTGACCACTGTAAAGAGCCATCTGTGCTAGACGGGAGAGGCCACAGCAATGGGAAGCTGGTTACATACAGGGATATTGATCAAATGGATAAATACATGAAAAATAATGAGAACTAGGTTTTTTCATTATTAGAGAAGGGAGTTAACAAATATAGGAAAAAGAACAGTAGAATTCATTTGCTGATATTTAATTGAAATTGAAAGTATTCCTGTGAATCCCTAATTTTCAACATATGTAAAAAGGTATAAAAACAAATATGGGCAGTGACATCAGCAAAAAAGGCAGAGTAAGGATCTCTACAAATGTGCTCCTCCATAACAGCAGGAAAGATAGCAAAAATCGTTACAATCAGCTTTTCTAGTGCTCTGGAAATTGACCTAAGATTTGCAGCAACCTGAGGAACATTTATTACAGAAAAACGACCGAATCTCAGTAAGGACAGTGAACTTTGTGGCATTTTTTAACTTCCCTTAGCTCTACCTCTGCAGCCCCTTGATGACCTTGAAAACTAACACCTTGCTTTTGCAGTGAAAACAAGCATCCTGGAGACCATCAGGAGCAAAAGGGGATGGCTACAAATCCTGCAAAGAATCATTTGCAGAGAATGAGCATTGTTAGACCTGTGTGGTGGTTCCCCAAAGACCACTTGCAAGGCTCACCCAGTGTGAAAAGCCCTTTCCCCAGGGCATTTGTCAAAAACAATTACAAGTGATTGTTTAATTTTATGACTGCCTTCAGGTGGTAGATAAAAGTTGGAGCAGACAACAGACTTAACCAAAAGGTTTAAAAGGAAAAAGCTACAGAATGAGATGTCCATAAGGTCTTTGAAAAACTCAGACTTATTTCTGAGAATATAGAGGGCCACGTCCATGTGTAAAACTGTACAGGTGCCCAAAGCTTTGGGTAAGCTCAGAAAAGGCATGAGAAGGCTTTAGGCTCTCATTTCTGGCTGACATTGATTGAGGCTCTGCACAAGCAGGAAGTGAAGGTAAAATAGAATTGTCACCCGGTTAGCTGAATAATAAAAGTATGCCTAAGCACATCCACAGAGCCCCTTGGCAAAGAGTGGGAAAGTTACGGGTTCTAGGAAATATAAGCAAACCTCTTTCTAATCATTAGCTAACGACCAAGCAGAGACTTCAGTGGCCACACATGACAAAGAATAGACTTTATATAATTAGTTCACAAAAGTCACCAAACTACTACAACAAAAACAACAAAACCTAGCAAATCCACAGAAAGAGAAAGTGGATTATTGATTGCCAGAGGCTGAGAGTAGGGATGCTGGAGAGTGACTTCTAACGGATACAGGTTTCCTTTTAGAGTGGTGGAATGTTCTAGAACTTAATAATGATGATGGTTGCATAACTTCATGAATATACTAAAAACCACTAAAATGTACACTTATTTCAAGGGATGCATTTTATAGTATGTGAATTATTTCATTAAAAATACTGAAAAAACTGTTTGTATACAGACATGCATATATGTGTCTATACATATATTCACACGCACATATATATTTCTTAGCTCTGTCCGGTGAGATGACTTGTGAGTAACTCATCCTAATATCAGTGAATACACCTAGTGTAGAAATCTTGATTTTCTACCATTTTTAACTAAAGAAAGGAGGGATCCTTAGAGAAATGGTCTAGTTCTGGGGCAAAGAAAGCCTAGAGCATCTTTTTGGGCCAGAAAGAAAGGCAGTGCTCAGAGAATGATAGGATATGCCAAAATGCCAGCTTGAAGGTCTCCCACCGTCCAGTTGGGAACAATCTGAGTACCAAAACAAATAATTATAGTAAGAGAGTTAGTAATACACTGAATAAAATGAGAATTGATGAGTCTATCTGAATATGATAATATGGGTGTGAGTGTGTGTGTGTATATACATCCTGTATATACACACACACACAAATAAATAAATGCAAAGTCTGATGAAGAAGGTATGTTTATATAATTATTTCTCCACCCCAAAATATTTCTTAATTGCAAAGGGTAAAAGAGAAACTTCACAGTGGAGAAGTCTGGTCAACAACACCGTATTTATGTGATCAAAGTGACCATCATCAGCTCAGGTCATGATCTCACAGTTTGTGAGTTCAAGCCCCGCATCGGGCTCTGTGCTGACAGCTCAGAGCCTGGAGCCTGCTTCTGATTCTGTGACTCCCTCTCTCTCTGCCCCTCCCCCACTCATGCTCTGTCTCTGTCTCAGAAATAAACATTAAAAAAAAAATTTTCAAAGTGACCATCAATTATGGGAAAACCTGCAGCTGTGTGCTACCTGAGAGGAGGAGATAAGAGATGTTTCTTTTGTGTTACTCTTGCCAAAAATGTATAACTTGAGTCCAACCATGCGGAAACATCAGACAAACCCAAATTGAGGGACATTTCAAAAAATGACTGGGCTATAATCTTCACAAGTACCAAATGAAGGAAGGAGTGAGAAACTATTCCAGATGTCAAGAAGATGTCAACTAATAGAAAGGTATGATTCTGACCTAGGTCCTTTTTTCTGTAAAGGACATTATGTGGACAGCTAGTGAAACCTGAATGAAGTCTAAGGCTTGGGTTGTAGCAGTACATCGATGTTCCTTTTTGATTTGGATGTTTCATTACAAGAGAATATTCTTGCTTCTTTGAAAACATCCTCAAGTATTTGGGGGTGATGCAGCATCATGTTGGCAAACCACTCTCAAACACTATAGGAAACAAAATTATGTACTTGCAACTTTCCTGTAAGTTTGACATTCTTTAAAAAATATATGGAAATATGGATGTATACATACATATATAAACAAATTCAGAATAATTTTGTCTGTTGATTCTAATAATAAAAAATTGGGGCTTAAAAAAGGTTATTAAGTTTATCCTATATGCTGGCAAAAAGAAGAGTATTAACATAAGCTCCAAAAATAGATTCCCTGATATGAAATAATATAAACTCTGGCAAATATAAACATAGAAAACTAGATGTACTCACAAATATTCACTCACAAAGCAATTTTCTTATCTAACATAGCTGGCAAAATTCCTAGATGTAAGTTTCCTTTTATATAACACTTGAAAAAAAATAATAAAGCCCTTGGCAACAATTTAAAAGTGAACTGATATACTCATTTAAAAAAAGGAAATGTAAAATAGCTAGACTATCAGATACTTAAAAAAACATTTAATGCCCCTATTATAAGTAAACTACCATATGATTATGGGAAATTACCCAGAGTGTTTAGTTTATATCTTTGGACTTTTGATTTAAAAAAAAAATGATACATGAAGGACAGCAAAAAGGAACTCTATAAAATAAATAAAAACAACATCCTTGCTCTTTATTTATTTTTTTTTCAACGTTTATTTATTTTTTTTGGGACAGAGAGAGACAGAGCATGAACGAGGGAGGGGCAGAGAGAGAGGGAGACACAGAATCGGAACCAGGCTCCAGGCTCCGAGCCATCAGCCCAGAGCCTGACGCGGGGCTCGAACTCACGGACCGCGAGATCGTGACCTGGCTGAAGTCGGACGCTTAACCGACTGCGCCATCCAGGCGCCCCCATCCTTGCTCTTTAAAGAGCTTACGTTGAGTAATTATTATAAGCAAAATTATTTTATAGAAGAAGAAACTGTAGAGAGAGCTCTTGTAGTGTTTATATATATTACATTCTCATTTAAAATATCTGTTTGGTGAACATGAAAATGAACCTGTCTAATCTCCAACAGCAGAAAACATAATTGGTCCAAGTTGCCAACTGGTATGTCCTGAAATCCATCCTAACATTTGCACTAAGGCCACACTTCCCGGGGTATACTCCCAGCCAATGACTGAACACAACAAGACATTAAGGCAGGCCAGCTTCTGGGAGAAGTGGGACCCCACACACAACTTAGCCAAGGACTCCCATTGGCCTTGCCAAACATTCCTTATAAGCGCACTACACTCCAAGACACTTCTACCTAATCTTACTTCCTATCTTCTTCCCTTGGGGTCAGACTAACATTGTAGTCCAATGGCTCTCCCAGCGTCTCCATTTTCTCTTACAGGCATCTCCCCTAATATACTGCTTACACATTTAATCCTGTTTTGGTGACAAGCTTCTGAGAGGACCTGGAATAACACAGTTTCATCAAGTCAACAGCACAGAGTTAATTATATTACATCATGTAGTCAGTACTGCACTCTGCTCTCTAAAACAAAGAAAAAGAAAATGTCAGAGAGAACCCTCTTCTCTCAAAGACTGAACACGCTGAAGAAAACACTTAAATGAAATTAATCAGACAATGTTCAAACATAATCCATAATAATCATCTAAACTTTCTAGAGTATTTTTAATCTATAAATCACTGTGGGTAGAAGTGGGTAGAACAAGCTTCACAAGGGAAGTGGGCTAGTAAGATTTGGACAGATGGGAAGGAGGTGGAAAGCAATTCAGATTCACACCCTTCCTTGGTCTTTAAAAGATGCAGGAAAAGGTCTGGTTAAGGAGGAGGCTTCAAAGTTGTAAAGATATTGCCAACTGGATAACAATTAGTAAACAGGAAATAAGTCCCCATAATCTTGTAACTAATCCACTCAGGAATAAATGTGAGTTTATTGTTTGGGATATTTAAGGCATTTGAATTTAGTATAGAGATCTCTATTTTGAGAAAAATCATAAATTCAGGAAACCATGAGTAGCATTTTATTTGAAGGCTCCTTGTGTTATGTCTTTGCAGGTTAGTTTTTTCTTTTCTATTTTAAAAAGTAATCTTACTTTTCTTCTTTTCTCAAAGAAGAAATGTTGTTTTTGAAAGAGAATGACTATAATCAAACCATTAGGATACACACCAATCCCTGTATTCTAATTTTACACATTTTTATCATCCTCATAATCCTACTCTTTCTCTTCCTTATTCTAGTAATGGTGTGATGGCTTCAATTAGCCTTTCAGTTGAAAGACTACGGGTTCCACAGAAACTACAAAGCTATTTCAGAAAAGCTCTTATGGGACCAAGCACATAAAGAAATTTTTAAAAACTTTTCAGACACTTTCAAGAGCATTACAAATCATTCATTCTCCTTCCAGGACTCCAGCTTCACAAACCTAACCTTTTATTGTTACAGTTTCAAAAGAAAAATCCATATTTAAAATAACATCATATCTTCCCAGTTGAGCTCTGACCCATAAAAAGTCTGTCCTATTAATATGTATAATAACAGGAACAAAAAAAAGACCCCGCCCAAAAATAGTCCCTCATGTATGATTTAATGATACTAATAAAAAAATGTTTTTGAAATACTATAAGCAAAAGCTAAGCATGAAGTTAACCCCTATATACACACAAACACACACTGTGAAGCTTTCCAACTTTAAGTTGCTAAAATTTCTTTTATATGTGTATGTATATGTATGAGCATGCATTTGCTGTTCTAAATGGCTATAAACATAACTGTCCTTGGCAATGAAGAAGAAGTAGACAATTTGCCTAAAATAAAAAATGGAAAATGAGTGATTTAAGGGCAGGGAAACTAAATGAAACTCTTACCCTCAGAGATTAAGATTTATCAGTATGCAAATCTAGTACCGTCTTTATTCCACTGTAAACAAGAGGATCAGTGACTATTTCCCCTCTCCCACAGAAAATCTGAAACTATTAACGAACACTTATCTAACGAAAAGTTTAGGGGAACATTATGAAAATGTGATCTCTCATATCTCCTCACAGGAGCAAAATAATATTTCATAGAAGGGGAAATTTTTGGAAAAAGCGGTCTGCAACAATATTAAAAACAACTAAGCAGAGATTTCAGTGGTCTCATAGTGTCAAGGACACAGAAAGTAAGATGTGGAGCCCACCAAGGAGGAAGATTTCTAATAAATACCTCAGGCTTTTAGCTGAAATGCTGGAAGGTCTCACCCATGAAGCAAAAGATAGTACACACTGGGTCAAATGGATGCATTATACTCTATCTTCCTACCAGAAAAATACTAAATCTTCTTTGGAGTAAAATCATTCAAAGCCTTATATAATTTTTCACATACAAAATCCAGATTTCTATTAAAAATAACCAAGCATGAAAGAAAATATGAGAAAATAAAAATCAAGAGATAATAGTAATATATGAACAGGTGATCAGATATTAGACTTTATCAGACTTGGACTTTAAAATACCTATGATTTGGGGTACGTGGGTGGCTCAGTCGGTTAAGCATCTGACTTCGGCCTACGTCATGATCTCACCATTGCTGAGTTTGAGCCCCATGTCAGACTGTGCTGACAGCTCAGAGCCGGGAGCCTATTTCAGATTCTATGTCTCCCTCTCTCTCTCTGCCCTTCCCCTACTCATGCTCTGTCTCAATCTCTCTCAAAAGTAAACAAACATTAAAAAAAATACCTATGATTAATCTGTACAAGAAAATAGGAAAAAAAACTCACAAAGGAGAATGGAATCTATTTTTAAAAAGAATCAAATAAAAATTCCAGAACTGAAAAATAAAATAACCAAAATTAAGACTGCAATAGAGTAGAGAGAGGATTAGTAAAAAATATCCAGATGAAGACACAAAGGGCAGATGGAAACATAAAATGAAGACATAAGTGACACAGTAAAATATGAATACTTGGAAGTCCAGAATAAAGGAGCAAGGCCAAATAGAATTTAGAGAGATACTGGCTGAGCATTTCCTAAAAGTGACAGACTAAGTCAAGCCACATATTCAATAATGAAGTCAAGCCACATATTCAATAATGAACTCCAAGCAGTACGAATATAAAGAAAATCACAACTAGGGCACATTATTAAAAAAAAAAAAACAAAAAATTGTTGAAAAACCAAAGATAAACCAAAAAATTTTAGAGCAGAGAGAAAAGATGTATTATATTAAAAAAGAAAACAAACATATGATTCATAGCCATCTTTCAACAGAAATGATGAAGGCCTACAGACAATAGAATAACACCTTTAAAATGGTAGGCAAAACCCCATCTCAACCTAGAACTCCATATCAAATGACAATCTTTCCAAAATAAAGACAAAATAAGACCCTCACACAAATAAAAGAAATGCAGTAAGTTTCACTAGCAGATTTTTACTAAAGAAATATAAAAAACTTCCTCAATCCATGCTCATGGATTGGAAGAACAAATATGGTTAAAATGTCAATACTATCCAAAGCAATCTACATATTCAGTGTAATCCCTATCAAAATGACACCAGCATTCTTCACAGAGCTAGAACAAACAATTCTAAAATTTGTACGGAACCAGAAAAGACCCTGAATAGCCAAAACAATCTTGAAAAAGAAAACCAAACCTGGAGGCATCACAATCCTGGACTTCAATCTGTATTACAAAATTCTAATCATCAAGACACTATGGTACTGGCATAAGAGCAGACACTCAGATCAATGGAACAGAATAGACAACCCAGAAATGGACCCACAAACACATGGCCAACTAATCTTTGACAAAGCAGGAAAGAATATCCAATGGAATAAAGACAGTCTCTTCAGCAAGTGGTGCTGGGGAAACTGGACAGCGACATGCAGAAGAATGAACCTGGACCATTTCTCACACCATACACAAAATAAACTCAAAATGGATGAAAGACCTAAATGTAAGACAGGAAGCCATCAAAATCCTCGAGGAGAAAGCAGGCAGAAACCTCTTTGATCTTGGCCGCAGCAACTTCTTACTCAACATGTCTCCGGAGGGAAGGGAAACAAAAGCAAAAATGAACTAATGAGGACCTCATCAAAATAAAAAGCTTCTGCACAGCAAAGGAAACAATCAACAAAACTAAAAGGCAACTGAAGGAATGGGAGAAGATATCTGCAAATGACATATCAGACAAAGGGTTAGTATCCAAAATCTATAAAGAACTTCTGAAACTCAACACCCAAAACACAAACAATCCATTGAACAAATGGGCAAAAGACATGAGTAAACACTTTTCCAAAGAAGACATCCAGGTGGCTAAGAGACACATCAAAAGATGCTCCACACATCACTCATTATCAGGGAAATACAAATCAAAACTACAATGATACACTACCTCACATCTGCCAGAATGGCTCAACTTAACACCTCAGGCAACAACAGATGTTGGCAAGGATGCAGAGAAAGAGGATCTCTTTTCCACTGCTGGTGGGAATGTAAACTGGTGCAGCCACTCTGGAAACCAGTATGGAGGTTTCTCAAAAAATTAAAAATAGAGCTACCCTACAACCCAGCAATTGCACTATGAGGTATTTATCCAAAGGATGCAGGTGTGCTGTTTTGAAGGGGCACATGTACTCCAATGTTTATAGCAGTACTATCAACAATAGCTAAAGTATGGAAAAGAGCCCAAATGCCCATCAACTGATAAATGTATAAAGAAGATGTGCTATGTGTGTATGTGTCTACACATACATACATACATACATACATACATACATACATACACACACAATGGAATATTACTCAGTGCTCAAAAAGAATGAAATCTTGCCATTTGCAATAACGTGGATGGAACCAGAGTGTGTTATGCTAAGTGAAATAACTCAGAGAAAGATAAATATCATATGATTTCACTCATATGTGGAATTTAAGATACAAAACAGATGAACATGGGGAAGGGAAGAAAAATAAGAGGGGGAGATAAACCATAAGAGACTCTTCAATACAGAGAACAAACTGAGGGTTGCTGGCAGGGTGCTGGGTGGGGTGATGGGCTAAATGGGCAATGGGCATTAAGGAGGGCACTTGCTGGGATGAGCACTGGGTGTTATATGTAAGTGATGAATCACTAAATTCTATTCCTGAAATCATTATTATGCTTAAAAAAAAAAAGAATGAAAATTAAAAGGACAAAAAAAACTTGAAGAAGGAAAACAATCCCAGATGGAAGCAGGCAATGAAGGAGGAAATGAAGAGCATAAGAATGGATAAACAGGTAAGTCTAAATGAATATGGATAGTTTAAAATACAAAAAAATAATACCCTGTGTGTGGGCATAGGTGGGTATTGATGCATGTACAGGATTAAATACATGATAATAATAGGACAATGAACCAAAAATATATGAAGTTAAAGAGATGTAAGGTTCTTGCATTATACAGAAGTGATCCAAGTACTCACTTAGGTGTATTCTAATACATCAAGAATGCCTGTTGTGATCCCTAGGGTAACCATTAAAAGTATGCAAACTATGTAATAGTTACAGAGTTTAAAGTAGAAAATGAGGGGAAAAAAAGAGAAAAAACAGATGAAACATAATAGAAAACAGTGATATAGTAAGTTTAAAATTAAATACATAAGTTCATTAAATGTAAATATACTCAATACCCCAATTAAAAAATAATTGGAGAGCTAGTGAAAATAACAAAGTTCAATTATAAGATGCTTAAAGGAGAGACTTCTTAAATATAAGAACTCAATTGAAAGTAAGAGGATATTGAAAGTTATACAATGGAAAATGAAGCTAATTTGGTCAGATTTCTATCAAAGTACATACTAGCAATAAGAAAGACATTTTACAATGATGATAAGGTTATTCAATACGAAGACACATTAACACTAAATTTGTATGCACTTAATAACATAAATAATAACATAAAAATACATAAAGCATAACTTGACAAAATTAAAGGAATAACAGACAAGCTCAGATTTATAGTTGGGAATGTTAGCACAATTTTATCAGTAACTGACAAAACAGGAGAAGAAAGAAGTTATAAAAAGATTGGAAAAGCATGATTACATATTTAGAATCAGAAAGCAAGTCTCAAAAAATTTCAGAAGTGTTAAAACACACAGAGCATGTTCTTTGACCATAGTAAAATTAAGATAGATCAATAACAAAAAATAACCTAAAAGTCACCAAATACAATGGGTCAAGGATATCACCATATATATAATAGTAATAAAATATGACATCAAAATTGGTGGGGTTGTAATAGAATACTACCCAGGAATACAAAAGAATGGACTACCAAAACACTCAACCACATGGATCAATCTCAGAGGCATTATGCTGCATGAAAGAAGCCAGAAGTATATACTGTATGATCTATTTATAAAATTATAGAAAAATGGAAACTATAATGGCAGAAAGAAGATAAATGGTTACCTGAGGTCAGGCATAGATAGGATTTACTATGAAGGGGCATGAGGAATTTGGGGGCCAATACAGTTGATATCCTTTTTCAACAGGACTTAAATGGAAAGATAATCTATTTGATGTACATAATGATAAAATGATAAAGAAATCCAGGGATCTTTTGGTTCTCTTGCATTGAGGTATCAAAAAACCAAATCAAAAGTACATGAAAAGCATTTTCTAATCTTTTTTACCTGCCTGCCAGTAATTCCCCTTTAGAACAACTGTCATTTCTTTTTTTGGAAGTGGAAGCATTTTGTTTATTTTTATTGAAGTATAATTAACATATAACATACAAAATATAATAATATGTTATCTTATTATCAGGTATACACCATAATGATTTGATATATGTATATACTACAAAATGATCACCACAATAAGCCTATTTTACTACAATTACAATTTTTTCTTGTGATAAGAACTTTTAAGATCTATTTTCTTAATAACTTTCAAATATGCAATACAGTACTATTAATTATAGTCACATTACTGTATACTACATATACTATACCCCCATGATTTATTTATAACTGGAACTTTGTACCTTTTGACTTCCTTCACACATTTAGCCCACCTCCCACCTTTGACAACCATCAATATGTTCTCTGTATCTATGAGCTTGTTTTATTTTTCATTTATTTTTAGATTCCATATGTAAGTGAGATCATATGGTATTTGTCTTTCTCTAACTTATTTCACTTAGCATGATGCCCTCAAGGGCCATCCACCTTGTTGCAAATGGCAAGATTTCATTGTTTTTGATGGTCTGATAATATTCCATTGTATATATATACCACATTTTCTTTATCCACTCATCCGTATATGGACACTAAGGTTGTTTTCATATCTTAGCTATTATAAATAATGCTGAAAATAAACAAAAAGAATGCATATATCTTTTTCAGTTAGTTTTGTTTGTTTGTTGTCTTCAAATAAATGCCTAGAAATGGAATTGCTGGATAAGGTAGCTCTATTTTTAAATTTTTGAGGAACTGCTGTACTGTTTCCCATAGTGGCTGCACCAATTTACATTCCCACTAACCACACACAAGGGTTCCCTTTCTCCACATTCTTACCAATACTTGTTCTTTCTTTCTTTTTGATACTAGTCATTTTAATGGGTATGAGGTGATATCTCATTGTAGCTTTGATTTGCATTAGTGATGATGAGCATCTTTTCATGTACCTGTTGGCCATCTGTATTTCTTCTTTGAAAAAAGGTCTATTCAAATCCTCTGTCCATTTTTTAAATGAATCATTTGGTTTTCCTGGTGTTGAGTTGTAGGAGTACTTTATATATTTTGGATATTAACCCCTTATGGGATACATAATTTCCAAATATTTTCTTCCATTCAGTAGGTTGCCTTTTCATTTTGTTGATGGTTTCCTTTATTGTGCAGAAGCTTTGTAGATTGATGTAGGTTTGGTATCTTGATTGTGGTGTATTTTGATTATGGCTACATAGGTGTATACATTTGTCAACATTTATCAAACTATATGCATGAAACAGATATAGCTTATTGTATGTAAATTAAACCTTAATTAAGTTGATTATAAAATTAGAGCTTTAATGCAGAAAAACAAACTTCACAAAAATGCATCTAAAGCAGTATCTAAGAGCAATGTGTAGCCTTTTCTGTACCTATTAGAACAAAAGAAAAGCTAAAAAAATTACTGATTTATGCATGTTAGAAAACACAGCAAATTAAACTTAAAATGGAATAAAAATACAAGCAGATATCAGTGAAATAGAAAGCAAACATATAATAGATAAAATCAACAAAGCCAAAGCTTGCACTTTGAAAAAACTAAGAAAACTGATAAATTTTATCACAAATTAATAAATTTTATCAAAATCAATCATAGATAATAATCTTTAGTGTAAAAAGAAAAATAATAAAATTTCTAAATTACATCACAAAATATTTTCATGACTTTGAGTTAGGCAAATATTTCTTAAACAAGACACAAATATACTGACCATAAAAGAAAAATTAATAAATTGGGCCTTAAAAATTAATAGCATCTGTTCATCAAGAGATAATAGAGTAAAAAAGCAAGCCGGAGAGAAGATATATATATATAAAAGGGACTCATACGCAGGGCGCCTGGGTGGCTCAGTCGGTGAAGCGCCCGACTTCGGCTCAGGTCATGATCTCAGGGCTCGTGGGTTGAAGCCCTGCACTGGGCTCTGTGCTGACAGCTCAGAGCCTGGAGCTGCTTTGGATTCTGTGTCTCCCTCTCTCTGTCCCTCCCCTGCTTGTGCTCTTTCTCTCTCTCAAAAATAAATAAACATTAAAAAAAAAAAAAAAAGGACTCATACACATGAGTCATGAGCAGCTGCACCAGTCTGGATTTCCACCAACAGTGCAAGAGGGTTCGTTCCCCTTTCTCCACATCCTCGCCAACACCTGTTGTTTCTTGCGTTGTTCATTTTAGCCATTCTGACAAGTCTGAGGTGATTATCTCTTTGTGGTTTTGATTTGCATTTCCCTGATGATGAGTGATGTTGAGCACCTTTTCATGCCGACACTTTTAAAAATTTTTTTAAATTTGTATTTATTTTTGAGAGAGAGACAGAGACAGAGCACAGTGGGGGAGGAGCAGAGAGAGAGAGGGAGACACAGAATCTTAAACAGGCTCCAGACTCTGAGCTGTCAGCACAGAGCCTGACACAGGGATCGAACTCGGGAACAGTGAGATCATGACCTGAGCCGAAGTCTGACGCTTAACTGACTGAGCCATCCAGTCACCCCAACACTGTAAGCTTTTATTTACTTATCTCATCCATTTATTCATTTATCTAGCTAGCTAGCTTTTATTTATTTGTTTGTTTATTTATTTTAAAATTTTATTTAAATCCAAGTTAGTTAACATATAGTATAATAATGGTTTCAGGAGAATTTAGTAATTCATCACTTACATATAACACCCAATTCTCATCCCAACAAGTGCCCTCCTTGGCACGCATCACCCATTTAGCCCATCCCTCCATCCACCTCCCCTCCAGCAACCCTTAGTTTGTTCTCTGTATTTTGCTTGTCTCTTATGGTTTGCCTCCCTGTTTTTATCTTATTTTCATCATCTAATTTTTAGGAAGGTTCTCCAAGACTTCCTGTATGACCTGAAAGAATTAATTTTTCCTTAAGGAAACTAATTCGTATGAGAATACTCTGCCATCCTCAAGGTGTTCTGAAACCACTTAATTCATTGCTCATTAGGATGTGCTGGCAAAGCAGAGTTGACCCTAGGGACTCAAAGGTTCCTAAGCAGCACCCTATTTGGATCTACCTTAGAAGGTTGTTATGATTCAAAGAAGCATGCCAGAAACTCAAGGAAGAGAGGAGATGCAAAGGGAATAGAAAAGGCCTACTTGATTCTCTAAGGGCTGCCTGATTCCCCCAAGGCAGAGCTCTAAAAGAAATCCTTTTGGGTGCATTTTGATCCAGGAACACCAATCTGCCACACCAATGAGACCTTATTCTGGGGCCAATCAGACTCCAAGGATGTGGGCTGGAAGAGTCCCACATGCTGTTAGGCAAATTGGGCTTTGTAAAGAAAAGTGGCCTATAATGGGTTCAGTAAATGCTGTCATTCAAACCAGGCATCCCAAGGAAGAGAGTTCTATTATAGGTAGTCAGATAGAAACTTATATTGAAAACACTATTGGGGCACCTGGTTGGCTCAGTTGGCTAAGCATCAGACTTGGTCTTGGCTGAGGTCATGATCTCAGGGTCGTGGGATCAAGCCCCATGTCAGTGTGGAGCCTGCTTGGGATTCTCTCTCTCACTCTCTACTCCTTCTCCATACTCTCTCCTTTTCTCTTTCAAAATAAATATACTTAAAAAAATAAAGAAAATATTACCAACTCAGTGAAAAATAATTCATCCTTATAACCATTAATACCCCTTAACTCTACTAAACATTATAAATAACATATGATTACATCTAATTTTACAAAAGTCGTGATCACTTGCATTCTTCAAAGTCATGCAGCAGGTCCCTCATTATTGGTATCAAAATAACACCTGAAATGTTTCCGTTCTTATATTAAATCCAATCTCGTTTTGAGAACAATATTTGATAAAACAAGCTTATTTTAAAGTTAAGTCTATTTTTGTCCTTTCACAAACCATTATACAATCAAATTATTAACCCAGATGAGGAAAGGTATTGATCTCTCTGTAATATATTCAGCCCATCCCATTCAACTCACAGCAGTAGCCTCTTTTTCAGAAAGCAGTTACTCAAATCAGAAAATTAGAAAAGGCAATAATACTCAAATTAAATTGCACACGAAGAGTCTCTTCAATCTGTACTGTTGTGAACAATATTTTAGCTGATTTCTATGACTGACTTGTTTCAGGTTTTTAAAGAGATGTATATCTCAAAGTAAATCACTAAATTATTCCATTTCATGTGTGCATGAAGCACACACCCAAACACAATAATAGAAAGCTGGTGAAGTCTGTAAAGTTAAATCACACTTACTTCTAACACTGGTATTGAGAGATGGCTGGATATATATATATATAACTCCTGACATGGGAATTGTTAAATTCTGCACTCATCTGTTATATTTTAAGGAAAAACTTAAACACTTATAATCACTTCAAATTAGAATTGGAATAATCATATCAAACCCCACAGTCTTAATGAGGAGGAAATCCAAAAAGTGATTTTCCCAGAGTCTTAGGTCTGCTTAAGAATCAAGAACCAGATTTCCTGATGTTCAGTCCTTTAACTGTGCCAACCTGTCTTCTAACTCAAAATAGACTTTATAACATATTTAAATTAAAAAAGTGCTAAAGATACTTGGGGTGCTAGTATTTTTTCCCTCCTTTCAAGGACACTATTTTAAAATATGTTATTGACCTGACTAATAGGAAAGACAAGAAAAGGGAAGGAGGAAGGGAGGGATGGAGGGAGTTAGGAGAACCCTAAACTTTTCATTTTCAGAATCCTATGAATTCTATTATACTTTCAGTTTAACTTCCACACATAAATTTATGACAACAGAGGGATCTTTGAACCATTTCAATTTCCTCCTACTTTGAAAAAGATATTAAGAGGCAAAAAACTGAAATTGACAGGGCCATTAAAACATGACAGCAAATTTTTAACAGTCTTCCCTCTAATCTGACAGTTCAGATCATTTCTCATTTCACCAGAGCCACAGAAAACTTTTTAACTACAAAGTCAGACTTCTATATCCTTGAAACCAGAATTGATT
This sequence comes from Lynx rufus, assembly GCF_022079265.1. Classification (NCBI taxonomy): domain Eukaryota; kingdom Metazoa; phylum Chordata; class Mammalia; order Carnivora; family Felidae; genus Lynx; species Lynx rufus. Next base: position 47,097,311 of record NW_025814829.1, read on the forward strand.
TCCACACTTATTATAATTGAAATTCTCTTAATAATTTCTGTCTCAATTTAAGAGCACAGCACATTATATTTCTAGTATAGGCTCCACTGATAAGAAGTTGTCAGAAATAAATGAAGTCATATATGTGAAAGTACTTTGTAAATGTGAAATTATTATAACACATGAAAGACACCGTATTAAAAAAAAAGATCTACAGTGTGTTGCTGATGTGAAATAAGATACATCATTCTTAATGGTAAATCATTACAATAAGGAGCATGACAAGAATGTCCACTATAATTGCTTCATTTTAGTACTATTAATGGAGATTCTGGCCAGTGCAGTAAGACAAGAAAAAGATTAAGGAAGAAAAAAAAATTGGTAAAGAAGAAGCCTTTTAAAATCAAGGTATTATTAATGTTTATTCAGGTTGTGCAAGGTATCCAGGACAGAAACTCAAAGGTGTATTGCTGAGAGTGTGAGGTATGATGTTGGATATGATTCTAGGAATAAAAGTGATATAACAGGCAGACCACACTCAATGGCCTTTTTACATATAGCAACTTTGGGGGATATGGGATGAAGGTCATAAAATGAAAGACTATGGCTCAAATTGGATAGAAAAAGCAAAGGAAAATGTATGCACAATTTGTGAGTTATCACCACCACCTGAGGTTTCCCTGCATGAGCGCTGAATCACTACATAACAGATCAAGAGAAGAAGGAACTGTGTCAATTAGGACCCCAGCAAATTTTGGTTTCTCCAACATATTCTGAAATATTAATCTCTGCTCTCTCCCATTATCAAAGGGCACTGTAAAATGTTTAGGTAATATATATTTTAGTACAACATCATAAGCCTTAGCAACTTTTATTTACTATCCTGAGTTTTGAAATGCTTTTAATATGATTCTTTTGTTTTCCACATTTTTACAAAATGTAATTTAAAATGCTCAACATTTATAAGGTATCTTAGAGCTACAGTGTTCTAATACTCTTTTTTTCTTAAGTTTTTTTAATGTTCATTTTATGTTTGGGGAGAGAGAAAGCAGAGTGCAAGTGGGGGAGGGGCAGAGAAAGAGAGGGAGACACAGAATCTGAAGCAGGCTCCAGGCTCTGAGCTGTCAGCACAGAAACTGATGCGGGGCTCCAACTCACCAACTGCGACATCATGACCCGAGCCGAAGTCGGACACTTAGGTGACTGAACCACCCAGGCACCCCTGTTCTAATACTCTTAACTCAGCAAGGGCTTTAAAACTGTCTAATCATGTTGCAAAATATACACTGATGATCTAACATGGCCACACAAGCTGTGTGAATGTACTAATGAGTACTCTCTAATGAATTCAAGGTTGGATTATTATCTGCCATATCCAAGCAAGAGATATCAACTACTTAAATATACCAACTATTTAACTTTTATTTTTGTGTTTGGTAGTGGTTCAGATATTTCTCCTGTAAATATTATATAATGAGGGAAAGAAATACTGTTTTTACTACAATGGAGCAAAATTGTTAAGTCAGAGGCTGCAAGAACACAGAACCATCTGTTTTAGTTATGTGAAAAAATTATCTAGTATCAACCAGAGAAAAATTGAGGGAAAAGTTTGCCTGAAAATATGCTGAATGCTAGGAGGAAAATGTTCTCCTGTATATCATAGGTCAGACCCTTCTACATAAACTTAAAAACTATATAAATTTTGTTATCATCCTTACATAAGCCAGAAGCTAATTAGCTGAATTTCAAAACTGGTAGAAAAATTTTTAATAATTACTTTTGCCTTTTACAATCATATAATGAGTATACATCTGTAGGGGTGTTCAATGGTTTGTGGCATTTTTAAAACTAGATGATGTATTATTTTCCAGAAGTCAGTACACTCTCAGAGTTTAAGTTATTTATGCATTTCTAGCTCTGACGATATAACCATATAAAAAAAGATTTCTGATCAGTGTTTATCATCCTCCAAATGGCTACATTGGAGAAAAGAGAAAGAGAAGGGAAAGAGAAGGTAAAGAGAAAGGAAGGGAAAGAGAAAGGAAGGGGAAGGGGAAGGGGAAGGGGAAGGGGAAGGGGAGGGAAGGGAAGGGAAGGGAAGGGAAGGGAAGGGAAGATAGGAGAGGGCAGAGGGCTAAACTACAAACATGCAAGAAGGGTTTTAATGAAAGCTGTGCCATTTGCAGAATTAGGCCATCCGTCCTACTTGCTAGCACAAGCAGGCAAGGGCTTTTATAAATAACATTTAAAAAAAAATCAGTAAATATAAAATGACACTGATATATGAACATACTTCTGAATGTCCAACTGGCCCATTTTTACTACTCAATATAAGGATACATTTAATTATTCAAGAACTGATTACCTAACTTATAAATTAGCCCTTGTACTTGCCTTTTCTCCATATTACTACAAGATTTTCTTGTAGTCCGCCATTCAGCAATAACCTTTATTGGGATGGTAGGTGAGGACAATGTGGAGTTTACCCACCACATTTTGTAAGGCATCTTAAATTTGAGGATAAAGGGCAAAACTTTGTTTAATGGACTTTGCAGTTTTTAGCTTTTGGCCTCAATTAGCATTCGCTATATGAGTTAACTATATGCAATGATTTAAAAAGTCATTTTGCATTTCTGACATAACCTTGAAAAATTACCAATCTGATAGCTATTCTCCATTAACAGAAACAGAATCTTTTCTATCCAAGTAGAGCGTATTTACTAAAATTCAGGAAAAGGTTTCAAAATGGGACATAAAAACTGCACAAAGATGTATTATGTGGCATAAGTCAGGGTATACTAGTAATATCGGAGACCTCGATAGTATCAAAAAACCACATTGTTTCTTACCCTTATGTATTGTCCAAAAATTGAGACAACCGCCACATTAAATTGTCATAAGGGCAGTCATCGGGACTCCTCTGAGCCTTTACTACAGTAGCCTGAGAGGACCTTTAGTTCCTTTCTCCTTAGCAGCAAAATGAGGTCACAGTGCGCCCCCTCCCTGACAAGCAGGCATGGGACATGCAGCCAAAAAGTCACCTTCAGGACTCAGTACTGAGCAGAGAAAACTAAGGCAAGAAGGAAAGGAGACTGAGGAGACAAACTGACTTAAGTAAAGTCATTTTGGTTTTAGGCTGACCTTTAACCTAAAAGCCAGCAGGTCATAAAAAGGGTCACAAAATCTGACTCAGAAAACCACAGGACCCTATTCCCTCTGGCAGTAAAAGCCAGAAAGGCCAGACACTCTTAAAATTGCTACCTGTAGGTAATTTCACAATCCTAAGACAATGGAAAAAACTAAGCACCCATGCAAATGATAAAGCCAAAGTTAAAGACTAAGCCCCTTCCTATAAAGGTTAGCTAATTTTAAAACTTAAAACCCAGGGCACCTGGTGGCTCAGTCGGTTAAGCATCCGACTTCGGCTCAGGTCATGATCTCACGGTTCATGCATTCCGTGCTCTATGCTAACAGCTCAGAGTCTGGAGCCTGCCTCAGATTCTGTGTCTCCCTCTCTCTCTGCTTCTCCCCTGCTCACACTCTGTATCTCTCTCTCTCAAAAATAAGTAAACATTTAAAAAGAAAAAAATTTTAAACCACTTAAAACACTTCATTCGAGGCAAAGAGGATCCTTTTCCTCATCTGGGATGAGAGACTGCTACTTTGTGAAGTAGCTCCTTTCTTACTTCTAGACTTAATAAATCTTCATCCCTTTCTCTAAACTTGCTCTTGAATTCTTTCTCATGTAAAGCCATGAACTCTCTTGGCAAGGGGCTCTGGCTGTCCAGCATCAACATGGCACAGAGCAAATAAAAAATGAAGACAGAAAAAAAATCTGTAAGATGGGTTCCTAAGATATAGTCCTGTAGAATAAGTTTAAAAAAATGAGGTGGAGGGCCCTACCTTGCAAATCTTGTAAAGTGATTCCTGGCCATCTCCTCCAGTATCTTTAAAGTAATCATGTGCAGGAAACGTACGATGAATATCTCGAGTGATAACACTCTCCTGGGCTGAGTCCTAAAAAAGAAAAAAATAGACCTGGTCATTAATTTAAAATTTCTTTTTAATAATGAAAAATAATAGATACATATGGTAAAAAGAAAATAGTCAAATAGCACAAGAAGAGTATGCTTCCCCCCACTGAAAATACCTGCCTTCCATTCCAGACCCACAGTCCCATTCACCAGCTATAAATGCTACCAACAGTTTCTTTTGTATCCTTTCATCCATCTATCTATAGATGTGTGAACATATGCTCATGTGAGGGGAGGTGAGGGAGGGAAGCTGTATACACACATCTCCATCCTTTGCTTTTTGAAGCACAAATAGAAGAAAACTATCTGCTCCTTTCATGTAATGGGGTAACTTACAGAATATTCCTTATCAGTACATGCAAGTATATTTCAGTGTCTTTCAGAGCAGCTATTAAAAAGAATGAGGTACATCTGGATAAAAATATATGATGGTTTAATATTCTATTAATGATTTTTTGCATTTTTCTATTTATATTACAGATAATACCACTAAGAACATTTTTATACATACATGTTCAACAATAGATTCCTAGTGGTGGAACTATAGGTAAAGGGTGTACACATTTCCATTTTTGATGAAGATACTTTCCTTCCAGAGGTGTTGTAACAATACATACTCTAAACACTGGTGGAGAAGATGTTTTTCCATACCTGCCCAATACCACATATTACTAACTTTTCACATTTTTGACCATCTGATAAGTGAAAACTCAGACCACAATAGTTTTAAAAAGTAAAGGTATCAATCTTTTCCCTGATAGGTTAATTATCAACTCACACACTCCAGAGAACAAAAACCCTCAAAACTACTATATTAAGATGACTACAGATTAATTAGAATAATTAATAATTAGAATAAAATTCTAAGCCTTATAAAAAGTGATTAATCATTCATTTGATTGAATCTGATTCCTAGAAATGTTGTTTTCTCTGTTTAATGTCAAGAAAATAGGATGGAACTACTTCCGGCAACCCTGATGATGAAAATACTTTGCACAATTTAAGAAGCACCAATGGCCACCAGTGCAAATTAAGTGTTCTTTAATGTCTTGCTTGCATGAAGATTTGAACAAATCCCCTATTTTAGTTAAAATCAAGAAAGGAAAAAAAACGTTTAATACATGAATTACTTTAATGAGTGCTATCTCCCTTTTCTCTCTGTAGCTGAGAAGTATGTAAGAAAGGAAATAGCTGATTAACTGTGAGTTAAGCCAGTGCCTTCTCTTGCTGCCTTTTTTCATTTCGGCTGCTATTTCACACTGAGTGGTAATTAGATCTCATACCATGTAGAGAAAGGACACAAACTGAAATGTTCCAAATTTGCTAGCAAACACCGAAGACACTGCAAATCAGTCCAGAGGAAACTCTGAAGGCTTATTGGAATGTAAGGCTACAGCTGAATAGAAACGAAACTTAAAAAAAAATTACCATACCTTAAGTGTCAGGACACCTAGAAAGTTTATACTTATCAACATAAATGCAGTTTCTAATGACAGAAAATTTTGAGGGCAGGTGGGAGCACACATAAAGGTAACGTACAAAGAGATATGGCTGGTTACGGCAGTGTCTAAATAGGAGATCCCCTGAGTGGGGGATCTGGTACCAGGTAGAAGAAAAGTTTTCACTGCCCAGGCTTTCCCTAATAGAAAGGTTTTCTTTCCACACAGTAATAGCTTCCCCTTATAAGCTATTTGAAAAGATGACCAATGAAAATGTTACTACTGCCATTGCTGAACTATTTCAGGGGCAAACATGTGCTGAGTGGTTCACAGGATAAGTCTTTTACACTTTTCAAGATGTTAAGGGAGAGAAATAATTGGACTATATTCCCTAGAAACTGCCTACTCATTTGGCATCATACTGTGTTTAAATGGTACCAACAGTCTGATTCAGAGAAAGGGAAATTGATCAAAATTTTCTAGAAAGTAACTATGCATAATATGGAGTAATTTTTTCTACGCACACTTGAATCTTCCTTATTTGTTTCTAAAAATAAATGGGCAAAAATTAAATGAAAGTAAAAATCATCAACTTTTCCTTATGAACCATCCCTTCCTAGGATTACTTTCAAATGCTCTCTACAAATGTGAGTTTCTAGAGTTTTCTTCCAACATACTGCTCTCAGGTGGCTAAGGGAATAATTTCTGGAACTTCACTTAATAAACTAAATAAAATATTTTGCTATATTATTCACTGATCCCTTTCATATAACTGAAGGTCAGAAGGTACATTAGAGTCTTATAAAGAGACTAATACAAATGAAATTATGTACTAGAGAAAATAATTATCTTTTCAAAGCTCAAGCTAACCTCCTCCCAATTACCCATACTGTAGAGAGTAAAAACAGCACACATTTCCAGAATCCACACCTAATCTCCCAAATTCACTCACTTCTTCAACAAAGACTTCAATCAAAGCTCAGTAACAGTAAAAATGAAGATAAAAATGATTTTTCTCTTCAATATTAATTTTGTTTAGATTTATTTCAATTATAGTTGTCAATTTTCATAAGAAGATTTCATAAGAAGGACAAAAAAGAGGCCAAATATTTCGCCATCGAAATACCCAGAGTTAAAAGGTTTCATGCGAAAACTTTTATTTTTTTATTTTTTTTTCAACGTTTATTTATTTTTGGGACAGAGAGAGACAGAGCATGAACAGGGGAGGGGCAGAGAGAGAGAGACACAGAATCGGAAACAGGCTTCAGGCTCTGAGCCATCAGCCCAGAGCCCGACGCGGGGCTCGAACTCACGGACCGCGAGATCGTGACCTGGCTGAAGTCGGACGCTTAACCGACTGCGCCACCCAGGCGCCCCGAAAACCTTTTTTTTTAATATGGCTAAAAACATTTTATAGCACAACCAAAACTGATAATGAGGTCGTCTTCTTGGATGGCTCCCATAAGCAGAATCTCCTTAAATCCTGACAGTCATCTTCAGAAAGGAAAGAGGGAAGAAGTCACTCCTTCATGGGCAGCTACTTCACCAATACCCGCAGGTTCACAGCCTGACCCACAATTTATTTCCCCGTAGACGCGTCTCCCGTTCTGGTCTTCAGTCCAATTCGGTGGGCTAGTGGCTTGGAGCCAGATAAACTCACTGGTCCTATTCCTGGCTGCTCCACTTAACACGAATAGGATCCCTAACAAGTTATTCGATCTCACGAAACTTCAGTTTCCTCATCTATAAAATGGGACAATAATACTAAATTTACCTCATTTAGAATAAAATAATGCACGCAAAGTGCTTAGCATGCTGCCTGGTATGAACTCAGTATTCATTAAAGAAACAAATCAAAATAGTAATTGTTAATTATTTCTTCCTCTTTTTCCTTCAGAATCACATTTAACTGTTTAAATACTTTGGTGAATATAACATTTTATACATTTTTATGTGTGCACTTCAAATAATAAACCACTGTTTTTCTTTGGATATCATGAACATTATGAATAGAGCTTTCAGCACGATGACATTTAAATATATACACTCCCCATTCTGAATTTCCTAGCATGTATCTCGCGTGTCCTAAATTATCCTTGTTTCTATCAATCCATGAATAAGAGCAAAAGTGAACAATCGTTTGCATAAAGTAATGTTTTATCAACTGGTAGACATTCTGACTGCAGCTTTGCATATGCCCATGCAATAGAGATGTACACAACTCAGGAGGATGGAAAGGACAGGGTGTGGTAGAAGTTAAATTTGCCAGAGTAGCTACCATTTCCACCACGGCTTCAGAATTTAGCTTGTGAGAACCAGAGAAGGCCTTACGTTGCAGTTCTGGACAGGACAAACGCCACTGTCTCTTCTGCATGCCTTCCTTCTGGACCATTGACGCCAACCACGTAACTGGCAGGCAGAGTCCTTGAGATCATCTATCCTGTCTAAGCCGCAGTCAAGTTGGACCACACACAGAAACTGACTCAGACCAGTAACAGGGAGTAACAGAGAGAGGTTTAGAGGAAAGTCCTAGAAGTTGAGTTTTACTGCCTCCTCACCACCCCACAGCCCTGACACTGCCAACACACCGAAACTAAATTTCTATTTAGTTTACCTACAAAGGATTTTCTTTAATTTCCAAACTGCTACATCAGAAGGCTAAATTATCTTTTTATTTTCAAAACACATATCATCTCCAGCGTGGTAAATAAAATCCATGGTCCAACAGAGGGTATCATCTGGCTGGTGGAAGATCAATTTAAAATCATCTCTAGGATGTATAAGTAGCTCAATTAACTTTGGACCATTTTAAGTGGATTCAATTTACAGTCTCCATCAAGTGTTTCATATTAGCTGCTCTTCTAGTACTATGGGTATACCTGACATGTGTGCAATCCTTTCAATTCCTATTCCAAGAGAATCATCACTTAACTTGTTTATTGTGAGAAAAAAATGAATACGGCATTCAAGTGCCAACAAGTATTAGGAGGATAGGTTTGGATGACCATAGACTATAATTTTTTTATAAAACAATTTCTGGGCTGTCAACAACTGGAAAGGTATTTTGCTGCAGATGATTGTTTTCACGTGTGACCTTAGCCCCAGATGAAGTGTAAAAGTAATGTCTGATAAAGGAACACCTTGACTGTACCTTAATTTGCTACATTTTTACAACTACGACAAGCATCTGTTCTTATTAATCCCTATTGTCAAATCCAAAGTATAACTGCATTTTCACCTTTCATCGACCACAAAATTACTTCAACTTTATAAATACCATGCCAATTTGCTAGTGTTACTAAAAATGCCAATGTAGACCACACCTACTCACAGTTGGTAGATAAATGATTCAGAGCTTAAAAAATATTTGACCTTAGAACGTGCCTTCTATTCTTAGTTCACAGGGATCCTCCTTCAGTTCTATGTTGGAGCTAGATCTATGGTAAAACATCACAAACTGGTCGGCTTACATGTCCCCGAAAGCAGATGGGTTTGCAGTGGTGGGTCTGACTTATTTGCCTTGATGTTTGCCAAAAATCCAAAGAGGCAGAGATAAAAGGAGAAAATATGAAAGTGCACTCTGGTTTTAAACATGCTATTGAAATTGTAGGCTAGAGACAGTAACACAAAAAGAATGGATCACTGCCAGGCTTCAGTCCTTGAATATGCGGGTAGGGGGAGTCTTAGCATAAGTGGAATACTATGGAAGCAAAGAAAGAAATATTAACTCAATCATATCTTAAGCAACCCGTTTCCCGGGCATTGAACACACATGCTACCAAATGTCTCAGGATCAAAGCCTGACACAAAGGTCAAAAATATAAGCCATATTCTGGCTTCAACTAGAAAGAAATCTCTTCAGGGAGAAAAGCAACAATGAGAACTAAAGGAAGGGGAAGGAGAGGGGAGAGGAGGGTGCATATCTCTAAGACCAGCCAATATTCATGATAGATACCTTGATCCTGAAGGAAGTGCCAGGACTGCAGTAGGAAATATCTGAATAAAACAAAGCATTCTTTTGGGACTGGGAAACTAAGTAGTATTGTAGCCTATGGGTACAACCTGGATTTCCCAGAGTTCTTATGAAATTTAGGTCAGAGCCGAGATGACTCTCTATGACAAATACCTGGGGTTACTTTTAGACTCCAAATACACCCACCAAATGCATCTATGACCATATTTGGATATGTCCTCATTTCAGGGTGGCTAACCACTCATTGTCCCAAAATAAAGGTTCAACTGAGGCACTTGACAGTCTTGCAAACTCATCCAATGAGCAGCGATAAACTCTGCAACTTCTGCTGGAATGAAGCACAATAACTGAACTCCATGGTGTTATTTTTCAAAGCAAGATGCATTTCTAACTTTGCATTATTTTTAAAAATTATGATTTTTATCAAACCCCTTGATAAAAAATGAAATAAAATAAAAAACTTAAGAGCGCCATATTTACTCCCATTGTATAAAAATAACATTCTTTTATTTTTCCACAAAACTAAAGAACACCTCTGATAACTAGCATTTGATAAAAATGTCTATTTGCACCTAACCTTTAAGTTTTGTAATTTTATTAATTTTGACTATGTGCATACCTAGTTACTGTTTATAGGCTGAATAATTTTTAATAATTTTAGAAAATATTCTACCACTCTGTCAACTGCTTTAAATGCTTCTCTTTGAAACTCTTTGAGCTAAATTACATCTTCTTAAATTGAATGACATAAAAGTTGAAGATACAAAAAAACTGAGCTATTTGTTGCATAGTACAAATTCATTTATGTATTCAACAAGTACTAGTTCTGAGTACCTACTAAGAATTAGGCATTATTTTAGGTGCAGAAGATAACAACTGTTGGCAAGGCAATGTCCTTCCCCTATAGGACTTAAATTCTAGTAGCAGGGAAAAGAGACAAAAAACAAGTACTGGTTAGTTAAAACTACGATCTAAAAAAATAAAACAATGTAAATAGCTAGTGAGGAGAAGACTGATACTTTAGGCAGGGTGGTTTTGACTTTCTGAGGGTAGGTTCAACTGTTTAGAGAAAGAGCATTACAGGCAAAGGGGAAAAGCATGTGCAAAAGTTGTGAGGTGGGAGCAGAATGTCAATAGTTCTCTAGACATTTTCTAGAATTTTGCTGACCTTTGTGTGCAGATGTCTTCAATGAATTGCCAAAAATTATTCCAATAGTTTTGTGGATTAACATGGTGACCTCAGAAATTTAGAAGTATAATTCAGATCATTTTACAAGATGTCTTAATTCATATGCTTGAATAATATGCTCCTGGTTGCACATGTCTGTATGAAAGTTTACCATTCAAACATCCAACACTTGCCATACACAAGACATTGTACTAGGTGACAAGGGATAAAAAAAAAATAGGATATAGTCCATAATATCCCTAAATTGCAAGAGATTAAGATCTTGTAAACATAAAATATAGGTGCAAATATCAGTGGAAGGAGACATATTGCTAACAGCCAAATTAAATGATATGGGCAAAGTTATCTATGAGAAGTTAGTAAAGAAAGAGACTAGGGAAGGGTTCAAGTGGTGAAAGGGGCCTTCCCCAGGAGATGACAGGATGGGTTCAAGTCATGATCTCACAGTTGTGGGATTGAGCCCCGTGTTGGCTCCATGCGAACAGCACAGAGCCTGCTTGGGACTCTCTCCCCTCTCTCAGTCCCTCCCCATACTCACTCCCTCCCTTCTCTCTCAAAATAAACAAATAAACATTAAAAAAAATAAATTAAGCTAGAGGAAAGACAATGTTAAGAAAATGATAAGAAAAAATATACTTACAATACTGTACTGCATTTATCAAATAAAATCAGTGTATAAATGGACCCACACAGTTGAAATCCATTTTGTTCAAGAGTCAACTGTACAATAATACAAGGGTGGTGTGAGCAAAGGATCCAAAGCAGGAAGGCACTTGGCATGCCCAAGTAATAGGACTCTAATTGTCTATAGAAGGGAATTCACACAGAGGAAAGTTGAGTGGAGTCTAGAATATGGAGAGGTCATCTTGAATGACGATGTTGTAACTTGGTCCTGTGGACAACAAGGACCATTTCATCTGACTATTTCACTTCATGGCCTTTGTAGTCAGTTTTGTGAACTCTTGTTTCAGTGTGATCTCATCTGCTTTTATTACCTGAAAGAATTAGTGTGTAGTGAAAAATTAACTTCATACAAAAAGAGGGCTGGAGTTACTAGGAGGTGATCTCTAGGCCCTTGGAATATCATGCCAATATCTTTTGGTCACCCAACAGACTAACAATATGATTTATTATGGGGATTTGGGCCATACAGTATTAGTTCTATCTACAAAGAGACTGAAAACTAAAAGTCAGTCATGTGGGCAGTACGTGAATAAGCTCCTATAAAAACTCCGCACAACAAGACTCAAGTGAGCTCCCCTAAATGAAGCTGGCAATACTCCATGTGTATCATTACACACTGATGCCAGGAAAGCTATGTTGTCGATGACTTTGTGAGGAAAAGACAAAAAAAAGTTTCATGTTTGCTATTTCTCCTGGACTCTGCCCAATGTGCTTCTTCCTTTGGCTGGCTTTAATCTGTATCCTTTAGCTATAATACACTGGCACCATGATTTTAACAGCTTTCACTGAGTTCCTTGAGTGTTTCTAGTGAATTGTTGAACCTGAGGGTGATTCTGGTAACACCCTGAACTCACAACTAGTGTCAGAAGTGATGGCACTCTTGTGTGCACTACCCTCCTCTTTAACTTTTTAACTGGTTATATCATAACAGGTTGGCCCATCAATAATTTTGAAGATCTCACTGTGGTATTCTCACCAGTAAATTTTGTTTAGTTAAATATATTTATCATTGCCTACCTTTTCCTCTATGTATTATTCACAATAAAACAGTCCCTTAATACTGTGTTAATTCAGTTGACTTTTTAAAAACTCTCCTTTAATGCAGAACCCTAAAGTTTAAACATATTGGACCACTACCAACCATTTGACCACTTGTTCACTGACTTCCCAAAAATCTCTATGTGATTAGTGAAGTGAAGACCACAGACCACTAAATGAAAAGCAGAACAGACAACTACTGAAGTGGCCTATAATTCACTTACATGAAGGGTCACCTACTTAAAGCCTAGAAGGAGAGTGAGGGTAAATGAACAATAACTGTATCTCTAAGTAAATGCCAACAATGTGTGTATTTTAAAAATCATTTAAGACCAATAAAGTTCCTCATGCTGGGATATGGATTTTGAAAAAGGCAATTAATTTTTACGTCAAGTCAGGTTATATAACTGCCATTTTTTTTCCTTTTTATAACAGCCCATTTCCATTAACACAAGTTTTTACTCACTATGAGTCGAAGATGCACTGATCACCACACAGTAACAAAAGAAACAGGAAGAGCTAAGAACAGAAAGATTTGTTCCTGAAACACTATGGCAGTTCTAGTTCTCAATTATAAAGGTTATTTCAATAAATTAAATATTCTAATTCCATCTAGTAAGTGTATAATAAGGCATTTTTTTTGTTTTACAAATTCTGATTAATATTATAGCTTTCTTTTCCAATAATCTACTTTGTTCAATTTTCCCTATTCAAGAGGGTCAATTTCTGTTTCCAGATATTATGGAAGTAGGAAAAAATTTTTTTGCAGGAAGGCACGTCTGAAGCTTGATTAATCCTTTCTGGAATAAAGCCAAATCATGGGTAGAAACCTAGAGATTTTTATTCTACACTTTTCCCCCCCTTTATATTGATTCAGAAATGAGCATTACTATTCAAAGACTAAGGAGATCTAGGTAAATATATATTCCAGCTCCTCAACATAGTATATTCCTTTTTAGTCTCTTGGCTGATTTTTCGCTTGCGTACTCCTTATCTGCTGGTACATCCTTAGCCATGTTCTCTGCTCACCGTCCATGTTCTTTCTGGGAATCCTATCTGTTCCTGAGACTTCAACTACCAGCTGTCTACTCTCTCCTTGCTCTTCACTACAGCAGATGCCAAACCTTACTGATTACCAGAATCATCTGAGAATCTATTTTGGAACCCATATCCCCAGATCTCACCTAGATCTGATTTACCAAAATCTCTACAGTACTTCAGGCAAGCCGTATTTTTAACAAATTCCTACACAGCTACAAGCAAAAGTCTACAAATTGTTATTTAGGAACTACTGGTCTAATGGATATTTGTTCCACATCTAAAACTTAACTCAAAAACTCAAATCAGAATTTCCCATGTAATCAGGTGCCCTTTTATGTTTTCAGGCTCAATGGAATGAAATTCCATGTCTGAGCTGACATCAAAAAAGGTGTTCTGAAAGCTGTCTTTTTTCCTTTTCCTCCCTTAATCAATTGGTCCTTTGGTCTTCCATTCAGCAATATTAATTAACTGGTACTCATGTCTGAATATGCCCATGTAATTACCACCTCTAGGTAGACCATGATCAGTTGTTATTTATCTGTTTCCCTGGTACCTGAGACTCTAGGTGCTTAGTAAATGGGTGCTAAATAAATCAGAACAAGGGAAGCAGGCATGGTAAGAGTATATTCTCTATGATGAAGAGACTCAAGTTTTACAACTTTTTGCTTTGAGTTCTGAATTCTCTTATAACCTCATTTAATCAAATGCAGTAGCAAAGGGAAATAATCTGCTCCCAAATCAAAGATGATAACAAGGACTCATAGGCTTACAAGCCAAAACTTCACAGCAAAATGCATACCAGAATGTCCTTACTCCCTAGTGAGTAAGGACATCACTACCAAAGATGACACACGGAAATAGTTACAAATGTTACTACAAAAAAACCCCAAACAAACCCACAAATGGATCTCCATCTTAAAAAAAGAAATTAGAAATTCTACCACTACTGCAATTGCAAAAAATCGTCATAACAAAAAGCTTTTGAGTTTTCTGAGTTTTACCTCATTTTATATGGAGACCAATAAAAGACGAAGATACATTCAAGTGACTCATTATTTTAAAATCAGCCGTTTTACTTTAAAAGTGACAAGAGATCAATCATATAATTAATGTGTTCCAAACCCGACTAGAAGCAAAGTACATTAAATACGATGTTTTAGAAATCTCAAGTGTCCCTCACAGCTTACATGTTAACTCTTTCTCAGTAAAAGAGCTTGAAGTGGTAGACTGAGATCAAGGTTGGGCAAGAAACAGGAAATTCTTTCTTAGTCATCGCATCTCAGGATTATAGTGTTTAATAGGCTCGGATTCTTTACCAGGTTCTTAATACCATATTAAAGAAAATCAAAGGAAGATACAGGTCCCCTCTTTTACGTTAGGGCCTTTTAGAAGTTATAAATTAAGAAAGAGTAATGCCTTCAATTCTACTTCATAAGATTAGAAGATAATCATGAAATGAGGATTTTTGTTTCTATCTTTTGAACTGGTGTCTATTTAGGTTCTATAATACTCACATGAGAAAAATACAGGCATACCAACAGTTTATGGTTGTGGTCTTTCCCCGCTGACACATTAGCCCCTCCCCTTTAATTGATACACGTATTTACTTCTGACTTAAATACCACAAAGGCCACAGATTTTTCTGCAATTTTCTTGCTAATAGATCTAAGTTACTAGGAGAGGATTTTTAAGTCTAAATTTCTAAAAAGGAAAAAGAAAACGTAACTGGGTAAACATTAAGAAACCGCAAAAGTAACCCCACTCATTTCTCATTTATTAAGTTGCCATTTGCATACGGTACTTTCACTTGATTCAGTGGCTATGGGGGGCTGAAAGGTTCCTTTCCAGGCATTTGTCTGGAACTGCTTCTTTATTTAGACCTCGTTCTACAAAGCTGTCTCATTTTTCCAAAGCTTTAAGTGGTTGATGCCAAGTTACATACACATGACGGTTCCTATGCTGCAGAGTAATTAGGCGTAATCGACCACCAGTCACAATATGAAAACAATTAATATTATTCTTTAGACAAACCAAGCATTGTTTAATCAGTTAGGATATGTGTCCTTTTCTGGCACCACCACCACCACCACCACAGCTCAGGATCTTATCACTTTATGCTTAGACTATTTCAATGGTCTCTAAATTAAATAGAAGCTTTTCTCTACTTCACCCTTTATGGTACTTTTAGGTTAACCTACCTAAAGCACTGCTTTGCTCCTGTGGAGCATTCAAATCCATCTATGGTATGGTCCTACCCACTATCTGGGGAAAAAGCAAAAATTCTTATTCCACTGCATTTGAATCATATCCCATTCCACAAAATTGCACTGTTCTTCCAAGCGTTAATGCTTTTGTGCAAGTTCCTCTGCTTTGTATGGCCCTATTTTAATATTTTCTCCTGTTGAAGTCCTGTCCATCTAAAGGCTCCTATCAGACTTCTTGGGTGGTGCTTTCCTAATGCTCCCAAGTAAAAATAATTCTATCTTCTCTTATAGTCTTATAATTCCAAGTTGTATAAACTTACATAAAACATATATTACCAATATTACATATTGCCTTGGAGGTAAGATATATTTTACCTCCTCTCAGCTCCTGGCCACTAGAGATGGTGCCACACAGCAACACATTTAGTACCCCATATATAGTAGGGGCTGAACAGCTACTCGTTGAATAAATGATTTTATGAAAGGACAAAATAGAAAACCAAGGCAGAAAGAGAATAAAAAACGAGCTCATGTTGCTACTTAAGTGGAAGGTGGGTCAGGTCCCATACTGAGCCACAAATGGAAACTAGGTTGGGGCAAATCTTCCTTTCTTAGGCACTCTGGGCTGGCTCCTTGGGGAGAGGGTTTATGAAAACCATAATAAGACAGAAAGTTATCTGATGGGGCTATTGCCACACCCAATGCCACAGTTAACATTTTTACCCACAAAACATAGATGGTCTCATTGCTCAAAACCCTGCTTTTCCAGGGATTACTTAAAGGTAACTTGGAGCAAGTCAGCACACTTAATTTTTTTTAACTTTTTTAACTTTTTTAAATTTTAAATTTTTAATTTTTTTCCAATATGTGAAATTTATTGTCAAATTGGTTTCCATACAACACCCAGTGCTCATCCCAAAAGGTGCCCTCCTCAATACCCATCACCCACCCTCCCCTCCCTCCCACCCCCCATCAACCCTCAGTTTGTTCTCAGTTTTTAAGAGTCTCTTATGCTTTGGCTCTCTCCCTCTCCAACCTCAAGTCAGCACATTTTAGTTCACAATGCTAACTTCCTGATACATAGGAAAGAAAAATCAAAGGAGCCTTTACACAGATTTTAGGATAAACAGAAAGCATACATTTTGCTTCAATCTACCTTCAACCTAGCAAAGGCTAAAATGCCTTATGAAGTACAGGGCTGCAATGATCTAAGTAGCCACTGAAGACAGCACTCTTCCAAGTTAGTATTTCTTGCTGGCTATGGTTGTGATATGTTCAAGATCACAGTGGTGAGTGCGCAGTCCTGTAACATGAGGAGGATAGCACAAACCAGAGAACCTGCCACAAATGTAGCAACTTGAGAGCCACAGGGAGAGGAAGGGATTAGTGACTGATTTTTGACTCTTTAAACAACAAAGATGCAGCATTCTGAGCCTGACTATTAGTCAGGAGGACTACCCTTGCCACTAAAGGAGCATCTGCCACTCCTGAAAGGAAATTTCTTCTTCAGGAAGAAATGGAGACAGGATAGGGTGAGTGAGGCCGACTGAGTGCCTGGGCTCTAACCGTGAGAGTAGGTACTGCACCATCATGGTACCACTGTCCTTAGGGACAATCAAGGAAATGTCAGCGAAGTTGGGGGTGGTGGGGGGGGGCGGAGAAGACCTGGGTGGGGGTGGGGGTGGAGGGTGGTGGTCAACAATATTTCAAGAGTAAAAGAATTCTTAACTTCTTTGGTTTTTGTTTGCATTTTACTGAAGGATTTAAGCAGGGCAAGTACTACAAGAATCAGTGCCCTATAATGTACTCAATTCAATGTGCTCAGCTATACCGTAAGCTTTAGTCGTCTTGTAATTTTATAATTCCACAAGAGTTAAAAACTACTGTGTTTTCCCTGGCTTTAGGGCTCCCAGACAAAATGTAGGATGCCCAGGTAAACTGCATGGGCTTTAATATTGCATGGGACATACCTATATTTAAAAAAATTAGTTTTTAATTCACATTTAAGTGAGAATCCTGTATTTTTATTTGCTAAATCTGGTAGCAGAGTACTAATATCACAGTACTGGGAAAATAAATTCCCGAGTACCCTTTATATATCATTTTCTTACTTAAGTTGCTTTTAAACACTTGGTCTGAAAAATACCTTATTTGATATAAACTAGTCACATCTGACTTCTCAAGCAAGCTATATTAAATTTACTTAATAAAAATGAACAAATATTAGTTAAATGCCACAGATACCGCTATGAATAGATTCAGAAAGATCTATTCTAAACTATGAAAGACTGAGAGGAAAATGAGGACATCTAGATAACAATGGACAGACACCATTATTAGTGAGAATACCAAGCCTGTGAGGCTCAGTAAAACTGAATTGATGACCTGGAAAATAAGATCAAATTAAGATATAGAAGACTGGTCTGAGGTCCCTGAAGACATGAAGGCAGGGAAAAGATAAAGCTTCTTCCCCGAGAATAGAAGACAAAGATGCTGAGAATATTTACTTAGTCAACAACTGTACTCTGCTCAAATGCCAAATAAAGATCAATCAATTAACATTTGAAAGACTTTTCTGGTCAGACAAAAAAGTGGCTTCAAAATTAACATAATGGCATAAACCTATTCCCGAGATTTTGGTGCTGTGCTAATAAGCTTTATCAAGGAGAATTTATTGTTCTGGTATTTACATTGCAAATATTAATAGGAAACAGTATCTGGGCACAATGTGGAAGACTTGGTGGGTATGGGGAGGGACAAGCAACCTTTATATGTAACACAAATTCAGGAATAATAGAGATTTAATGGGCTGAATGTTTTAAACAAACCTTTTTCATTTAATATTTTAAGTAAATAAACATTAGCATCCATTTAAATACTCTTATTTTTTCTGAAGGGTTTTAACATTTTTACTGAGATTTTGTTAAGCTAGCAGGCACTACAAGTATCTGATTATAATGGTGCACTTGTGAACAAGCTATAGTCTTTCTTTGAATACACTGTAAATCAATTGAAAAATGTGACTTTCCTTATTCTCATATTGTATTCTTTATTTTATTTTTAAAGTTTTAAAGTTTATTTATTTATTTTGAGAGAGAGTGGGGGGGAGGGGCAGAGAAAGAGGGAGAGACAGAATCTCAAGCAGGCTCTGTACCGTCAGCACAGAGCCGGATGTGGGGTTGGAACTCATGAACCCTGAGATCACAACCTCAGCCAAAGTTGGATGCTTAACCAACTGAGTCACCCAGGGGCCCCTCACATTATCTTATTTAAAATAGAGTCTTTTTTAAAACAGAAACTTTTTTACTACACAAACATAGACACACATACAAACACACATGGTAGTTCACTTCCTTTAAAACAATTTTCCTCAGATACTTTTGTCTTTTTGGCTGCAACCGAGGAACCACAGTGGAACCTTAGCTCCCAAAGTTCAGGGATTGACAACCTATCATCCCACTCCTTAGGGCTGGACTCACTAAGGCTTTGGTGGCCTCAGAGAGTAAACCAAACAGACTGTGACTAGGCAAAAGGAGCATATAAAAACAAGGAGCTCAGTATTTTGGAAGAATTTGATAATCAAAAACAAAATCACCAATGGGCGCCTGGGTGGCTCAATTGGTTAAGCGTCCAACTTCGGCTCAGGTCATGATCTCACGGTTTATGAGTTTGAGCCCCACGTCGGGCTCTGTGCTGACAGCTCAGAGCCTGGAGCCTGCTTTGGATTCTGTGTCTCCCTCTCTCTCTCTCTGCCTTCCTCTGTTCATATTCTCAATCTCTCTCTCCCTCTCTTAAAAATATATAATAAACATTTAAAAATTTAAGAAAAAAACACAAATTCTTTAAAAAAAATTACTGAGGTTTTCAAAATGGGGAAAATCTGAACTTTGCTGTACCTTCCTAAACTTGCTTCACAGAATACTGACAGCAAATCCATTGCCTCTGGGCTTGGTGTTCCCATCCCATCAAATAGGTCTGTCTTCACCTCCAAATGGACAAACTTGATTTTCTCTAGGTGCCCCACTTGTCCAGTAAATCACCAAACACTCCTTCAACCAGGTGTAAGGATCAGAAGACAAGACTGAAAAAATTTAGCTTTCTTTGAATGGGGGAGGGGTGTCCTGAGGTTAGATGGACCATATTTCAAAGCTAGGTTGGGTGAGGTAGCTGAAGCACTGGTCTAGAATTAACTCCTTCTAAAAGAAATATAATGCAAGCCCATATGTAATTTATAATTTTCATGTAGCCACATTAAGAAAGTTAAAAAAGAAAAAGCGGGGGGGGACCTGGGTGGCTCAGTCCGTTAAGCATCTGACTCTGATTTCAGCTCAGGTCATGATCTCAGGGTTCATGAGTTTGAGTAGGGCTCTGCACTGAGTGGAGACTGATTGGGATTCTCACTCTTTCTCTCTCTCTCTGCCCCTCCACTTACACACATGCACATGCTCTCTCTCCCTCAAAAATAAAAATGTTTAAAAAAGAAAATAAAAAATAGGAGAAATTTTTAACAATTTTAGCATGTTATTAAAACCAATGCATCTGAAATATTATGTCAACATGCAATCAGTGTTAAAAAATTGACAACAAAATTCCATACTCTAAGTCTTTGAAATCCCATACGTAATTTTTTCAATTCTGATTTGCCACATTTCAAGCGCTTGATAGTACCTGTGGCTAATATCTTCCATACTGGACAATGCAGGCCTAGATGTGAACTCAAAAACCTAACTCCACACTTTGGATCCATTTGTCACAAACTTTTCTTCTGTACGGGGACAGGAAAAATGTCTCTTGGGAGGGAGAGTAAAAGAAGGGAAGGATGGAATGAAGTTCTCAAAATGTGCAAGTGTGTAAGTTGCTAGTCCTTGTGACTAAACATTACAGAGAATAACTGCTGCTTTTGCTTCTCCCATCAGTCCTCTGGGACGCCAAGGTTTCTTATGAAGTGGCTAAGCCTATTACCCATAATGGCATTTGCAAGCCATGTTTCCATATGGGATATAACTAATAAGAGCTTATCTTACTACTCAGGAGTAATAGAGAAACACCAGTAAAAACCAGAAAAGGGGCATGGTCCTAAACATCTTCTATAAACTTTGGCTTCAAAGAACTCCACAGCAGACTGTGCACATCACAGAGATAACTTTTGCTCCTGGAACTGCCAACAATTATGGAAGCAATCTTAATTCATCCTGTATCAAGAGAGCACTGACCTGATTATGTTGTCAATCACAGTGCCTGACACATAGTAAGCATTCAACTCATGGTGGATATTATTAAGCCTGGTATTGTTTCGCTTTTTCTCTACAGAACGAGGGCAATAATTCTAGCACCCAGAAGTAGGACAACTCCCGCAGCCTTCTGATGTTACCAGATACCCAGATCATACATAACACTTCTAAGACGAAGTCATGGTGAACAGATTGGAGGGTAGCAAATGTATGGCCAGCCTTGGAGCTTCTCCATAAGCTATGGAAACTTTAAATCTCTATTACTGAATCCTGATCATGATATAATAGTCAGTGTAGTGGGTCATAAGCAGGATTAAAAGGGGAAAAAAGTAATGGTAAATACTATAGTGCATCTCACTGAATCATTTCTGAAAATTATTGCTCCTGACATACATATGTGTATGGGGAGGGTCAAAAAAAAGTTTGAACACTACTACATTAGAATACACTAGAATTTTAAGAAACTCTAAAACTTCTCACTTCCTAGGAGATGCAGATGAGCAGGAAAGAAGAGAGCATCTGACTCGTTTGGGAAAGAATTTTTAGGGCAACAGTGAGATAGAGTTGTCAAAGATAGGCTCTAAAATATGTATATGGGATGAGGATATAATGATCCTAACTTTTATCAATATGGCTGTGTGAAGTCCAACTACCCTCAAAGGACTATAGGAAAAAGTGTAACTGACTCACCAGATGATACAAAATCTTCATACAGTAAGTTGTGGGCATTTTTTTTAATGGCTCTTTCTTTTTAAAAGCACTTGAAAAATATAAGAATTAAGGCTCTGGTGAAAGGAATTTTCCTGACTTTATAAATAGAATCTGATATAAATCCTTTCTGTGTGTGGAATTAGGGATTTACATAATTTGAATCCTAATGTGTATAACACAGATGCTATAGTTTGCATTGCTATTTTTGGTTATGAAAAGAAAAACCAGGAGGAAGTCCAAGATGGCGGTGTAGGAAGATCCTGAACTCACCTCCTCCCACAGACACACCAAATCCATAGCTACATATGGATCATTTCCCTCTGAAAAGGATCTGAAAACTAGATGATCTGATCTCCACAACAAAGGATAAAAGGGCCACCTCAAGATGGGTAGGAGATGCAGGACACAATCTCACTAAACCCCCACCGCCCCCCCCCCACCCCTTGGCCCTCCCAATGCTCCCCCACGCCCTGTATGGTGATACACAAGAGAGAGAGATCTCACTGCACAGTCACTTCTCCCAGAAGAGTAAGGGGTTGGTGCCCCATAGCAGCACTCCTGCCCCTGGGATCTGTACCACAAAGATGAGCCTCAGAACGTGTGATTTGCAAATCCAACAGGACCAATGTCTTATGAAAGAAAAGGCTCCAAAGTGTTACAAAAAAAACCCCTGAGATTCCTCTCTTGGAGGGCTCATATGCTGTCTTACTCGTCCCAAGACCCAGAAAAAAAAAAAAAAGTTTGAAAAATGCCTAGACCATATGTAAGGGAGATTCGTTTCTTGATCTGGGGTCACGTCACTGGAAGGAGGGGTTGGACAGTTGAGATGTTCCTCAGGGACAAAGATGCTGGCAGCTACCATTATTGCATTCTACACACACTCTGCTGGAACAGGTGGGTGAGCCTGGACACAACGCCCCATCCCCCCAACAAAGGCTGAGGTGAGTGGTCTCCACGCTTCCTGAGGCCAGAGAGCATGGGCAGTGGCAGTGCTCCCTGGCTCCCCAGCTGGGGTAGGAGAGTGTGATCGGTCACAGACTTCCCTCCCCAGTGAAAGTCTGCTAAAATGGGCAGTTCTACACTTCCCCGACCCCGGGCGAGCGCTGGCCAGTGCCAGTGAGCATGGCGTTCTCCCAGTCAAAAGCCAGCACGTGCACACAGACAAGACACCCACACTGCACTGCTGAAGTCTGGAGGTGTGAGCAGTCAAGACATTTTCCTGCTGTCTTTCTGAAGCAGTCAATCATGTCCTGCCCTCTACAGGATCCAACTGCCTTGCTAAAGCTAGCAGGTACACAAGGGACATCTCTTGATCGCCAGGCCCTGGTGGCCAAGAGGACTGGCATTCCAGAGCTCCTTGGGACTGTAACAATCAGAGACAATTATTGGCAGGCCGCCACCCTCAGAGCACTGCACTAACAGCAGACAGAAACACAGCCCTAGGCTTCCTGTAAAAAAAAAAAAAAAGGGACTATTTACTTAGCCTGGGGCTGCAGCCTGAGGGACAGGCTTCAGGTTTCCCACATATTGAGAGGCTAAGGAGGTGCTACCAAGAAATGTAAGCAGTGAGGCACCATCCTGTGCACCCACTGACCTCCTTACAGCTGGATGAGTTTTCTCAAAAGGGAGCTTACATAATCATCCAGAGCCCCTAGTTTGGCAGTTGTTGCCCAGGGAATACTCCAAGTCTCTTAGTCTGGAGACTAGCAGAATTATGATTGTGGCCCAAAGGACTGTATAAACTTGCACTTTTTTTAAAGATTTTATTTTTAAGTAATCTTGACACCTGATGTGGAGCTCAAACTCAGCCTCAAGATCAAGAGTTGCATACTCCACCAACTGAGCCAGCCAGGTGCCCCTACACTTGCATACTGTTAAAGCTGCAGCCTGAGGGACTGGCCTGAAACTATGTGCTAAATGAGATGCCCCCACCTTGGATCACTGATAGGTCTTGGCACATCCTGAACAATGGGGGCATATCTAAAATAAACCAGTTGGTTTAGACAATCACAAAAATTTAAGAGACTGCGATAAAAGCTAGAGCACAGCTAAATGAAAAGGATCATCACCTACACGAGACCACTGCTTCAAGACAGAGAGGTATCTGTTTTTCCTAATACATAGAAACCACAGAAATGGAAGCAAAATGAGGAAACAGAGAAATATGTTTCAAATGAAAGGATAAGATAAAACTGCCAAAAAAGAGAGAAGTAATCTACCGGATAAAGAATTCAAAGTAATGGTCACAAAGTTACTCACCAATCTCAGGGAAAGAACAGACGAACACAGTGAGAACTTCAAGAAAGAGAAAACATAAGGAAGTACCAAACAACAGTCACAGAGCTGAAAAACATAGTAATTATGCTGAAAAATATACTAGAGGGGTTCAACAGTAGACTAGATGAAGCAGAAGAACCAATCTGCAAGCCAAAAAGATAAAGCAACAGAACTCACCGAGACAGAGCAACAAACAGGAAGAATGTTAAAGAGTAAAGAGAGCTCGAGGGACCACTGGAACAACATCAAATAACATTTACATTAAAGGGGTTGCAGAAAGTGAAGAGACAGAAAGAGACAGAAACCTTACTTGAGAAAATAACAGCTGAAAATTCCCTAAGCCATGGAAGAAAACAGACATCTAAGTCCAGGAATCCCAGAGAGTTCCAAAAAGATGAACCCAAAGTGACCCATACCAAGACACATCATAATTAAAATGCCAAAAGTTAACCAGAGAAATCATAAAAGTAGCAAGGGAAAAACAAACCGGTATATGCAAGAGAACCCCCATAAGACTATCAGCAGATTTCTCAGCAGAACCTTTGCAGGTCAGAAGGGAGAAGCATTGACATATTTAAAGTGCTGAAAGGAAAAGAACTTCTAACTAAGAATATTCTACCCAGCAAGATTATCATTCAGATGTAAAGGATAGATAAAGATTATTCCAGACAAGCAAAAGCAAAAGGAGTTACTCACTACTAAACCAGCCTTACAAGAAATATCATGGAAACTTTAAGCTGAAAAGCAATTGCACTAGTTAATAGCAAGAAAATACATGGAAGTCAAAATCTCACTGAAAAAGGCAAACATAGAGTAAAGGTATGGATTAACCACTTATAAAGCTACTAAGAAGGTGAAAGGACAAAAGCAGTAAAATTAAAATTACAATAATTAGTTGAGGGATACATAAAAGATGCAACGTGACATCAAAAACAATGAATGTGGAGGAGAGTAAAAGTGTAAAATTTTGGGATGTGTTCAAATTTAAGTTGCTATCAACTTAAAATGGACAGTTACATACATAGGATGATATATGTAAACCTCACAGTAACCACAAATCAAAAACTTATAGTAAATACATAATAATGAGAAAGGAATCTAAACATAACACTAAAGAAAGTCATCAACCCATGGGGAAGAGAAAGAGGAAAAGAAAGGAACAGAGAGGAACTACAAAAACAGCCAGAAAACAATTTAAAAGATGGCAATAAGTACATATCTAACAATAATTACCTTAAATGAAAAAGGACTAAATTCTCCAATCAAAAGACACAGAATAGATAAATGGATAAAACACAGGACATATATGTTGCCTACAAGAGACTCATTTCAGAAGTAAGGGCATACAGAGACTTAAAGTCAAAGGATATAAAAAGATATTCCACACAAATGGAAACGAAAGAAAGCTTGGGTAGCTATACTTATATCAGACAAAAGAAACTTTAAAACAAAGAATGTAATAAAAGACAAAGAGGGACACTATATAATGATAAAGGAGTCAACCCAGCAAAAAGATGTAACCTTTGTAAATATATATGTAACCAACACAGAAGCACCAAAATAGATAAAACAAATATTAACAGACCTAAATGGAGAAACTGGCAGCAAGACGATAACAGTAGGGGATTTTAGTACCGTACTTTTATCAATGGATAGATCATCCAGACAGAAATTAATACAGAAACACTAGCCTTAAATACCACAATCCACCAGATAAACTTAATAGATATACACAGAACATTCCATCCAAAAGCAGCAGAATACACACTTTCTCAAGTGCACATGAAACATTGTCCAGGATAGATCACATGTTAGAATATAAAATAAGTCTCAATAAATTCAAAATTTTAGGAGCACCTAGGATGGCTCAGTTGGTTAAGCATCTGACTCTTGATTTTGGTTCAGGTCACGATCTCACAATTGTGAGATTGAGCCCCATGTCAGAGTCTGCACTGAATGTGAAGCCTGCTTGGGATTCTCTCCCTCCCTCTCTCTTTCTCTCCATCCCCCCAGTCACACCATGCATATACTCCCTGTCTTACCCAAAATAAATATTTTAATAAAAAAGAAATTAATATTAAAAAAAAAGAAAATCAAGATTTTTAAATCATATCAAGTATCTTTTCTATCCACGAGAATATGAAATTAGAAATCAACTACAAGAGGAAAACTGGAAAAACTATAAATATGTGGACATTAAGTAACATGTCTTTTAATAACTACCTGGTCATAAAATAAATCAGAGTGACTTGAAAAAAAATAGAGACAAATAAAAACAAAAACACAACATACCAAAATCTGTGAATCTTTTCTAAAAAGAAAGTTCATAGCAATACAAACCTACCACAAAAATGAAGAGAAATCTCAAGCAATTTAACTTTTCACCTAAAGGAACTAGAAAATGAATAAAATCAGCCCAAAGATGGTAGAAAAAAAAGGAGTAATAAAGATTAGAGCAGAAATAAATGAAATAGAGGTTAAAAAAAACAATAGAAAAGATCAATGAAACTAGGAGCTGATTCTTTAACAAGATAAACAAAGTTGACAAACTAGACTCACCAAGAAAAAAAAGGGGGGCAAGTCAAATAAATAAAATCAGAAATAAAAGTTACAACTGATACCACAGAAATACAAAGGATCGAAGAGACCACTAAGAAATAATTACATACCAAAAAAGTACAATCTAAAAGAAATGGATATACTATTAGAAACTTCTAATCCTCCAAGACTGAATCATAAAGAAACAGAAAATCTGAATAGACCAATTACTAGTAGGGAGATTGACTCGGTAATCAAAAACGTTCCAACAAACAAAAGTCCAAGACAAGATGGCTTCACTGCTAAATTCCACCAAACATGCAAAGACGATATAATACTTATCCTTCTCAAATTCTTCCAAAAAAACTAAAGAGGAGGGAAAGCTCCCACACTCATTTTATGAGGCCATTAATACCCTGATAACCAAAACCAGATAAAAAAAATTACAGGCCAATAATCCTGGTGGACATAGATGCAAAATCCCTCAACAGCATAATAGCAAACCAAATTCCACAATACACCAATGGGATGATACACCATGATGAAGTAAAATTTATTCCATGGATGTAAGGATGGTTCAAATCTGAAAACCGATCTAAGTGATAAACCACATTAACAAAATGAAAGACAGAAATCATACGATCATCTCAACAAATACAGAAAAAGCATTTGAAAAAATT
Organism: Lynx rufus; assembly: GCF_022079265.1. NCBI lineage: Eukaryota > Metazoa > Chordata > Mammalia > Carnivora > Felidae > Lynx > Lynx rufus. The sequence continues at coordinate 47,124,329 of NW_025814829.1, forward strand.
CAATGTCCATTTATGACAAAAATTATCAACAAAGTGTGCATAGAGGGAACATACCTCAACATAATAAAGGCCATATATGACCTTTATTATATATACCCACAGCTAATGTCACATTCAATGTTAAAAACCTAAAAGTTTTACCTCTAAGATCAGGAACAAGAAAAGGATGCCCATTTTCCTTTATTTTTTTTTGTTTCAAGTTTTTATTTAAATTCTAGTTAGTTAACATATAGTGTAATATTGGTTTCAGAAGTAGAATTTAGTGATTCATCATTACATGTAACACCCAGTGCTCATCCCAACAAGTGCCTTCCTCAACACCCATCACCCATTTAGCCCATCCCCTGCCCCATCCCCTCCATCAACCCTTAGTTTGTTCTCTACAAGTTAAGAGTCTGATGGTTTGCCTCTCTCTATTTTCACTATTCCCATTTTTATTCAACATAGTATTGGGAACCCTAGCTACAGCAATTAGGCAAGAAAAGGAAATAAAAGGCATCCAAACAGGAAATAAACTAGCACTGTTTGCAGATAACATGATACTATATATAGAAAGCCCTAAAGATTCTACAGAAAGACCTGTTAGAACTCATAAATGAATTTAGTGAAGTTACAGGATACAAAATTAATATATGAAAATCTGTGCATTTCTATACACTAATAACAAATCATCAGAAAGAGAAAGCAAGAAGACAATCTCATTTACAACTACAGCAAAGAGTAAAATACTTATGAATAAATTTAACCAAGGAAGTGAAAGACTTGTATACTGAAAACTGTAAGATACTGACGGAAGAAACTGAAGATAACCTAAATAAGTGGGAAGATATACCATGCTCAAAGATTAGAAGAAACTAATATTGTTAAAATGTCCACACTACTCAAAGTAATCTACAGATTCAGTGCAATCCCTATCAAAATTCCAGTGGTCTTTTTCACAGAACTACAACAAATAATTCTAAAATGTGTATGGAAAAGAAAAGACCCCAAATAGCCAAAATAATCTTGAGAAAGAACAAAGCTGGAGGCATCATACTGCTTGATTTCAAACTATACTACAAAGCTATAGTATGATACAAAGCTATAGTATGATCAAAACAGTATGATATTGGCATAAAAACAGGCACAGAGACCAACAGAATTGAATGGACAGCCCAGGAATAAACCCACACATATACATACGGACAATTTAAAAAAAGGAGGCAAGAATATACAATGGGGAAAGGACAGTATCTTCAATAAATGGTGTTAGGAAAAGTGGACAGCTAGTTGTAAAAAAAATGAAACTACACCACCGTCTCATATCATAGACAAAAATTAAAATGGAGTAACAACTTGAATGTAAGAAATTATAAAAGTACTAGAAGAAAACATAAGCAGTAAGCTCCTTGACATAGGTCTTAGCAATGTTTGTTTGAATCTGACTTCCAAGTTAAGGGAAACAAAAGCAAAAAATAAACAAATGGGATTGTATCAAAGTAAACAGTTTCTGCGCAGTGAACGAAATCATCAACAAAACAAAAACCCAACCTTCTAAATGAAAGAAAATATTTGCAAATAGATCTGATAAGGGGTTAATACCCAAAATATAAAGAACTCAAAAACCTCAATAAAAACAACAAAATAAGGCACTCCAATTAGGAAATGAGAAGATCTAAATAGATATTTTTCCGAAGATGACATACACATGGCGAACAGGTACATGAAAAGATGCACCACAGCATTAAGGAAATGTAAATCAAAACCACAATGAGATATTACCTTACACAGTCATAATGGCTAATATCAAAAAAAAAAAAAAACACCAAAACAACAAGAAATAAGAAGTAGTGGCCAGGATATAGAAAAAAAAGGAACCTTCATGCACTGTTGGTGAGAATGGAAATTGGTGCTGCCACTATGGAAACCAGGGAGGTTCCTCAAAAAATTAAAAATAGAGCTACCATATAATATAGCAATTCTACACTACTGGGTATCTATCCAAAGAAAATGAAAACACAAATGTGAAAAGATACATGCACACCCCTATGTTTTTTTTGCGACATTATAGACAAAAGCCAAGATATGGAAGTGCCTATCAATAGATGAATGGATAGAGAAGGTGTGACATGTACACATAATGGAATACTACTTGGCCATAATAAAGAATGAAATCTTACCATTTGCGATATTATGGATGAATCTTCAGATTATGCTAAATTAAATAAATGAGACAGAGAAAGACAAATACTACAAGATTTCACTTACATGTGTAATCTAAAAAGCAAAACAAACAAGCCAAACAAAACACAGACTTATAGATACAGAGGACAGATTAATGGCTGCCAGAGGGAAGGGGGTGTTGGGAGGAGCAAAATGGGTGAAAGCGTTTAAGAAGTACAAACGTCCAGTTGTAAGTAAGTCATAAAGATATAATGTACAGCATGGGGAATACAGTAAATAATATTGTATTAACTTTGTAAAGTGACAGATGGTAACTAGACTTGTCATGGTACAAGTATGTATCAGTATATACCGTGGTACGTGTATACAAGTATCAAATCACTATGTTGAAACTAATTAATAATTAACTATATGTTAATTATACCTCAATAAATACAAGAAAAGGGAAAAAAACTAAATTAAACTATGTAAGATTTTTTAAAAAATGAAGCACCATGGATCGGAAATGCTTGGTACGAAGAAAGAAGTTCCAGCATCAGCAGAAAAAAATGAGGGAAAACAAGTATCTCTGCTATAAAACTAACTCAAACCTATTTTTTTTTTCAACGTTTATTTATTTTTGGGACAGAGAGAGACAGAGCATGAACGGGGGAGGGGCAGAGAGAGAGGGAGACACAGAATCGGAAACAGGCTCCAGGCTTCGAGCCATCAGCCCAAAGCCTGACGCGGGGCTGGATCTCACGGACCGCGAGATCGTGACCTGGCTGAAGTCGGACGCTTAACCGACTGCGCCACCCAGGCGCCCCTCAAACCTATTTTTTAAGAAACATTCCTTTAAAACTCTTACGGATTCTACCCTGAACACTTCTCTGTAACTGCTTATTCGGGTTACACTAACCTCTGAATTGACAAACACAAAAGATACTTTTGCTCATATTGTGTGAAGTGGACAGTATTTGAGAAAGCTAACCATTTCCCCTCCCCCTCCTCCTCCTCCTCCTCCTCCTCCTCCTCCTCCTCCTCCTCCTCCTCTTCCTCCTTCTTTTTTTTTTCTGGTGATGAGAACTTTTAAGATCTACTCTCTTAGCCACTTTCAAATACACAATGCAGTATCATTAACTACAGTCACCATGCTGTACATGACATCCTGAGGACTTACTTTTATTTTGTAACCCATTCCTGTTTTCTTTAACCTTTTCCCCCAAGGGCTCCATAATACCTCTTGCCTGATTTTCCTCTCACCTCTTTGCAGCTTCTCAGTCTCCTTTGCCAGCAATTCTTCTTCTGTAAAACTCCTACATGTTCTTGGCCCTCTTTCCTTTTTAACCAACACTGTCTTTGTGTAGTTTTGTACATACAAGGCTTCAACTTTAAGGCTTTCACTAATAATTCTCCATAATGTCTGCAGCCTCCAGACATACATTTTAAATTGCCTACTGAGTATCTCTACCCAGTTGTCCTACAGCCACCTCAAATTCCATGTGCTAAAAAAAAAAGATCTTTTTCCTGAAGTATTCTTTTTTTTTAAATTTTTTTTAACGCTTATTTATTTTTGAGACAGAGAGAGACAGAGCATGAATGGGGGAGGGTCAGATAGAGAGAGACACACACACACACAGAATCTGAAACAGGCTCCAGGCTTTGAGCTGTCAGCACAGAGCCTGACATGGGCTCGAACTCACGGACCACGAGATCATGACCTGAGCCGAAGTCGGCCGCTTAACCGACTGAGCCACCCAGGCGCCCCTGAAGTATTCTTTTCCTCTCATGTTCCTGTCTCTATTTAGACCCCACAGCCAGAAATCTGGGAATTCCCACGTGTACCTCCTAACTATTGTTAAAATCAAAGCCCAGTTTTTTTTTTTTTTTTTTTTTTTTTTTTTTTTTTTTTTTTTTTTTTTTATGAAGTTTATTGACAAATTGGTTTCCATACAACACCCAGTGCTCATCCCAAAAGGTGCCCTCCTCAATACCCATCACCCACCCGCCCCTCCCTCCCACCCCCCATCAACCCTCAGTTTGTTCTCAGTTTTTAACAGTCTCTTATGCTTTGGCTCTCTCCCACTCTAACGTCTTTTTTTTTTTTCTCCCTTCCCCTCCCCCATGGGTTCCTGTTGAGTTTCTCAGGATCCACATAAGAGTGAAACCATATGGTATCTGTCTTTCTCTGTATGGCTTATTTCACTTAGCATCACACTCTCCAGTTCCATCCACGTTGCTACAAAAGGCCATATTTCATTTTTTCTCATTGCCACGTAGTATTCCATTGTGTATATAAACCACAATTTCTTTATCCATTCATCAGTTGATGGACATTTAGGCTCTTTCCATAATTTGGCTATTGTTGAGAGTGCTGCTATGAACATTGGGGTACAAGTGCCCCTATGCATCAGTACTCCTGTATCCCTTGGGTAGATTCCTAGCAGTGCTATTGCTGGGTCATAGGGTAGGTCTATTTTTAATTTTCTGAGGAACCTCCACACTGTTTTCCAGAGCGGCTGCACCAATTTGCATTCCCACCAACAGTGCAAGAGGGTTCCCGTTTCTCCACATCCTCTCCAGCATCTATAGTCTCCTGATTTGTTCATTTTGGCCACTCTGACTGGCGTGAGGTGATACCTGAGTGTGGTTTTGATTTGTATTTCCCTGATAAGGAGCGACGCTGAACATCTTTTCATGTGCCTGTTGGCCATCTGGATGTCTTCTTTAGAGAAGTGTCTATTCATGTTTTCTGCCCATTTCTTCACTGGGTTATTTGTTTTTCGGGTGTGGAGTTTGGTGAGCTCTTTATAGATTTTAGATACTAGCCCTTTGTCCGATATGTCATTTGCAAATATCTTTTCCCATTCCGTTGGTTGTCTTTTAGTTTTGTTGGTTGTTTCCTTTGCTGTGCAGAAGCTTTTTATCTTCATAAGGTCCCAGTAATTCACTTTTGCTTTTAATTCCCTTGCCTTTGGGGATGTGTCGAGTAAGAGATTGCTACGGCTGAGGTCAGAGAGGTCTTTTCCTGCTTTCTCCTCTAAGGTTCTGATGGTTTCCTGTCTCACATTTAGGTCCTTTATCCATTTTGAGTTTATTTTTGTAAATGGTGTGAGAAAGTGGTCTAGTTTCAACCTTCTGCATGTTGCTGTCCAGTTCTCCCAGCACCATTTGTTAAAGAGGCTGTCTTTTTTCCATTGGATGTTCTTTCCTGCTTTGTCAAAGATGAGTTGGCCATATGTTTGTGGGTCTAGTTCTGGGGTTTCTATTCTATTCCATTGGTCTGTGTGTCTGTTTTTGTGCCAATACCATGCTGTCTTGATGATGACAGCTTTGTAGTAGAGGCTGAAGTCTGGGATTGTGATGCCTCCTGCTTTGGTCTTCTTCTTCAAAATTCCTTTGGCTATTCGGGGCCTTTTGTGGTTCCATATGAATTTTAGGATTGCTTGTTCTAGTTTCGAGAAGAATGCTGGTGCAATTTTGATTGGGATTGCATTGAATGTGTAGATAGCTTTGGGTAGTATTGACATTTTGACAATATTTATTTTTCCAATCCATGAGCAGGGAATGTCTTTCCATTTCTTTAAATCTTCTTCAATTACCTTCATAAGCTTTCTATAATTTTCAGCATACAGATCCTTTACATCTTTGGTTAGATTTATTCCTAGGTATTTTATGCTTTTTGGTGCAATTGTGAATGGGATCAGTTTCTTTATTTGTCTTTCTGTTGCTTCATTGTTAGTGTATAAGAATGCAACTGATTTCTGTACATTGATTTTGTATCCTGCAACTTTGCTGAATTCATGTATCAGTTCTAGCAGACTTTTGGTGGAGTCTATCGGATTTTCCATGTATAGTATCATGTCATCTGCAAAAAGCGAAAGCTTGACTTCATCTTTGCCAATTTTGATGCCTTTGATTTCCTTTTGTTGTCTGATTGCTGATGCTAGAACTTCCAGCACTATGTTAAATAACAACGGTGAGAGTGGGCATCCCTGTCGTGTTCCTGATCTCAGGGAAAAAGCTCTCAGTTTTTCCCCGTTGAGGATGATGTTAGCTGTGGGCTTTTCATAAATGGCTTTTATGATCTTTAAGTATGTTCCTTCTATCCCGACTTTCTCAAGGGTTTTTATTAAGAAAGGGTGCTGGATTTTATCAAAGGCCTTTTCTGCATCGATTGACAGGATCATATGGTTCTTCTCTTTTTTTTTGTTAATGTGATGTATCACGTTGATTGATTTGCGAATGTTGAACCAGCCCTGCATCCCAGGAATGAATCCCACTTGATCATGGTGAATAATTCTTTTTATATGCTGTTGAATTCGATTTGCTAGTATCTTATTGAGAATTTTGGCATCCATATTCATCAGGGATATTGGCCTGTAGTTCTCTTTTTTTACTGGGTCTCTGTCTGGTTTAGGAATCAAAGTAATACTGGCTTCATAGAATGAGTCTGGAAGTTTTCCTTCCCTTTCTATTTCTTGGAATAGCTTGAGAAGGATAGGTATTATCTCTGCTTTAAACGTCTGGTAGAACTCCCCTGGGAAGCCATCTGGTCCTGGACTCTTATTTGTTGGGAGATTTTTGATAACCGATTCAATTTCTTCGCTGGTTATGGGTCTGTTCAAGCTTTCTATTTCCTCCTGATTGAGTTTTGGAAGAGTGTGGGTGTTCAGGAATTTGTCCATTTCTTCCAGGTTGTCCAATTTGTTGGCATATAATTTTTCATAGTATTCCCTGATAATTGTTTGTATCTCTGAGGGATTGGTTGTAATAATTCCATTTTCATTCATGATTTTATCTATTTGGGTCATCTCCCTTTTCTTTTTGAGAAGCCTGGCTAGAGGTTTGTCAATTTTGTTTATTTTTTCAAAAAACCAACTCTTGGTTTCGTTGATCTGCTCTACAGTTTTTTTAGATTCTATATTGTTTATTTCTGCTCTGATCTTTATTATTTCTCTTCTTCTGCTGGGTTTAGGCTGCCTTTGCTGTTCTGCTTCTATTTCCTTTAGGTGTGCTGTTAGATTTTGTATTTGGGATTTTTCTTGTTTCTTGAGATAGGCCTGGATTGCGATGTATTTTCCTCTCAGGACTGCCTTCGCTGCGTCCCAAAGCGTTTGGATTGTTGTATTTTCATTTTCGTTTGTTTCCATATATTTTTTGATTTCTTCTCTAATTGCCTGGTTGACCCACTCATTCGTGAGTAGGGTGTTCTTTAACCTCCATGCTTTTGGAGGTTTTCCAGACTTTTTCCTGTGGTTGACTTCAAGCTTCATAGCATTGTGGTCTGAAAGTATGCATGGTATAATTTCAATTCTTGTAAACTTATGAAGGGCTGATTTGTGACCCAGTATATGATCTATCTTGGAGAATGTTCCATGTGCACTCGAGAAGAAAGTATATTCTGTTGCTTTGGGATGCAGAGTTCTAAATATATCTGTCAAGTCCATCTGATCCAGTGTCTCATTCAGGGCCCTTGTTTCTTTATTGACCGTGTGTCTAGATGATCTATCCATTTCTGTAAGTGGGGTGTTAAAGTCCCCAGCAATTACCACATTCTTATCAATAAGGTTGCTTCTGTTTATGAGTAATTGTTTTATATATTTGGGGGCTCCGGTATTCGGCGCATAGACATTTATAATTGTTAGCTCTTCCTGATGGATAGACCCTGTAACTATTATATAATGTCCTTCTTCATCTCTTGTTACAGCCTTTAATTTAAAGTCTAGTTTGTCTGATATAAGTATGGCTACTCCAGCTTTCTTCTGGCTTCCAGTAGCATGATAAATAGTTCTCCATCCCCTCACTCTCAATCTAAAGGTGTCCTCAGGTCTAAAATGAGTCTCTTGTAGACAGCAAATAGATGGGTCTTGTTTTTTTATCCATTCTGATACCCTATGTCTTTTGGTTGGCGCATTTAATCCATTTACATTCAGTGTTATTATAGAAAGATACGGGTTTAGAGTCATTGTGATGTCTGTATGTTTTATGCTTGTAGTGATGTCTCTGGTACTTTGTCTCACAGGGTCCCCCTTAGGATCTCTTGTAGGGCTGGTTTAGTGGTGACAAATTCCTTCAGTTTTTGTTTGTTTGGGAAGACCTTTATCTCTCCTTCTATTCTAAATGACAGACTTGCTGGATAAAGGATTCTTGGCTGCATATTTTTGCTGTCTAGCACCCTGAAAATCTCGTGCCAATTCTTTCTGGCCTGCCAAGTTTCAAAAGAGAGATCAGTCACGAGTCTTATAGGTCTCCCTTTATATGTGAGGGCACGTTTACCCCTTGCTGCTTTCAGAATTTTCTCTTTATCCTTGTATTTTGCCAGTTTCACTATGATATGTCTTGCAGAAGATCGATTCAAGTTACGTCTGAAGGGAGTTCTCTGTGCCTCTTGGATTTCAATGCCTTTTTCCTTCCCCAGTTCAGGGAAGTTCTCAGCTATGATTTCTTCAAGTACCCCTTCAGCACCTTTCCCTCTCTCTTCCTCCTCTGGGATACCAATTATGCGTAAATTATTTCTTTTTAGTGTATCACTTAGTTCTCTAATTTTCCCCTCATACTCCTGGATTTTTTTATCTCTCTTTTTCTCAGCTTCCTCTTTTTCCATAACTTTATCTTCTAGTTCACCTATTCTCTCCTCTGCCTCTTCCATCCGAGCTGTGGCGGTTTGCATTTTGTTTTCCATTTCCTTTAAAGCGTTTTTCAGCTCCTCGTGCCTGTTCATTAGTCCCCTGATGTCTGTAGCAAGAGATTCTCTGCTGTCCTGTATGCTGTTTTCCAGCCCAGCGATTAATTTTATGACTATTATTCTAAATTCACTTTCTGTTATATTATTTAAATCCTTTTTGATCAGCTCATTAGCTGTTGTTATTTCCTGGAGATTCTTCTGGGGGGAATTCTTCCGCTTGGTCATTTTGGATAGTCCCTGGTGTGGTGAGGGCCTGCAGGGCACTTCCCCTGTGCTGTGGTGTATAACTGGAGTTGGTGGGCGGGGCCGCAGTCCGACCTGATGTCTGCCCCCAGCCCACCGCTGGGGCCACAGTCAGACTGGTGTGTGCCTTCTCTTCCCCTCTCCTAGGGGCGGGATTCACTGTGGGGTGGCGTGGCCCGTCTGGGCTACTTGCACACTGCCAGGCTTGTGATGCTGGGGATCTGGCGTATTAGCTGGGGTGGGAAGGCAAGGTGCACGGCGGCAGGGGGGGCAGGCTTAGCTCGCTTCTCCTTAGGTGATCCACTTCAGGAGGGGCCCTGTGCAGCCGGAGGGAGTCAGATCGCTGCCGGAGGTTTGGCTCCGCAGAAGCACAGAGTTGGGTGTTCGCGCGGAGCGAGCAATTTCCCTGGCCGGAGCCGGTTCCCTTTGGGATTTTGGCTGGGGGATGGGCGGGGGAGATGGCGCTGGCGAGCGCCTTTGTTCCCCGCCAAACTGAGCTCTGTCGTCCGGGGGCTCCGCAGCTCACCCTCCCTTTGTCCTCCAGCCTTCCCGCTTTCTGAGCAGAGCTGTTAACTTATGACCTCCCAGACGCTAAGTCGCGCTTGCTGTCGGAACACAGTCCGTCAGGCCCCTCCGCTTTTGCAAGCCGGACTCGGGGGCTCTGCTTGGCCGGCGAGCCGCCCCTCCGCCCCGGCTCCCTCCCGCCAGTCCGTGGAGCGCGCACCGCCTCGCCGCCCTTCCTACCCTCTTCCGTGGGCCTCTCGTCTGCACTTGGGTCCGGTGACTCTGTTCTGCTAATCCTCTGGCGGTTTTCTGGGTTATTTAGGCAGGTGTAGGTGGAATCTAAGTGATCAGCAGGACGCGCGGTGAGCCCAGCGTCCTCCTACGCCGCCATCTTCCTAGTCCCCCCCAGTTTTTTTTTTTTTATTACTTACCCTCAAACCCATCATCATTTCCCCATTTCTATTGCCCCTACCTTATTTCAGTATCTGAGCTTCCTCTCCCTAGAATATTATAAACTTTTATTTCACTTTATTGTTATTTTTAAAAAGATTTTAAGTAACCCTTACACCAAACATGGGGCTCAAACTCACAATCCCAAGATCAAAAGTCATATGCTCTACTGACTAAGGTGGCCAGGTTCCCCTAAAACTTTTATTTAAAAAAAAAATTTTTATTGAGAGATAATTGACTTACCAAAAATATGAGCATTTGAAATATGTAATTCAACGTTTTTAAGGATATTTGTACAGTTGTGCAATCATCACCACAGTCTAAGTTTAGAACATTTTCATAACTCAAAATAAACCTCATATCCAATAGTCCTCTCCTCCCTCCACCAGCCCAAGCAACTTTACGTCTCCATAAATTTGCCTATTCTAGACATTTCACATGAACTTATACAATATGTGGTATTTTGTGACAGGTTTGGCCTACTATTTTCAAGGTCTGTCCGTGTTGAAGCAATGCCAGCCCCTCAATTCATTTTACTCCTGAATAATATTCTACTGTCTGGATACACCCCATTTTATTTACCCATTCATCACTTTATAGGCATCTAGGTTGTTTCTACTTTTTGACTACTGTGAATAATGCTGCTACGAACATCTGTGTACAAGTTTTTGTGTGAACATATTCCCAGTTCTTTCGGGTATATACTTAGGAGTGGAACTGCTAAGTCATATGGTAATTCTCTAACCTTTCGAGGAACTGCTGTATGGTTTTCCAGAGCAGCTGCAGCATATGTACATCCCCCAGCAGTGGATGAGGGCTGAAACTTCTCCACACAGTTACGGATACTTAACTTTTTGAGTATAGCTCTCCTAGTGGGTATGAAATGGTATTTCACTGTGGTTTTGATTTGTATTTCTCTGATAGCTAATGATGTTGGGTATCTTTTCATGTGCCAGTTGGCCACTGGTATATTTTCTTTGGTGGAAATATCTATTCAAATCCTTTGCTCTTTTTACAGTTGATTTTTTTGTCTTTTTATGATTGAGCTGTAAGAGTTCTTTATATATTCTGGACCCTTATCAGATCCATGATTTGCAAATATTTTCTCCCATTCTGGGTTGTAGTTTCACTTTCCAGATGGAATCTTTTGATGCATAAAAGTTTTAAATTTTGATGAAGTTAAATTTATGGATTTTTTTTCTTTTGTTCTGTGTGCTTTTAGTTTTATGTCTAAGAAACCATTGTCAAATCCAGGATCATTAAGATTTACCCCTATGTTGTCTTCCAAGAGTTTTACAGTTTAAGCACTTACATTTATCTCATTGACCCGTTTTGAGTTAATTTTTGCATATGGTGAGATAGGGTCCAATAATAGCCTTTTGATTCTTCCACCATCCTTCGGTCTTGCTGCCAAAATGATTTTTCTTAAATGCAAACAAGCAACAATTCTCATCCCGTCATCATGTTATTAATTTCTAAATGGCTTTGTCATATCTACTGCAGTGATTCTTAACTTTGTGGGATTAGAGAATCTGATGAAAACTGCAGACCCTTTCCCCAGCAAGTATGTATGTGAATGTCCACATGCAAACGTATGCTAACACACACACATACACACACGTTTGTGTGTAATTGCAAAAGATTCAAGAATGCACTAAAACCCATCCAAAGATGACCAGCGCCAAAAAATAAAAGTCCAAACCTCTTTATACTTCTTTGCCAGGATCTGTCCTGCCCCATCATCACCCTGTCATCTGCTCTCCAAACTGGCTTCCTACAGGTTAGTACTAAAAGCTCTCTGACTCTATCCACTGTGTCACACGACATTAGAATCACATTTCTTTGCACATACATGCTATGCCTTCTAGCCAAAACATATTCCTCCAGCTCACAAGACTGTTTTAAACATTAAGTGTGACACCTATGCAAATGTACTTGGCACACAGAAGGCATAATGCTTGCTAAATTTGAAAGTGGACTTGGCAAATGTTCGAAAATGAGGACTTGATATTTTATTTCTAGAAATTATACTCAAATAAATGGCTATATCTGTACTTTTTCATTCAGTAGTAAATTTTGGAAAACCTCATACGTGTATGTATGAAAATTATATACCACAAGTAAGACAATTTCCAAGTAATAATAAATCTAGGAGAACATAAACGGATTGATCACAGAACCATCTTAGTTTTGTAAGTTCCCCTTATAAGTTTTTAAGAAGATCACATCAGTTGAAGTACCCATTAAAAGAAAGCATTAACAGAACACCAGAAGAATGTATCTCAGAAAATATAATGTGTCTCTGGAAAAAAGGCATTCAGTTAGAAGGGTTACTAAATCTTCACCCATATATGTTCATTTAACCACATCAATTATCTTTTCTAGACATCACTTTATTTTTTTAATGTTTATTTATTTATTTTGAGAGAGTGCACATGTGCACACATAAGCAGGAGAGGGGGAGAGAGAGAGAGAGAGAGAGAGAGAGAGAGAGAGAGAGAGAGAGAAGGAGAGAGAGAGGGAGAGAGAGAATCCCAAGCAGGCTCCGTGCTGAGCATGGAGCTCTAGAGAAGGAAGGAAGGAAGGAAGGAAGGAAGGAAGGAAGGAAGGAAGGAAGGGAGGGAGGGAGGGAGGGAGGGAGGGAGGGAGGGAGAATCCAACACAGGGCTCTATCTCATGACCATGAAATCATGACCTGAACTGCAATCAAAAGTTGGACGCTTAACCAACTGAGCCACCCAGGCGCCCCTAGACATCACTTTACTGTGCACCAATTTATTTATGTTCTGTTAAAATTAAAATTGCCACTTCTGGGTATATGTCTGAAGAAAAAAAATCATTATCTGAAGAGATATCTGCACCCCTGTGTTCACTGCAGTATTATTTAGAATAGCTGAGACACAGAAACAACCTAACGTGGCCATCAGTAGATAAATGGATTAGAATATATACACACATACACACACAATGCAATATTAGTCAGCCATAAAAAGAAGGAAATCCTGCCATTTGTGACAACATGATGAACCCTGAGGGCATTATGCTAAATGAAATAAGTGAAACAGAGAAACACGAATGCTGTATGATCTCGCTTATATGTGGAATCTAAAAAACCCAAACTCATAGAAACAGATCAGTGGTTGCCAGAGGCGGGGAGTGGGGGTGCAGGTGGGGGAAATGGGTAAAGGTGACCAAAAGATACAAACTTGTAGTTATAAGAGTAGTAAGTTCTGGAAATCCAATGTACACCATGGTGACTATAGTTAACAATACTGTATTGTATATTTGAAAGTTGCTAAAAGAATAGATATTAAAAGTTCTCATCACAAGAAAAAAATTTGTGAGCATGAGAGGAGATGGATGTTAACTTACCGTAGTGACCGTTTCACAATATATACATAAACCAAGTCATCACATTGTGTACCCTCATCTCCTACGATGTTACATGTCAATTACATCTCAACAAAACTTGAAGAAAATGCAGAACTAACAGCAAAGGGGATAAGAAGTGTTCTCTTAAAACTGCAGATCAAGTGTCCATAGTTAGATGAACTAGGAATCAACCCTTAAGAATCAAGACAGACAGAACAAATAATTCTCAAAGTTGGACGTATTTGACAGGAAGAATTCAGAAACACAGATGTAAAACAAAGAGTGAGTGAATTTCAATAAGGTATAGTTATCTAAGGATAGTATGCAAGTGCTGCCTTTATCCCGAGGAAACTCCACATGGAATTTGTGGAATTAAAGTTACGGGAAGGCAGAAGAATAAAGAAATATATTCACAGAAAGCCAAGAAGTACTTTTTTTTCCTGAAAAAATCTGTAACTTTCCATACTTATAGTCTTATGCTGATTTGAAATCTCTAATGGAAAATGTTATACAACATTGGCAGTTTTAACCCCTAATAAGGAAACACAGGAAACAAATGGACAGATTGTAATATTAAATATCACCGAGTTTCCTGTTTAGATATATTTTATCTTTTTGCTTGAAAGGTGATTTTGACTGAGTGAATGAAGTAAGTATATAATGTCTGATGACTTCCAGAGGTTCATCACTTGGGGTTTTAGAAAATGAATTAATTAGGAAACGCCATAGAAAAAATAAAATGTTGGTAATTACACGCAAGGGCATACATAAAGTCCAACACTTCATCAAGGTTCAGACAATATCACAAATACAAAGACCCTGGTAAATAAAATGCAAATTATTTCATAAACTTCATATTATTAAGGCACTCTGACAAAAATGAGTATAATAAACTCATTGCTTATTCACTGTAAAAAGAAAATTAACTTCTTTACACAAATTGCCTCAATTTGCGACCTTCTGTGTAGAAAACACAGTCCTTCAAAAGTCATACCTACAAGTAATGATAATTACAGAGATGAAAATCCTATGTTTCTTATACTCATGATTTTTTTAAATCCTAGTTTTACAGTGCAAATTTTTTAAAAAGTACAATGGACAAAAGGAAATATTCAAAAAGGCAAGTATAAGCTGTGTTTTTCTTGCTCTTATTTTTCACTTTACAATTATATTTATTTCAACACATAAAAAAATGGTGTTCCCATTATTTAAGCTGTTTCTAACTAGATATTGTTTTCTTCAACATTTAACCAAGTGTTGGCAATTGAAAGAAGAGAAGCCCAATGCGATTGGTTAATTAAGATTTCAAAGAACCTGCTTCTCCCTAGAGGGTAGGCTAATTTCTCATTTATAAGCCCATTTATAACTCCAGCTCTGAGAAATGGTCCTAATAAAATTCACAGTTAAGTAGGCCTTCAAATGCATTCCAGCCATTAACATTTGGGCTGCCTGCTGCTAGCAAAATATTAATATTTGATGCTACAGCATTTTCATTTTATAAGACTATTTAGCATAAATCTGTTTCAGGGTCTTATGAAACAGCTTTCTTTATATGTTAAACAGATTAAACTCAGGTTGTAATGGTTGGTTTTAGAACGACTTCAAAATAGTTTAGTTTATAGCCACTAGGAAACTATATATTTTCTGATTAGATTACTGGCTATATTCCCTCCAGTGACTGCAGGAGGATATACTATTTTTAGGACAAAAACACTGATTGCAGGCGCCTTTGAAAAGAAAAGAGAAGAGGAAAAAGAGCCAATAAGAGAGCAAGGGAGAAGGGAGCAAACTGAAGGAAATAAAACCACTTCACCTTGTTATACAATTTTCCAGTTTATCCGGCACTTGATATAGATTACTACCTCATCTAACACAGCAATCTGATGAGGTACACAGATCATTACTGTAACACATTAAAGATGAGGAAACCAAAACCCCAGAAGAGTGAAATTACAACTTGGTCACAGGGCAAGAAAATGGTAAAGCAAGATTAGAACCCCAGGCCTTGTAATAAAAGGAAGAATTTGTGCTTTAATTCATCTAATATCTGAGCTATGTCTTAAATATTCAAAAGCATAAGAGTGTAAAGGGCACACGCGTGCGTGAGAGAGAGAGAGAGAGAGAGAGAGAGAGAGAGAGAGAGGATAGTCTAGGTAGAAGGACTTGCATGAATAAAGTCATGAAGGCATGAAACTTTACTTACTTAGGTCAGAACCTCTATGAGGGCAGGGAACGTGTCTGTTCACCACTTAAATCCCCAGGACCTAGCATCATAAATACTGGCTGCACAAATGACTGAAAGAAAACAGAAACTGAAAGAGAATGGTGATATGGACATCAAAGGAGGAGAGAGAGTCAAGAAAGAGTAGCTAGTATCAAACATCACAGACACAGCTGCTTAAGAACCAAAATACCTCCCTTGGATAAAATGAGGAGATTGATGCTGCCTCTGAAGGGCTGGGGTGGGTGCAGTGGTGGAGGGGAGACAATCAGTGCTCTGCAACTTGTAGGTCTTTATCTCTTCTCCACTGTGTTAACTAGAGATGGTTAAAGAGTTGGAAATTAGTTCCTGGGCACAACAAGAATCAAAGTGACATTTCTCTGAGTTCTAAAGAAAGACAGGGAGAGGAGAAAAAAATAAGCCAAGACCAAATATTATATCCAGGCAAAATGTTATCCCATCTGGATAAAAACTCTAAAAAGAAAGAGGTAGAAAAGACATGAGAGAATCCATCCCACCCCTTTCTTCCACCTAATAAAAAAATTTAGTTTTTTATGGATGAGCAGTGAAGTCTGGACCTTAGGCTATTTTCATTTCTGTTTGTGCTATTTTAGTACCAGGAAAAATAAAACATGACCAAAAATGAAACAGCACCAACAACCAATCAGTTGTTTGGTAATGATACCTAAGAAGAATATTTCAATAGCTAACAAAAAAATGCCACATCAATATCTATAATAATGATAGTCTATAATGCCTTCCAGGTAACAGAAACAACACACCATTTTAATAAGCAATTGTTCTACATGCACAAAAGCAAAACTGATACAATTTAAAGAGGAGCTATATTCTCTGAAAAATGAAACTGCTGGTATCTCCTTTATGTTTAAGGCTTCAATCTTCACATCAATAGGGAAAACAAATTTCTTTATTCTTCACTCCATCAAAGAATAAAAAGATTAGTCCTGAGATCTGAGAAGGTTGTTATTTCCATTAAGAACAAGATCAATATGAACCTTCAGACATGGATCAATAAGAAAAAAAATGGAAAAGAGATTTCAAACTTTATTGTCAAAACAGTAATGTGAAAAACTAGAAAGAATGCTGTTTTCTAACAAACGGAGGCACCATTTTTGTTTTTTAAACATTAGTGTCTATTTTGCAGTATGTATCAGGGAATGCAGAGTTATTTGCTTAGAAGTCACTTAATCAGGGCAATGCCATGAGAAAATGATTTAAATTTGTGCAGTTCTTAATTGCAGAATAATGATAAAGAAAGCAAATGTATTACTTTCAAGTTCCACCAAATAACAGAAAGGTCTTAGGGGGACCTGCTGTAATGACCAGATAAGGCTGTCTGCAATTAGCATGCCTCTTATATGTATGTTAATCAGTATTCTGAAGACTGAAGCCTGCTCAGAAACATTTTGTTCTTTTAACCATTTAAAGCATTCCCTTTCTAATACTGCTCACATTATTAGCTTGCATAGGCAATGAAGAAAGAATTCCAGCAGCAAAAGTAAATTGCATTTCAGGCATTGTTCACAATCCTTATAGGAGTTGAAATTAATGAGGTCTTTACTAAGTTTGATTTTACCTTTTTCTAAATTGTTAAGCACTTATTCCTCTCAGCTTTCTACTTATTTATTTTTGTTCATTCAACAGCTTGCTATGGTAAAAGAAGGTAGGACAAGTTTGAGACCAAGAGTGGCCAATTCTTATGACTTCTAATTACATTTCAGAAGCAGGAATAAGAAAAACATTGTGAGACAAAAGTCTACCATAACACAGTGAGATAATAGATCAAATCTCTTGAGGGTAAGTTTTCTAAAAGAAAAGATCCCAGTGCCTTAAAAAGTACTTAGCATAAACCTGGTATTCAGTAATCCTTGTTTTTTGTTTTTTTATCATAAGAGCAAGGACATCCTCTTCTATAACCACATCACAATGATCAAAAACAAAAAGCTATCAACATCTTTAATTTTTTTTTCAACGTTTATTTATTTTTGGGACAGAGAGAGACAGAGCATGAACGGGGGAGGGGCAGAGAGAGAGGGAGACACAGAATCCGAAACAGGCTCCAGGCTCTGAGCCATCAGCCCAGAGCCTGACGCGGGGCCCGAACTCACGGACCGCGAGATCGTGACCTGGCTGAAGTCGGACGCTTAACCGACTGCGCCACCCAGGCGCCCCGCTATCAACATCTTTAAATGGTAACATCTTTTGAAGCCAGATTTAATTTCAAATGGCCCTTGACATTGGAAAATGACCTTCAAAGTTTTGCATATACTAAAATCAAAGATTTTTTTAAAATAATGGCAAAGCGAAATGGACACCAGCTGGAGATTCAAGTGGTTCTGCCTTTTTTGTTATTGCTTGTTATGGGGCTTTCAGAAAGTCAATTTAATCTCTTGTTCTCAGTTCGCTTAACCACAAAATGAAGGCACTGGCTTAATTGGTCACCGAAATCTCTCCTGGTTCCAACCTGCTTTCATTCTGTATGAAGATTTCTAAAAGTGAAAAATGACTGTTTTTCAACTCAAAAGTATGAGATCTTCAGCTTATTTTTCTGCCTTAAACTTTGCTGCCGAAGTGGTACAGCAAGTCTCAACCAAGTGCATCCGTTCTCTCGAGCCACTAATGTTGGCTGAAAAACAGGCCTTTAAAAACCGTATGTTTTGACTTCAATGCATATAAAACATAGTAGTTAGAGGCTTTAAAGAAAAAAAAAATTAAGATGTTACATAAAAACAGGCCAAGTGTAATAACATCTAACATTTATATAGTTCCTTAAGATTTGTAAGGACCTTTTCACGTGTTATCTCATGTAATCTTCTCAACAAGATGTAGAGCTGTTGATTAGGATTGGGTGATTTCTTACTTTGTAGCCCATGTTCTGTTCATTACACTATAGTACCTCAAAGGTACATATGAATACCTTAAATCTTACTTTGATTTAGCAGGAATGTTTCTTAAAATTCTTAATTGTAAGCTGTCACAGCCCCATTAGATCAGGAAAGCAGAGCAAAAACCTTGCCCAGAGTACATCACAATTTCTTAAGCTGTTCCTGAAGATTCGAGATAACTTTAAAAAATTAAATAAAGACTAATCATGAAAAGAAGGATAAGTATTTTTGTTTGCAGCAAAAATGGAGCCATGTTGAAACAATGTAAATACAAGTTTATAGTTCATTTTGTTCCCAACACTGAAATTATAGAATTCTTTTTTTTTTATATATGAAATTTATTGAACAAATTGGTTTCCATACAACACCCAGTGCTCATCCCAAAAGGTGCCCTCCTCAATACCCATCACCCACCCTCCCCTCCCTCCCACCCCCCATCAACCCTCAGTTTGTTCTCAGTTTTTAACAGTCTCTTATGCTTTGGCTCTCTCCCACTCTAACCTCTTTTTTTTTTTTTTTTCCTTCCCCTCCCCCATGGGTTCCTGTTAAGTTTCTCAGGATCCACATAAGAGTGAAACCATATGGTATCTGTCTTTCTCTGTATGGCTTATTTCACTTAGCATCACACTCTCCAGTTCCATCCACGTTGCTACAAAAGGCCATATTTCATTTTTTCTCATTGCCACATAGTATTCCATTGTATATATATACCACAATTTCTTTATCCATTCATCAGTTGATGGACATTTAGTCTCTTTCCATAATTTGGCTATTGTTGAGAGTGCTGCTATGAACATTGGGGTACAAGTGCCCCTATGCATCAGTACTCCTGTATCCCTTGGATAAATTCCTAGCAGTGCTATTGCTGGGTCATAGGGTAGGTCTATTTTTAATTTTCTGAGGAACCTCCACACTGCTTTCCAGAGCGGCTGCACCAATTTGCATTCCCACCAACAGTGCAAGAGGGTTCCCGTTTCTCCACATCCTCTCCAACATCTATAGTCTCCTGATTTGTTCATTTTGGCCACTCTGACTGGCGTGAGGTGATACCTGAGTGTGGTTTTGATTTGTATTTCCCTGATAAGGAGCGACGCTGAACATCTTTTCATGTGCCTGTTGGCCATCTGGATGTCTTCTTTAGAGAAGTGTCTATTCATGTTTTCTGCCCATTTCTTCACTGGGTTATTTGTTTTTCGGGTGTGGAGTTTGGTGAGCTCTTTATAGATTTTAGATACTAGCCCTTTGTCCGATATGTCATTTGCAAATATCTTTTCCCATTCCGTTGGTTGCCTTTTCGTTTTGTTGGTTGTTTCCTTTGCTGTGCAGAAGCTTTTTATCTTCATAAGGTCCCAGTAATTCACTTTTGCTTTTAATTCCCTTGCCTTTGGGGATGTGTCGAGTAAGAGATTGCTACGGCTGAGGTCAGAGAGGTCTTTTCCTGCTTTCTCCTCTAAGGTTCTGATGGTTTCCTGTCTCACATTTAGGTCCTTTATCCATTTTGAGTTTATTTTTGTAAATGGTGTGAGAAAGTGGTCTAGTTTCAACCTTCTGCATGTTGCTGTCCAGTTCTCCCAGCACCATTTGTTAAAGAGGCCGTCTTTTTTCCATTGGATGTTCTTTCCTGCTTTGTCAAAGATGAGTTGGCCATACGTTTGTGGGTCTACTTCTGGGGTTTCTATTCTATTCCATTGGTCTGTGTGTCTGTTTTTGTGCCAATACCATGCTGTCTTGATGATGACAGCTTTGTAGTAGAGGCTGAAGTCTGGGATTGTGATGCCTCCTGCTTTGGTCTTCTTCTTCAAAATTCCTTTGGCTATTCGGGGCCTTTTGTGGTTCCATATGAATTTTAGGATTGCTTGTTCTAATTTCGAGAAGAATGCTGGTGCAATTTTGATTGGGATTGCATTGAATGTGTAGATAGCTTTGGGTAGTATTGACATTTTGACAATATTTATTTTTCCAATCCATGAGCAGGGAATGTCTTTCCATTTCTTTAAATCTTCTTCAATTTCCTTCATAAGCTTTCTATAGTTTTCAGCATACAGATCCTTTACATCTTTGGTTAGATTTATTCCTAGGTATTTTATGCTTCTTGGTGCAATTGTGAATGGGATCATTTTCTTTATTTGTCTTTCTGTTGCTTCATTGTTAGTGTATAAGAATGCAACTGATTTCTGTACATTGATTTTGTATCCTGCAACTTTGCTGAATTCACGTATCAGTTCTAGCAGACTTTTGGTGGAGTCTATCGGATTTTCCGTGTATAATATCATGTCATCTGCAAAAAGCGAAAGCTTGACTTCATCTTTGCCAATTTTGATGCCTTTGATTTCCTTTTGTTGTCTGATTGCTGATGCTAGAACTTCCAGCACTATGTTAAACAACAGCATGGAGAGTGGGCATCCCTGTCGTGTTCCTGATCTCAGGGAAAAAGCTCTCAGTTTTTCCCCGTTGAGGATGATGTTAGCTGTGGGCTTTTCATAAATGGCTTTTATGATCTTTAAGTATGTTCCTTCTATGCCGACTTTCTCAAGGGTTTTTATTAAGAAAGGGTGCTGGATTTTGTCAAAGGCCTTTTCTGCATCGATTGACAGGATCATATGGTTCTTCTCTTTTTTTTTTGTTAATGTGATGTATCACGTTGATTGATTTGCGAATGTTGAACCAGCCCTGCATCCCAGGAATGAATCCCACTTGATCATGCTGAATAATTCTTTTTATATGCTGTTGAATTCGATTTCCTAGTATCTTATTGAGAATTTTTGCATCCATATTCATCAGGGATATTGGCCTGTAGTTCTCTTTTTTTACTGGGTCTCTGTCTGGTTTAGGAATCAAAGTAATACTGGCTTCATAGAATGAGTCTGGAAGTTTTCCTTCCCTTTCTATTTCTTGGAATAGCTTGAGAAGGATAGGTATTATCTCTGCTTTAAATGTCTGGTAGAACTCCCCTGGGAAGCCATCTGGTCCTGGACTCTTATTTGTTGGGAGATTTTTGATAACCGATTCAATTTCTTTGCTGGTTATGGGTCTGTTCAAGCTTTCTATTTCCTCCTGATTGAGTTTTGGAAGAGTGTGGGTGTTCAGGAATTTGTCCATTTCTTCCAGGTTGTCCAATTTGTTGGCATATAATTTTTCATAGTATTCCCTGATAATTGTTTGTATCTCTGAGGGATTGGTTGTAATAATTCCATTTTCATTCATGATTTTATCTATTTGGGTCATCTCCCTTTTCTTTTTGAGAAGCCTGGCTAGAGGTTTGTCAATTTTGTTTATTTTTTCAAAAAACCAACTCTTGGTTTCGTTGATCTGCTCTACAGTTTTTTTAGATTCTATATTGTTTATTTCTGCTCTGATCTTTATTATTTCTCTTCTTCTGCTGGGTTTAGGCTGCCTTTGCTGTTCTGCTTCTAGTTCCTTTAGGTGTGCTGTTAGATTTTGTATTTGGGATTTTTCTTGTTTCTTGAGATAGGCCTGGATTGCAATGTATTTTCCTCTCAGGACTGCCTTCGCTGCGTCCCAAAACGTTTGGATTGTTGTATTTTCATTTTCGTTTGTTTCCATATATTTTTTGATTTCTTCTCTAATTGCCTGGTTGACCCACTCATTCGTTAGTAGGGTGTTCTTTAACCTCCATGCTTTTGGAGGTTTTCCAGACTTTTTCCTGTGGTTGATTTCAAGCTTCATAGCATTGTGGTCTGAAAGTATGCATGGTATAATTTCAATTCTTGTAAACTTATGAAGGGCTGTTTTGTGACCCAGTATATGATCTATCTTGGAGAATGTTCCATGTGCACTCGAGAAGAAAGTATATTCTGTTGCTTTGGGATGCAGAGTTCTAAATATATCTGTCAAGTCCATCTGATCCAGTGTCTCATTCAGGGCCCTTGTTTCTTTATTGACCGTGTGTCTAGATGATCTATCCATTTCTGTAAGTGGGGTGTTAAAGTCCCTAGCAATTACCACATTCTTATCAATAAGGTTGCTTATGTTTATGAGTAATTGTTTTATATATTTGGGGGCTCCGGTATTCGGCGCATAGACATTTATAATTGTTAGCTCTTCCTGATGGATAGACCCTGTAACTATTATATAATGTCCTTCTTCATCTCTTGTTACAGCCTTTAATTTAAAGTCTAGTTTGTCTGATATAAGTATGGCTACTCCAGCTTTCTTTTGACCTCCAGTAGCATGATAAATAGTTCTCCATCCCCTCACTCTCAATCTACAGGTGTCCTCAGGTCTAAAATGAGTCTCTTGTAGACAGCAAATAGATGGGTCTTGTTTTTTTATCCATTCTGATACCCTATGTCTTTTGGTTGGCGCATTTAATCCATTTACATTCAGTGTTATTATAGAAAGATATGGGTTTAGAGTCATTGTGATGTCTGTATGTTTTATGCTTGTAGTGATGTCTCTGGTACTTTGTCTCACAGGGTCCCCCTTAGGATCTCTTGTAGGGCTGGTTTAGTGGTGACAAATTCCTTCAGTTTTTGTTTGTTTGGGAAGACCTTTATCTCTCCTTCTATTCTAAATGACAGACTTGCTGGATAAAGGATTCTCGGCTGCATATTTTTTCTGTCTAGCACCCTGAAAATCTCGTTCCAATTCTTTCTGGCCTGCCAAGTTTCAAAAGAGAGATCAGTCACGAGTCTTATAGGTCTCCCTTTATATGTGAGGGCACGTTTACCCCTTGCTGCTTTCAGAATTTTCTCTTTATCCTTGTATTTTGCCAGTTTCACTATGATATGTCGTGCAGAAGATCGATTCAAGTTACGTCTGAAGGGAGTTCTCTGTGCCTCTTGGATTTCAATGCCTTTTTCCTTCCCCAGTTCAGGGAAGTTCTCAGCTATTATTTCTTCAAGTACCCCTTCAGCACCTTTCCCTCTCTCTTCCTCCTCTGGGATACCAATTATGCGTATATTATTTCTTTTTAGTGTATCACTTAGTTCTCTAATTTTCCCCTCATACTCCTGGATTTTTTTATCTCTCTTTTTCTCAGCTTCCTCTTTTTCCATAACTTTATCTTCTAGTTCACCTATTCTCTCCTCTGCCTCTTCCATCCGAGCCGTGGTGGTTTGCATTTTGTTTTGCATTTCATTTAAAGCGTTTTTCAGCTCCTCGTGACTGTTCCTTAGTCCCTTGATCTCTGTAGCAAGAGATTCTCTGCTGTCCTGTATGCTGTTTTCCAGCCCAGCGATTAATTTTATGACTATTATTCTAAATTCACTTTCTGTTATATTATTTAAATCCTTTTTGATCAGCTCATTAGCTGTTGTTATTTCCTGGAGATTCTTCTGAGGGGAATTCTTCCGCTTGGTCATTTTGGATAGTCCCTGGTGTGGTGAGGGCCTGCAGGGCACTTCCCCTGTGCTGTGGTGTACAACTGGAGTTGGTGGGCGGGGCCGCAGTCAGACCTGATGTCTGCCCCCAGCCCACCGCTGGAGCCACAGTCAGACTGGTGTATGCCTTCTCTTCCCCTCTCCTAGGGGCGGGATTCACTGTGGGGTGGTGTGGCCCGTCTGGGCTACTTGCACACTGCCAGGCTTGTGATGCTGGGGATCTGGCGTATTAGCTGGGGTAGGAAGGCAAGGTGCACGGCGGCAGGGGGGGCAGGCTTAGCTCGCTTCTCCTTAGGTGATCCACTTCAGGAGGGGCCCTGTGGCAGCCGGAGGGAGTCAGATCCGCTGCCGGAAGTTTGGCTCCGCAGAAGCACAGAGTTGGGTGTTTGCGCGGAGCGAGCAATTTCCCTGGCCGGAACCGGTTCCCTTTGGGATTTTGGCTGGGGGATGGGCGGGGGAGATGGCGCTGGCGAGCGCCTTTGTTCCCCGCCAAACTGAGCTCTGTCGTCCGGGGGCTCCGCAGCTCACCCTCCCTTTGTCCTCCAGCCTTCCCGCTTTCTGAGCAGAGCTGTTAACTTATGACCTCCCAGACGCTAAGTCGCGCTTGGTGTCGGAACACAGTCCGTCAGGCCCCTCCGCTTTTGCAAGCCGGACTCGGGGGCTCTGCTTGGCTGGCGAGCCGCCCCTCCGCCCTGGCTCCCTCCCACCAGTCCGTGGAGCGCGCACCGCCTCGCCGCCCTTCCTACCCTCTTCCGTGGGCCTCTCGTCTGCACTTGGGTCCGGTGACTCCGTTCTGCTAATCCTCTGGCGGTTTTCTGGGTTATTTAGGCAGGTGTAGGTGGAATCTAAGTGATCAGCAGGACGCGCGGTGAGCCCAGCGTCCTCCTACGCCGCCATCTTCCTGTCGAGTCTTCTCAAATTATAGAATTCTTAGGGAATGTGAGATATTTCACATCATTTCCGAATTTTTTTTTTTTTTTTGCCCTTTTGAGACGCTGCACAATTCAAATGGAGACTGTATGAGGAGCTCTTGTCTGAAGAGCTCTGGTATAGGATATGACTTGGTAAGACACAAGATTATATCTTGTGATCCTCCAGGAGAAAGCATCATGTTGCCACTGATTATTAAATACAACATCTTTACCAATTGGTCACTAAGATACAGATCACTCAATCTGTTCAGAGTACAGGCAAAATAAAACCCAGTTTATCTGAAAACCAGCCCAAATATATCCAACCTTCACCACTATGATATCTCCATAAGAAATGATGATGACTGAACTGTTTGCTGCAGAAAGCGTTTCAGGTTGAGGATTTCTCTGAACATATATAACATTGGTAACCTCTTATAAATTCAGTATTTCAGGCTGTCAGCAACTGATTAACTGATATAATTCCAATATCATTTAGTTGTTGCTCAAAATAAAAATCATAGAATTACAGTTCTTCAGCATCTAAAAGCACATTTACCTTCTATCAATGGTTTTCCAGATTTTGCTTTTTTCTTATAACTGCTACATAGGTTCTTAGCTTAAAGATGAGTATCATTTTTCCAAAAGCCATTAGTTAATTACTGCTCCTGATTGATAATTCAAACAAACTACTCTTCAACTTCTTTGCTTTAGTGGCAGGATGGCTTTCTCGGGATTAGGAACATTTATGCAAAAGAAACAAATACAAGAAATCGTGTCTAGGAGGAGGTAAAAGTAGCAAAGCTTTCAAGTTTCTCTACTTGGCTGAGAGAAAACACCACTGGATTCTTGAACCCATTTCTGGACATACACCAAACCTCAATAAATTTGGCTTTCTGAGCTGCAACACCAGTATTCGTTTTTAACAGTTCCTTCCAAAAACCGGTGACCACGTGAGGGCCACCAAGGCAAAGAGAATGGTGGGGCAGCATGTGCAGTGGTTACAACAGCCAGAGGGCCTGGGCCCAATTCCCAGGTCTTCCCTCCCTGATCTTTGGGAGTGAGGCTTCAGATTGGCTGAGGAAAGAACAGGAAACCCAGATAGAAGTATTATTTCTCTCTCTTATGTGAATGTCCCCAGACTGGCGATGCAGGGCTGGTGCACAGGCTCTGCGCCCCCAGAGTTCACAGGGACCCGGTTCCTTCCAGCCTTCTGCTCTACCATTCCTAGGGTGCAGACCTGGTGCTCACGGTCTAAAATGAGCTTCACCTCCGACAGGAGGAAGGAGGAATCGAGAAGGAAAGAAGAAGGGGCAGAGAGGATGAGCCAACTCTCTCTGATAGTTCCCCAAAATTACCCACAGCACTATTTTTTTTCTTTTGTCATGAATCACACTTAACTGCAAAGGAGGTGAGGAAGTGTGGGCCTCCTGCCCAGATGGAACTGCTCTTACCATGAGAAAGAGGTGAGAAAAGATAGTGGTGTACCAGGGTTCTCCACACCACTGTGTGGTCTTAACCACTTTATGCCACTGACTTCTCATATGCGAAAAGGAAACAGTAATAGAGTCTCCCCTCATAAAGGTACCGGGTACATGGAATGATAACAATCTACACAGAGAGGTTAGCATAGTATCTGACACATAATAAATACCCAATAAGGGAAATAGTTTTCTTCAGATATTTTCTTTCACTTAATGATTTCCTTTCAATTATTAAAAATTAGATAAACTGTTCTCTATTTCTTCTGGCTCATCTATTTTTCTCTCCAATCCCCAAGTTATGTGCATAGTATAAACAGACTGGTCTTCTCAAGTCATTGCTTTTGGCAAGCCCCCCCCTCCCTTTCTAATGCCCTTGAGAACACACACACACATTCTTTCCCCCAGAGAAAACTTCAGTGGCAGTCCAATACCTAAATTCAAGTGCAAACTCCTCCAAAAGCTAAGCCATAACCTCTAAAACTCCCCGTTTGTTACTTCTTCAATATTTCCCAACGGTATCTTATTCTTACTTATTCTCTTTTATTCCAGTGAGATCATACTAATAATGACAAAAATGATTTAGATCAAAAGTACTAAATTTACAGAGGTTATCATTTTTTGAAAGTTTTTTTCTTTGCCAGGTAACGTGCTCAGTACTTCACATAGACTCTCTCTTTTAATCCCCATAATCCTGTGAGGTTATCACCATTATTATCCCCATATTATAAATTGTGACTAAAGCTTATAAAGGTTATACCCAAAGTCACAGGAAGTATATCTCAGGGCTGTGATTTGAACAGAGGTCTGTCGGGTTCCAAAGCTATTCATTTAACCACTGTGTGGTACCTGTCTTCCGCACACACATGCCATCTGCATTCTCTGTAAACACCTAGGGTTCCTCTTCTAATCACATCCTGCTGAGTTTCATTAAGGGCTTCATTTCTGATCTCTTCTATGGGAGTTCATCAACAATAATGTAATTCTTATTACATTATAGTAATTAACGTAAGTAATGTGATAATAGTAATAGTATTATAGTAAGTATAGTAAGGTAATAATAATTAAATTATAGAAATTACATGATGCTAATAATAATGGTGACAAACAGCAAAACAGCACTTACATTAGACTGTTATAATACTACATGGTTCTAAGAACCATACATATACCTTCTCACTTAATCCTCACAACAACCCTGTGAGTTAGATCATAATTATCGCATTTTATAGTGAGGTAAACGAGACCTAGAGAGACTAAGCAACTTGCCTGAGCTCGCATAGGTAGTAAATGTTGGAGTCAGGGTTCCAACCCAGGTATTCTTTATCTCCTCTTGACAAAATATATTCTTCCTGTATCCCTTAGATATTAAATCACATATGCCCTATATAACATAACCCTTTCATATATTAAAATACAAGGCACCAGATAAATAAACAAAAATATGACATACTCATACAATGCAATGATATCCAGCCATAAAAAGTAATGACATTTTGATATATGCTACAACATGAATGAACCTCGAAAACATTATGCTTGGTGAAATAAGCCAGACACAGAATGACAAATATTGCACAACTCTACTTATATGAGGTACCTAGAATAAACAAATTCATAGAGACAGAAAACAGAATAGAGGTTACCAGGGGTTAAGGGGAGTGGGAAAGGGAGAATATGGTTTCACAAGTTCAGAGTTTTTGTTGGGGATGATGAAAAAGTTTTCGGTACAGTTCGTAGTGAGGGTTACACAACATTGTGAATGTGTTTTAATGACACTGCATTGTATACTTATGAGTGGTTAAAATTATAAATATACTTTACCACAATAAAAAAATCAGGTACATTATATTACCGTTACACTTCATAGACTTTATTGAAGGTTGATGAACACTTTCTGGGACCAAGAGATGGTAGGAAATTTCCTACATGACTGGTAGACAGCAAATTAAAAACCACCATTTCCATGAAACACCAAAGCAATCAATCCATAACCACATCTTGCTTTCCCAACATGATCAACACTACCTTTAGGAAAAATGTTTTCAACACATGCAAGCACATAAGATGCTCAATGAAATTTTGTTTAATATCCAAAGCCTCACAAAGGCGCAAATACATAAGCAATCTTTGCAATTATTTCACCAGGATTTAAGGACAATGCTATAATTTTCATTTTGTAAATGGAAAATGTAAGATACAATGAGGAGACGTGATACTGTCTGGATTACTCTGTAAATCTGACACTGAAATCAAAGGTTCCCTACCCATCATTTGGTAAGTTACTAGACCATGCAATCTTGAAGATCCCCACAAAACATCAACCTGGTACTCATACTACAAGAGATTAAAGCAGAGTAGGATGAATATTGATTACCACCTGCAGCTCTCCTCCTCCACCTACCCTTCCCTACAACATTCAATACGTCCTCCAAATTAAATAGGGAATATTTAAAGACCCTAATTCAGAAGAGGTAACCAATTACTACCCATCAGCAGTAGCCATGATTGAGAAATGAACAAAGGTGACACTTGTCCTTAAGAAAGAGACCCTAACCCTTTCTGACGAAGAGATTCTAAAACCTTTTTTAGGTGAGACTTAACCTGTTCACCAGCCAGACTCTTCCCCATTTCTCGCTACTCATGCTCAACCCCTCTCTGGTTATTGACAAGCAGCAAAATTCAATTTCTCTTCTTGTTCTCTGCTTGGCTTCTATTGGAGGTACAAACCATAAACAACAATGGAAGTACTAAAAACTTGACAACAAAGAGAAAAGATGCAATAAAAACTCAAGTATTCACTAACTGAATACTTAATAACTGAAATATCACTAAGATATCTTCGTATTTCTTGGAATGATTCTAAAGTGACTTAAGAGTCCTAAACAGGCAGGAATGAGGAATTAATATAATGCTATGCCATAAGATTTAACGTATATATCTACCTTAAGTATTAACTTACCTGTCTGAATAACAACTTCTAGTTTTACATTTTTACTAAACAAATAAAAAGAGCTCCATCTTCGATATATAAGGAAAAGAATCCCACTCAAAAGCAGCCAAGCCTTTACCACTATGTCATGAGGTGAATGGATCTGATCAGTTTCCTGAAACATCATCCCTACCTTCCCCAGCCCCCAACTGTAGCACCTTCCTTGCCTTGCTAAACAATCTGTGCCCATGTTCCCAATATAATGTAACTGGAACATGGGAAAATGAGGCTTAGGTAGAATTTCTTTGGCTTGTGACTGGTGCTTAAGCTGTATTGCAGCATGGCTTTGTTTGGTATTAGACATTAAACTTCAGAAGTACTAGGAAAATCCTGAACTGTGTCAAGTCCAGACAATGAATACCTTATAAATCTTAGGACAATCAGCCTAATATTAACATACACAAAGAAATTCAGATGGTAACAGAAGGAAAGTGGAACCCAAGAGAAGCTACAGGGGTCAAAAGAGGAAGAAAAAAAGTGAAAGTGATTAGCTGGAAACCAAGTAGACAGAAAATCCTGCAAACAGATTAGTGTTAATTAAAACCTTAGGAAGCAAAATCTCTCTCTTGGAAGTAGGCGATGTAGAATGTCCACACACAGTTGGATACAATCACTAAGGAGAGTGAAAATGGGAAGATATTGGGGAAAACCATACTTCATTACCTATGTCTCAACAGTGGAAGATATCTGCTGATTAGAAAATAACTGATTCCAACCACACCTCTTTCACGTTCCAGTTGCCTGAATATGGCCTCAGACACTTCATGCTACCCACCAAACCCTTGTCCTTCTAATAATTCCCCCACTGATCTAGGAAACCACTAATCCACCCTCTCTCTTCCAAGCACACTGCCTATGCGCCCTTTAGCACACACTCTCTGTCCTCTCAAAGAGAATCATTAAACTAAAGTTATGGCAAATGTTGACATTCTGTGGGAAGATGACCACAGTGCTCAGGAAGACAAATAATGTGACCTTATAAAATAGCTTTTGGAGAAAAATGTACTGTTTTGTGGGAAGGAGAAGGCAGTTAATCCCTAACAGGTGTTCAAGGCTGCTCTACCTTATTTCAGGCCTGCTACTTTTAAAACAATTTTACTTTCTGTAAGAGCCAGAAAGTTCTAAACACATTAAATAAGAGGTAATCCCCCCACCCCATAATTTTATATATTTTACTTCTCTGAAGTTGATATGTCTAACCCAGCAAAAAGGGTCCAAGGCATCTGAGGTACCTGAAGTCCAACCAGAGTCTTTGGCCAGCAGAAGTTCCTGCTGGGAAGGAGAGAGGCCCACCAGTGCAACCAAAGGAAAACAGAACCACGAAAAGAAAGACTGTGAGGAAGAGTTTGGAGAAGGATTCCTGGACCAGCATTTGTAAACAACTTTCAGAACACTTCTCACCAGGGGAGCACCTCGCTGGCTCAGTCGGTGGAACATGCAGCTCTTGATCTCTGGGTTGTGAGTTTGAGCCCCACGTTGGGCATAGAGATCATTTAAAAATTAAATCTTAAAAAGAAGAAGAAGAAGAAGAAGAAGAAGAAGAAGAAGAAGAAGAAGAACACTTCTCACCAGAGAAAAGATTTGAAGCAACTAAGGGGAGTCCCAGAATTGTGGTTTTGGTAAGGACCCATGAGCTTACTCTGTCCACCCTCCTCCCCAGTGGATGAATCCCAGAAAGATGGTCATGTTAATTCCTAAAGAATTCCAGAGACAGAGACCAATATTGCTCCTACT
The DNA here is from genome assembly GCF_022079265.1 of Lynx rufus. Taxonomy (NCBI): domain Eukaryota; kingdom Metazoa; phylum Chordata; class Mammalia; order Carnivora; family Felidae; genus Lynx; species Lynx rufus. Next base: position 47,155,315 of record NW_025814829.1, read on the forward strand.
GAAAAATTGTTATTATGCTAAAGCTCTTCGGCAGGACCAAGAAAGTACCAGACATTATGGCAATCCTACAACCACTTTTTAGAACTAAGGGCCATTCCTTTGTAAGTCTTTCTTGGAAGTGTTTCAGGAGCTCACTTTTCAGATACTAAAGCCTTCCTCAACTCCCTAAGATGGGAAACATATCCTCTTCTATGCTATCATAACACCCTCCACAAAGTTTTACCTCAGCACTTTATATAATAAAAAGCCACCAATGCTTTATCTATCTCCCCAGTCAGACCGCCAATGACTCAAGAAGAGATTTCCTGTGTGTTGGAATCAGTAAACACTCAATATTTTTTGTTGTTGAATCAACGAAAGACGATCTTTCCCCTTTGATGATATTTTGAATTACATCTGTCTTCCCTGCCCCAACAACTGGAAGTGGTTCAGTCAAGCACAGGAAGGGAATAGGAGGCCAGAACAGAGTGCCGAAGAATCTAACACAGTCGGCTTTATGCCTATTTGCTAACCTCCCCAAAGTGTGACTCTGATGAACTTCCTTGTCTACATTTCAGTATGCTCACCTACAAAATGATGATAACAATGGTAGCCATGTCACAGACTTTTATGAGGATTAAACAGAATAATTCATGCAAAGTACCTGGCAGAGTAGCTGACTCATCCCAAACAGCCAGTAAATGTTTGCTGCTGGTGGCAAGGAAAGGGCACAGGACAGCAGCAAGAGTGACAGATCAGGGTTTAGAAGGCTTGGATCCTCCATATCCTGGATTCAACTTGCTGGTCATGTGATCTAAAGTTGATGAAGCACAACCTCTATAAGCCTCAGTTTCCTCGTCTGAAAAATGGGAATGAGGATAACTACCTACCTAATCTTGCCAACTGTGTGGATCAAATAAGATTATATATGTGAAACCAATATAAAATACTATGAATAAGTGGATTTTTATACATGGAGCTATGCATTTTTTTTATTTTGCGTATGTTTGTCTAATGAAAAGCAAATCGTTTTCATCTCTGCCTTTTCCTAGATCCCAGAAGAGCAGAGCCAGGATTTGAACCAGAGTGGTTTAAAGTTCTGATCTTAGTTGGGGTGCTATATTGTATGTCCACAGAGCAGCCAACACAGATATATGCAATAACTGTTAAATTTAATTTTATGCCTACTTCATACACTACACAAACTCAAATATTTTTTTCACCAAAACCTTCACATAAAAACCAAACAATTTTAAGTCTCAGTACTCATGGTTCAATATATGATAAAATACTCTAAAATCATGGGTGGACAAACTTTTTTGGTGAAAGGCCAGATAGTAATCAACATTTTAGGCTCGTGGCCCAAATGTCTCTGTGAGAAGTACTCATCTCTGTCTTTGTAGCACAAAAGCAGCCATAGACAATACGTAAATGATAAATTTCAAACTATATTACAAAACAAGTAGCAGGTCAAATTTTCACCAGAGGGTATTCGTTTGCTCACTCCCGCTCTAAACAAAAACAATGGACACATAAACAAGAGCTCTAATATGGTGAAATTAGACTAACTGCATTGCTAGAAGTTGGTCTAAATAATTTGTTTGGTTTAAAGCAGTTCTCCACCAGGGGTGATTCTGCCCTCTTGAGGGAAACGTCTGGAGACATTCTGGGTTGTCACAACGAGGGATGTGTTAGTGGCATCTGGAAAGGTGAGGTCCGAGATGCTGCTAAGTGTCCTGCCATGCACAGGACGAGCCCTATAAGAAGGAATGAGCCTTCACCATGGCAGCAGTGCTGAGGCTGAAGAGCCTTGGTTTTAAGGATGCCAATTTATGTAGATGTCTTTTTTTACCTATCTTTCTTAAAAGAGCTTTCCAATTTGGTCCTGATATAACCTTATAAAGAAGAAAAAGTAGGTGCATTTATCTCATTTTCTACAGAAGAAAACTAATATTCAGAGGAGTTAAACAATGTACAGCTGTTCACAAAGCCAATTAGGTATCAGAGCTAAAATTCACACCCAATGTTTTACACTCAATGTTCACACTCAATGTTTTAAAACCTGTGCCCACCCCACCCCCCATATTTAAAAGGAGTTAAGACAAGTTTATAATAGCTGAACTTGAAAAGATACTTTTAGAATTTTTTGTCAGAATATAAATCAAAAAAACATTGAATTCCAGATTTTACATCTTGTTGAGCTGCTTTAAGACTCAATCCTGGGAGGTAGAAAGGAAATTTAAAAATATTAAATCAGTTTTCAAAAATATCCTAGGAGAAAAAAAAATATCCCAGGAGAGAATCATCACAATTAACACATAACATATTGTCTACTTACTCATTTACAGAGTCACCTATCAGTCCCTATATTCTTTTCTACTCACGGTTCTTAAACTCTTTTCTTAACTTGTAGGGCGGGGTACAGATCTCGAATATGACTGAAAACGGAAGTGAAGACCTGGAACTACCATGGATACTGCATTAAGGCACATATCTGGGGGAGGTGATGCACTTTAATTTCAGCCTGCAGAATCTGCGAACAGAGAAGACAAAAATCCCCCCAAAACCCAGAGTACTCCTTCCACTGAAACCCAAAAGGGGACTACAACTGCTCGTCCTAAAATACAGCTTCCATAAACAGGAATCCTTTCAGAAATACGAGGCAGTTCCATTCTCATGGTACCAGGGCCATCTGACAGAATCAAGAGCCCATTAGGGTCCCCAGGTCCTGCCTGTGGCCCTAGCAACTCGAATTCTCATCAAATGATTTCATCAGAGCCAAATGAAATGGCTCAAATGAAATAATCTCTTCCATCCAATTCTCTGATTTTTGTCTTCAATTTCACTCAATAGTACAAAAAAACTGGTCTCTACCATCTTTAAATTAGAGACATCTAAACTAATAAGTAATATTTTAATTCAGAAAATGTTTTGAGTATATTCTTGATGTGTTATCAGTCCAGGACACTTCGGTCTCCAGCACAGAAGCAGTTTATTTAGAGATACTCTATCTTGAATCATCAAAGATGTGAAGTCTCTATCTCTCACAGTCAGTATTAAATAATCTTAATTTAGGGGCGCCTGGGTGGCGCAGTCGGTTAAGCGTCCGACTTCAGCCAGGTCACGATCTCGCGGTCCGTGAGTTCGAGCCCCGCGTCGGGCTCTGGGCTGATGGCTCAGAGCCTGGAGCCTGTTTCCGATTCTGTGTCTCCCTCTCTCTCTGCCCCTCCCCCGTTCATGCTCTGCCTCTCTCTGTCCCAAAAATAAATAAACGTTGAAAAAAAAATTTAAATAATCTTAATTTATAATTTCTGGCAATTTTTAAAAGAAGTATATGTTTTATATATGAGATAGAGACAGTGTGTGTGTGTGTGTATGTATGTATGTATTTGGGGTCAGTATCTTTTTTTTAAGGTCCAGTTGAAACGTACTGAAGTTGAATTTTTATCTACTTTGAAATGGATTAAAGTTCTAAGACTTGTGTGTTCATGATAATAATGAACAATACAAAGTACAGTACTTCTTTCAAAAACACACTTAAATAATTTAAGAAAAGATAATAAAATAAAACTTTTGGAGTATAAAACATGATAAAAACACATGATTTTTAAATTTCAATAAATAAGTAATTAACAGAAACACAGTTAGAAAAGGATGACAAGGTGATCCATTTTGGATGAATTTATTCCTTTTTTCTCTGTCAACAGAGAGCTAGGCTGCTGTCTTCAGACTCATTCTATCATTTTCTCTGAGGGAAAAACACCTACATTTGTCTAGAGTTGGAGACTCATGATAAATGAGAAACAGAACCAAAAGAAAACACCTGCCTGAGTTATAAGTCCATAGACTTACCTTTCCTTTATTTTTTTTTTCTCATCCAGTTTCACTATACCCTCAAACAATATCTACAGGAGTCTACCTCCCAATGCAATGTGCCAGTAACTTTCCGATACCAAGAGTGACAAACATAAGGTAACATTTAGGAAATTGTGGGCAAGCAGCAGCACACTGGTTTAAGACCAACAAACAAACAAACAAACTTAGAGTAGCATCTCCAAATATAATTTGAGAGCTTATTTGGAGTAGAGTCCAGATAGTTCTATCTTTTACCAATAATTACACCTCCTTTGTTTAGAAAGATCAGCCAAATCAACTGTGGAGGTCGACAGAATGACAAATGTCATAGGCAGAATCTTTTATCTTCGGGAAACTGAGCAAACCTTGAAAGTGAGACAAGGTTAAATGAGGTAAAGAAGCAATCCTATTAAGCTATATATATTTGATTCAATGGCAAGTTTAACTTTCCTGGTGGTTAAGCTATATAGCAGGTAAAGAGTTCCTTTAGGCTGAGACAAGTCTCTAAATCTCTAAAGAAGTAAGGCACTATTCTTAAGGGCTAGGTGTCATATCCTTCAGGATACATATTGGAAAAGGAGGATTGCTCTGCCAAGGAGACTGGCTGTCTTCTGACTGGTTAAGATGATGAGACTACGGAAAGCAAAGAGACCACACAACTTCGGGTCACAGAGCAGGCAGCACGCACTCTGTTTCTGCACTCTAGTGTGGTCCTTGCATTTTAACTCCTCTCAATTCAAAGAGTTATACTGACGTCTTTTGCAGTACTTCCTCATCATCACATAAAGGGAAAAGGGATAAGGAAAACATTCTTCTCTCTTCTCAGAGTTTTTGCCAAACATTGAACAAAGAAATTTTTAAGTGATAGAAAGGCAAGGGCAGTTCATTTCTGCCACTCTCCGAGGCCCTGACAGGTCTAAAAATCCACGTTCATCTTGCACAGTTAGTTGTGTTGCGACCTCCTTTGTCGTACAAAAAGGTCTGCTGTGGAGCTGCATGTCAGCCACCTTGGTGCTTTCTGTAAAGGCTATGATGTTTTGTCTCAGCCTCAGGAAACACATTCCTTGAGTACCTATCATATTCTTTTTTTTTTTTTTTTTTTTTTTTAATTCACATCCAAGTTAGTTAGCACATGGTGCAACAATGATTTCAGGAGTAGATTCCTTAGTGCCCCTTACCCATTTAACCCATCCCTCCTCCCCCAACCCTCTAGCAACCCTCTGTTTGTTCTCCATATTTAAGAGTCTCTTATGTTTTGTCCCCTTTCCTGTTTTTATATTATTTTTGCTTCCCTTCCCTTATGTTCATCTGTCTTGTCTCTTCAAGTCCTCATATTGGCAAAGTCATATGACATTTGTCTTTCTCTAATTTTGCTTAGCATAATACCCTCTAGTTCCATCCACGTAGTTGCAAATGGCAAGATTTCATTCTTTTTGATTGCGGGTAATTCTCCATTGTGTGTGTGTGTGTGTGTGTGTGTGTGTGTGTGTGTGTGTGTACATGTTCTTTATGCCTCACCATACCATACCACATCTTTATCCATTCATCCATCGATAGACATTTGGGCTCTTTCCATACTTTGGCTATTGTGGATAGTGCTGCTATAAACACTGGATTGCATGTGCCCCTTCGAATTCTTACCTTCATGTAATTCTGCTCCTGCTCCTCTACTATGATGCAGTCTCCAAGCCCTCCCCTTATAAAAATCATCTTAACCCACATGGAGTCCATCACTTTTGATGCTAGTCACTGCGGACCAAAAGTAAAAAATTTTCCCTCCTTAAAACATTCCCCCCACCACCTGAGAGTCAACTGATAATTTGCTGGCATAGATTATTTTCGTTTTCCTATATAAATAGTACGTCTACCTATAGCTTCACTAATCACACTAACTTTAAGGAAAGGGAACCTATCTTCCATTTTTCTTTTTGGCACATAATAGATGCTCCACAAATGTCTGTGGAATCAATCCCTTCACATGCTCACCACGTTTTACATGTATTATAGGTGTTCAATAAATTCTTGGTATTGACATGATTATGGGAAATTACTGCAATGGCTTTTGTCATAAAGCTATTGCAGGCTATCCTATCTTATTATAAACATAGAGTGTTTTAAAGCTTAAAGAATGTTGCCATTACTCTAGGGTGGGTTAAGCAGGGATGGGAAACAGTTAAAATCGAGTAAAAATGGTAATTTGTACCTTAGCATACTTCTAATCTTTTTTAAAAGGTTCTAAATACACATTTCATGTATTTAATGGGTATATTATTACTTTACAATGCTTAACTATAAACAGAGTTCTTGTTTATGGAGGAAGTATAACTAAAAGAGAATGCTTGCTATTCTATTTTCTTTAACTATGACCAAGGGAAGCCTATCAGGACTTACTGCAATGCCATAAGCCAAGCACTCTCTTGCTTATTCTAACTGCTGGAAACCTAATTAAGAAGCTATAAACAATTCCCTGCATGCTGGCCTTAGAAACTCCAAGCGTAAGCAAAAATACAACAACATGCAAAAGGTTATGCAACTGTCACTATTTATTATCACCTCAAGAGCTATTAAGCACCAAAAGGCAAAGAGTTGTCATCAACTAAGTTTAAAGAGGACTTTTATTTTCTTCCTTTAAAAAAGACAAGATCTGTGGTAAGATATATTACCCCCCACCCCCTGCCATGAACATATATCCAGAGAACCTTCACTTTATTTAGAGGGAAAATTTTCATTTTAAACTTCTAGGAATGTAAATGATTTCAAACAAGATGTCTTTTTAAAGAAGGGAATTACAGTGTGTAAATCAAACCAAACACTTCATCCTATGATACATATTATGCCATATTTTACTTTGAAGTAAAAGTACTGCTTTTCAAAAATCTGTCATCACAAAATTTCAAGGAGCTTGCTTGTAAATGCCAAGGGGATACAGCAGATTACCATAACTTTAAATGATTCTAATTTTATAGTCCAGGTCAGAAATAGGAAATTTTAACCTAATCATGAACATACTGCAAGGAATACTTTTAAATGCTTCCTTTAAAAGGGAGGAGAACTTTATTTATTTTTTTAATGTTTATTTATTTTTGAGCCAGAGAGACAGAGCAAGAGTGGGGCAGGGGCACAGAGAGGGAGACACAGAATCAGAAGCAGGCTCCGGGTTCTGAGCTCAGCACAGAGCCTAACACAGGGCTCAAACCCATAGACTGTGAGATCATGACCTGAGCCAAAGTCGGACGCTTAACCCACTGAGCCACCCAGGCGCCCCAAAAGGGAGGAGAACTTTAGATTAAGGAGGTTCAATACCCTGAAATAAAAAGGAAAGTAAGAAAACAGTACACAGACTTTTTCAGAAAAGGCAAATAAGAGATGTCACAATTTTTTTTAAAATATGAAATTTATTGTCAAATTGGTTTCCATACAACACCTAGTGCTCATCCCAAAAGGTGCCCTCCTCAATACCCATCTCCCACCCACCTCCCCTCCCATCCCCCATCAACCCTCAGTTTGTTCTCAGTTTTTAAGAGTCTCTTATGCTTTGGTTCTCTCCCTCTCTAACCTCTTTTTTTTAAAGAGATGTCTCAATTTTAAAAATAATACCAATGATTTGGTCTAATTTGCAAAAGTCATTATTATATTTGAAAACCAATGGTGATCCAAATGAAGAGAAAAAAGTGAAATTACAAAACCCTGCTGATTTTGACTACAAATCAATTCACATTGAGGCTATACTAGAAGTAACTAAAAGAGCACTAAATTAACATTTTCAGTAAAGTGACAGGCTTTGGTTATTAATCTCTAAGAGGAGAAATATTAACTGTAATTATTTGTGGTTCTGTGATTCCTACTGATGATATCTGCATGTAAGTAAGTGAGAAATAATCGTCTACAGTTTTCTTTTTCTTTACTATCTTTATCTGTTTTTGCTATCAGGGTAATATTAGCTTCATAAAATGAGTCAGGAAGGCAAGGCACCTGGGTGGCTCAGTCAGTTAAGCATGGGACTTTGGCTCTGGTCATGACGTGGTTCATGGGTTCAAGCCCTGTGTCAGGCTCTGTGCTGACAGCTCAGTCTGCTTTGGATTCTGTGTCTCCCTCTCTCTCTGGCCCTCCCCCACTTGTGCTCTGTCTCTCTCTCAAAAATAAATAAGCATTAAAAATTTTTTTATAGTTACAAACAGAGAGGGAGGGAGGCAAACCATAAGAGACTCTTAAATAAAGAACAAACCAAGGGTGGATGGGGGAAAATGGGTGATGGGCACTGAGGAGGGCACTTGTTGGGATGAGCGAGCACTGGGTGTTGTATGCAAGCTAATTTGACAATAAATTACATTTTTTTTAAAAAAAGATTTCCCAGGCAAAAAAAAAAAAATTTAATGAAATGAGTCCAGAAGTGTTCCATCTAATCTTCTGGAAGTGACCATGTACAAAAAAATAATGTTAATTCTTCTTAACGTGTTTGGTAGAATTCTCCAGTGAAACATCTGGAACTGGCGATTTCTTTTACAAGAACTTTTAAATTACAACTTCAATTTCTTCAATAGCTAATGGGCTATTAAGATTATTTCATCATGGGTGAGTTCCAACACTTTGTATTTTTCAAGGAATTGATTCATTTCTTCTAAATTATCCATGTATGCTTTATAGTATTCCCTTGTTATCTTTTTTGGATTTTTAAAAATTTACTTATTTATTTACATCCAAGTTAGTTAACATATAGTGCAATAATGATTTCAGGAGTACATTCCAGTGATTCATCCCCTATGTAAAATACCAGTGCTCATCCAAACAGATGTCTTCCCCAATGCCCCTTACCCATTTAGCCCACCCCCCACCCACAACCCCTCCAGCAACCCTGTTTGTTTTCTGTATTTAAGAGTCTCTTATGTTTTGTCCCTGTCCTTGTTTTTATATTATTTTTGCTCCCCTTATGTTCATCTGTTTTGTATCTTAAATTCCTCATATGAGTGAAGTCATATGATATTTGTCTTTCTCTATCGCTTAGCGTAACACCCTCCAGTTCCATGTAGTTGCAGATGGCAAGATTTCATTCTTTTTGATTGCTGAGTAATACTCCATTGTGTGTGTATGTGTGTGCGTGGAGATTTATATAAATACACACACACATACATACATATATCACATCTTATTTATCTATTCATCCGTTGATGGACATTTGGGCTCTTTCCATACTTTGGCTATTGTTGATCTTGGGATCTCCTAGTCTGCCATTTGCTGGCATCGCTCTCGTCTATTGTTTTCTTATTTTTAATGTCCTGACATCTGTTTTTAGCTTATTATTTCCTTCTTTCTACTTGCTTTGAGCTTATTTTCTCTCTTTTTTGTTTCTTGAGGTAGGAACCTAGGTTTCTTGAGTGAGTAAGTTAGATTATCAATTTGAGACCTTTACTCATTTCTAATGTAAAGCCTTTAGTGCTACAAATTTCTATCAGGAATGGTTTAGCTACCTCTAACTTCTTTTCATAGGTTTTATTTTCATTTTCATTCAGCTATAGAGTATTTTCTAAAATTTCCTTTGAGACTTCCTCTTTGATCCATAGATCCCTGTTGTACTTCTGTTAGTGATTTCTACTTGAATCTACTGTTGTCAGAGAATATGTTCTATATGATTTCAGTTCTTTTACATTTGTTGAGGTTTGCCTTATGGTCTACTATCTTGGTGAATGTTTCACTACTATTCTGGTATTGTTGGGTTACATGTTCTATACGTATGTGCCAGTTAGACTCTACTGCCTGACTGCATCGTTCAGATCTTTTATACTCCTGCTAATTTTCTGTCTAGTAGGTCCATCAGCTGCTGAGAAAGGAGTCCTGGGTCCACTTACATTTAACATAATTTCTATGGTGGTCACATCCAAGTTACTTTGTTCTTTTGTCCGCTGAATATTCATTAATAAATGTTAAGCAGGTATACGGAACATATAGTAGGAGTCACTGACTGACTGGCTGACTTTCACAAGCCTGGGGCTGTCACTGATTTGCTAACTTTCAAAAGTGTAGTTACTGGAGTGAGGCTGTTATTGACTGGCTGATTTTCAAAGGCATGGCCACTGGAGTGAGGCTGTCATTGACTGGCTGATTCTCACAGCATGTGTACTGATCCAGAATTATTTCTAATTAATAATGGTTACCTATTCATGACTTGGGACTTCAGGCAAAGAAAAGCCTTTTTCTTTCTTAACACAAAACTTAAGTACTTTTAATTCTCAGTTCCCTTCAGAATAACCTGCAGGATAGACCATAAAGGACTACACTGATCTTGATTTCTGGAGGTCTGATTTTCAGCTAGTGTTTTCATTCAAATGATTTAAGTGCCAATTACTGTGGTAGAAAAATAGCTCTAACTGTCAAATTTGTATACCTTGTTGAAAAATGTTTAATACATGATATTTAGGGCACCTTAATAAAGGCAATATAGGACACACAACAAAATCATTAAATATAGGAGGTCTGGATCTTCTAACTGTAAAGGAATGTTATAATAAGACCCATGGACAGTTTAGAAACAGGAGAAAGACATGAGTTGACTAATGTTAGGTGAGGGATAGGGAGTAGCTCAGTGGGGTAATGACCACAGGAGGGAGATTAGTTTAAATATAACATGAATCTAGTAAAAATATTAAAAACAAGATCCCTCAATTATTATAAGGGCACCTCTTTAAACTAAGGGTAAGGAGGACAGAAGAAGGTGTTTTCAACTAAAACAGTTTGTCCTCTGGCTATTTGAGTCTCAAGGGTTTCAGACTGGTGTAGTGCTCAACTCCTATTTAATGGCAAAGCTAATTCCTCTAAGCTATTTATAGGATAAAACCTAAGCTTCTGGAATTATTCTTAGTTTTAGGGATTCAGGAACAAGTTGACTTGGCTTTTCAATAGTCTTACTTCTCTAGCTTTTTCCATTTCTTGTGATCCGAAGAGCTATTACTAAAAGTCTGAGGCTTTCCATTCATCTCTGCATAATTCTAAACTTTAGCTTAAAATGGTGACCAAGTCTGTGGGAATTCTAAGTGGCTTTTCCCTTCCCCAGCCTTCTAGGTGTGGATACCTATGCAGGACTGCACTACAACATTTAAAATCCAGTCCCCTCTTCTCTTGCATTATTACTCTATCTTTCAAGTATCTAAAGCCACCACTTTCCCTCTCCTCCGAACACCAAGAAAATTAGGAATTTTACTTTCCATAATTTTCATTATGAAGAAAATAGTCAAAATAACGTGCCACTCTGTGGAAACAAGGCCTCCTCTTAGTATATGGGGACATTCTTATGTTTAAGAAGAGTAAGGTGCTAACAAGAGATGTTAGCAAAACCGCCAGCAGAGTAACCTTTGGCTTTACCACCATTGTAGAGTCGGTATAACCCAGCAGATGGATTTGAGGGCAATCTGGTTTTCATTGCCTCACTTCACTGTTCACAGGGGACTCAAGGACAGGGGTTCAGGTGTATTGACAAAATGGCTTAACATATGCTATATAACATCTGCCCATACTATTTGAGGAATCAGTCGGTGAATTTTTAAATATTCATGGTGTAAATTTTTATACTTGTGAGATTTTCCTTTTTTAATCTAGGTCAATGTTGTAGCTTTAAATTATTTTTTAAACCTTTTTGGCACCTCTAACTAAGCTTGTAAAATACCAACTGGAGACTCAGGTATACTTTTAGTGTTACTTAAACATGTGCAGCTAAAATAACAGCAAGTAGCTACTGAGTGTTAAACTTAAAAATCAGAAAAGTGATAAAAATGTCAGCATCTGAGGCGTCAGTAGTAGTTAAGTTTTCTTCCCAAGATGAATTAGTTAAGCAAAATGAGGGGAATCCACCTAAGTACTCAGATATTGGAAGGCAGGCAGCCCAGAGAAGCCCTCTGCAGATTTATGTGGGGATGAACAAGGCACGTCGCAGAAAGAGATGAAGAGCAGAGGTTTTACTCTTCTGAAAAACTTAGAGAATACTTCCATTTGTAAACTGGCATGAGAAAGCCCGGTGATTATTATTTATTTATCTCTAATACTAAGCACACAGTATGACAATACCATACAGAAACAAGTTCAGCGTTTCTTCCTTCTTTTTAATGTTTATTTTTAGGGTACATTTGGGGGGCAGAGAGAGAGGGAGACAGGGGATCCGAAGTGGGCTCTGTGCTGACAGCAGAGAGCCCTATGCGGGGCTCAAGCTGTGAGATCATACCCTGAGCCGCAGTCGGATGCATAACCGACTGAGCCACTCAGGTGCCCCAAGAGCTTCTTCATTATTTCTATGGCATGGTTTAAAAAATCCTGGCAAACAGGACTTTTAAGAATTATACAGCACTTTAACAAGAAAAACTATCATTTTACAAACATATTAGGAAGGCAAACAATTTAACCAACATGACACAGCAGAGTTTCGAAATCTCAGAGTATTTGGCTTCACTCTGTGGATCATGCTTTAAGCACCTTTGCCCTGAGAAATTATCTATACAGTCTCTAACAGGAACACGTGTGACATCAATCTGGGAAACGACCCGTGAAGTCGGTTCTAAACTAACCTATGCACGTAGAGCAGCGCTTACGTCAAGCAGCCAGGCAGCACTGACGAATTTAACAGGCATTAAACCTCCTAACAAGTTGGTGTTTTAGGACATACTTGCACAATTTAGGTTCACAAAAGGAACTAGAACAGAAAAATGTGAGAAATTAAACATCTCATCTCATGTCAAATTATAGTTGCTGACAGAATGCCACAGAGACTTTCAAAGAACCTAAACTGCATTTTAAGATCACCTTTGACCAGATAAACAGTCTGTCTCTACGTGAAACTAAATTTAATCTTGCTGAAAGACAAAATATTATCTTTTCCAAATATAATATAGTAGGTAATAAACCGATACACAAGGGTTCAGTTTAAATACCAATACTATCTGTGACTGTATATCCAAAATTTGGAAGAGAAATTCCCATCCTTAATAGAGCTTAGGTTGACTCTTAGTTTACATTCTTTGACAGTAAGTCACTATAAAGTAAGTCAAGCTCTATAAGAAATGCTTTCTCTTTCTGTCACCTCCTCCACCATAACGATAATAAATGCAAACATTCACGGACAGCTTGCTTGCTATGTGCCAGACCCTGTACAGAGACTTACCACAATAAATCTAGGAAGACGCAGCTGTCACTTTTTACAAAGAAACATCACTGCTAGCATGATCCAGGAGGAGGATTTGAATCCAAATCTAATTTTATTATTATTTTTTTAGTGTTTATTTATTTTTGAGAGAGACAGAGCATGAGTCGGGGAGGGCAGAGAGAGAAGGAGACACAGAATCGGAAGCGGGTTGCAGGCTCTGAGATGTCAGCACAGAGCCAGAAGTGGGGCTCGAGCCCACTAACCATGAGATCATGACCTGAGTGGAAGTTGGACACTCAACTGACTGAGCCACCCAGGTGTCCCAAAATCTAATTTTAGATCATTATGTTAAAACTCCATTTTTAAAAGCAAACATAATAAAAGCCTACTAGATATGTTTTAATTTAGCTAGTTTATCTTAATCCAAATAATGCAATTTAAGAAAAACAACCCAACAAGTCAGCTCTATAATCATGTTCCTCAATTTCTGTAAAACACTTCTAATGGTTCTAACTCCCCTACTTCACCACGAGCAAAAGGCTTTAAGAGAGCCTCCCATGGAAAAAGACTAAGAGCAAAGTTCCCTCTTATTACACGTGGCACATTACAGGAAAGGAAAGACCTGATAAATTTAGAGATCTGAGTAATATCCAAAATAGAGTCACAGAAAATATCTAAATTTTGTTTATATTACAACTTCTGCTTCATACAGCCATTCTCCAAAGCAGTGCAGTGCAGTGTGTGTGTGTGTGTGTGTGTGTGTGTGTGTGTGTGTAAATCTGAGTCCCCATCTCAATATATTTATAATTAGTAGGTTATCTATATGTACCACTGCCAACATATATAATTAAGTACTGTTAGATAAAATAAATGCAAATATAGGGTCTAATATGTTCCCTTATCCAGTGGGTTACAGTATACTCGTCACTTTGGAGCCCATGAAATAGAAGATGCAGAATTTTCCCAGCTTTTTATTTCACTGTGGTTGCCTCCAGACACAACTGCAGAGTAGCTCAAGGACCTTTTTCTAACACTAAGGAGAGCCAGTGGAATACCCAATCTGACAGTTCAAAAGAGTTTTCAGAAAAGGTCTGGAAAAGCCTTATTTTCTTTAAATTCACACTTTGATCTATTCGTCTTTATGCTTTTTTATATTTAGGACAGAACTCCCTTCTACTTAAAAATTTCTACTTTTATGCTAAAATAAACACTACACAGAAATGAAGCAGTCTGAGTGAAGAAGACACAGGCAGAACATCATAGACATAAGTATATATATTTAATATACATTAAAATTACCATGCACCAAGGTAAAAATTTTACCTATATTACATCATTCAATTCTCAAAAAACCTAATGGAGACCTGGAAACAATAGGTAACTCTTACAAAATTTCTGCAGCATAGAGCAAGAATTTATCTGACACTAAGCTCTTAACCATTATGCTTAATCTTCAACAAATCCCTATTACATATGATTTTTCCATGAAAACATTGTAACTAACATGTATTTACTATGTGTCAGTATTAACTTATCTTGAAAATATACTGTGTAGGAATAGTTATTATTCTGATTAATGAGGGAACCAATGCATTAAAAGGTTAGATAACTTGCCCTACATCACAGAAAGCTTAACTCTAGAGCTCAGACTCTCAACCACTACATTAAAGCAATGCTTTTTCTGTAACAATGTCAGCCTCCTAAAAATTGAGCAGATTTACCATGGTCTGGTAATGGGATCACATTACAAAATGAGCTTGTAAACATGAAAAGACTACACGCGCGCGCGCGCACACACACACACACACACACACATATATGTATTGTAGTTCTAGATTATTTGATGTTTAAACAAAATTATTTCTAAATTGTGTTCAAACTTTCATACTACAGAGGCACATCCTATTTTTTGTCTATAAATTTGACCATCTTCTTCCCAGGAGTTCAAAGTAGCTTTTCGATAAATAACAATTTTATAACGCAAAGTGAAATATCATTACACCCACTTTGTGGGTAAAAAAAAACCCCTAAGTCATGGAAAAATTAAATGTCAGGCAGCAATTCAAAGAGTAAATGGCAGCACTGGGAATAGAACACACAAGTCCTTAGATTAGTGGTATGTCTAAGGTTATACTTCAAACTTTAGTTCAATTCGATAGACATTTAGGGAGCATATACCATATAGGATGCGTGGCAGACTGTTGGGTTCGGGAAAATGGTTTTAAAAATCACTCTTTAGTACTTTATCCTCTAGCAGAAACAGAAAAGGTGTATGAGGAATCAAAGGGCGGAGGGGATGAGGTAAATACTAATAAAAACTATAAGAAAGTTACAAAGTAACCAAAAGAGGAAAAGTTACACGCAGGATGAAAAACAGGAGAAAGCTTCAAAATGAGTTGGTATTTAACCTGAAGCTTGAAACAGTATAAATGTGGAGAAATGCACATTCCAGACAGCAGTACCAGCTCAGCAAAGGAATGGTTTTCCCCCAAAATAGTTCTGAGATGGCTGCACCACAGCATACGTGCAGCGGGCTGTCTGACACAGACGAACGGACGGAAAGGTAGGCTCGAGGTAGATCGTAGAGGGCCTTTTCAAGCAGGCTAAGTAGTTTGGAGTTTTCTTCTAAACTAAGGAAGACAAGGAAATTACTTAACAGAATGGGAATGTCAAGGAGTTTGCTGTGGCAACATTTTCAGATATTGAACAGAAAAGAGGATAACTAACTGGGTGCATACTTGTTCAATAATAGTGTGCTTAGGGTATGTGAAACCACTGAATACTTATGGAAGATCTTCCTTAAAGAGAAGAACCATATGATCCTGTCAATCGATGCAGAAAAGGCCTTTGACAAAATCCAGCACCCTTTCTTAATAAAAACCCTTGAGAAAGTCGGGATAGAAGGAACATACTTAAAGATCATAAAAGCCATTTATGAAAAGCCCACAGCTAACATCATCCTCAATGGGGAAGAAACTGAGAGCTTTTTCCCTGAGATCAGGAACACGACAGGGATGCCCACTCTCCATGCTGTTGTTTAACATAGTGTTGGAAGTGCTAGCATCAGCAATCAGACAACAAAAGGAAATCAAAGGCATCAAAACTGGCAAAGATGAAGTCAAGTTTTCGCTTTTTGCAGATGACATGATATTATACACGGAAAATCCGATAGACTCCACCAAAAGTCTGCTAGAACTAATACATGAATTTAACAAAGTTGCAGGATACAAAATCAATGTACAGAAATCAGTTGCATTCTTATACACTAATAATGAAGCAACAGAAAGACAAATAAAGAAACTGACCCCAGTCACAATTGCACCAAGAAGCATAAAATACCTAGGAATAAATCTAACCAAAGATGTAAAAGATCTGTATGCTGAAAACTATAGAAAGCTTATGAAGGTAATTGAAGAAGATATAAAGAAATGGCAAGACATTCCGTGCTCATGGATTGGAAGAATAAATATTGTCAAAATGTCAATACTACCCAAAGCTATCTACACATTCAATGCAATCCCAATCAAAATTGCACCAGCATTCTTCTCAAAACTAGAACAAGCAATCCTAACATTCATATGGACACAAAAGGCCCCGGATAGCCAAAGGAATTTTGAAGAAGAAGACCAAAGCAGGAGGCATCACAATCCCAGACTTTAGCCTCTACTACAAAGCTGTCATCATCAAGACAGCATGGTATTGGCACAAAAACAGACACATAGACCAATGGAATAGAATAGAAACCCCAGAACTAGACCCACAAACGTATGGCCAACTCATCTTTGACAAAGCAGGAAAGAACATCCAATGGAAAAAAGACAGTCTCTTTAACAAATGGTGCTGGGAG
The DNA here is from genome assembly GCF_022079265.1 of Lynx rufus. Lineage (NCBI taxonomy): Eukaryota > Metazoa > Chordata > Mammalia > Carnivora > Felidae > Lynx > Lynx rufus. The sequence continues at coordinate 47,172,117 of NW_025814829.1, forward strand.
AACTGGACAGCAACATGCAGAAGGTTGAAACTAGACCACTTTCTCACACCATTCACAAAAATAAACTCAAAATGGATAAAGGACCTGAATGTGAGACAGCAAACCATCAAAACCCTAGAGGAGAAAGCAGGAAAAGACCTCTCTGACCTCAGCCGTAGCAGTCTCTTACTTGACACATCCCCAAAGGCAAGGGAATTAAAGCAAAAATGAATTACTGGGACCTTATGAAGATTAAAAGCTTCTGCACAGCAAAGGAAACAACCAACAAAACTAAAAGGCAACCAACGGAATGGGAAAAGATATTTGCAAATGACATATCGGACAAAGGGCTAGTATCCAAAATCTATAAAGAGCTCACCAAACTCCACACCCGAAAAACAAATAACCCAGTGATGAAATGGGCAGAAAACATGAACAGACACTTCTCTAAAGAAGACATCCGGATGGCCAACAGGCACATGAAAAGATGCTCAACGTCGCTCCTTATCAGAGAAATACAAATCAAAACCACACTCAGATATCACCTAATGCCAGTCAGAGTGGCCAAAATGGACAAATCAGGAGACTATAGATGCTGGAGAGGATGTGGAGAAACGGGAACCCTCTTGCACTGTTGGTGGGAATGCAAACTGGTGCAGCCACTCTGGAAAACAGTGTGGAGGTTCCTCAGAAAATTAAAAATAGACCTACCCTATGACCCAGCAATAGCACTGCTAGGAATTTACCCAAGGGATACAGGAGTACTGATGCATAGGGGCACTTGTACCCCAATGTTTACAGCAGCACTCTCAACAATAGCCAAATTATGGAAAGAGCCTAAATGTCCATCAACTGATGAATGGATAAAGAGATTGTGGTTTATATACACAATGGAGTACTACATGGCAATGAGAAAGAACGAAATATGGCCCTTTGTAGCAACGTGGATGGAACTGGAGAGTGTGATGCTAAGTGAAATAAGCCATACAGAGAAAGACAGATACCATATGGTTTCACTCTTATGTGGATCCTGAGAAACTTAACAGAAACCCATGGGGGAGGGGAAGGAAAAAAAAGAAGAGGTTAGAGTGGGAGAGAGCCAAAGCATAAGAGACTCTTAAAAACTGAGAACAAACTGAGGGTTGATGGGGGGTGAGAGGGAGGGGAGGGTAGGTGATGGGTATTGAGGAGGGCACCTTTTGGGATGAGCACTGGGTGTTGTATGGAAACCAATTTGACAATAAATTTCATATATTGAAAAAATAAAAAATAAAAAAATAAAAATTCAATTTTATTGGAAGATTTGTGGAACTGAAACAATCATAACTTTCTATGCTCCTTTCAAGATCTTTACATATACATCAGAACCACACTTGCCACACCAATCACGAACCGTATCAGATAATTTGTAAAACTCACAAGGTGGCAGATCGTTAGAGCTGTGCTCTAAAGCAGCACTACACTCCTCCTCTCCACCCAATAACTTTCTTTCGCTGACCATCAAGAGTTCTAACGTGAAAATGTATGAGAAACACTGTATAAGATTTTAATAATATAAATGGGAAGGCAATAAAATATGGCAAGTACAGGTACAATGGGAAAGGAGGGGATGAGTGGAATAGAGGTTAGGGTAAGTAATGGTGGTCATTCCTTCCTTACCCTTCTGCCCAGACTCAGTGAGGTGTCCACCCTACAAACTTCCCCAGAACACTGCATACTCCTGGTTCAACACTTACCATATTGTACCACAGTTGCCTGTTTTCCTATTTGTGCACTCCTCACTGTAACTCATACCATCTCAGGGACTGTCTTGGGTTGTAGTTGTAGTCCTAGTACTTTGCACAACCTCTGGCACCTAGTAAGTATTCAGTGAATGTCCCTTGACTAAATAATTATAGAAGCAATCAATGAAATGGCATCATACTTATTCATATTTCCTTTTCACAGAGGGAAGGAACTAGTCTACCCATTTGACTTAAGGATCCGGCCCCTCTGTCAAGGATTTAATCAGGCCTACAATTGAGAGCGTACCCTCAGCCAAGTGGAAGTGTGCTGTGGTCAGACTAGGAGACACCTCCACCTGTCCCCCAACTGTCCACACATATCTCAAGCAAATGTTCAGCCACTGGTCCATCCATCTGGTATCTACAACCAACTTTGTGACCACTGCTGAGTTAGGTAATGTGCATCCACCAATGCTGTGTACAAAGCAGCAGCACATTCATAGAGACTGAATAGTTATCCTGTGTAATGTGGTGGAGGGACACCAAAGGCAACTTCTGCTATGTTAATGAGGCTCGCTCTAAACTTGGTGAACTAAGGAGCTAACAATGTTCTACTTGAATGTGAATATAAATTTATATGTTTGTATTTAAAATATCTAGTCTAGAGGTGTTGGTTTTAAAGTAACATCTCCCACTGGGGTAATGGTATACCACCCGTAAACCTAGGATATCAGTATCTCCAGATAAGATCATAATATTCAAAATTCCTCCCTGGGATTATAATAGTATATAAGACAGCTTTATTTTCAATAAAATCCTTAACAAAAAAAAAAATAAAAATATACCTTCAAAATATGTCTCAATAAGGGTCATAAATATTTAAAACACAGGAATGTTTTAATGAGCTTTCATTAAAATACAAATAAGGTTTGGGAAAAATGGAACTCTTATAACTAAATTTTATTATAGGTTTTGAGAATGAGAAGTCCACAAGAAATAATCTTCCTTCTTCTGTTCCTTCCCTACTTATTTTCTTTCTTGAATCATTAAAAAAAAAAAAAAAAAAAAAAAAAAAAAAAGGTACTTTGATGCATGTGACACATAGAAAAGAGCCCAGGCCCTGCCTCACAAAGCCTGGAGTGTAAAAAAGAGACTAACCAAAGAAATATGCTCTTGGTGATATGATTGATTCTGATGGCTGAGCAAATAACCAGTTACAAGTAAACTAGTAAAAATAAATCAATACCAAATTTGAGTGTTGCCTTCAAGTCCTACTAGCCTTATCAAGAAAGCTGTTTCTACAAGTTTTTTTTTCCATTTTTTTAAATGTTTATTCATTTTTGAAAGACAGAGAGAGACAGAGCGTAAGTAGGTGTGGGCGGAGAGAGAGGGGGACACAGAATCCAAAGCAGGCTCCAGACTCTGAGCTGTCAGCACAGAGCCTGACGCGGAGCTCGAACTCACGAACCGCGAGATCATGACCTGAGCTGAAGTTGGACACTCAACCGACTGAGCCACCCAAGCGCCCCAAGAAAGTTGTTTCTGTAAGTTTAATAACTGGCTACTTAATGTGAGCTGTTAAAACTATTTCTTCACCAGCATGTAGTACTTAAAATGAGAGGAAAAAAACAAAAATATTTTCTCTGCGTGCCATTATATAAAAGTCAGCATATGGTACTTTAAAAAGTAAAATAGATTCTTTGTATTTTATGGAAAAATACTGAAAATTCTATCAGGAAAAACTCAACAATAGGAAAATGGTTAAATATACATAATAAAAGCCTTACAATTAAATATTATGCAGTCATTAAGCATTATATTATGGAAAAATATTTAGTGGCATGGGAAAATGGTCATAATGCTTTCTTAAGTTGGAGTTTTAAGACAGGTTATACAGAGAGCATAACATATACAACATACACATGATTAGTTCGAATGGTAGCCCTCGTCCTCCATGAAGAAGCAGGAGTTTTTCTTGGAATTTAGGAAAAATAAATAGAGATTTTCTGTCTCCTACATGAAATCTGTGGCTCTCCAATTCTGGTGTTGATTGTTTTCATTCTGAACAACCAATACTTTATCAACAGGAGAATGACATCTTTCCATTTCATCTACCCACAGTTTCTTCTAGAAATGTGAAAACAAATTTGTTACATACGTTTTCTCCAATATCTGAATTTTCATTATCCAAATGAATTTTACTAGCCATCTTATCATAAAAATAGAGCTGCCATCTTTCTTCTCTTTTATTTTTCTCATTTTTAGGTGCTAGTGTTCTGTAAATGGAAATATTTTCTTAAAATAGAAGTCAGTGAAAATGCCATTTGCTTTCCTAATATCTAAGCTTAATGTCCAGCAGCACATTCATACTAGCATATTAAAATTTCTTTGTATGCACACAGATACACTGCAATACTCCAACAATCCACTGAGAAATGCAAAGTGTAGAAAATGGCAGAATTTGATTTAGAAAATTCCATTTAAAAATCTAAATTTCCTTTCAGAATCTAAAAGTGCAAGGATGGATAATGGTATGTAGCATTTATTAAGCACCTCTGTTGAGGACTGGCTGTAGAGGATAGGGAAATAGCCATACAGACATGACTCTGTTTCTCCAAAATCTTCGACCCATATTCACAAGTGGGAAAGAGGGGTGTTCCTCAGGAAGATGGGTTCTTAATGGCAGTGAGTTCAGGGCTACAGTCTTCACTGAATCCCCTAGTTAACCTTTTGTCCTCTGAGAGGAAGACATGTCCCTTTACACCCACCCCAGGTTTAAAAAGAGTAATAATTAGGACTGATATAGCTTCATAGTTTCTCAAGTCTTATTAAGCTACTTTGTACTTGGCTCAACCTTATAATATGAACTGTCATAGCAACTCATTCAACTGCCTCCCACATATAAGTTTATAGTCTATTTTTAATTGAAACCTCATCTAAGTCATAGAAAAACTGGCAAAATACAAAAGCTCAGCTGAAAAGACATTTCTCAAGTTATCTTCATGATTTGGTGAGGGCAACAGGAAAGGCAATTCACTATTCAAAGAAATCAGTAATTGAGATACTTAGCCTTTTAAGTCAAAGAACCAACTTCAGAAGCAAGATAAAATTTCAATATTTACGTATGTTCTATAATTTAAAATCTCCTTTTAGATCTATTTTATACTATGTTACCACAACATTTTAAAGTATAAAATAAACATACAATACCTAAATTGGTGCTTTTCCCTATAAAAGAAAAAAATGACTTAAAAGGTCTACAGTAAAACCATGTCAAGGCAGCAATTCAGATACTCTACCTTGTACTTGAAAGAATTAACAATATTTCTTGCAAAATGTGAAAAAAATTCCTTAAAGTGACTGTAAAATATTTTTATTTTTATTTTTTAATAACCTCCACACCTAACATGGAGCTCAAACTCATGACCTGATATCAAGAGCCATCCATGCACCCCCTATAAAATATTTTTATTTAACAAAATACACACCCATTTCCAAAAGCTAAAATTGCTGAAGTCATTGAGTAGAGGGGAAAAACTATCAGCTTGATCTAAAAGTTGCCATTTGTTAACCTTATTACTGCTTGTTTTGATCAAAACCAATTTTTAAAAGGAAAAACTATAAACCTACCTAAACTAAAAATTATTATTTTTACCTAATGTACTGTTCTCAGCTATCCGGAAATGTGACAATTTCATAGAAGGCACACATTCATTCTCTCAGTCTTCCATTTTCCCTTCCTCTCTCTCTCCCCTCTTCAATCTTTTACACACACACACACACACACACACACACACACACACCCCACAAAGAGTTGCAGAAAGGTTTTTGCTTTGGAGCTTTCTATTCTCATGCTGCCCCTTCAAGGAAAGTGATATAAACACTGAGAAAGGGTCATATCTTAAATTTCCAGGATGCTTTTTTTTCATCCTGGCACTGGAATAATTCATTTGAATAAATTCGCAAGTGCAGACCTCATCAATAATTAAAATACTGACTACAGGACATTTGCAAAGAGGAAAAAAATGTTACGATAAAAACCTGAAGTGAAATAAGGACAGGATTTCCTACACAAAACCCAGACACATATGTTAGCATTTAGGAATGCCATTAACATAAGGCTATCATACATATTTCACAAATACTCACCAAGTGTCTACTCTCTGCAGACACCATTCTGTAACAAAAGTTAAGTTGAAGAAAATATGCATTTTTCAAGGACAAAACCTTTTTGATTCTTGCAAAATCATGCACAATCTAATTTTTAAGAATGCTCAATGTTTGTTGAAAGCATATGGAAAAATTGAAGTTTTCTAATTCAATGAAACCCGGACAAACAATTCTGAAAGGTAAAAGCCTGTTGTCAGAGCATTTTTATAATCACAATATTTTATAATGCATATTTTATAATACTAATTATTTCCCCTAAACTACGAAAATACGACTAACAGGCACCAACTGCATCCTTTAGGATCCTCTGATAGTAACTATTCAAGCCAAAGACAAACTTCATTTGGCAAATCTTAGTCACCAGTACCTGGGAATCTTCGCATGTTGGCTCTTATGAGCTCCTATTTATGCCACAAGCAATCGCTGCTGAGTTCCTATAATGCATGGAGCATGCCTAGATGTGCAAAATTCTGGACTCCTGGACTACCCTAAAATCTTGAGACACGGAGAAGAGATTTCCTTTAAAAAATGATGGTACAACCCTGAAAAACCTAGAAACTCAAATATAAGTGGGGCTGTCACAGAAACTCCGCTTGATTTTAGTTCTGACAGATGTGCATTGGAGAAGAGGCAGTTAACATCACATCCCATGAGAAGAAACACAAATATTAACTTAGAAAGTTCAAGGACTGGTAAACTAGGATAGTGCTGACTACACCAGTAGGGGTCTTTGGAGTGACACCACTCATTCACACAAGGAAAGTTGTACTTTAAAGTTCCAAAGTTCCAAAGTCCCAAAGGAGAGGAGTATCTCAGTATCATTTCACATAACTTCAACACCTAGAATCATGACTGCATTTTAACACAAAAACTCAATCTACTGAAACACATGAAGGTTATAATATCCTAGAAGCAAGAGACATAACCAAGACATTTTGAAACATTTAAATTTCATTTTCTTTCACACACACACACACACACACACACACACACACACACATACACATCCAGGAAGAACTAAAAAAACTGAATACAACTGAATTCTATAGGCAGAATGAATATCTACTTCTCTGTGTACATTTATGTCTATTTATTTTAACTTTTAAATAATTTAATCATTAATAAAACTAAATTCTGCACACCAAAATCAAGCAATGTTTAAATTCAAGTGAAAATATAAGCTCTATAAAGAAAAAAACAAATTTACATATATTTGAAACTTCATTACAACAAATAAAAAGCTCTACTTAGTTACAAGTGTAAAAAAAAAAGGAAAGGAAAGGAAAAGGAAAAGGAAAAGGAAAAGGAAAAGGAAAAGGAAAAGGAAAGGAAAGGAAAGGAAAGGAAAGGAAAGGAAAGGAAAGGAAAAGCTAGTAAACACTCCTTAGAAATGTCTGAGTCCAACTTTAGGACCAAATATCTAATAAGAACACCAGCACCCATAACCAGTGCTTTGTGTGTTTCCACATTAATATCAAAGGTAAACATTTTGACTTTTACTCTCCAGACTATCTTTATGCATATATCTTTTTCCTAAGAACACCGCATGCTCCTGTTGTATTCTGATCGAAATGTCAAATATAATTCTGATAGGTACTGTGAAGTTATGGAGATACTTATTTCATGTGTATCAATTTTTGGCTTTAACTGCTTTAATTTCATTTTTTAAAGCTTTCATTTTGCTGAGATTCATAGGATAATAATCGTTTCTATTTCCTACTTACACATACTAATGGTTAATACTTCCTTTCATCCCCAAATGACTCCACAAAATCAGAAAAATTTGTTTTGAAATATTTAGGTAACCAATTCATTCTCGCTTATTTTTTTTTTCCAACGTTTATTTATTTTTGGGACAGAGAGAGACAGAGCATGAACGGGGGAGGGGCAGAGAGAGAGGGAGACACAGAATCGGAAACAGGCTCCAGGCTCTGAGCCATCAGCCCAGAGCCTGACGCGGGGCTCGAACTCACGGACCGCGAGATCGTGACCTGGCTGAAGTCGGACGCTTAACCGACTGCGCCACCCACGCGCCCCTCATTCTCGCTTATTTTGATACCATATACAGAAACACTTAAAACATAATTTTGCATATATTTCAGGAAATAGAACATACATCCTCCCTCCCCCCTCCCCCCCCCCACACCAAAGTTAGGGAAACAACTGGTTTCAAATAAAGGATATGCCTGGTGGGGAGTGGTGTATGGAATGATGGTTTATAAAAACGATCTACAACAAGTATGAAGCCAGAAAGGCACAGAATTATAATTTGGGGGGGACAGGTTTAAAAAAAACAAAGCAAAAAAATACAGAGTCTCCAATTTTTATTCATATATACATATATCATATGTATATTATAGATCATATATATATTATTCATATATAGATTTGAGATCACATATATAGAAAAACAAAAGTATTCATAAAACACTAAACAAGAGAAGTCACATCAATTAAACTACCACAATTACAAATTTAGAATCGTGCTAAAGGCAGTATCCAAAATCATCCTTTTCTGAGCAAAATTTCTTTTAGCTTACTGATTTAATAATTGCATTTCTAAAAATTAAGTTAGGTTACCTTTATCTTTCTAAATCAGCAAAACATAAGTATTATAATTGTTGCACTAGGATTTATTTCTAGTTTATTAATTTAGTTAAATTTTACTGAATTGTTTATTATCACAATCTACTACAACAAGTACAATAGATTAGGTAAATGTTACTTTCAAGCAACCACACTCACGGCACTATCCAAGTATTTTGTTGACAAGTTAGTCGCTCAACTAATGATTAGTAACAAAATTCTATAACCAACCCTTTGACACCCTCCCCCGCCCCGCACTCACTGAAAACTACACAAAGCTCAAAATGCACCTAGGTATACAATCCACTTCACTATTAGACCTGCTCTGGGTAACAATTAAAATTCGAACTACCTGGGGCGCCTGGGTGGCGCAGTCGGTTAAGCGTCCGACTTCAGCCAGGTCACGATCTCGCAGTCTGGGAGTTCGAGCCCCGCGTCAGGCTCTGGGCTGATGGCTCGGAGCCTGGAGCCTGTTTCTGATTCTGTGTCTCCCTCTCTCTCTGCCCCTCCCCTGTTCATGCTCTGTCTCTCTCTGTCCCAAAAATAAATAAACGTTGAAAAAAAAAATTTTAAAATTCGAACTACTTTGCTTAACTTGCTGCTTTGTATGAGTCTGAAAACAACAAGGAACTCTCTTATTTCAGGGGAGAAAGAGTTGCAGGAAAGTTAAGTATGGTAAAAAAAAAAAAAGAAAATTATGTAGTTCTATTTTTTGAAAATATATTTCCTAAAGAAAAGAAAATTTATATTGATAATGAAATCCCAAAAGTAAATTCTGGAGCTAAAAATAAATTATTTATGGAGTATTTACATCTTGATCAGCTAATAAATTAATGAAAGGCTGGCACTGACTAGATTTTTAAAAGATGTTAGTAATCACCAAAAAAACAAAAAGGCAACTTACTGAATGGGAGAAGACATTTGCAAATGACATATCCAGTAACAGATTAATATCAAAAATAGATAAAGAACTCATACAACTCAAAAGCAAAAAAACAAAACAAAAACAAAACAATACTGTGATTTAAAAATAGAAGACCTGAATAGACATTTTTCCAAAAAAAATACACACACGGCCAATAGGCACATGAAACGATACTCAAAATCACTAATTGTCAGGGAAATGCAAATCAAAACCACAATGATTTAATCACCTTGCATCAGTCAGAATGGTTAGGACCAAAAAAGACAAGAAATAATAGGTGTTGGTGAGGATGTGGAGAAAAGGGAACCTTTGTGCACTGTTGGTGGGAATATAAGTTGATACAACCACGGTGGAAAACAGTATGGAAGTTTCTCAAAAAATTATAAGTAAAAATACCATATGATCCGGTAATTCTACTACTGGGTATTTACCCAGAAAAAGCAAAACACCAATTGGAAAAGACATATGGACCCCTATGTTTATTTGCAGCGGCCAACATATGGAAGGAACCTAAGTGTCTATCGACAGATGAATGGATGAAGATATGTGTGTGTGTGTGTGTGTGTGTGTATACACACAATGGAATGTCATTCAACAATAAAAATGAATGAGACCTTGCCATTTGAAGCAACATGAATAGACCTAGAGGGTATTATGCTAAGTGACATAAGTCAAACAGAGAAAGACAAGTACTGTATGATTTCACTTATATATGGAATCTAAAAAACAAACAAACAAACAAAAAACACAGACTCATATACAGAACAACTGAGGGCTGCCAGAGCACAAGGGTGTAGAAGGTTGGGCAAAACAGGAAAAGGGGAGTCAGAAAAACAAGCTTCCAGTTTTAAATAAGTAAGTCATGGGGATGAAAAATACAGCCAAGGCAGCATAGGAAATATAGTCAAAATTCTTGTGATAATGTTATATGGTGACAGATGGGGATTACGCTGATCATGGTGAGCACTGAGTGATATACAGAACTCTCGAGTCACTATACTGAATGCCTGAAAATAATATAGTATGTCAACTGTGCTTCAAAAAAAAAAAGAAAAGATGTTAGTGACTGACAGGCTAAATCAGATACATTTTATTAATTTGTTAAAAAAAAATATTTAAGTGCCCATTAGGTAACATAAGAGGAAGGAAAACACATGTAAAGATCCTCGTAAGTATTTGGTAAATGTTAGTTCCATTACCCACCTCTCCTCTGACTCTGCTCGTTTTTTATGAGGAATAAAAATGCAAATATAACATAGGTTCACAAGTATCCACAATGGACAGCTGAATATTAAAAGTATTCAAAGAAAACTACAAACCAAGTTCTTTGGGGATCAAATGGTAGAAGAAATTACATTTCTTAGGTGAGGTGAGGCATCTGAATTGGGTCTTAAAACGTCAATAGTATTCTGACATATGGAGACAGTCAGGAGGACAATGAAACAGCAGTGTGAGCAAGGGCATGAGAGCAGGAAGACACAGGGGGGTATTCAGAAGCCGCAAAGAATGCAGATGGGCAAGAGCAGGGGTCTGCAAAGCTTTTCTGTAATGGGCCAGATAATAAATATTTTAATCTGTATGGGCCATATCCTGTCTGCTGCAACTCTGTACTCTGTCTTTGTAGTGCACAGCAGCCGTAAATAATAGCAAATGAAGGAGCTTGGCTGTGCAACATGAAAAATTTATTTATGGGCAATGAAATCTGAAGTTCATGTATTTTTCTCATCTCACAAAATATTATTCCCCTTTTGACTTTTCCCCACCATTTAAAATGTAAGAAACATTCTCAGCTCTCATTCCACACAAAAGCAGGCAGCAAACCAGATTTGGCCTGCAGGTTGTAGACTGTCAACCTGTTTGAAATCCCCAATAATCTATACCTGACAATAAAAGTTTCAATTTTCTCAAGAAAATTGAGTATCTAACGATATTCAAGATTTTATCACTTTTTCTTTCTTGGCAACTGAGTTTTTTTTTTTTTTAAGTCAGAAAAAGAACCTCAGGGTTTCACTTTTAAACCAACCTTAATCTTCTTGCATATCAATAGGCTTATGTTCCCTTGATGTTTAATTTTACTTAATGTTTAGGCACTAAATTGCTTTTCTTAATTTCTCTATGAGATCTCATTGTTTTATTACTTCTTCCTGCTTTCCTTTTATAGCTTAATTGTAGATACCACTATTTACTTTCTTCTTGATATACATAATATCTTTCTTTCTTTTTTTGTCCCTTGAAGTTTTCTTGACAATAATTGCATTCCGTATCACTATACTTCCGATTTCAAGATACTCTAGTCACTGCCTTCACTTTTGGATCTAAATACTTACAGAATCTCATAAAGAGTCCTCGAAGCTTTATCTATTGCAAGAGAAGTTCCTTACCCTAAATTCATCTATTCTCATCTCCCCAGAATATTAAGAACCCCGGTCATGGTAGGAGGTTCATCTAATATGGGCCCCATAATGACAAAGAAAAAAATTTAACCATATTCAAAAGAGATAAGCAAAGAGTTACTTGGGTAAGAATACCACAAAACAGAACTTCTGAAATCAATCAAATATAATCATATTTCTATTAAAAATAAAAATAACTGCCGAGGACACAAATCCTTTATATATGTGCTTTATAATGCAATACACCAACACTGGAAGAAGAAAATAATTATGAAAATCATTTCAAAAATTATTTTGTCCTAGTAGACCGAGAAAAAAGAATAAAAGACATAACACGACGTACATACCTTGAAACAAATCGAAATTGAAAAACAACCACTCACCTTCAAAGCTAAAGAGCTAATGTACTCAGATTTTATTATTTACCTTATAGTTACAAAATTCAATTTTGTGTCCTAGTAATGAATAATACTGAAAAGGCTATTATCCACAGTTCACAGTAAAGCACAGTACAAAGAGCTAGTAGCTGTGAAAAATATATATATCAGAAAAGAAAAGTATCTGTTTATAGCAAATGACTCATTATTTTTAGGAAGTAATGTGACATAAAGGTCCTTAGGGAGAATAACATTATAGCAATTTTAATAACAGCTGTTCATGTTGACTGTATGTTCACCATGAAGCTACACACTGTTCTTTACACTTTACAGGTAATAATCCTCACAACAACCTTATGAGATAGCTGCTATTGTTATTCTCATTTTATAGATGAAGAAACAGAAACTTGGTGAGGTTAAGTAGCATTTCAACTCCCAGAGCTACAAAGAGGCAAAACCACGCCAGAAAGTGGGGAAATCTGGCTTCACCCAAAGCCTTAACATTGTAACCACTATGCTATTTGTTACAATACAAAGAGCTATACTTAAGGCAGAGGACTACGGTTTTAACAAACTGGTAGCCAAACCACATTAGTTTTCAACTGTTGAGAGTTTACATACAACTTCAAATACAGTAAGGTTTAGCATCTAATCATACTGCAAACATTTTATATTATTACTTAGTGACAAGGCTAATATTTACTAGTTAACAGATGGTTGAAAGCTGTCTTACAATGACGCATGAGAATTATTTTGAAAACGTGACAATTCAGTGGGATAAAGATCGTAAGCAGGAACGAGCTGGAGTGGCAGATGAAAGAGCACCGCCATCTTTAGACTCTAGATCCGTGGTTCTCAAAGTGTGCTTCTCTAGCCAACAACATCAGCACTGCGGAGTCCAGCTCCCGGTTAAAAACCTGTGTGTGATTTCTCAGGCCTGATCAAGGCAATTGCAAAGGCTTTACCAGGCAAACCTTGTGGGGAGAGCTGTATCACACCAGACTTGGTGCATAGCCAGTGCACTGCAGTCTAAAAGGAGTCACAGCCAAGGGCTAGGGCCCCCTGGCTAATCGTGCTCCCTCCCCGCCCCTGCAATTTATATTGCTAGCCCTGGTGCCTTCATTCCTAGATCGCTGGCATTGGTGGGGTTGGGAGTGTGGGGGAAAGACAGGAGCATGAATATAATCCCCCCCACCCCCCGCCCACTCAGTACTTTCCACTCGTACTCCTGCTGCCTCACCCTCCCCAGACCCCATCGGGAGCTTTTTGTTCAGAGCCCCCTCAACAGTGAGAGGACATCTGTGTTTATCCACTTGACCCACTTGATGGGGGAAATAGAAATGGAAAAGAGTCAGCGTTCCCACCATTTTTATACTCTTGCTTACACCACACCAATAAGTGATTAAAGGCTTAATTCTTTCACTTTGGGCTTAATGCTTTAATTGCTACTCCAACACTTGGCAGCTCAGGGCACTCTCTCAGCAGCTCAGTGGAGCTTCTGAGAAGCATCACTTGGGAACTTAATAAAAAATACAAAATCTCAAGCTCTACCCCAATTGAATTAATAAAGAATTTTGGAGATGTGGCCCAGCAATCTGTGCTTGAACAAGCTCTCCAAGTGATTCTAATCAACACCAAACTTTGAGAGCACTGCTTCAGAGAAACCCTCTCGCCATTTCCCCCTAAAAAAAAAATGATTCCAGGTAATATCTGGGGCACCTCCTAAGAGCACGTAGGAGAGAAATGACCAACCAAATCTACAACTCAGAAATTTCTAGAAGAAATAATCTCAGGTTTATTTCTGCTCCCTTTATCTGTTATCCTTCTAAAAGGCTTCCTTTAATCCTTAAGATCTTTATTTTTATTCCTTGTAAAAAAAAAAAAAGATAAATTATTTAACTTAAATATAATTTAGTTGTATTTTGACTGATAAAATTTCAAAAAACAAAACTGCTTGTACATAAAAGATGCACGCAAACTGTCTTAAACGCAACAGACAGAAAACACTGGGCAAGACTTAACCTTACTGTCTTAGCTTCGGCTACTATAACAAACCACCATAAGCTGGTTGGCTTAAACAACAAACATTTATTTGTTATAGTTCTAGAAGCTGGAGTCCAAGACTTTAGGTACCAGTACGGTCAGGTTCTGGTGAAAGTTTTCTTCCTGGTTTACAGATGGCCACCTTCTTATTGCATCCCCGCACGGATGAGAGACAGAGGCTAGCTTTCTCCCTCTCCTTGTAAAGAACACGAATCTCATCACGGGGGCTGCATCCTCATGACCTAAATTACCTCCCAAAGACCTCACCTACGAATACCATCCAATTGGGGATTAGGGTTTCAACCCACGAATTTGAGGCAGGGAAGGACACAAACGGGCAGTCCATAACACTTATGGTATCAAATTAAACTGTGGCATTCAAACATTTTTTTCCTTAAAACACACACACACACACACACACACACACACACACACACACAACAACAACAACAACAACAACAGGGATATAAACTATACCACCTTTCAGCTTTTTTTTATTTTTATTTTTTAACGTTTATTTATTTTTGAGACAGAGAGAGACAGAGAGCATGAACAGGGGAGGGGCAGAGAGAGAGGGAGACACAGAATCTGAAACAGGCTCCAGGCTCTTAGCTGTCAGCACAGAGCCCGATGCAGGGCTCGAACTCACGGACCGCGAGATCATGACCTGAGCCGAAGTCGGACGCTTAACCGACCGAGCCACCCAGGCGCCCCTCAGCTTTTTATCATCATGTGAACATGACCCCAGTGAATTCAATTATATTAATTTTTTGGAAACTCCTTGGTAATAAGCCACTGAGTATAAAACATGGTGTCTTTAAAAAGGGTATTTGTGAACTATGTCTAGGAGTTAATGGAGTTCATTATGTTTAACTCACAATAAAAAATTTTAGAAACCGAACATTTATATGAAATGTAATGCAACAAGTTAGAATAAGGAAAACTCATTAAAAAAGGATGCTGTGGGGGGGGGGGGCAGGGCACCTGAGTGGCTCAGTCAGTTAAGCATCAGACTCTTGATTTCAGCTCAGGTCAGGATCTCACGGTTGGGGAGAGTGAGCCCCACATAGGGCTCTATACTGTCAGCACAGTTTGGGATTCTCTCTCTCTCTCTCTCTCTCTCTCTGCCCCTCCCCTGCTCACACTCTGTCTCTCAAAATAAATAAATAAACATTTTTTAAAAATCTCCCAATTTCTGACAGAAAAAGCACCTTTACCCTACAAATACTGCCCAGCAACAAAACTGTCACTAGAAGCCACATTTCATCTCCCCACAAAAAAAGGGGGGAAGGTGGCACCTGGGTGACTCAGTCAGTTAAGCATCCAACTTCGGCTCAGGTCATGATCTCACAGTTGGTGAGTTCGAGCCCCTCTGTGTTGACAGCTCAGAGCCTGGAGCCAGCTTTGGATTCTGTGTCTCCCTCTCTCTCTGCCCCTCCCCCACTCATGCTCTGCCTCTCTCTCAAAAATAAGTAAACATTAAAAAAAGTTTTAAAAAATTGAAAAAAAAATAAAGGAGGCTCAGAGCACCTGGGTGGCTCAGTCGTTTAAGCTTCTGACTCTTGATTTCGGTTCAGGTCATGATCTCACGGTTGTGAGATCAAACCCACGTGGGGCTCCTCCTATCTGGATGTGGAGCCTGCTTAAGATTCTCTCCTTCACTCCCCTCTGCCCATCCCTTGCTCACTCATGTGCGTGCACACTCACACTCAAAAAAAAAAAAGAGGTTCCTCTTGGTATCTTTGACATTTGTCTATGTATCAGTTCTAGTTTATTATAACTGCTGTAGCCATTATATAAATATTGAGAGAGAGAGAGAGAGAGAGAGAGAGAGAGAGAGAGAGAGAGAACGTGTGCACACACAAGAAGGGAAGGAACAGAGAGGGGGAGAGAGAATCCCAAGCAGGCTCCACACTGTCAGCACAGAGCCTGACGGGAGTCTGATCTCATGAACCGTGAAATCATGACCTGAACCAAAATCAAGTCAGATGCTTAACTGGCTGAGCCATCCTGGCATCCCTAAATATTTCACAATAGTTTATTAGTGTTGAGCCAAAAATATAAATAAATAAATAAATAAATAAATAAATAAATAAATAAAGCAAACTGCTAGAAGTTACATACAGTATACCACCCATTACACAAAGTTTAAAAATATTCAACTTGATAAATAATTGTTTGAGGATATATAGAATGGAGATATATATATTATAAAGACATACATAGGAAGAAAAAATGTGAAGTTCTACATAATGGGTAACTTCAGGCAAAGACAGAGGGATAACAGAGAGAAGTACACAGAGGGATTCCATGATATTTGTGACATTTACTTTTTAGACTCTGATATGGAAATGTACTTTTTTTTTCTTTTTAAAATTTTTTTTTAACATTTATTTATTTTTGAGACAGGGAGAGACAGAGCATGAACAGGGGAGGGTCAGAGAGAGGGAGACACAGAATATGAAGCAGGCTCCAGGCTCTGAGCTGTCAGCACAGAGCCCAATGCGGGGCTAGAACTCACAGACCACGAGATCGTGACCTGAGCCGAAGTCAGCCGCCTAACCGACTGAGCCCCCCAGGCACCCCGGAAATGTACTTTTTTTTAACATTTATTTTTGAGAGACAGAGAAAGACGGAGTACAGGTGGGGGAGGGGCAGAGAAAGAGGGGGACACAGAATCCAAAGCAGGCTTTCAGCCCAGAGCCTGATGCAGGGTTCGAACCCACAAACCGTGAGATCATGACCTGAGCTGCAATCGGACCCTTAACCGAATGAGCCACTCAGGCACCCCGAAATATAAATTTTTATGTTTTGAGTTTTTAGAAACATCTCATAAAACACTCGATATAAATGGCATCAAGTGGCCTGTATTCCTTAACTTGCTTTTCCCCACATTATGTTTTTGGTGTACATGCTGGAAGGTATATTTGTGACTGCTGCATAGTATTACATTGTATGTAGTACACTATCTGGGGACATTTTTAGTACTAGAGTTATGAAATCACATAAGCTATTCGTATCTGAACCATGTAATATAGTATTATCATTTTTCTTTTCCCTTTTCCATATTCTTTCTCCCAACTCAGAGTTCATAATTATCTCAGTTTTCTACATACCCATAACTTTCCTCTAATTTTGTAAATCTCCTCTCAATAGATTCAAATACTCTCAATATTTCATCAACTCCATCTTCTTGAAAAAAAAAAGTCTCCTCAGATCCTTTCAGATTCAGACCTGAACTGGCTGCTCACTGGTCCTCCCACTGGTTATCAGGCTCAAATTCTCCTTTCCCTCATCATGAGGGTTTTCTGTATCTCCTTGTCATGGTAGATCTTCTATTTGTTATAGGTCTGTCTTTCTTCTTGTTTTTTCTCTTATTTTCATGGTGAGCATTTCACAGTAGCTTTCTGAAAAAGGACAGATTAAGACCTAGCACATCTAAAAATGTGTTTAATATATTCATATTTTGGTAATTTTCTTGGGTATAGAATTCTAGGTTGGAATTAATTATCCCTCACATATTTGAAGGTGTTGTTCCATTGTCTTCTAGCTTCCAGTTCTGCTATTAAGAACAAACCTATTTTTTCCTCTTTGGAAGCTTTTAGGAACATTTGTTTTTAGGACTGTATGAAAACCCAATAATATGTGTTGGCACCTGTCTATTTTTACCCAATATGCTGGATACCTGGTGTGCCCTTTCATTCTGGAAACTCATGTCCTCAATACCAGACAATGTCCCTGAATTATTTCTTTTCTTCCCTGTCCTTTATTTCTGTCTCATAGAGTTATACTATCCAAGTGTTGGGTCACTGGGATTGTCTAATATTTTTTTCCTCTATTTTTACAGAGTTAATAACTTACACAGTAAGGTACATAAAAGTTAAATATATACGTCAAAGAGTGTTTACATGCATATATACATAGAGAACCACTCTTATATCAATATACTATCCTGTATTATACCCACCCCTGACAGGTAGTCACTATCCCCAACCACAGTTTTGATTGTCCTTGAAATCCTATAAATGGGAACATACACTGTATACTTCTTTGTGATTGGTTTCTTTCACTAAATAACTGTGTCTTCAGACTCACGCATGTTGTTGTGTATGCCCCAAATTTGTTCTTTTTAATGCTGTGATCTAACTTTAAATTATCTAGTCTACTTTCTACCTCTGTATTTGTGTCTATTTGCTGTAAGATTTCCTCAACTTCACTTTATAACCCTTTATTCAATTATGTTTTAAAATTTTGCTGTTTTTTTGGGGGTCCCTGTATGGCTTAGTCAGTTAAGCATCCAACTTTCACTCAGGTCATGATTTCACGGTTCATGGGTTCTAGTCCCACTTCAGGCTCTGTGCTGGCAGCTGAGCTTAGAGCCTACTTTGGATTCTGTGTCTCTCTCTCTGCACCTCCCCTGTTGACACACACACACACTCTCTCTCAAAAATAAGCATTAATAAATAAATAAATAAATAAATAAATAAATAAATAAATAAATAAATATTGCTGTTTTTTTTTTTAAATTCCACTAGCTAATTTTAATTCCCTGTTACCACTTATAGGAACACATATGTATGAATATTTTTTATTTCATCATCTCTTTCCTCTGAAGATGTTAATTTTATTTTTTATGTTCCTTTCTTCTCCCTGCACATTCTTTGTGCTAAGTGGCTTTATCTGTTTGGTTGGTTGTTTTGTTTTGTTTTATATCAAACGTTTCCTTCTAATGCCTAATGATATTTGGCTATTTGCTCATGTTTAAGAGTAGGGACTGACTTTCCCAGCTTTGCAGGGCACTGCCAAAAAGACCCACTTATGTCTTGCCCCATCTAGAATACTAAGGTGTGCTGCATGACAGGCGAGTGAGGCAACAGCTAGGCAAACAGCGGCTGAGGCTTTTGAAGGGCATTAAAGGGATGTGAATCCTACTAACCACATGGCACACTCTATCAGTAAGCCTGTCCGTGAGCCCCAGGGAATGCCTCACCTGCAAATCCTCCAAAAGGCCTCCCAATGGGGACCCCAATGCTCTGTGTACCTCACCCATACACACCTCCAACTCATGGTCAGCTCTCTATGCACAGCCCAATAGAGCAAGAGCAAGCCTTTGCAGACTACTAGTAAGCACGCAAAGAAAATGAGTCCAACACTGTGGGACTGGGAGAAACCACACAACCTTGAGAATTCAGCACCACTCTAGGGGAAGTAAGGTTGTACAAGATCAAGAGAAGTCATACAAGTCATACAAGCTTAAGAAGTCCCCCATAAGAGGAGACAAGAAGTGTGGAAGAGGCATATCCATAGAAAAAACTCTAAGAAAGCCTCAGAATCCCTATCATGGCTGATGGATGATATTTCTCTCTCGAAGCAATCAGTAAAGACTGAAGGAAGTAACTCCATCTACAAATGTGAAGACAGCAATGCCACACTTCAAGGAATATGAAAAAACAACAAAAAAACACAACGAGGTACAACACCACAAAAAGAATAAAATAATTTTCCACCAACCAACCCCAGAGAAATGGGTGATCTGCAATTTTCCCAATAAATGGGTAAATTTTCCTTTAAAAAAATTTTTAAGGAAGCTCCATGAGCTACAAGAAAACACAGAAAAATAATGCAACAAAATCAGGAAAACTACATGAACAATAATGACAAAAAAGCTGTAACAGATAACCCAAATTCTGGAGCTGAAGAGTATAATGAAGGAAATGAAAAACGCAGCAAAGAGCAGCAGCAGCAGACTGGAGCAAGCAGAAGAAAGAAATCTGTGAAATAGAACACAGGTCATTTTAAACTATCTAGTCACAGGAGAACAAATAAAAAAAGAATGAAAACAAATGAAGAAAGCCTACATGAACTACAGGATTCCATTAAAAGAAACAATCTATGTATTACTGGAAACCCAGCAGGAAAAGGGAGGGAAAAATGGACAGAGAGCTTATGTAAAGAAATAATGGCTGAGAACTCCCCAAATGTAGGGAGAGATATTGACATCCAAGTTTCTGAAGCTTATAACTCCCTGAAAAATTTCAACTCTAAATGATCTTCTCCAAGATACATTGTCATACACTGTCTAAAATCAGAAGATAAACAATTCCTCACATACAAGTGAACCTATAAGGGTATAAAAAGATTTCTCTGCAGATACTTTGCAGGCCAGGGGAGACTGAATATTCAAAGTGCTGAGAGAAAAAAAAAAATTACAACTAAGGATACTTTACTGGTAAACCTGTTCTTCAGAAATGAAGGCAAGATAAAGCCTTCCCAAATAAACAAATACTGAAGGAGTTCATCATCACCAGACCTGCTTTACAAGAAATGCTGAAAGAAGTTTTTCAATCTGAAATGAAAGATCACTAATTAGTAATATAAAAATACATGAGGGGCCCCTGGGTGGCTCAGTCGTTAAGCGTCCGACTTCAGCTCAGGTCATGATCTCGCGGTCCGTGAGTTCGAGCCCCGTGTCGGGCTCTGTGCTGACAGCTCAGAGCCTGGAGCCTGTTTCAGATTCTGTGTCTCCCTCTCTCTCTGACCCTCCCCTGTTCATGCTCTGACTCTCCCTGTCTCAAAATAAATAAAACGTCAAAAAAAAATTAAAAAAAATACATGAAAATATAAAATACTTTTTAAAGTAAATGTAAAGGTAAGTATACAGTCAAATTCAGAATACTCTAGTACTATAATATGTGGTGTGTTAACAACTCTAGTAAAAAGGTTAATAGACAAAAGTAATAAAAATAAGTATAATAATTTGTTAATGGATACACAGTATAAAAAGATGTAAATTGTGAGATCGGAAAACAGAAAATGTTGGGGGGGGGCAGTTAAGGGTTAGGAGCTTTTGCATGGGACTGGAGTTAGTTGTAATCAGCTTAAAAAGGACTGTTACAAGGTGTTTTACATAAGCCCCATGGTAACCCACAAAGCAAAAAATCTACAGTAGATACACAAGAGATATAGAGAAGGGAATCAAAGCATACCACTAAAGAAAATCATCAAGTCACTATGGAAGACAAAAAGGGAGGAAGAAAAGAACAAATGAACTACAAAATGGCCAGAAAACAATTAACTACAATGGTAATAGTAAATCCTTAAATGGATTAAATTCTCCAATCGGAAGTCATGGAGTGGCTCAATTATTAAGAAAAAAATAAGGGGCGCCTGGGTGACTTAGTTGGTTCAGTGTCCAACTTCAGCTCAGGTCATGGTCTCATGGTCCATGAGTTTGAGCCCCGTGTCAGGCTCTGTGCTGACAGCTCAGAGCCTGGAGACTGCTTCAGATTCTGTGTCTCCTTCTCTCTCTGCATCTCCCCTGCTCACACTCTGTCTCTCAAAAATAAGCATAAAAAAAAATTTTTTTTAAAGAAGAAAAAATAAGACTCAGCTATATTCTGCCTACAAAAGGCTCACTTCAACTTTAAGGATACACATAGGCTCAAAGTGAAGAGATGGAAAAAGATATTCCATGCAAATAAAAACCCAAAGAGATGAGAGGTAGCTGTATATATTAGGGAGAAAAAAAACAGATTTTAAATAAAAAACTATGAAAAGAGACAAAGAATTATATAATGATAGAAGGGCTAATTCATCAAGAGGATACAATTCCAAATACATATGCCCAACATGAGAACATCTAAATATATTAAGCAAACACTAACCAATTTGAAAGAATAAACAGACAGGAATACATAGTAGAGAACTTCAATACCCCAGCTGCAACAATAGATCAGTCAAGACAAAATCAGTAAGGAAACATTGGACTTGAACTATATGTTAGACCAAATGGACCTAACAGACATTTATAGAACCTCAATGGCAGCAATCCATCCTTTGCAAATGCATGTGAAGCATTCCCCAGGATGGATCACATGTTAGGTCACAAAACAAGTCTTAACAAATTTAACACAACTGAAATCATACCAAATTATCTTTCCCAATGATGACAATATGAAAGTGGAAATCAGTAACAGAAAGAAATATGTGGAAATTAACACACTCTTGAACAATCAATGGGTCAAAGAAAAATCAAAGGGGAAATCAAAAAATATCTTGAAACAAATGAAAATGGGGCACAATATACAAAAACTTAGGAGAGGCAACAAAAGATCTAAGAGGGAAATCTATCATAATAAATGCCTATATTTAATGTAGAAAAAGATCTCGGGTGCCTGAGTGGCTCAGTTGGTTGAGTGTCTGACACTTGTTTTCGGCACAGGTTATGATCCCCAGTTTGTGGGATCGAGCCCCATATCTGGCTCTGTGCTGACAGCGCAGGCCTGCTTGGGATTCGGTCTCCCCCTCTCTCTCTGTCCCTCCCCTGGTCATGCTCTCTCTCTCTCAAAATAAATAAACTTAAAAAAAAAAAAAAGGAAAGAAATTTTCAAAAAAGAAAAAAAAAAGATCTCAAGCAACCTAACTTTACTTGTTAAGGAGCTACAAAAAGAAGAACAAAATAAACTGAAGTTAGCAGAAACTGAAGACCAGAGTAGAAATAAATGAAACAGAGACTAGAGAAACAATAGAAAAAATTAAGAAAACTAAAAGTTGGTTCTTTGAAAAGATAAAATTGACAAAATTTTAGCTAGACTTAGAAAACAAGAGTTCTCAAACAAAATCATAAATGAAGGAGGAAACACTATAACTGATACCACAGAAATACAAAGGATCATAAGAGACTACTAGAATAATTAAATGCCAACAAAACAGATAACCTAGAAGACATGAATAAATTCCTAGTTACTACAACCTACCAAGGTTGAATCACGAAGAAAGCGTATCTGAAGAGACCAATAAAGAGTAAGGAGACTGACTCATGAAGTCTAGGAAAACATTTAAAGAATTAATACCAATCTTCCTCAAATACTTCCAAAAAAATTGAAGAGAAGATACTCTGAAACTCATATTAAAGGGTCCAGAATTATCCTGATATCAAGCCAGACAAAGACACTACAAGAAAAGAAAACTACAGGCCAATATATTAGATGAATACAGATATAAAAATTGTCAACAAGATACTCGAAAACAGATTCAACAACATACTAAAAGGATCATACACCATGACCGTGAGAAATTTGTTCCTAAGATGCAATGATTATCGTTCAACGTTTGCAAATCAATCAATGTGATAAACAATGGAATGAAAGATAAAAATCATATGATCTCTCAATAGACGCAGTAAAAGCATTTGATAAAATTCAACATCTTTTCATGATTAAAAGCTCTCAACAAGTTGTATACAGAAGGAACTAACCTCAACATACTAAAAGCCATAAATGACAAGCCCACAACTAAAATCATATCAATAATGAAAGGCTGAAATCTTTTCCTCTAAGATCAGAAACAAGACAAGGGTGTCCAGTCTCACAACTCCCAGTCAAGATAGTACTGCAAGTCCTCATCAGAGCAATTAAGCAAGAAAAAGACATAAAAAGCCTCCAACTTAGAAAGAAATAAGTAAAAGTGGCCATCTTCTCAGATAACCTGATCTTATATAGAGAAAATCTTAAAGAATTCAACAAAACCTGTTAGAATTAATAAATAAATTCAGAAAAGTCGCAGGATGACAAAAATCAACACACGAAATCAGTTGCATTAATTGTACTCTAACAATAAACTATCTAAAAAAGAAATAAAACGATCCCATTTACAACTGCATTAAGAACAATATGTAGAAATAAATTTAACCAAGGAGGTGAAAGTGCACTGAAAACTACAAGAGACTGATGAAAAAAACTGAAGACACAAATTAATGGAAAAATATCTCATGTTCATGGATTGGAAGAAATACTGTTGTTAAAATGTCCACACAACCCAAAGCCATCTATTGCAGAGATTCAATGCAAAGCCTATCAAAATTCCAAAAGCATTTTCCATAGAAATAGAAAAAACTATCCTAAAATTTGTATGGAACCCAATGTATAACTTGGTGACCATAGTTAACAATACTGTATTATATACTTGAAAGTTGCTAAGAGAGTAAATCTTAAACGTTCTCACACACCTCCCCACCACACACACAAACATACACACAAGTAACAAGATGGAGGTGTTAACTAACCTTACTGGTAATCATATCACAATATAGATGTGTATCAAATCATCACATTATACACCTTAAACTTACACAATGTTATATATATGCCAATTATAATATCAATAAAGCTGAAAAAAAAAGAGTAGGGAACTCTAAACTGAGTGGCAGGTCAGAAGAATATAGTGGTGCTCACTAAAGGATGATCCAACTAAGCCATTTCCTTGGGGAACCCCAAGGAATCTTTCTTTCTTGGACTTCTTACATTCCCAAAAGAAAATTCTTCCAATCTCTCACCTCAACAAAAAGGCTGATTACTAACATCCTGTGGGCTGATGGAGAAGACTGCAAGTCTCAACATTCAACATGCAAACATTTTTTACTGTACCTGATTTCAACAGAGTATCCATCTCCCTTCTGCCTTTTACTGTTTTGTGGTGTCCTCAACTCTGATATCCTCATTTTACCCTCTATAGAAAATACACCTTTCAGTCTTCTGCCACATAGGATAGGCACTATAGGCCAGCTATATGGTGCACAGAATGGGAACTTGGAAAACAAGTGTTTCTTAAACAGAGTTTAAATTAGTCCTGTTTTGAACCCCATTTTAACTACAACTTCCAGAGGGACCCAGTGTTTCCAATTCCTGAGAATTATGAGATCCTGGTATGTAAATCAGAGTTTCCTCAGCAGTTTCCCCACTGCCAACTTATAAGTGAGTTTTCTCAGGTCTGCTAAGTTAGTCTAACTCCTGCATCTGCTTTCCATCTTCCAAATTTTACAACTTATCTCCTCTCCCATTTTCTTTGCCCTGGTGAATTTATTTAGTTTAAAATCTCTTTATTTTCCGTTTAGAGAAGTTTTGGGAAGGACATGAGCTACCAACGTGTGTTTAATCTGCAATGTCTAAGAGTCCTTTTTAACTTTTTGCTGTTTTTCAAAAGTGAACAGAAAATTCAGAGCAAAAAATTAAATTTAGACAGTAGCTGTCCCTTTCCAAATCTACCTTTCTGTAAGCTTCTTCAATCTTTCGGAGTACAAGCCATAAAAAAGTGAAAATTTTAAATCAACTGGTAATTTCATCTAAATAAAATCGGTAAGTTCATGACAGATATTTATTCTACCAGTATTTAAAATGTACATGCTGGCAGTCGTTGGCCTTCTCTACGTCGGCACTGTTGCTAGCTCACCGAGCTCCAGCCCAAAGGAAGGATTCCCTACACTCCCCTGGTGCAGAGCTGGCTGCCTGCAAGCTGACTGGTGGGAAAGCACCAAGGAGGCAACTGGCTACTCACGCGAGTAGGACGCTACTCACGCGAGTCCGCCCCCTACTGGAGAGGCAAAGAAACCTTACTGTTACAGGCCTGGTACAGAGGCACTCGGTGACATTACACATTATCAGACGTTCCACTGAACGTCTGATTCACAAACTTCCTTTCCCAATGTCTGGTACAAGACACTGCACAGGACTTCAAAATAGTTCTGTATAATGAGGCGCCTGGGAGGCTCAGTCAGTTGAGCTTCTGACTCTTGATTTCGCCTCAGGTCATGATCCCAGGGTCGTGGGATGCAGCCCCAGGTCAGACTCCTCGCTGAGCTTGGAGCCTGCATAAGGTTCTCACTCTTTCTTCCTCTGCCCCTCTTCCCTGCTTGCGTGCGTGCGTGTTCTCTCTCTCTCTCTCTCTCTCTCTCTCTCTCTCTCTCTCTCTCTCTCAAATAAAAACAAAAACAAAATAGATCTGTACTTCCAGAGCACAGCTATCTGTGCCTTTGCATGAGGCAAACAAAATCTACCCGGTTGGCTTTTTTTTTTTTTTTTAAGTTTCCTTTCCTTTCCTTTCCTTTTTTCTTTTCTTTCTTATGTTTACTTATTTTTGAGAAAGAGAAGGTGAGCAGGGAAGGTGCAGAGAGAGGGAGGGGGGACAGAAGATCCGAAGCAGGCTCTGCCCTGACAGGAGGGAGCCCCATGTAGGGCTCAATCTCATAAACCCTGACGTCATGGCCTGAGCTGAAGTCGGATGCTCAACTGACGGAGCCACCCAGGTGCTCCTAGGTGGCCTTTTTAAAGATACTAACCAGACCTACAATGCAGGCCAACCTGTAACAATCATGCCAGAAGACATCCAGCCAGCATGTCATACATGTGAAGAACATTTTATTAAAAACAAAAACATTTTTTTCTCCTTCCTGTTATTGGTAGTTCTGAAATTAGATATTTTTTCCTATGGGGCCAAAGGTGTCTAAGTATGTGACTGCAAGTGGAAAAAGAGGGACCACAAATCAGGTATTGGTAGTTTTTCCATTTTCATTTGTGTGTAAATATTTAATATAAGTGCAGGAACAGAAAGCATTAATGCACGTCAGAATGTCAGAAGGCTTCAGTGAGTAATTTTCAGCAGTTCAACTTTATAACAATTATAAATAAACGTGAATTCCAGCATTTGGATTTTTTTTTAAAGCAAGTAAATTTCTTACAGCCAAATAAAATAAAGTGGACAGATGTTTTGGCATAATTTAGAATCTAACTAAATCTGCTAAATTCCAACACATCCAATCGAAATATTTTTCTTTTATGACCATGACTGAATCGAATGAGTTTTCAGTGTATAATACAAATGCTTTATTTTCTGTGGAATATGAATTTTATTTGCCACTCTCATTAGTTCCCTGTTATATTTCAGAAAGTCTAGATGATTCACATGCTAATTTAATTTTGAATACAAAATTCTTTCAAGATGCTAACTGATAATATAAAATATTTATCAAAGTTTTGAACAATCCATCTTTAAAAAAACAATGTAACAAATCAAATGTGAAAGTTATTTTGTGGTTTTTTTCCTATGGCAGTCAAGAAATGATTAGTGAAAAGTAAAATCTATTCATGGTTGAAGTCATAAATTTCATGGTGTTAAATAATTAGTTCCTATCATAGACCTATTTTACCCCTATTAATTAAAATTCACTCCGTATCAAGTTGCTATGGCAGCACAATTTCACTGAACAATAAATTCCTCAAGTTTTGCCACAAAGAATGCTGCCAACCTGAAGTCTTTATTTTGAGAATAGGGAGAAAAATGTATAATTCTCTAGTTCATAAATGTATAATCGATACTTGGAATTGCCTTCCAATCTATAGTGAGAGTTTTGCTCTCAGAGTCCTGAGGGGATCCTGGGAACTGAGGTATTTTATTTGGCTTTCATTTCCTTACCCCTTTAATAAATGAAAACATTCCTGATAAGAACCATTTCAGCAGGGCTCACCTCAGGCAAATTGGCTCCAACTATAAATAGTAAAATCTGCCATCTGCCTTTCTATTCTTGTGCTGAATGCAGTGCTGGCATTGTGTTCACACTTCACTGGTGCCAGGCCTGATGCTGTATAGCCAGTAGCAACAGAAAATAATAGTGCAAGACAGAGATAATGAGGTGAAGAACAGAAATGGTACTACTATAATTAACTGCTGTTTTGATATTCACCACAATAAAGCACACACAATGGTGTTGAGAGAACCTAACGGCCACATTTCATCTTAGCCTCATAAACAGGTTTGAAATCAAACTGTTAGAGCCCAGTGATTTTACATCACTGAAGATTAATTAAAACGTAAAGAACCTAAGCACCGTTGGCAATATATGTTTGTCATGTTAGCAAGAGGCTCCACAGTTGTACCATGTGTTTTTTATTCTAATGATATTTAATGAGGCATTTCTTTCTATAATCAGAGGTCCTCCTGTTCTGTTTTAGAGAGATAAGCTCTTTAATGATGAAAAAGCCCTTCTGCTGTACCTGACCCTTTCCAATTCTTGCAGTTCTGAAACCTCAGACAAATTTTCATTCCTTCCACAGCTCCCATAATTTCTGTCAGGATATTCTGAATCCTCAGGTATTGTAAAATAAACATTTTTTCTCATCCTTGCTATGACACAAATGTGACCTATTTTAAAGAATGCCAGTCAAGCAAGGCGGTCGTTTTTACGCTGGAATTGAAACGTATACAGGACAACTGCCATGGTGTATATTCCTTGTATTAGTATCCTTGTTATTCCTGTATCAGTAATGACTGAAGGCATTAGTTCATTTACATAAGCAACAGCTAACTTCAGGGGGCACCACGCACTCTTGGAGTAAATGCCATTCATACAGAACATGGTATCAGTGGGGTCCCCTAGAGCTGTATGACATGGCATTACTAGATGTACATTCAGTGCCGAGCGTGAGCTGAGAGCAGAGTATACAGCTAGGACAATGCTGTGCCTCTCAACCTGGCCACCCATCAGAAACACCTGGAGACTTATTTAAAAATACTCTTGCCTGGGCCTCGACCCAGACCAGTTAAATAAGAATCTCAGGTGACAGGGTCTTGGCATTGTTTCCTGGTGTTTGTTTGGGGTTCTTTTTTTCAGATGTTTTGTTTCTTTGTTTTTAACTTCCCCTAGGGGTTGTCATGTACAATTAGAAATGAAAACCACTGGCCTAATGATTTCAATATCTGATCCGAAGACTTTCAAGACAAAAACAAACGAATGAACCCCCCTGACACCCTGAAAATGTTTACCTGGAGAGGCAGTCCAAGATAGCAGCATAGGAAGATTTTAAACTTCCCTCATCCCACTGACACAACCAATGTAGAGCTACATATGGAACAATTCCTTCTGACAAAGACCGAGAAACTAGCTGAATAGCTCCTTCACAGCAAATGATAAAAGGGCCACATGAAGATGAGTAAGAGAGGCAGAGAGAGATGCAGGCTCATCATAAACCCTATCCCTGGTGTGATGAACCGCAACTGGTAGAGGTCTCACAAATCCGGAGCTTCTCCCTGAGGATTCAGAGGCTCCTGCCCCAAATCAGGCCCCCCAGCCCTTGGGAAGTGCACTGGAAAGATGAGACCCAAACAGCTGGCTTTGAAAACCAATGGCGCTCATGTCCAGGACATGCAAAGGGATTCGGGAAAATGAGATGCAACCCTTAAAGGGCTCACACGGACTCATTTGCAAAAGCCCAGGACAAAAGCATCAGTTTGAAAAGCAACTAGATTTCATGTGAAGGAGATGCATTTGCTAATCTTAAAGGTTCTGCCAGAGGAGCAGCGGCCTGCTGGAACTCTCCCCAGAGATGGAGGCACCACTCTTGTGCTTCCCTTCTACCTCGCTAGTGCTCGTGGACACGAGCAGTCCCTGCACTCTCCTGCTATCCTGCAAAAGCCACCAGGCACACCCCACCCCTGTGCCCTCCACTGTCTTAAAGCTGGCAGCTGTGCCCTGGCTCACGCTCTCCTGGTGCCTCAGTAAAGCCGGCAGGCTTGCACCAACCCTGCACGCTCCCGCTGTCTTGCTAAAGTTGGCACATGCGGCCCACACAGGGGATGTTCCTTGATCACCTGGCTCTGGTGGCCAGGGGGCTTCCTTGGCTCTGTAATGGGACTGTAGCAATCAGAAAGACAGTTCTTGGCAGGCTACCACAGCCAGGATACCACACAGGCTGAAGACTGAAACATATCCCCAGTCTTCGAAAAAGGCCTGCCTATTTGTCTTAAGAGCATGGGCCTGAGGGGCAGGCTGCAGGCACACATCTAGAGACTCCGGAGGTGCTCTCAAGGAACAGACGGTGGGAGTGCCATCTCTGCACTCTCAAATGATTCAGCTCACGGATACCTTCCAGAAAGGAGTTTATACATTTGTATGAAGCCCAGTTTTTGCAACTGTCATCATGAGACACCTCCAGATTGCCTGGTTTGGAAGCCAGGAAGATTTACATTTGTGGTCCCACTGTCCTGTATATATTTTCATACTTTAAAAGCTGCTGCCTGAGGGTCTGGTCTTCAGTCAGCCCGAATCTCAACACTGACTAAGATCTGTCCCTTTAAAACACTGACAGGTCTTGGAACATGCTCAACAACAGAGACCTGCCAATAATAAATCGGGCTGCTTAAATAGGCATAAAGGTTTGAGAGATAAGAGGTAAGGCAAGGTTGAATGATAAGGCCTATCTCCCATCCAAGTCCTATCTTTCATCACTGGGAGAGGAGCTGTTTCAACTAATACCTTGAAAGAAATAAGAGTCAAGCAAAATGAGAAACAAAGGACTATATTCCAAATGAAAGAATAAAATAAAACCTTAGAAGAAAGACCTTAATGATAGAAAGGTAAGTAATCTACCTGATAAAGAATTCAAAGTAATGGTCATAAAGATGCTCACTGAACTCAGGAGAAGAATGGACGAGCACAGTGAGAATCTCAACAAACACACAGGAAATATAAGAAAGTACCAAACAGAAGTCACAGAGCTGTAGACTACAACAATTTAACCGAAAAATACACTAGTGGGGTTCAACAGCAGACTAGATAAAACAGAAGAAAGGATCAGTGATTTACCAGACAGGGCAATGAAACTCACCCAAACAGAGACGCAGAAACGAAAGGAATTTTTAAAAAGTGAAGATAGCTTAAGGGACCTAAGGGAAAACATCAAGTGGAATAACATTCATATTATAGGGATTCCAGAAGGAGAAGAAAGAGACAAAGGGCAAAAAACTTATTAGAAGAAATAATGGCTGAAAACTTCCCTAACCTGGAGTATCCAAATCCAAGAATGCCACAGAATCCAAAAGAGATGAACTCAAATAGATCCACACCAAAACAAATTATAATTAAAATGTCAAAAGTTAGAAGTAAAGAAAGAATCTTAAAAGGAGCAAGATAAAAAAAACTTGTTATGTACAAGGGAACCCCCATGTGACTATCAGCAACTTTATCGGTCTCAACAAAATGCCTCAACAAAAATTCCTGATTACTAACATCCTGTGGGCTGATGGAGAAGACTGCAAGTCTCAAAATTCAACATGCAACATTCCACGTACTGATTATCAATTCTGGACTTCAAGTTATATTACAAAGCTGTAGTAATCAAAACAGTATGGCACTGTCACAAAAATAACACACAGATCAAGAGAACACAATAGAAAACCCAGAAATGAACGCACCATTATATGGTCAATTAATCTTCAATAAAGCAGGAAAAAATATCCAAGCAACCTGTGCACTGTTGGTGGGAATGCAAACTGGTGCAGCCACTGAAGACAGTATGGAGGTTCCTCAAAAAAATTAAAAATAGAACTACTCTATGCTAGTAATAGCACTATAATGGGCATTTACTCAAAAAATAAAAAACACTAATTCAAAGGTAAAAATGCACCCCTATGTTTATAGCAGCATTATTTACAATAACCAAGATAGGAAAGCAGCTTAAGTATCCATCAACTGATGAATGGCTAAAAAAAGATGTGGCGTATATGTATAATGGAATATCATTCAGTCATAAAAAGGAATGAAGTCTTGGGGCACCTAGGTGGTTCAGTTGGTTGAGTGTCTGACTGTGGCTCAGATCACGATCTCATGGTTCGTGAGTTTGAGCCCTGCGTCGGGCTCTGTGCCGACAGCTCAGAGCCTGGATCCTGCTTCAGATTCTGTGTCTCCTTCTCTCTCTCTCTCTCTGCCCCTCCCCTGCTTGCACTGTCTTTCTCACTCTCTCAAAAATAAATTAACATTAAAAAAAAAATTAAAAAAAAAAAAGAATGAAGTCTTGCCATTTGCAATGACGTGGATGGACCCAGAGAGTGTAATGCTAAGCGAAATAAGTCAGTCAGAGGAAGACAAATACATGATTTCAGTCACATATGGAATTTAAGAAACAAATGAGCAAAGGGGAAAAAGAAGATGGAGACAGGGGCGCCTGGGTGGCGCAGTCGGTTGAGCGTCCGACTTCAGCCAGGTCACGATCTCGCGGTCCGTGAGTTCGAGCCCCGCGTCGGGCTCTGGGCTGATGGCTCGGAGCCTCGAGCCTGTTTCCGACTCTGTGTCTCCCTCTCTCTCTGCCCCTTCCCCGTTCATGCTCTGTCTCTCTCTGTCCCAAAAATAAATAAACGTTGAAAAAAAAAATTAAAAAAAAAAAAAAAAAAAGAAGATGGAGACAAACCAAGAAACAGCCTCTTAATTATAGAGAAAAAAACTGATGGTTACAGATGGGAGGTGGGTTGGGGCATGGATGAAATAGGTAATGGAGATTAAGGAGGACACTTGTGGTGATAAGCACTAGATGATTTATGGAATTCTTGAATCACTCTATTGTATACCTGAAACTAATGTAACACTGTATGTTAACTAACTGGATTTAAAATAAATATCTAAAAAATATGAAAGTACAAATCTAAGTGGTAAAGGTAAATATATAGTAAAGGTAGATGATTAATCACTTAAAAAGCCAATATGAAGGTTAAAAAACAAAGGTAGAAAAAAACCTGCAGCTACAATAATTATTTAAGGGGTATATAAAACAACACTATGTAAAATGTGACACCAAAAACATAAACTTAGGCAACCTACAGAATGGGAGAAAATATTTCCAAATCATATATCCAATAAAAGGGTTAATATCCCAAATACATAAAGAACTCATACAACTCAACAGCAAATAATAATAAATTAAACCTAAATAACTTAATTAAAAATGGGTAGAGAATCTGAATAGACATTTTTCCAAAGAATACATACAAATGGCCAACAACACATGAAAAAAAGGTCAACATCACTAATTATTAGGGAAATGCAAATCAAAACCATGGTGAGATATCACCTTATATGTGCCAGAATGATTATGATAAAAAAAACAAACAAGAAATAACAAATTTTGGTATGATGTAGAGAAAAGGGAATATTTATGTACTATTCATGGGAATGGGAATTGATGCAGTGACTATGCAAAATATTGTGGAGATTCCTCAAAAAATTAAAGACAGAACTATAATATGAACCAGGAATTCCACTTCTGGTATTTACCCAAAGAAAATAAAAGCACTAATTTAAAAAATATACCTCTTTGTTCATCTGCAGCATTATTTACAATAATCAAGATCTGATTTTACAAAGATTTAGCCGGTGCCCAAGAAATGTCTCCAACTGATCTCAATGACAAAAGTCATATTAGAATCCAAACTCAAGATGGAATATGAGCTGCTTTTTCTTAAATAAAAATAACTTCCCGAGTATTCCTATCACACTATTATGAGTAATAAGATTAATTCTGTTTATAGTAAAATTTACCTGAGTAATATTTACCAGCCAATATGTATTAAATCTTCATTATGCACAGAGCACCTCAATAAAAAATATTTAATTATCGCGAGTTACTGCAATGTTAAAAAATATCATCACTGTTCTTAAGGAACTTGCAATCAATATATAAGTATGGCTACCACAATACTCAAAACACAGAAAGTAAAAATAGATGTGTTTATTAAATACCATGTTATAAACTGGCAAATTTGCAAATGAAACAAAGCAGTCTTCCAGCTACAGTGTAACATTTAAGATCTCTCAGAACTATCAATCATATTACCTCAAATACAGATGAGCAGGAAAAAGAACTTCTCTGACAACTGGGGGCAAGCTCTATGGGAGAGCTTTCTGCTGAATAAGTCACACTCACACACACACACACATTTCAAAGCTGGAAGAGCTCAAGTACCTCCTTACTGATTTCAACAGTTTGTCTAATCTTATTAAAGGAGTAGATAATTTTACATTGCAAAGGTAGTGGATATTTCAGAGGTAGCTGACTTGGTCTTAGTATTTTCCATTCTCCTAAATTATCTGTAATTATGGGACCTAGTTCATAGGATTATTTTGAGATATAAATAAAATAATCTTTGACTGTTGGGTGACAACACTCAACTAACTAGCAAGTACTCATTTTTTTTGTTATTTTTTTTAACTTGTTTTATTTTTTATTTTTTAAAATTTACATCAAATTAGTTAGCATATAGTACAACAATGACTTCAGGAGTAGATTCCTTAGTGCCCCTTACCCATTTAGCCCATCCCACCTCCCACAACCCCTCCAGTAACCCTCAGTTTGTTCTCCATATTTATGAGTCTCTTCTGTTTTGTCCCCCTCCCTGTTTTCATATTATTTTTGTTTCCCTTCCTTTATGTTCATCTGTTTTGTCTCTGGAAGTCCACATATGAGTGAAGTCATATGATTTTTGTCTTGCTCTGACTAATTTCACTTAGCATAATACCCTCCAGTTCCATCCACATAGTTGCAAATGGCAAGATTTCATTCTTTTTGATTGCTGAGTAATACTCCATTGTATATACATACCACATCTTCTTTATCCATTCATCCATTGATGGACATTTGGGCTCTTTCCATACTTTGGTTATTGTTGATAGTGCTGCTATAAACATGGGGGTGCATGTGTCCCTTCAAAACAGCACACCTGTACCCCTTGGATAAATGCCTAGTAGTGCAATTGCAGGGGTGTAGGGTAGTTCTATTTTTAGTTTTTTGAGGAACCTCCATACTGTTTCCAGAGTGGCTGCACCAACTTGCATTCCCACCAGCAATGCAAAAGAGATCCTCTTCCTCCGCATCCTCGCCATTATTTGTGGTTGCCTGAGTTGTTAACGTTAGCCATTCTGACAGGTGTAAGGTGGTATCTCATTGTCGTTTCGATTTGTATTTCCCTGATGATGAGTGATGTGGAGCATTTTTTCATGTGTCAGTTGGCCATCTGGATGTCTTCTTTGGAGAAGTGTCTCTTCATGTCTTTTCCCCATTTCTTCACTGGATTATTTGTTTTTTGGGTGTTGAGACTGATAAGGTCTTTATAGATTTTGGATACTAACCCTTTATCTGATGTGTTGTTTGCAAATACCTTCTCCCATTCTGTCAGTTGCCTTTTAGTTTTGCTGATTGTTTCCTTCACTGTGCAGAAGCTTTTTATTTTGATGAGGTCCTAGTAGTTCATTTTTGTTTTTGTTATCCTTGCCTCCAGAGACATGTTGAGTAAGAAGTTGCTGCGGCCAAGATCAAAGAGGTTTTTGCCGGCTTTCTCCTCGAGGATTTTGATGGCTTCCTATCTTACATTGAGGTCTTTCATCCATTTTGAGTTTATTTTTGTGTCTGGTGTGAGAAATGGTCCAGGTTCATTCTTCTGCATGTCGCTGTCCAGTTTCCCCAGCACCACTTGCTGAAGACACTGTCTTTATTCCATTGGATATTCTTTCCTGCTTTGTCCAAGATTAGTTGGCCATATGTTTGTGGGTCCATTTCTGGGTTCTCTATTCTGTTCCATTGATCTGAGTGTCTGTTCTTGTGCCAGTAACATAGTGTCTTGATGATTACAGTTTTGTAGTATAGCTTGAAGTCTGGGATTGTGATGCCTCCTGCTTTGGATTTCTTTTTCAAGATCACATTGGCTATTCGGGGTCTTTCTAGTTCCATACAAATTTTAGGATTGTTTGTTCTAGCTCTGTGAAGACTGCTGGTGTTATTTTGATAGGAATTGCATTGCATATGTAGATTGCTTTGGGTAGTATCAACATTTTAACACTATTTGTTCTTCCTATCCAGGAGCTAGGAATCTTTTTCCATTTTTTTGCATCTCCTTCAATTTCTTGCATAAGCTTTCTATAGTTTTCAGTGTATAGATTTTTCACCTCTTTGATTAGATTTATTCCTAGGTATTTTGTGGTTTGCAAGTACTCATTATTGATTAGTAATTTTTTTTGTCTCATTATTATTCAGTAAATAATATGGAAGAGTGCTGACAGTTTTTATTGGAATGACTAGTAATGGCCGTGCTAGTTCATAAAGTTTCTTTGTGCACATTAGAAAAATGCACTCTTCCTGCAGGCTGCCGGGTGGTACAACCCAAGCAAAGGTACACACGTAGGGAGTTGAGTAGCAAGCTGCCTCCTAGCCAGGCTCCCTTCTGCAGAGTATCAGCCCTGAAAAGAATATCTGCAGGGGAGTAGGCAAAAAAAAAATTCTTGAATAAGGAGTTTTAAGCAGTGGTTGAGACAGGGAAGAAACATTAAAAAAAAAAAACAAAAAAAAAACAAAAACAGGAATGTTAGGAAATATATCAAAAGCCAGGGGATGGCATGTGTGAATGTTAAAGAATAACATATTTCATAAGCAAGATTACTTTATTAGAGTAGATATGAACTCAGACCTAAGAGGAAAAGAATGAAGTCATCTGAAGGGGAAGAGGGGGCCAATGAGTAAAATCCTGAAGGAACATGGTATATCTAGAACCATACAGATAAAGGTGTAATGAGAAGTTCAGATGCTCTGGGTAGAGCATAAATTGATTGAAGGGGTGAACCAGATTCAGCTCCCGGGTCTAAGCCTTCACACAACTAGTCCTTTCTATTATACTGCAAAATTTAATGTATACTGGTGGGCTGATTCTCAGAAAGGCAGTATCTGCAAACACTCTCTGGAGTTCTACATCAGCTAATCTCCACAGTGAGAACCTCAGAATTGATGAAGGCAGATTTGCAGAGGCTCTCTCCAGCAAACTCAAGTTGCATCTAGAAACCTGGGATTGGTTAATTTTGCAAGTGTCTTTAACAACAGAAGTTCTACTTAATCAAATTCACCAAGGATCACTAGGAAAGTTTTTGCTCATTTCCTTCCTCTTTGTTACTTATATTTCTTATCCTTGGCACATTTCAGCCAAATGTATTTCATTATCTGTGCCTACTCTACTCCTTCCCAGTCCGCTATAACATTCTGATGGTCCCTTTCACTGGACTCTCAGGAATAATGAGTTACTCTCCTAATTCCTTCAAGTTTTCATTGATTGTTCCTTTATCTTCCCACCTTAACTAAAACCTGGCTTTCTTTCTCAATTTCTCCAATACAAATGATTTCGTGTGCCACCCCCACTCCTCAGTTCCTCTTTGCTAGACGAATGTTCTACTAACTTCTCATTCTTTAAGCCTAGCCATGTACTTCCATCAAGCTGTTCCCACCCTCATAACCCTCCTCTATGAACTTTAACTGTTTAATGCTGAGTCTCTGCCCTATTCCCTTTCTGTAAAGGTGATCTTAATAGACAGATTAACCACTAGCATTTCCTGAACTTCACTGATCTTCATTTCCACCCACTCCAACCATCTACCATTACTACCACCCTAATAACTATGAACTAGATGGAGCTTCATATCCCAGACTCTGAACACTATAACTCTCAAGTCTTTTCTCTATAGGATTCCTCAATCTAGTAAACATGCACCTTAATCTCTCATTAATTCCTCAAAATCCTTTAGGTGTCACTTGCCTCTCTACCAGCCCCATTTGCAACCATTTCAAATATATCATCAATGTCTTCTCCTCTTGAATTTCTGCTACAGAACTTACTCATTTCCAACTTTGGATATCTTCTAGTCTATTTTCTTTCTTTCTTGTCTTAGTTTCTTCACTCCCATTTGCAAGATGCTAAGCACTGCTGAGGAAGTCATCAAACCATGCTTCTCATGTCTAAAAACAGTACATATCTAAGTTCAATAGAGCCTTTACAATGGTTGAGCAATCCATGTGGTCCTATCTTCTGTTCTCCTAAGCAAGTTCATATTTCTTAAAAATGGTCATTTAAAATCTTTTAACTCCAAACTCCATCTCACCTACACTCAGTCTTAGCAGATGACCTCACCTTTACTACAAACCTGAAATTCTCTCAAGTTCCCTCTTCTTCACTTCATACTTCATCATTACTTGCTCTATTTACTAAATATGGAGAAACTGTTCCTCCTGCTTTTCAGTGTAAATCCTGGACATGAACTCATCATTCATCCTCTTCTACCGTTTATTCTGACATGTGAACAATCTTTCACACTTTGATTCCCGACATAGGTTCTTCCCCAGTTGAGCAAACAAACAAAATAACCTCCCTTAATCTTAAGAGTTCTTCTCAAGATATCCCCTCCTCACCCCTTTCTTTTGTGGTGTAAGCCACAACTGACTGGGTCTGCAACATAACAGAAAAGCAACTAGGAGGTATGTACCATAATTTACTTGCATGTAGAAGGAAAACAGTCAAACTTTTCATGTTTATTTTTAATTTAATCTATTTTGTACATTTTATAACATGAGTGCAAGAGCATATGTATGTAGCTCATAAATACATAAATACACGAGTGCAGTAGGCTGTGTATATAACTCCTAAGTGAATAAATGTACAAAAACTGGAGCTGTGTGCAAATACATTCTATTGACAGAGTATGCATTTGAAAAAGCTTGGAAAACAGCCAATGGTAGCTCAGAGCTGGAGGGCAATGACTGAGGTTTCTCTTGTCACCTAGCCAGTGATTTAATGCCTCCAATTTTTTATCTGGGCACGGGTTTAAGAATAGAGAATGTTGCTGAATTTGAACCTCTCTTTACAAGGAGGAAGAAGAAAGGACACAGGTTAGGAAAAAGTCCCAGTGGTATCAATAACTGAGTAGAGCATAGCAATCAGGGAATCTTAGCACTGGAGGGCCACAGATTGGTGCACACACATGTACTAACCAGATGGTGCCCGAAGACAGGAAAAGACAAATAGCAACAAAACTTAATCTGGGCAAGGGCAGAGGGGAGGGATTGGGGGAGGGAACTCTAAAACCTTTCAGAGGGTCCTCAAGGTAAAACTATTTTCTTGCTAATACTTAGATGTTATTTACCTTTTTTGATTGGTCTTTCAAGTACACAGTGGAATTTTCCAGAGGCCACATTGCATGTAATAATGTAAGAAAGTGAAATGTACAGCAGATTTGAGGTTCTGTCTTACACTGAGCCAGATATTAAAGGGATTTCCAAAAATGTAAAACACTACCACTCTTCTCACAAAATTATTTTTATGTTGGAAAATAGTTACTTTTCGTTAAAAATGCTATGGTAACATATAATGGGGTTACTGACGTTATTTTAAAGTAATTGATAAAACATTTAAAAATCTCAGTTTTTGATTTCTAATATGGTAAATATGAATAGATAAAACCTACATAAACAAAACTTTTTGGGTCCTCAACAATCTTTAAAAGCATAAAGCAGTCCTGAGACTAAACTGTTTGAGAACCGCTACAATGAACACATAAATTACATCCTCAGGGCCTATGCTACAAATTTGGATCCAGTAAAAAATCTGTCAGAAAAAAATAAAACACTGTGATTAAAAAGAATGGATTGCCTTGTGAAAACAAAAAAGAAAACTCACTCTCTTGATTTTCATATTATGCATATGACCAGGAATTAAAAAAAAAAAAAAAAAAAAAAAAAAAAGACCAGGAAAAGTAAAAGTTCTCTGAGGGAAAGAAAAAAAAAAAAAAAAAAAAGGAACCTCTGAAGCTCCCAGGGCTGAACGTTCTGCCTTCCTCTTCTTTCACACAGTTTGGTCCGTTATGTATCTACTCAAACAACAACTGGATGTGCGATGCTTCAGCAAGTGAGTATATTTAATGCATGATAAAAATCAGCAAACTGTGTAAGTTACAACTTACTGCACACTGCCTTCATCTCTCTCCTATGCTCTTTAACTTCTACGTAACTCTTTTGAGATCTAGCTTCTGGGGAGAATGAGCTGTGGCTGCTGTTCCACTGCCTTCCCATTTCTTGTCCCTTTACAGTCTGGCTTCTACCCCAACCTACAACCCTAGGCTTTAAAGTTGGCAAAGGAACTCCACCAACAAAAGATAATGTCTTCCCTTTTTTGGTTTAAGATATAGCAGATGCTTCATGATTTAAAAAATAAATAGCACAAAAGAGCCTATGACTCCTCTATTTATACATGTTTCCTCTTCCCGGAAGCAACTCCCCCTTCCCCCTTCTAATAATCATTAGC
This sequence comes from Lynx rufus, assembly GCF_022079265.1. Classification (NCBI taxonomy): domain Eukaryota; kingdom Metazoa; phylum Chordata; class Mammalia; order Carnivora; family Felidae; genus Lynx; species Lynx rufus. The sequence goes on from NW_025814829.1 coordinate 47,212,018, forward strand.
ACCAGACCTAAATATGGCTATTTTTTGATTTATTCATTTTGGATTTGGCTACAGGTTCCTGCTCAGATAGCTGAGCCTTCATCTTTAAATGAATAGCAGCATAATCCACAAACTCATAAAAATGTGTATAATTCATTTTGTGAGTTTTACAGTTTTTCATGTGAAGAGTGCTTAAGATACATTGTCTTTATTATAAAAGTTAGTTGTGCTATACATTAATTTCGATTTTATCTAAACAAATAGAATTAATAATTTTAGATAATTTCAGGACACCATCAGGGGAAATCTCACGTCAAAACAGACAAGCTATGAATAGGTAAAAATTTAAAAAATGTTTACATTAGTCAAAACATGATGCCAATAATATGTTTTAGTCTATACCATAATGATTTCTTAGAAAAGTGGCAACTGACAGCAGCTCCTAGGCTCAAAGTTGATTTCTTTGGTTAGCGACTATTCCATTGAATTTCAGACATTATATTTCAAACCAGGTAAAAGCAGGTAATACTTAGTATATTTAAAAGTATTATTGAAGGAGACTATAGAATCATTGCTTTGAAAGTACTTAATGGGTGCTAACTATTTAGGTCTTATATGAATGATTAAAATTGGAATGAAAACACAGTTTGGCATTAATATTAACACTGTGATGAAGTCTTCCTTAATACATTTACATGCCCCTTTAGCATGATGGTGCTATGACAGAGCTCATTCCAGCAAATGTAGTTATCAGGTTTAATTCCACTGCTTTATGGCACTACAGAGGAAGAACGTTAGCAAGAGCTAGAAAACTCGTACATGTATCTCTGTATTTAAAATGTAACTATCCTGAATATTGCATTTTATGTACATGTACATTTTATGTGTGTACATGCTCGTCTCTGAGCAGAACTAGCCTAAAGCAATGTTTTCAGCATTTTGAGCTCCTGAAGAATACATTTAGCACTACCATCACAGTGGCCCCCAATTCACTAGGTGAGCTACACAGACCCATATAACCAAAATTCCAGTTTATCTTACTACCTCATCTTGAATTCTTGGCCTGCTACCCACATGCAAATTTAAACAGGAATAGAGACAGATTGAAGGCTTACACTCTGATCATTGTGCTCTGAAAATATGGCTTTTATGCATAGCTTTAAAACATGGCTTTAGACAAGATGGTGAATTTTAGTTGTCCCCTGTGCTTCTAAGAAGGAGATGTGTTAGATCCTAACATGTAAATTCTAGTACAGTCTTTTTTTTTTAAGTTTATTTGCTTATTTTGAGAAAGAGAGAAAGAAAGAGAGAGAGAGTGTGTGCTATCAGCACGGAGCCTGACATGGGGCTCAATATCCCATAATATCTCACTATTATGACGTGAGCCAAAATCAAGAGTCAGATACGTACCGACTGAGCCACCTAGGTGCCCCTAGTACAGTCTTAAACATGGACTTTTTATGTGTACATTTATTCTCCATATGACTTCATTTCAGAATGAAATGGGCTAAAATACCTCCTACCATGTATTTCAGAAATTATGCAAAGTGTAAGAAATATATAGCAAGTTTTCTGGAAGCCAGTAACTAGAGCAGAAGCAGTAAAATTGATAAAACTGCTATTACCGCTGCTCCTAAGAATAATGCTAGCGATTCGCTATTATCATGGACAGAATATCAGGCCAGAAATGCTATGTTGCAAATGGTAAGTCTTATCTTCTCATGAGTGCACTTAGGCTGTGAATAATATATGCAGAAACCCTTTGTTCTTACTAATTAGAATTAAGATTGGTTTATTGTTCATTAAAAATCACCTAAAATTCTTTACAAAATGATCGGTTGTGTAAAGAAGCCACATGCTACTGAAAAGTACACCAGGAGAGAAATTAACCAGAGGACTTGATGAAGAGTCAGAAAATTTAATCAAGTGAAAGAAGCATGCTTTTATACCCAAAATTACTCCAGGAGTCATGGGGGAAAGAAAAAGGCATGAAATTTTAATTTCTCTTCAGTGGAAATTATGACTTAATTTATTTTAGTAAGAGTGTTCTCAATTTGTGCTTTTAAGAGTAGGCTTACTTAATTGTACACATTTAACATTACATGTGAACCTCTTAGATTCTTTTATAAGCAAAGAAAATTGCCTACTTACTAGCACCTATTCATCACTGAAAATCTTCATCTCTGCCTAAGTACTTTGTTAGTAAAGAAAGAGATTTCATCCTCCTTAATCTGTAGCCTTCTATTCATTACAAATGCATTTATTTCATGACTTTATCCTTAAAATCTAGGCTGTCCTTTTTTATCACTTTCTTCCATGTAACTGAAGCCATTTGATTGGCCTCTAGTGGTGTTCTAAGCATTTATTTATACAAGAAATACTTTATTAGGTTAGGAATATGAAATCCCCTAACTTCTATCCACTAGTTAAAACTCCAAAGTTTCGGGGCACCTGGGTGGCTCAGTCGGTTACGCAGCCGACTTCGGCTCAGGTCACGATCTCACAGTCGGTGAGTTCGAGCCCCACGTCAGGCTCTGGCCTGATGGCTCGGAGCCTGGAGCCTGCTTCTGATTAAAAAAAAAACAAAACAAAAAAAACAAAAACTCCAAAGTTTCTTTTTTTTTTAAGTTCCAGTGCAGTTAACATACAGTGTTATGTTAGTTCCAGGTACAATATAGTGATTCAACAATTCCATACATCACTCAGTGCTCATCAAGGTAAGTATACTCTGGGGGCACCTGGGTGGCTCAGTTAAGTGCCGGGCTCTTGATTTCAGCTCAGGTCATGATCTTACAGTCATTGGGGTCTGTGCTGAGCATGGAACCTGCTTAAGATTTTCTCTCCCTCTCTACCTCTGCCCCTCCCCAGCTTATACACTCGCTCACTCTCTCTCAAAAAAAAAAAAAAAAAAGAAAAAGAAAGAAAGAAAGAAAGAAAGAAAGAAAGAAAGAAAGAAAGAAAGAAAGAAGAGGAGAGGAGAGGAAAGTGTACTCTTAATCCTCTTCACCTTATTTGACCCACTTCCCCTCTGGTCACCCTCTGTTCTCTGCAGTTAAGAGTCTGGCTTTTTGGTTTGTCTTTTTGTTTTCCTTTATTCATTGTTTTGTTTCTTCCACATATGAGTACAATCATATGGTATTTGTCTTTCTCTGACTTATTTTGCTTAGCATTATACTTGCTAGATCCATTCATGTTGTTGCAAATGGCAAGATTTCATTCTTTTTTACAGCTGAATAATATTGCATTGTATGTGTGTGTGTATGTGTGTATCTCACATCTTCTTTATCTATCAGTGGACACTTGGATAAAACTTCAAAGTTTTGACATGACATTTTCATCAAGATTCTGTTCTTCCTCCTTGCCTAAAGTTGCATTCGTATGAAATACGTGGATACTAATACACAGGAATACTTTTATTGTGGCTTGACGATCAACCAATTTAGTGTACCTTGAAAATCAACTAATTACTATCTTAACAGTATAGTCTATGTAGCTATACTATGTTTTATAACTAACGCATGAGTTATAAAGAATTAATGCATGAATTCTTTATTCACATATAACCAAAACATGACACTGTATGTAGACTCATGGAGAGAACCTGTATCAACTTAGAGTAGTTTCATTGAAATCAGGATGTTTCCCCACTCACCACATATTTGGATTGTGGGATACTTGACCTCAGAGGTGAGGTTTTGTTTATTATATTCTGTGAAAGCAAAAGTGAGAGGAGCCACCAGAAGCCTTCAGTTCCTTAAAACGAAGTTCCTATACCCAAATTTTTAAATAGCATCTTCCCAACTTTTCTGTGCTGTCTTGGTCAAGGATCATATTAGAAGATACTGCATGTGGGGCTCTTGGGTGGCTCAGTCAGTTAAGCGACTGACTTCGTGAGTTCGAGCCCCATGTCAGGCTCTGTGCTGACATCTCAGAGCCTGAAGCCTGCTTCCGATTCTGGGTCTCCCTCTCTCTCTCGGCCCCTCCCCTGCTCACACTCTGTGTGTGTCACTCTCTCTCAAAAATAAACATTAAAAATTTTTTAAAAAATTAAAAAAGAAGAAGATACTGTATCCACTTAAGTTAGCCTAGGCAAAGGGAATTTACTGAGATGGTACAGGCCTCAGAACCCAAGTGAGGAAAGAACAGTATATCCCCATGAAAGAGATCTTCCAACTCCTCCTTTTATTCACTTACTTGCCCTTTCACTCAACAAATATTTATTGAATGCCTGCTATGTGCCAGACATTATCTTAGGAGCTAAGGATAGAACTATACACAAAACAGAAAAGAAAAAAGAAAAATCATTGCCCTCACGAAGATGACCTATTAATATGAAAAGACACATGGATGGAAAAGAGTATAATATATTTCAGGGAAAAAATTATTCCATTTGATTAAAAGTATGGCGTATGTGTAAAAGAAGGTTAAAGAACTTGACTGAGACAGGTCTTGCAAGTGAGGCTGAAAACTGTGGCCTTAGGTTAAGATGCAGTAAAGAGCCAGTGAAAGCTTCTAAACAGGATAATGGCATGATTAGACCAGGGCTTAAGGAAGCAGATTTATGAGCGGTGGGTAGAATGGATGAGGGAAGGAAACAAAAACGAGTAGCAGCAACTGCTACTTTTCTGGTGAGATGTGTGGGCTTGAACCTTAGCAATGGGCATGAAGAACAGAACCGAGGAGATAGATTTGATGATGGCTATTATAGAAGTAGAATACACACGCCTTTCAATGGATAAGCAAATTTTTAAAAATTGTCAAAAGTGATGGGTACTGCCATGAATTTAAATAGTGAAGGCTACGTGTAGTGGAGGTTAGAGGGTTAGAGACAATACAGAATGACTCTGGACTTTGAAGACATATAGATGTCACTATATTTCAAGTACAGATATCCAGATAACTCTTGAAAATGCAGTCCAAGAGACTTGAAGACCAGAAACGTATGTTTGGGAATCATTGCATAGAGTGTAATAGTAGAAATATAAAAACCTTCAAAGGAATGGATTAGAGCGGGAAAAAGGACTGAAGATAGCTCATTGAAGAATGCCTATATTTAAGGTTTGGGGAAAAAGGGTGATAAGTGATTATCAGAGAGTTTAGAAGAGCATAAAAGATCCAGCAATCTCAACTTAGATAATTGTAACACATTCTTGTACATTACATAGGGAAGAAGGGGGGGGGGGCAGGGGATTACATATATAAATATACATGAAGTTGAAATATGACAAAAGAGAGGCAAAATAAATGTTTTTAACATGTAAGTTGTTATGTTACTAGGCCACATGCATTTCTCTTCTTCATCAGAGATATAGAATAGAGTATTATAATTTATCTTACTGAGGAGTACCATACTGGGCTAGTTTTGATTACACAGAGATTTCTAGGCTAAGGTTCATTATTTTTAATGTAAGGCATTAAACCTAAAATAAAGAAAAGGTATGTGAGCAAAAGGTTTTCATCATTATTCTTTAAGCCTTAATTACCTTTCTCCAACACTATCTGAGACTAGCTATTTTTACTCGGAGATCTTCTAGCCAAATATGCTCTAATTACCTTGCCCTGAATAGACTTTGCTCATCCCTATTTATATATAGTACTTTGAACATTTTAAAATTTGCCAGTAGTTTTTAAAAGATGGCATAATACTATGTCACTCCAATTTAATTAAACGCAAATGTGGAGTTTTTTTCATTCCTAACAAAATGAACACAACTAAACAAGACTTGCAAGTTATATAGAATAAAACAAGCATTGTTTGTATATCAGGGTCACTGTTCTTTAGAGTCACGTAATACGTTTAATATCATTATTTCCAGGATGGGAAGAAAATAAGTTTTCCAATAAAGATATGTGAAATTTGTTCAGAAAGGACAATCATTTCCTTGAGATAGCCTCAGACTAGATGTGTCTCTCAGCTACATTTCTATGAATAACTTTTCTGAGGAATGATGCTATAACAATTTCTCTAGCACTCCTGGGAGAAAACATCTCCCTCAAATAGAGAACTGGGTAGAATACACAATTGCAAATGACATGCCAATTCATCATATGTCAGCAGGTCTTAACCACTTTTTCTCTGGCTATGGTACCATTTAGCTACAAAGCAATCACGATTCTTCCAAAGAGAACATTGCAGAAATGATGAAAAACTATATTAAGAGGAAAATAACCCCAAGATTCAATAGCAAAGTAAACTGCATAATTGTATTGGTTCAGAGAACAGGCAAAGGACTGTGAAACAAAAGTACATAACAGATTTACTAAATACATGTTAAGGCGTAATGAAAGCCCACTATAGAAAACCACATTAAAAAAAATGTACTCTGTCATGATCATGGAATTTAGGGGTGGGGGGGAATAATAGATAAGGGATCTTGAGCCTTGTTTTACGGCAACATGCTGCTGAAATAATGTAGGGAAGATACGGGCTCCCCTTCCAACAAAGTGAAAAACGTCCAAGTCTTTATTATCACTAACACAAACCATACATATGTGAAATCAGGAAAAAGAAATGCTTTATTTATTCAAGATATCATAAAACTCATACAAGTGTTTGTGCCCTTACAAATCTAAGACGCTTTTGAAACACAGCTACAACATGCTAATTCATAGGTAGTGAAAATCTATTCATGATAAAGCATCCCTTTACTGACATGACTGTGCTGTAGAGGATACAAAAACTGAATAAAGTGTGGTTTCTGACTTTAAAAAAACTTATAACCGTGTGTGAAAGATGGTTCCATTTGGTGAATATTAAATACAGTACATTAAATATACTTAACAATAAATAAGAATTCAGTGACATTTTATTATCTGCCAGTCAAGTTATAGGGTTTATTGACCCCCAGGGCCCTCACCTGATTCACTCTGAACCCATTCACTAGCCTATAGATTATCAAGGCCACTGCAACTCTTATTTACTTTATTTTTCCCCATCTGGTCTTTTTACATGATCACCACCACCAGAGTGTGCCATGACAGTAAATCAATTTGTTGTGGTTTTTGGTTTTCTTTTTTCTTTCTTTCTTTCTTTGACTTCTTAACTGTAGCTATAGTAAAAAGTTGCCATGTGAAAGTTTTCCAACTACTGATAACATTAAAGAGATGGATATTATCTGTGAACATCAATTATCTACCATAGTTGTTCCCTAAAAACAGGTAACAAAAATTAACAGAATGGAGTGTTAGAATGTGCTTGTACATTTTAACATCTATATACTTTCTGTGGTATCTCTCATGCCTTTTGTTTATATATTTGCCAAATTCTGTATATCTTCAGTGATACATGGAAGCACCTAATGTCAATGCCGTGTCAAAAACCATATTTTTTTCATGTTTATTTTTGAGAGAGAGAGCACGAGTAGGGGAGGGGCAGAGAGAGAGAGGGAGACATAAAATCCAAAGCAGGCTCCAGGCTCTGAGCTGTCAGCACAGAGCCCAACATGGGGCTCAAACTCACAAATTGTGAGATTGTGACCTGAGCCGAAGTTGGATGCCTAACCGACTAAGCCACCCAGGTGCCTCTCAAAAAACATAATTCTGATAGAGATTTTTAAAATTAGTTTCAGGTGTACAATTTAGTGATTCAACACTTCCATATAACACCTGTGTTCATCACAGCAGGTGCCCTCTTTAATCCCCATCACCTATTTCACCCATCCCACCCTCCGCCCCCCCATCCCCCTACCCCCTCCCACCATCAGTTGTTCTCTCTCTATAGTTAAGAGTCTGTTTTTGGGTGTGCCCCCCACTCTTTTTCTTTTTCCCTATGCTCATTTGTTTAAAGACTTTTTTAAAATTAAAAGTAATAAATGTACATAATTTTTAAATAGTACTATTAAGCTTAAATGAAAAGCAGGATTCTGTCCCATCCCTCCCCACTTGTAGTCCTGAAAAAATTATTTTCAATCCCTTTCACTATTTCTTCCTGTATTTACATACGTATTTCTAAATAACGTGCATACCCTTCAATAAAGCTTACTGGGTGGGTATGCAATATATACATGTTGTTCACACAAAGCAGTGAGCTGGCCAGTTCTTTGGGAGTCTTCTTTTGGAATGGTCAGTTTTCTCAGAGAGGAATCCTTCAATCGCTGACTATATGGATAAGTTTGGCTGATAATTTTCTGCCTGGTGTTCTAGCTGCTTATACTAACTACATGAACTTTCTGTGTACCCATTACTTATAAAAAGTTCACTATGTCAAGAAATTTATTTTTCTATACATTTTGATAATTATGAAGAGCAGCAATTGTGATGCTCATTTTTATTAATATAACTTTCTGTTTATAATTTTTATAACCTCTGCACAATATTTTTGTATTTCTTAGTTTACAAAGATCATCAACAGTTCCAATAAAATAGCAGAGTTTTAGATATAAAAAAAACCTTGAATATCTTCTGGACCAGCTCCACTATGTTTAAAAATTGAAACTTAGGAATAAATTCAGATTTCCTAAGAATCCCAGAATGGTATTTTCCCTTAAAAAGAAGGCACACATACTGTACAAAATATTTTTTAAAGGGGTATATTTTTTCTCCGCTGAAAACCTTTTTTGGAAGCCAGAGCAAACAAGTGTTCTAGAAACACCTACAAAAGGAAATTCTTCTGCAATAGAAACATTTTTTAAACGATCCTAATTGTTAGTACATAGCTCCTCTCCAAAAATGTATACATTATAAAGGTATAGGGAGGGAAAACCAAGTGGCAAAAATAAATGAGTAGTTTAGAAAATGCAGAGTCTCAAAGGATGTGGAAGCTTTTGTGTCTTTCTCAAGCTTTGGCCCCTGCCCTAGATTTTGACTCAGAAACACTAAGAAAACTAAGAGAGGTACATTTACAACAGGAAATGTTTATTCCTCAGTTCAGATCACTAAGGTTAGTCTTCTAAGAAATCAGACAATTTTTAGTGCCTTCCACTCAATTAAGGCAATAGATTTATAGAAAACAAATTACAAAAAAAGCAACTTGGTCTTTAATTTGAGCTGAAGGTAAAAAAAAAAAAAAAGAAGTGAAGTCTCAATGATTCATCGTTTCCATTCACCAACCAATATCTACCATATCTTTTCTGTAAGCTCCAAGTCCTGGCAAGCACTGAGTTTTTTCACTGGAACTCAGGGCTACTGTGCCTCCTCTCCTAAATCAGGCACTGAGCTTTGCCAAGAAATAAAACTGTGGGTAGTAACACCTACATCAGAGGGTTATGTCAACCATTAAATGACAGTGTATGCGAGTTGCCAGTCACATAGGCACTTCATAACCGTTACTTCCTGTCCTTCCTTTTTAACCATGCTTATTTATATACCCCACTTTTGTAATACCACACTCCTATGACTGCCACTCAGTTCCTTTCACTATGAATGTTGTAGGTACTCTGTATTCCTCATCTTTGTATCTGGGAATTTAGCATGGTAACTGGTACAGAATAAGGACTCAAGTGAGTCAACCATATTAGCACAGCCCCATTCATATTTGAATCGAATGGTACAGAAGCAGCAGAATGGAACAGTAAAATGGACACTGTTCCACGCGTCAGGAAAACTGCCACAAGCAATTTACTCTGGGTAAATCACTTAACCTCTCTGGGTATCATTTTCTCCCTTGTGAAATGAGAGGTTTGGGTTAAATGAACCCAAAACTCCCTTACAGCTCCAAAATTTTATACTTATATGACTGTGACTCTTAATAGTCCAAAAGTTATAAGGGTCTACAATTTATAATTTTATAACATATGGACTTAAAGAAGAGTCCTAGGAGGAGATATTAAAGACATAAGGAGACAGCCAAGAAAGTTGTAAATGATCATGTTTCAGGTTAACACTGAGCTGCGGCCACCTCCACTGTTAGCAATGGCTACCATCCACTTATTCTCAACATGTGCCTGACACTGTCTTAAACTCTTTATGTAAATTTTATCATTTCATCTTCAGGAGAATTTGATTTCTACAAGTTCTTTATCAATTGACATACCTAACCAACGTATTCATATTACATACATAATCATACATAGTTAATATTTATAGATGCATGCACATATTTCTTTAATAGGTTTACATGTAAATTTATATGTAACTTCACTCTTCCTTAGCTGTTTTTCCATATTTCAATACTAAAGAAAAAATAGAAATCAATTAGCTTAAATCTAAAAAAAAAAAATTAAAGGGCTTAATCACAACATTTTTTCTAAGCATGATTTAGAAGTTAAAAAATGTGGAATAAAAATATAAAACTGGTTTTCCAAATGTGATGAAAGTAGTACCTATGAAACTAACAGGATCTTAAAATAAATCAAGCCTGTAAGGTAAGATGCTTTTATTTTCCCTTCTGGGAGATAGTGCAATAATCACTGTATACCTCTGAGATAGAAATCAGCAAGTAAAATTAATGTGAAGGTGGTCACTGTCAGAGCTACTAATACTGTAACATGTGATTCCCTGACATTAATAGAGATGCTCAACTACAGATGAAGTGGCTAACCAGTTTTTCAGTTAGGCAAATCAATAGCCAACCTACACAGGGTTCTTGGAATCTTTTGTTCAAATGACAAGGCTGCTGCTCTTTCTAAGCAGTCTTTGTTGGACTGAGAAAGAGAGAAAAAGAGCAAGGGAATCTGCAAGAAGCTGCCAATGACAAAAGGGCAAAGAGTGGGAGGGGAGGAGAAGCATGAGGAACAGAAATCAGCGTACCAGAAAGACTTCAGGTGACACAAGGAGGGAAACAGAACTCCTACAACACAGAAAGACCAGAAAACCAAAGGGACAAGAGGATGGGGGAAAGCGAGAATGGGAAAACAAAGAATTTACACAAAACCATGCAATTACGAAGGAAGGGCTGAAAGCAAAAGTGCAAGGTGGTGGCATGCAATATAGCTTCCTTGTTAAGAATGTGAGCTAAAGCTTTAAAATGCACACGAAGTTCCTTAACTTCTCTGTGCCACCCCTCTCACATAAATGAAGTGATCCTCACAAAACATTAGGTATGGGCGCAGTGCTGGGAACACAAATAGCAATCATTAATATTCGGTATTATCATATCTGATAAAAAGAGACTATATGTAGGTAATTGTGATACGGTGAGTATATGACGGAATAGGTTGGTAAAGATAGCTACAGGTAATCAGAAGTTACTATACTTATACTCAAACAGAATTCCACCAAAAACACTAGAGGCCATATAGAAACTTATGTTTGTTGCAATCCATCGTTCATCTCTGGATATGCTTTACACATGGCAGAAGTAACCAGAGAGATACTCTTCTGCACTGTGTGTGAGTATCGTGTGTACACATCAGAGAGGAGCGATGAAACGTATGTACTATGACTCAGATGTACAAAAATATAAAATACCAGGTCTTTTCTACAATTTAAGTAATTTTGCTTTGAAGCATCCATTTGCTCTAACAGGGATGGATGGAATAGGGTTGAGAATTGTTACAAATTTACAACTAAATATAACTTAACCTCTCCTAGTTTGTAAAGCAGTCTCTTTCAGGCAAACAGTCATCCAGTTAAAAATCCAACTTTTTTAAGGAATCTCTCCACCCCACCTTCTTTCTTAGGATGGCAAAGAGTTATATGGAGGAAGCTGAATTGTCTCATGGTCGTGGTTGAGGGGAGAGGAGTGCTGATTCACTTGCGACAGGCCAGGCAGCTGACTCGCTTTTCCTTGGACATTTGTCATTCCGCCTAGTCACTATGTGTCTTATGTTCATGTCTACTGAGATTTTGCCAGTCTTTTTGGCTAACCTTGAATCTTCTATAGCCTCTGGTTCTGAGGTCCAGGTACTCATGCTCTGTTTTGGCTAGTGTACCAGTGCTTTTAGAATTTCTCTGCCCCTAGAGAGACAGCTTTCTCAGATAACCCTGGCGTTCTCAAATTTTCTCCTGAAGCTAACTCATTGTTTTTATCATTACCATCATGATCATCAATACATCCCTGTCTCCTACTTTTAATTTTCAGCCTCTGAAAAGGTTATGTAGGAAAGTGAAGACACAGATCTATGGCTCTTCTTCTCAGCACTGGAAAGTATTTCTTCCTCTGGTACCAGAAATTGCCTACAAACGTGTGTGTGCATACATATACATATATACATACACCATTGCGGATAGTGAAATTATGTAGAGATTTTCAAATTTTGCTCTCAACACGTCCTGAGCAGTTTCTAGACTTTGGAACATCCTTCTTTCTTTCAGCAAATCCAGACTGTCATGAGTATTATTTTGGAGACCAAAACAAAACAAACCCCCCAAAATTTAAAACTCAGACTTAAACATATTAGACTCTGTTCTCATATTGATAAATTTGTATGAGTACAAAATGATGGATGGTCAGGGTTATTCACTGTAGCATTATTTGTTAAAGCCCAAGATTAGGAACTGAACCACTCACCAGTCAGATACGGCTACTAAAACTGACACCAAAAATGAGGTACTTTGATATGTACTGATATGGAACTACAGCAAAGATATGTGAAAAAAGCAACGTGTACAAGAGTGTAAAAGATGTATCATTTGTGTATACAGAACTGAATGACAGTGACAAAGGGTAATGGCATGTTGAGGGGAAAGGAGAAAGAAAAGATTTATATAAAATTATATGCTTTTGTACCTTTTGGATTTTATTACCGCACATGTATTTCACATTAAGAAAATAATTTACTTTGGGGTGCCCAGGTGGCCCAGGTTAAGCGTCCGACTCCCAGTTTTGGCTCAGGTCATGATCTCACAGTTCGTGAGCTCTCTCTCCCTCTCTCCCTGCTCCTTCCCCCATCTCAAAATAAATAAAAAATATTAAAAAAATTAAAAAATAATAATTTACTTAAAAAAACCCAGAGCTGAGCAAATGACTCCTTTATTTCAGACTGTATCTACTCTCATCCTGAAATAATTCATGCCAATGATTCCATGGGTAGATGGGGAAGCCCTGAAACAATAGGAACAAAGAAATGCTTGAACAAAAATATATTGTTTTAATATCCCCAAAAGATTCCTCACATCACCATAGAAAAGAGGCAAAGTTTCACTCTGATACACTTCCATTCCATGAATTTATGAGACTGGAAGAAGGTCAACTGGAACAATGAGATTTCATGGTATATGTTTCAGAAGGAGATTAGTTTCCATCAAACACAGGGTAGAAAGAATCCACAGACTGAAGCAAACACTCACTAGAAGCCTTACAAACCATGGTGGAGGGCCCCATATATGTCAAGGAAGTTAGCAGTTTCCTGGGGCAATTCATCTCTTCTAACAGGAGGCTGAGGGATGTAATAAGGTGATAAATGCTAAAAGCTAAGCTAGTTCCTCACCAAAGATGTTCTTGCAGAAGTGAAGCATCCCTCAGTAGGCAGGACTTGGCAAAGATGTGTCACACCTGACTCACAAGTCTCCCCCATCTGGATTTGTGTATACACCAAAACCCTCTCCCCTTTTTCTTGGCTATGAATAGTTATCTCCTGCAGCCCTCAGTCTCAGGGTAAATGAAAGCCAAAGTGAAGGCAGAGTGAGAGGAAACATGTAAAAGGCAGAGAGAGGGAGAAAAAGTAGCTTAGAACAATATTCTCGAAGACAAAAGATTTGGGCTGTTAGGAATTCTTTCTACTGGTCAACTTAAAATTCCACAATAACAATGAAAAACGAAGAAATAAATTGGCTTTATTAACTTTAATCAAGCAAACTGGAGGCAAAACAAGCTAGTGGTTAAGATTCTGAAACTGAATTAAAGAGACCCAAATCTCCAGGGAATCATTTCACCTCACATGGAAAACCACGAAACCTCTTGTAAATTATAACTACTTGGTAGAAATGTTCTCAGAGGAACTTTTTTCCCTAATAAAAAAACATAACAACAATAATAATTCAACTGCAGATGAAATGAACAGTGTATCAAGGTCTACCAACCGGTGCCGCAGTGCTTTAAATAGCAGCAAAACAGAACAAATTTCCTTCCCAACCATGTTCTTATCTTACAAGAAACAGCATCTATTGGCCCAAGGGAAAAACAGTACATCAACACAAAGGCAGCCTGGCTGAAGGTGGTTGTGGCTTCATCGGCAGGAGACCATCAACCGACATAAGCCCACTTAATTCTACAAAAACCCTTCCAAGCCTCCAACAGAGTATTATTTTCAAAAAGCAAGAAACAGATCAATGCCATTTTCTCTCTAAAAAAAAAAAATTACACACAATCAATGTTCTAAATATATGCTCTCAAAAATACTAGACTCCAATGTAGAAAAGTCACAGGAGAGTAAAATTATTTCTTGAAAAATAATATCTATGTGTAAAATGGCAGCTACCAAGAAATATTTAAATTCAAATATGAAAGGCGAAACAGATTAAATCTTGAGATTAACTGTCAAGTTTGAAGTCTGAATAAACTTCAGTAGTTCACTTAAAAATAAAAGTAGATTTTGCTACTAGAGATTGCATTCTGCTTATAAAACTATTAAGTCTAATACTGGGTAGGATGATGAACATCAACAGATAAGCAAATAAAGAATCTGAAAACAATATTTTATATCTTCTAAGATGAAATGTGTTATTTTACACATTTGAGATAGCTATTATATTTCATGAATGTCATTCAATAAACATTTATTAAATACACATTACACCAGGCTCCAGGAATGCAATGGTGAGCAAAAAAGAGAGTCCTTGACCTCATGGAGCATATAGTCTAGAGAGAAAGACAATTAAATGGGTAATAAGACTGTGGTGTGTTAAGGCTAAGATGGAAATAGAAAGTGCTATGGGAACACAAAGTAGGTACACCTAACTAGCATGGAAAAGGGGGAGACGGGGTAGTGAGTGTTGAAGGAATTTAAGAAACCCTCCCCCAAAGACTTAACATTTAAACCAAGACTTTAAAGACCACTAGAACTTATTCAAAAGGGAAAGAGGAGGAAGGCTCCAAGTAAAGGAAGCATTATTTCTTTTTTTTTTTTTAATTTTTTTTTCAACGTTTATTTATTTTTGGGACAGAGAGAGACAGAGCATGAACGGGGGAGGGGCAGAGAGAGAGGGAGACACAGAATCGGAAACAGGCTCCAGGCTCTGAGCCATCAGCCCAGAGCCTGACGTGGGGCTCGAACTAACGGACTGCGAGATCGTGACCTGGCTGAAGTAGGATGCTTAACCGACTGCGCCACCCAGGTGCCCCATGGAAGCATTATTTCTAAGAGAGGAGGGAAGAATATAGTACAATTATGAAACTAAAAGTATTTAAATTTGGGGGGGAATGAATAACATACTCCCTTCACTCAACAACTCTATTTGTTCATTCATTCAATTAATATTTAGCATGCTCTGATAAAAGTTAGCTCATCTATAGGGACTCACAAAATAGAGGCCGCCGCTGTGGCCTGGTCCATGTCATACATCAAAAAGTCAGTCAACCTGCACTTACGGAAAACACTTCACTGTCAAGAAAACCCAACATATGCCGATCATAGTCTTCCAACTCAGGTTCAGCTAGCTGACTGGGCCTAAGAAAATAGGATCCATGTGCCTGCTACGGAAATTCCTGACCTCCTAGCTCCTACCCAATCATGGCCTGTTTCTGAGTTGCCTCTTCTAACGCTATAAAACTCACTCTTACCACACCCAAATCCCTCCAGAATAGTGTTCCACTGCTCATGGGACATGGTACTCCTCCAATTCATGGACTATTTTCCTTTGAATAAAGGATATCAACTTGTAACTGAATTGTTTTAGTTTTGTCACTTGACAGGTCCCATTATTTAGCAGCCCTGTTCAACATGGGAGATGTCTTAATCTTTTTTTCAAATTATAAAGCCCAAATAAAAGGAAAGCAATACATCCTATGTGGGCTTTTTCTTACTGGGATGACTTCATTATACAGAATTCATCTTTAGAACAACCAGGTAAAAAAAAAATTAGTGTGAAACTGAATAAATTCCCTGTGAAGAATGAAGTCTTGAAACAACCAGTTTATCTATTTTCCTATTTTTCTAATCCCATTGCCTCTGAATTTTCAGAATATGTGCACCTAACAGTTCAGTAGGTCAGAAATCTGACCCGGGTGTCGCTGGGCTAAAATCAAAGTGTCAGCAGGGCTGTGTTCCTTCTGGGGGGCTCCAAGGGGAGAATGTTGAGTTCTTCCAGCTTTTAAACTCTGGCCACATTCCTTGCTTCTATCTCCCCTCCTCCATCTTCAAGCAAGCTCTAGTTGAGCCCTTCTCACACTGTATCACCCTTACTCTCTCTTCTGCATCCCCTCATACATTTTCAAGAATTTTGGGGATGACACTGAGCCCAGCAGCATCTTCCAGCATAATCTCTGTATGTTAAGGCTAACTGATTAGTAACCTTAATTCCATCTGCTACCTTAATTCCCCTTTGTCATGTAACCTAACATACTCGGAGGTTCTGGGGATCAGAACATGGAGATATTTGGAAAGTCGTTATTCTGCTTACCACAGTACACTAAACAAGTATTTAAGGTTATAAACTATACATGACACTGAGGAAGCTGCAATGGTGGCCTCTCTCCTGTAATTTATATCGCGAGGGTGGCAAAGAAATGTGTACAAAATCATACCGCCAAGGGAAAAAACCCATCTTGAAAGTATTTCAAGCAGGAACGAGATGAGAAATGAGAAAATAATACAGAAATGAGAAAGAATATTTTTAGTTCAAAAGGAAGATAGCATATGAAGGCCTTACAGCACAGCAGGATCTGTGACAGGAAGAGAGAAGTATGGGGTGATATTTCAGGTGGGGGCCTAGTGTAACTAAATGGAAGGAAGATTAAAAAAAAGAACAAGAAGAAGAAGAAAGACAACATATTTAACAAGTCCCAGTGGGTGGAGTAGAACACTCAACGGGAAACAGCGGGAACTGAGAATTTCAAGGAGAAAGTGGTCAAAAATTCAACTGTGGCAGAGATGAAGAAACACAAAGACAGAGAAAAGGGCCACTGGGGTTTTAATTGATGTATCGCTGGAGATCTTCAAATAAGCACTCAGTCAAGTGCTGGTGGCAGGAGCCAGATTGCAGCTCTTACAGAGTGGGCTGGCGGCAAATGTAAAAGATTTTTTTTAAATAAATCTGTAGTTTAAAAAAGCAAAATAGTTTTTGAAAAGAAATTTGACAAGACAGTAAGATGAATGGTTTGGTAGTACCCCATATGCCAAAGGAAGAAGTCAATGAAACTAAACAGATAAAGAGTAAGAATACAAAAGACAGAGGTTGCAACTCTCAAATCAATACCTGAGGATAAACAGCTTGATGATAAAGTTGCTGAGAATATCAATTAATAATCTGTTTTAAAATTTTAATTTGGGGGGAGGATGGTGAGGCAAAATTCGCCTAAGTTCATTTTATAAATAGACTACTGGGCTATATCCATTGAAAATACTGTCTGTCTTCATTCTTACCAGATTCAAATTTGAAATTTCCTGGGAAATTCTACAAGCAAAATCACACAGGCTTTCAAGCAAAATTAGAACTCCAGATAAAATCCTATAGTCATAATGGTCACCACCCACACCATAAGAAAATAAAAACTGGGCGCCTGGGTGGCTCAGTTAGTTAAGCATCTGACTTCGGCTCAGATCATGATCTCAGTTTGTGAGTTTGAGCCCCACACTGGGCTCCATGTTAGTGGTACGGAGCCTGCTTGGGATTCTCTCTCTTCCTCTCAATCCGCCCCTGCCCTGCTCATGCTCTCTCTCTTAAAATAAATGGATAAACACACACACACACACACACACACACACAAATGGTAACAAAATTTAAATACTTTTTACATTTCTTTTTCATTCATATGTTCTCTTAACTGAGAGCAAAATTCTTACCTAAATTTCAACAAAATTATTTCTTAGTATGCAATAAAAATGTTTCGGTTTTAAAAGCCAGTAGACACTTTTCCTCCCCAAAGCTAACCACCTTTGTGTTAAGAGGTATGAATATTATAGATTGTAAAGCACAGCTCTTAGGTTATTAATAAACTAGAAAATTCACAACAGAAAGGCATCTCAAAGAGGTCACTTAGTTTATACCCTCATCCCAGAGAGGATTATGTTGTATGTTAATTGCCCCTACACATATTTGTCTAGCTTCTCCCCTTTCCCTTCAGGCAGAATTAGTCTTTGTGATCTTAAAGTATTTTGTGTGATGAATATCCTTCTCACAAAGCAGTTAGGTCATGATGGTTTTCAAAACTCTGCTCTAGACCTTGAAATTCTCAAGGGCAAGGGAAACCTCAGAGGGGTACTGTGGAACTGGAACAGAACCATCAAGAGGCAGCACAAAGGAATTTGCTCTTGAGAGCAGAGAAGCAGAAAAGGAGTAATGCGATCACAGCTCACTAATCCCCCATTTCTGTGCAGGGCTGGCCTTGGTTACAATCTGCTTTAATGCAATTCATCCTATAATTCATTTTTGGGTACACTTCTATTTGCTTAAAAAAATTCTGAGTTGTAAGATCATATGCAAATTAGTGAATAAATGAGATAATAAATTTAAGCATATGATAGATTAATCCTAACTAAAGCTTTTAAATCACTTTGGTTAACATCACACTGTTTGCTGAACAGAGTATTCTAATGGCACTCATGGTTTCTGGTAAGATGATCTAATAACTGCAACCTCTGTACAACCCCTTTTTAAAAAAATAGTTTGCAAGACTCAATTAGGTAATATATAAATACCACCCACATCCTTAAAAGAGAAAGAGACATGAGTAGATGAGAAATCACTTTTAAAGTTGTGAAAAGATGTCATTTTCAAAATTTCACCTTGAATGACAGGCTTTGGGAATTTAACTGCTGTCAAACTAAAATGACAAACAATTCATTAGGTTATTGGAATTCCTAATTTTTGTTTTAACTTGAGAACCAACTCTATATTTTATGTTGAGAACCAGCTAGTTTTATGACACTAGGTGAATATAACAGCAGGTAATATCAGAGAAGTAGGTATACCCAGAGAGAGTAAATATCCTGGTAAGAATATCCATGAAAAGAATCAATATCAACATCCATTCACCACCCTTTAATGTACCTACTCACCTATTACTTCCAACCAATTATCCAATTAAGACCCCTTCAGGACTGATTAGGGGATGCATGAGACTATGGCCTTCACCACTGATATATTGTAAAATATTATGTGTCTTCTGACTGAGGTGATGAGACACAACAGAGAAACATATAAAGTTGTACAACTGCTTCCTCATTAACCAATACTACACTGGCATCCAAAGCAATCACCTTTCAGATGGGTTTTTTCATTGTAACTTTGGCTTTTAAAAAGCTGCCATTCCAGAAAGGGCTGTGAATTTCCACAGCAATTCCAAACTTTAAAGTACCATTTCTCAAAGTGTGGTCTTAGTCCACCTGCATCAAAATCTGAGGAGTTCTGAAAAGTGCCGATTCCTAGACTCCAAAGCCCCACCAAAACAGACTTTGTATTTTTAGCAAACATGTTTCTGGGGCATGCTAAAGTTTGAGAATCACTGCCTAAGAACAAGCTGTTCCTAGAACACTTGGTATGTGCATTAAGAGGCTTTAGACATACAGATATAACCCATACTTTCAAGTATAGGAGCAGTGGCATCCTGGGAGCTTGTGAGAAATGCAGAATCTCAGGCCCAACCCAGCTCTGCTGAATCGAAATGTGCAGTTTAAAAAGATCCCCAGGTGACTCATATTTACATTAAAGCTTGAGCTGTACTGGTCTAGAGTAGTTATTTATTCTTGGATGCAGGTGTCATGGGGCACCTTATATGAGTAAACAGCAAAGTATATTAAGGATATTGTGGTAAACACCTGAAATACACTCTATAGTAAAATAGACACAGCCAAGGTCCTGTTGAAATGCAGAGGAAAGATTCTGAATATCTTTTGGTGAATTTTAATACTTTCATGATAATACTATATCCCATTCTACTCTACCAAGCATTGTATTAACCATGGAAGACAAAAGTTATTCAAAATACAACTGAGAACAGACAAAAACTGGAAAAGAGAGGTTTCATAAATAGAAATGGTTTTGCAAGTTGCTTTGGCCCCCAATTTAGGATGTACTTAAGGGGCACCTGGGTGGCTCAGTTGGTTAAGTGTCGACTTCAGCTCACATCATGACTTCACAGTATGTGAGTTCGGGCCCCGCGTCAGGCTCTGTGCTGGCAGCTCAGAGCCTGGAGCCTGCTTCAGATTCTGTGTCTCCCTCTCTCTCTGATCCTCCCCCACTCACACTCTGTCTCTGTCTCTCTCTCAAGAATAAATAAACATTAAAAAAAATTTTTAAGAGGCACTTAAGATATAAAGAATAACCAAGACCTTATTCATTTATTTTAGTACACTCTAGAAGTTGTTTTCTTATGTATGAAACCACTTGAGGTTGGGATACAGTTTCTTATTTAATAAAAAAAGACTTGCTAGAAAAAATAAACAAAATGTTAAGAGACAGTCCTCCTTGAATCTTTTTGTTGTCATTTTTTTAAGAAAGTGGGGAACATATCAGAGACAGGACTACAATACCAAAGGATACACCTGAAAACTAGATAGGCAAAACAGGAGGTAATGTGTAAATTACATCTAAATATTATGCTTCTTGGTAAAATATTATTCTGTCTTGTAAGTAATACTTTACATAGAAAGGACTATTTTCTTAATCACAAGAGTATGTTAAATTAGTTACAAATTTTTTGCTGGTTAATAACAGTATTACCACTCAACTATGGGAATACTATCTACCTATTCAGCTTATTTATAAAATATACTATGTAGGTTTGATATAAATACGTATTAAAAATTGCTTTGGACACCTTATCTCTAAGCACATATTTAAGGACTAACTGATCTCAGAGCGCTTACTGGAAATCTTATTGTGGACACGGTAAGTTTTATGTACAGTCAAGGAAATGTCACTATCCTCTTGAATAAATCTAATTTTGTTATTATCATGCATTATATCAGGATTCCTGTTGTATACAATATTAACTGATTATTACATCACAGCTTTAAATATGAAATATACATCAAAGCTTATGAAAATATTGGCAGAGGAAGAAAATGTTCTCACATGTTCAGTACCTCTTCCCAATTCAGTACCTTAAGAACAGAGTTTGAAAACAATGCTACAGAAAGCAAATACCAGAAAATCATGTGAAATAGCTATCACTTATTTTTGACCTTGCATCAACACTAAACTCAAAATTTACCCTACTTTCTATTCTATAAATGAGGTAAAAAATATGATGCTTGCTTCATTGCTCAGAAGTCCTAAATATCCTAATGATGATTATACTATATGTAAACATCAGGACAATGGCCAGAACCCCAGGATGCTTAGAAGAACAGTGGAGCAGGGCACCTGGGTGGCTCAATTGATTAAGTCGACTCTTGATTTCAGCTGAGGTCATGATCTCCCGGTTGGTGGGTTCAAACCCCACATCCAGCTCTGTACTAACAATGCGGAGACTGCTAGGAATTCTCTCTCTCCCTCTCTCTCTGCCCCTCCCCTGCTTGCACGCGCTGTCTCACACTCTTTCTCTCAAAATAAATAAATAAACTTAAAAAAAAAAAGAAGAGTGAAGGTTATTTGCTTATAAGCAGCATAATTTTAGCTTGCGATGATGTACTTCAATAGTCTGGATACTATTCAAACATAGAGATCAGTTGCAGAGGTTTGTGAAAAAAGCCTACCCAGTAAGAACTTCTGTACTTTACCTGGTACCCAAAATAATACTTTATTTATAATAATATGGAAGAGATCATATGCATATTCTTTTAAATCCTTTTTCATTTTATTTATTTTTAGAGAGAGAGAGAGCACAAGGAGAAGAGAGGCACAGAGGGAGAGAATCTTTTAAATTTTTAAAATTTTTTTTAAATTTATTTATTTATTTATTTATTTATTTTTATATATATATGAAATTTATTGACAAATTGGTTTCCATACAACACCCAGTGCTCATCCCAAAAGGTGCCCTCCTCAATACCCATCACCCACCCTCCCCTCCCTCCCACCCCCCATCAACCCTCAGTTTGTTCTCAGTTTTTAACAGCCTCTTATGCTTTGGCTCTCTCCCACTCTAACGTCTTTTTTTTTTTTTTTCTTCCCCTCCCCCATGGGTTCCTGTTGAGTTTCTCAGGATCCACATAAGAGTGAAACCATATGGTATCTGTCTTTCTCTGTATGGCTTATTTCACTTAGCATTACACTCTCCAGTTCCATCCACGTTGCTACAAAAGGCCATATTTCATTTTTTCTCATTGCTACGTAGTATTCCATTGTGTATATAAACCACAATTTCTTTATCCATTCATCAGTTGATGGACATTTAGGCTCTTTCCATAATTTGGCTATTGTTGAGAGTGCTGCTATAAACATTGGGGTACAAGTGCCCCTATGCATCAGTACTCCTGTATCCCTTGGGTAGATTCCTAGCAGTGCTATTGCTGGGTCATAGGGTAGGTCTATTTTTAATTTTCTGAGGAACCTCCACACTGCTTTCCAGAGCGGCTGCACCAATTTGCATTCCCACCAACAGTGCAAGAGGGTTCCCGTTTCTCCACATCCTCTCCAGCATCTATAGTCTCCTGATTTGTTCATTTTGGCCACTCTGACTGGCGTGAGGTGGTACCTGAGTGTGGTTTTGATTTGTATTTCCCTGATAAGGAGCGATGCTGAACATTTTTTCTAAATTTATTTTTGAGAGAGAGACAGAGACAGAGTGTGAGCAGGTGAGGGGCAAAGAGAGAAGGAGACACAGAATCTGAAGCAGGCTCCAGGCTCTGAGCTGTCAGCACAGAGCCCAACGTGGGGCTTGAACTCACGAACTGCAAGATCATGACCTGAGCTGAAGTTGGACACCCAACTGACTGAGCCACCCAGGGGCCCCCAGAGAGAGAGGGAATCATAAGCAGGCTCCCCACGCTCAGTGCAGAGCTCAATGTGGGGCTTGATTCCATGATGCTGGGATCGTGACGTGAGCCGAAATCAAGAGTTGGACACTTAACTGACTAAGCCACCCAGGCGCCCCTTATGCATAGTTTTGATGTCTCAGTACACCCAGTTCTACTCCTGTGACTATGGTACTCAAGCAGTGCCACCCTCAGATCCAGGAAGAGGGGACACTGCTGCAGACTGTGTTTCTCAGAGAACCCTACCTATCACAAATATCCTGAGTTAACTCTATCAAAGAACAATGCCTTCTGCCACTTGGATCTATTGCTTAGACTGACACAGTGTGATCTATGACCCTAAACACCTTCTCTCACAGGCAACACTCTACAAGCCCAGGGAAATGCTTCTCTACATCTCTCACCCCTCTCCCTCAAAATAAGTGTCAGAATCCCCTGAAGGTTTGTGGGCTGCACAAACCTGAGAGACTGAGAGAGATACTGCTTTGGAGCTTGGGGAGGATTTGAGCAATGAAAGCACTTAGGTAAGAGAAAAGACAAATTAATTAACTTGTCAAATCCTTCCTCTCTCATAGCATGAACACAATAAATCCCTGCTTAGCCAAGTATCCTTTCCCAATAGGGCCAAGGTCCATCTTCTTGCTTCATGTTTTAATTTGTGCTTCTGCAGGTAACTCACAAATTAACACAGTATTTGCCAAGAGTTGAACGTAAGGACTGAAGAGTATTTTACAATATTAAGGAATTCATAAATCTCTTGTGTTTCTGTCTTTTACATTAGTAGGTAATTTTGCACACATGACAAGAAAGTAACTTGAAAATAATTATAGTTCAAAGAATTTTTACATTTGCTTTAATTTGCATTTTATAAAAACATATTCAAATTTTGATGAAATATCTGAAATATTCAATGAGTCAGTAAATTGACCCAAAATGTATCATTAAAGTCTTATTAACAAAATGAATATAATTAAAATATAGCATAGGCATAATCAACTAATTGAGTACTTAAAAGTTTGAAACGTAAACTCAGAATACTGAGGATTAGAATATTGTTACAGGTGAGATCTATTCTTACATAGGAAACTGAGCTTTGTTTAAAAGTTCATTGTATAAACTAACACAAATGCATGAAAAAATTAGAATTAACGCTGGGCTTTCCAAGATCACCCTGCTAATCTTTGCTGGAGTCAAAACCAGAATTCTTATCTCCCAACCTAGTGCTCTTTCTGTTTCAATTTAGGAAGATTTACAAAATTCATTTTACATGGGATATTTAGGTTTACACTTATAATTTCTTGACCTGCAGATAATTCATACATAGCAGGTAGAAAATGCTAAAAACTTTATCTGTCTTAATGTGCCAGAAGGCCTTGCTTGGTATCCTTTTGAATTCAAAACCTCCAAAAGTAGACAGGATCATCATTTGTACCTTAGCTGTTTGCCCTTAAATGTTTGATACTCAGCAGTGCAAGCTTTCGATAAAATATATCATGCCCTTGGCATTTTAACAAGAAGAGGTGTTCAAAGCAAGTATAAGTCCCAAGATACTATTGTTAACTACCTTAAAGACACAATCACAATGTCTAACAAGATATACAGTCATTGTGAAAGACAATCCAATCAATCATTCAACATATGGAAAAAGAAAAAAATGCACAGTAGGAATCCTGAATAATGTAGCACCTTGCTAGGTCAAGTGTGGTCTCTAGATCAGAGCATCAGGATCACCTAAGAGTTTATCAGAAATGAAGAATCTCTGGCATTATCTCAAACCTAATAAATCTGAACCTACAATTTAACAAGATCCCCAGGTGATTTGTACCCACATTAAAGTTTAAACACCAGTGGACTAGAAGGTTCATCGCGTTATCAATTATTACACATGTTGTACTCCTAAACACTTCATGTGTAATTTCCTTCACTTATCACAATATGATAGACATTATTTTCCTGTCTTAAAGATGATACAACTAGTGGTTAGAGAGGTTAAGTAACATGGTCAAAAGCTAACAAACAGTAGACCCCAAATACAAATTCATGTTATTTCAGCCTCTCTATCCACCAGCCTCATGAAATAAGAAGCACTCTTAATGTCACCTGTCATGTCAGGAGGATTTTAAGAGGTACTAAGAAAGGAGTAAAAACAACCTTATCTTAACATTTTCTATGGGATTCTCTTTGGTTAATCAATGTGCTTCTATTATGCTGGGATTTATGGTTAAGGGGTAAATAAAGAAGGTTTTAAAAGAGCAGCCATCTACTTGAAGAAATAGAACTAGCTCACATAAACTAACAGGACAACCAACTAATACGCAACTTCCAAGAAAAGTATTAAATAAATATGTTCATTTTAACATAACATGTATTAACTACCTAGTATGATAATTAACTATACTAATATATGTTAAGATTACCTTAGGCACTGAAGATCAAAAATTAATTTTAAAAAATGGACTCTGAGGTTACAGACTACAAAAGGACAGCACAAACATTTAGGTATAAAACAAAAAGATAAGCATTGCATGATCTGTGTACACAAAATGCCATATTAACAGTTAATTCCATCATGCTTCAGAAAGAAGAAAATGAGCAAGAATGTCTAGAAAAAGTTTGGTAAGACACTTTGAGAAATGATGGACTTGGATTCTATGGGCGTTCTTTTTCTCTTCTATAAAACAAGTGAGTTAAGAGATCAGTCATCTCCGAAAACCTGTCACATTCTATGCAGGAGCCTGGGGAAGGAGGGGATGAATGACTGCAGGACTCTGTAGCCTGCTTCAGTTAGAGAACCTCAGCCAGTACGTGTTTTGTGTGTGTGTGTGTGTGTGTGTGTGTGTGTGTGTGTGTGTTGGTGTGTGCGCGCGCGCCCGTGTGTAAAGGAGATTTTGTCGGTTTTAAAAAAATGTTTGAAAATTTAAAAATACTATCATCATGTAATTATATATGCCAAATTCTGCTTACATCAAGGCATGTCTAGGCTGCCAGCAAACTCTATTAACTTCTAAGGCATCTCTGAAGTAAGAGATCATCCCAAGGAAAAAGAAGGCCACAAACGCTAGAGGAAGGGAAAACACTGACATGGCATCTTGTCCTCTCGATGCCCTTGAGCTTATGCTGTTTCTACCTCCTAGTTCTAACTGGGAATTGCCTCACAGCTCTGGAAAGCAGATGCCACACCAAAACAAGAGAACAAGATGTCGCTTAAATCTCTTGGACTTGGAATAGAAGACAGGAGAAATTTGAGATCTATGTAGTGCATTATAACAAATCCATTTTTGGGAGTGGGAAGAGCTAGATTTTTACTAAGATACTACAGAATGCAGCATGCTTCTGCAGAACTCCAGAGAAAGCAATACACACCTGCCATAGGAGGAATTCTGCACACTAGCCAGTTCACAGAGGTCCTGTGTTGTCAAGAGAAGTGTTCTCAGCACAAACATCAAAGAGCAGCAACCTATGGAGGCAGAGGTAAATCCCACCAAAGTGCTGTGGCTGCAAAAACATGACAGCCAAGGCAGGAGTGAAAGAAAGGTATATAGTGCCAACTAGTTCTTGAGTATACAAGCAAGGGGGAGAACGCTGATAGGAAACAATCAGAAAAATACCATTTGAATACCTCTATACTATGATTTTGCCCCTGTTATAGTTAGGAAACACAATTTGGAGACTGGTAGATAATAGAGGAAATTGTGTAATTGGAAAATATAATAAGGAGACATTACTGACCAACTTTGTTTACTGTACTCGATTTTTTGGAGGCAGTAAATTTTCTAGTATTATCCTTTCTATTGCAGGGAGTTCAGTTCTCAGCACTATTTTGAAAATCACAAAAAATTATTGAAAAGTTTTCATAGAGTGAAACAAACAGCATGAAGGGTACTCTCCTGACTTCACAATAAAAAATCAGAAATCAGGCCAAATTGCTCTTCAATGCAACTATCACATTTTTTCTTTCCCTGTCATACTTCCTAATTAGACTTACAACATTTTCATCACTCACCTGGGATGGATCTTTCTGGGTTTTCAGTTTAACATCAACAACTAAACACAAGACACAGGACAAACATTTAAGACAAATTAATGTCACAGAAGGCAAAAAATATCAATCTGCATTTTCAGTTCAACTAAATATTATTCTGGAAATGGTCCTGGATAACATTGTTCTTGATGCTGAATTTTTCAAAATCACCTAATGGGCTAGCTCATGGCTCATTTCATATGAAGAAAGTTAAAAGTCCATTTAAATAGAGTGTAGATTTTCACAAATGCTGAACTGCTCAAATAGCTCTCTTGGAAATTAAATTAACACAGCCCATTTGATTTTCAACATGTTCACATTTTAGTCATGCCTATTTTTTAGCAACCAAGCAAAAACTCAATCTCATGGTAAGATACAGAATCCTTGTAGAGACTGAATAAAAATTTTAAATGCTTTGTCTTAATAACATTCTGGCCAGGGGTAAGCAAGGAAGGTAATAATATATCTTACATGAAAAAGGGCTAATTGTCCTACTATACAATAAACTCTTTGCAAATTGATGAGAAAAAATCTAATGGAAATATAAAGATCATAGACATTTAGTAATATAATGTGGAACAGTTCTTCAACTCAATATTTATTATGAAGTGGCCATGCCTCTTTGAGTTGTCTAGGTATTTATTACTAAAGGTGTCGTAAAGTTATTCTTGCTATACAAGAGACTATAATCTAAAATGTTGGTCCATGGTTTGACCTTAAAGTTGTGGCAACTTTTCACCGTATTCTGGGGGGCACCAGGGTGGCTCAGTCAGTTAAGCATCCGACTTCGACTTCAGCTCAGGCCATGATCTTGCGGTTTGTGAGTTCGAGCCCCGTGTCGGGCTCTGTGCTGACAGCTCAGAGCCTGGAGCCTGCTTCAGATTCTGTCTCCCCTCCTTCACCCTCTCCCACCCCCAACCACTACCGCTCGTACTCTGTCTGTCTCTGTCTCTTTCTCTCTCAAAAATAAATAAACATGAAAAAAATTTTTTTGTTTTCTCTTCCTAACACTTTTCAAAAGTATCCTTGTGTGTTCCCAACTGAAGATAATAATTAGAATTTAAATTTGTGATGAATAAACTTTGCTAATAAACAGAGAGTGACAGGGGCGCCTGGGTGCTCAGTCAGTTAAGTGCCCTACTCATGACTGCAGCTCAGGTCACGATATCATTGTTCATGAGACTGAGCCCTGTGTCAAGCTCTGTAATGACAGTGCAGAGCCTGCTTGGGATTCTCTCTCTCTCCCACTCACTCTCTGTCCCCGCTTCCACAATGAACAAGTAAACTTAAAAAAAATGTTAAAAAGAAAGAGTTACATATTTGTCATTTCCTCTTTCTAGTTTAAAATATTCCTGTGCATTAAAGAGTTAACATAGCAGGCCAGAGACTGCTATCCTTAGAAAGGCCTGCTTACAAGGCTGGCCATTTGCTGGCATTTGGGAACTTCAATTTTGGGAGGGTTCCCACCATGCCCTAACTGGTAAGTGTAGTTTACTGTGCCTAAACTCTGTGCACAAACAATGCAGTTTATGTTGAACACCTACCCCTCTTTTTAGAGTCTTCAATTTTGGTACACGCTAACCAAAGGGTATCTATGTGACTAACTCTTGATAAAAACCCTGGACTTCAAAGCTCAGGACAGCTTCTCCAGTAGACGACATTTTACGTATGTTTTCACAACTTTATGCTGGAGGAATAAAGCCTGTCTTGCACAACTCAACTGGGAGAGGACTCTTGGAAGCTGGTGCCTGGATTCCTCCAGACTTTGCCCCCATGCCTTTTTCCCTTTGCTAATTGTGCCTTGTGTCCCTTTTACTATAATAAATCACAGCCATGAATAGGACTATATGTTGAGTCCTGTGAATCTTTTAAGCAAATCACCAAAATTGCAATGGTCTTGGGAACTCAACACATTTACTCCTAAAACACTTTTCCCCACTTTGAGAAAAGTTGATAAATATTCCATTTTAAGGCCTACCAAAAATATCTACTTCATCCTTTGCCCCCTATATATTGTCAGCCACTAACTAGATCCTCTAGGCCTTTTTTTTTTTTTTTTAATATCGTCACTTTCTTTCCATTTCTACCATACCCATCTCTCTGATTTCTTCCTGGTTACCACTCCCCTTACCACCTCAAGCTCAGATTATGTCAATGGACTCTCAGTCTGCTCTGATTGCCATAACAAATTACTATAGACTGGTGGGTTAAACAAAAAAACAACTTATTTCTCATGGTTCTGGAGGCTGAGAAGTCCAAGATCAAGCAGCTGGCCAATTCAGTTCCCGCTGAGAGCTCTCTTCCTGGCTTGCAGATGGCTGCCATCTTGCTGAGTCCTCACATGAGAGAGAGAGAGAGAAACACTCTGGTATCTCTTCCTCTTCTTATAAGGGTTATCAGCCCTACCATATTAGGGTACCACCCTTATGACCTCATTTAACCTTTATTACTGCCTCACAAGACTATCTCTAAATTTAGTCACACTGAGTGTTAGAAATCCAACATATGACTTGGGGGGAGTGGGGGTAGGTGGTGGGCCACAAACACTCAGTCCAAAATAGTCTTATCTGGTCTCTGTCTCCTGAAATAAATTCTGCAATCTGCAGCCAGATTAAGTTTCCTAGGAGACTGTAATCATTATGAATCTCCATGGCTCAGAGTCCACCAAGGAGGATTCTCCAACACCTATGATGTACAGAACAGGTACTTTAACCTGGTAACCACAATATCTAACACCTGAATGGGATTTGCTTTAGAGGTCAATAAATCAGAGCTATTTATGTCAGCACCTAGTTCTTTTTTTTTTTAATTTTTAAAAAAATTTTTATCTATTTATTTTGAGAGAGAGAGAGCATGAGTAGGGGAGGGGCAGAGAGAAGGTGAGAGAGAATCCCAAGCAGGATCCATACAGTGAGCATAGAGCCTAACAAGGAGCTCTAACTCACAAACTGCAAGATCATGACCTAAGCTGAAATCAAGAATCAGACGCTTAAACAACTGAGCCACCCAGGAGCCCCTGTCAGCACCTACTTCTGATTCAGATATGTTTAAGTCCTTTAAAAAATACAATATCCCAGTATTAAATTCTAATAAATACTCACTTTTCTAAGATTTTGTCTAATTTATCAACATTTCTAATATATAAAGAAATTATCACCTTCTTAAATAAATTACTCCCTAATAGGTATAGTGGGTATTTGAAAGCAAGCTGAATATTTGCACCTTCCTTCCCCACTAGAGACAGTGAATGTTGTCTTAATATTACCCTTTGTCTCCAGTCCAAGTCACATCATAAGCTTACAATAAAATTTTTAATGCAACAAGAAAGAATATTAATTCTCTAAGAAAACTAATATATCCTTAATGCAATAATCACATTTGATTAAAAACAAGCTTCAGCAAGAAGATAGGGAAGTGCTAAATATGACTGAATTTAAACACAAAAACAACTACATAAAACAAGAATAGAAATTTAAAATCCTAGTAGATCCTTCCCAAAGAAATCCATGCAAAGTGGCTGAAATGCCCTTATACTGAATCAGTATCAATACATCAGGGTTTTTTTTTCTAAATATCGGCTAAGTTTAAGGCACTATACTAATTAGTTTAGGGGATACAAAAAAGCTTAATACACAGCCTTCTTAACTCTTGCCTAGGAAAATGAGACAAATGTACAGGCAAAATCCAACTTTTGAGACTAACTTGGCAAGGGCACAATGCCAATGAAGTCATGGATTTAATCTATGTATGTTAATTAGTGTGTTCTGTCCTCTAAATGCTGCGTTTTGGAATGCCCCTGAATCCAAGGAGGGCCAGGCATTACAACATGGATATAAAACTAAAAATTCATTATTACTTCTGGAAAATCTATTCAGTATCACCATCTTTGTATACAAAAGGCACCATTACCATTTACATTGCTGATACAAATAAGGTTAAACAGATTGTACACATGTAAATTTACGTTTTTAACCGAACTTTGACGCATTAGAAAGAGTGCCTTTTTTTGTTTTTGTTTTTTTTTGAGAGAAAGAAAGAGCATTCACACATATACACAAGTGGGGGAGAGGGAGAGAGAGAATCTTAAGCAGACTCCACAGCCTGATGAGGGGCTCAATCCCAAGACCGTGAGACCAAAACTGGTGCTGAAATCAAGCGTCTGATGCTCAACCGACTGAGCCACCCAGGCACCCCCAAAAAAGTGCCTCTCTTAAGCTGTGAAATTCAGAATCCTTTTATATTTGATAATATAGAGGTGAGAAGAAGGGGGATCAAAACAGGAAATAGTACCAACTCTGAGATGGGGTGACGCTGAGCCAGGACATTTAGGTAAATACCTGCCAAATGTGGCAGTAGTCCAGTGCAACTGGTGAGAAAATGAAGGTGGGCCATGTCTATAGACAGGACTTGATCATATAAGAGAGTTATAATCTAACAGTATGGTTAATGTTTGGCTGTGACTCACACTGACACAATCAGTGTCTTAAAACTGGTTCATTTGGGACGTAAGTGGAGCAGAGAACTTCTAGTGAGAGATTCCTTCTCCAGAGCCT
Source organism: Lynx rufus (assembly GCF_022079265.1). Classification (NCBI taxonomy): domain Eukaryota; kingdom Metazoa; phylum Chordata; class Mammalia; order Carnivora; family Felidae; genus Lynx; species Lynx rufus. Next base: position 47,243,466 of record NW_025814829.1, read on the forward strand.
CCAAGATCCTGCCTCTCCCCAAGGCAGAGACACTTCTGGCAAAATTTAATGCAATGATTCTCAATCCTCTGAGTGCAGAGAGAAATTACATGTAGAGCTTGTCAAAAACTTGAGTTTCAGAGACTCACATCCCAGTTATTCTTATTTACTGAGTCTAAGATAGTTTCTGGGATTCCTCAATTCTAATAAGTACTGCCGGTGAGTATGATGTAAACTGTCCAGACTATACTTCTTAGAAATGCTGGATTAGTGACTTAGAAAAATTCACTGCAGAGAAAAGATCTGATTTACTAGAAAGAAGTAAAGATATCTTTGCTAGAAAGGTACAGGCAACAATATGAAACTTTCTCATACTTGGTAACCAAAACACTATCCTTCATCAACAACACTTCCCTATACAATTATATAACACACAAAGATTTGAGCCTATTATCTAGGACAATAAATCAGAGCACCATTTACCTGACATTCAGCAATTTATGGAAAGCTGTTGCACAGTCACAGCTGTATTTTTCTTATTTCAGATAAAAAGAAATAAACACAAACACACACAAGCATTTGTTTGGTACAGTGACCCCAAGTAAGTATGCTCTGTTTGTAGCTTTTGTGTAAAACACTTCGTTAATCTGTAAAGTCAAGATAGTCAGTGTTTACTACAAATACTCAATTGAACACCTACCAGGTATGGCATACTACTTCGGAAGACAGGAATACAGTGGTGAACCAAAGTCTGTGCCCCCATGAAACTTATGGTTCTATTGAAATGGTTTTACCATATATACGTCAATGTCTATTCTTTTTTCTCTTCTTAAGTTTTGTCTTTAGATTCCTTAGGGTAATAATGTCCAATATTAGCCTAAAGAACTAACCACTACTTGAAATTCATGATATTTATACAAAAATATCTGTCTACTCCATAATATGGAACTTTAAAAATTTTACTTCAATAAAATTTGTGTAAACTAGAATTAGATAATCACCATATTTTATGCTATAACACTGCAAGATTACAAAATCAGTGTTGAAAATGAATCCATCACTAAACAAGAGTGAGTAGGGTGAATTCTTATCTTTAAAAAAAAGCACACTTTTAATATATGCAATTTTGTCAACTACACCTCAATAAAGCTGGAAAATTATGAAATAAGAATATTAGACACTAAAGATGATTTCTATTTGCACTTTAATATCCTCAAGTAATTTTTCTGTAAATATGGCTGAAAGAAACATGAACTATTATTAGAAGTTTTGATAAACCTCACACATAGAGAATTATTTAACATAAAATCAGCCTACCTGCACTTTTTTTCATGTAAAACTCTCTTCCAGAATTTTAGCATAAGTCATTAGTATCCCTCCATGATAATTAAAGAGATACCTTTCATAGTATCTCTCACACACAGAAAAAGGATTCTGAAAGTTCTATTCACTTATCCTTATTCACATATATCAGGTTTGTTTAACTATTAGAGAAACACAAAGAAACTTTTAAAACAACAATGTATTATAGAGAAGTATAATAAAGAAAGGCAAAAACTGATCTTAAATTGCCAAGTATTTCAGATACAGCAATATTAAAATAATCTTACAATGTATCCCACATATATGACTGTTAAACCAGAACTCAGGACCAAAAAGGTCTCTTCAAACCCTAAGATTCCATGGTTTTATAATACTGCTGAAATGGTCACATTTTCCTATCAAGGGGAAATGTGCCAATTTTCATCATGATCCTTATCAATTCTCTGACTTTGAAAATCTCTTCTAAAGCAATCCTTCATTAGTTTCCCAGGGATAGATGCCCAGTGAAAGAAAAGAATCAGTTTGATATATATGTCAGTATAACATTAACCGCCAAATAGTAGGGGAATGGAGAAGTAGCATACAATGGAGTGGAAAGGACATGGTTTTAGTATCAGACAAAACTAGATTCAAATTCTACACATACCATCACTTAATGGATGTGAGATGACATGGATATTTGAATTTTTTTTAAAGTAGGCTTCATGCCCGGTGTGGAGCCCAACATGGGGTTTGAACTCACAACCCTAAGATTGAGACCTGAGCTGAGATCAAGAGTTGGATCCTAACCGACTGAGCCACCCAGGCACCCCAGTATTTGAATCTGATGCCCAATTACCTCAGCTGTGAAATGAAGTTCCTAAAAAGAGATAAATATGAAGACATTTTCATGGTACTTACTATACAGTACCTGTGTTAAGTTCTTTCTCTTCACTCCAGACAATTTCATTCTCTGTGCTACCAGAGACCTAAGAGCCCTGGCTAAGTGAATGACCCAGGCCATACTTGCAGCATCCCATGCCCAGGTCTCATTTTTTATTAGGCTCAGACAATGATAAACCAAGGGGGCTATTAAAAGATCATTATTAATATCTAATTCTTGAGAAACTGTGGACCATCAAAAAGAGAATAAATGACTAGACAGAAGACAAAGTTTAAGATTTCTAAGAAAATATGAATTTCAGAAATGGTAAGTTTGATGCTTTATGTAGTAAAACTCTAGGCAAGTGGCTTATAAGACTTACAACAAACATGTTTCACTGTGCCCATCCCGAAGAAGATATGGTAAAGATCTAGCTATGTATATATTTGTTTAAGCGCACAGGCACTTAAAGGGTTTTAGATCAGAAAAGCCAGAGATAGGATACTTAATTCCTTCAGGGCTGACAACAATGACTCCAGCCAGTGTTGCTAATATTTACTGGGATCTTCTCTATGCCAGGCACTATGACAGGTGATTTATATCCACTATCTCATATAGCCCCATGAAACAGATACAATTATTAGGAAACCAAGAGTCAAAGAGGTTAGGTAACATATCCAGTATTACACAGATAACAAGAGACAGAAGAAAAAATTAAAATCCAAATCAGTTTGACTCTGGAATGTAGGCTGAACAACTATGCTTCATTTTCTTAAGGAAACATCTCAAGAAATAATTGAAAATAAGAGAAGAGAAAACAAAACTAGATATTATCACTAGATAAAATGGGAACCAGATATTAGGTAGAGCTACAGGTAGATATATAGTCATACTCAAAACGTGCTAATCAAATAAAGCAAAATCCATCTGAAGGAACATTTTGCTAGGTTCTGTTCTTGGTACTCTTCTGTTTATATCATTATTGCTGACTTGGAAGGCAACAGAAAGGGTAAGCTTTTCAAAAAACGAGATTCAAAAAGATCACATAAAACTAGAAGGAAGGGCTAGTGAGATTAAATTTTATAGGGATGACAGTAAAACCCTGCAATAAGGTTCAAGAAATTGATTTTCCAGGTTCAAAAGAGATAAGATCTGGTTGAAAAACAGTTCAGACACAACAGACTTGAAAAAGTTCACTACAAGGCTTGGGTAACACTGCTGGTCAAACAGTTAAGCATATCTGAGACTGCACTAATGGAAACACATTGTCTAGATATGGCCACTACTAGTCTCACTGTACCATGAAAGAACACACTAAGTCAGAATACTATGTCTAAGTCCAACAACTACCCTAAAGGTGTAAATTTTTGTGCCTTCCTTTTTAATAGTGGGCTTACTGATACCATAGTCCGAATAGCTCCATCTCACCTATAATTAAGAAGCCTCTACCTTCCTATGTACTTAGAAAACATGAACAGGTCAGAAGTCCACCGTTAAAGGGATTTGAAAAGTGCCAAAGCCCATGCATCTTGTTGTAGAGGAGCAACCATGATGATGTGTCGTTTGGAAACCAAAGTAAATGGAGAAGTAGCCTTGTCGCATCCCCACCCTCTCTATCCTATAATCCTGTTTATTTTTCTTCACGGCATTTATCAAAATCCAAAACTATTTTTTACTTGTCAGGGTCTTCATTTGAAATGCTTTTTGCTTACTTCTATTTGGACATAAGCCCTATGAAAAAAGAGAGTTAATCACTGATGTTTACCACCATACTCCAAGTATTTCAAACAGTGACTTCTGCCCAAGAGGTACTCAATAAATATCTGCTAAATAAACTCAATGAGCAAAGCGTGGAGAAATAAAGATGATTAATTTGGGAAGAGAAGGAAGATACAAAAGCAATTTTTATATACCAGAAGAGTCATGTCACAAAGGGAAAGGATTTATTGCTGTTTTTCTCTAGACAGATGACAAAGAATCAAAATGGTGGACATTTCAAGAAAGAAGAGTTGATTGGGGGTGCCTGGTTGGCCTAGTTGGTTAATCGTCTGACTCTTGATCTCTGTGCAGGTTATGATCTCGAGGTTCATGGGACTGAGCCCTGCTTTGGACTCTGCACTGGCGGTGCAGCGGCACTTGGGATTCTCTCTCTCTGTCTCTCCCCAGCTCACATGTGTGTGCACTCTTTCTCCCCCCCCCCCAAAATTAAATAAATAAACAATAAAAAAGAAAGAAAGAAGAGTTGGATTCACAATTAGGAAGCATCTTCTAAGTCAAAGGGGAAAAACTGAACAGGCAACCTTACTAGTTATGAAAGGACTCTCAGAGTCTGAGTCCATAAATTATCAGTTAACTTAAAGTTCCTATAACTCAAAGTACATTAAGAATATAATAAAACTATACATGAAAATTGAAAGAAAAGGAAGAGATGAAAGTGGTTACTTAGAAAATGTATCTTGGAGGGAACAAGAGGGCAGAACACGTGGAAGTTGTTTTTCATCTCTTGTCTGTGAAATACAGTCAGATCAACACTAAACCATCCTGCACACCTAGAAAACTTACTTGAGGATTAACACAACAATGTGCACAACCTGAACCACAGAACTAAGCAGGCATGCAGCACAGAGAGGTGAACTGGGGGACAGAGAAACCACGGAAGGCAGGGAGCTGTTTTTGCTTGCAGAGAGAAGATGCAGATTGGGGGGGGGGCCACGGGGAGAGTACAGGAAAATCACCACCCCACCCCACCCCACCCAAATCAGCTGGAGAGAAAGTGGAAAAGTGGAAACAGCTGCAGGGACTGAACAAAAAATGGAGAAAGGAAGGAGAGGGTTTAAATTCCATTAAGATTCTCTAAACAGGGGGGGAGTACAGAGTCTGAAACTCTGCGGCTTGATATGTGGTGGTGCTCTGTGGGAAGGGCGAATCCCAAAGAGCGGAGAGCAAGGTCGGAGGGGTCCCCAGGCCACACAGAGAGAGGCGGTACCCCTGCTGGGAGGACATTTGATAGAGTCTGTGCAGGCAAAGTCCCAGCAGATCCTAGAACAACCACATTCACTGGTACTGGAACAAGGATGTTAAGGGTGAAGCCTGGTACCATATGGGTGTTGTGATTTACCATAATCCCTGAAATGCTGCTACAGGATCACATGAACTTTTTCTGGGGCGGGCTGGGACCCAGCTGTGGTCTCTGGGCATTGGCAGCAGCACAGTCCTATGAACGTTCCTGGGTGCAGCCAGCACCCAGCCAATGCTCGATGACACCCTCCTCCAGAAGGTGTGAACAGGTCAAAGCCACAGTCCCTCAGAAGTCAGGGGTTTGGAAACACAGACACATCTGAGATAAAATTCAGGAGGGAGGTGCCACCTGGCAACCTGACAGCTTGGTCACAGACAGCATGAAAGCGGGGAATAGACAGAAGCTGGAGACAAAGGATAGGTGTGTGATTGCAGATCGGGGAGAACAAAGTTACAATACTAGAGAATGGGTAGCTGGGTGTCGCCATTTCCACCCATCCTGGGCATGCACATACACACCTACAAATACCACAACAATCCACCCCAGTAAGCTAAGCAGCGCCATCTAGTGGAGAACGGAGGCATTACACTAAGCCCTGCGCAACTGGGCCAACCTTGCGCTTAAAGAACACCAAAGTCTCTTCACCTGCTTAGTTCACAGACTATAAAGCACTCCAAAGTTTGACTTCTAGGGAAAAACAAAGTAACTTCTATCATATTTCAGTCTGTTTGTTGGTCCATCTATTCAACTTTCTTTTTTTTTTTCATTTTTCTTTTTCTTGAATACAGAAAGAAAAAATTTATTTTTATTTTCAATTTTTATTAAAAATATTTTTCTTTAGGGGTGCCTGGGTGACTCAGTCGGTTAAGCGTCCGACTTCAACTCAGGTCATGATCTCGCGGTCCGTGAGTTCGAGCCCCGCGTCGGGCTCTGGGCTGATGGCTCAGAGCCTGGAGCCTGCTTCAGATTCTGTGTCTCCCTCTCTCTTTGCCCCTCCCCCGCTCATGCTCTCTCTCTGTCTCAAAAATAAATAAACGTTAAAAAAATTTTTTTTAATATTTTTAATTTTTTTTCTACTAGATTTTTTACTTTTGTGTAAATTTTTTCAAATTCTATTTTACTTCAATCATCTCATTTTATTCTATTTCAGTGTATTCACTTTTTAAAATTTTCAGACAATTTCTTTTTTTCCTTTCTCTTTTTTTCTCTAATCTATCAAGCCTCTTTCAACACCCAGAGCAAAATACACCTAGGATCTAGCATCATTTATTTGACTGTGTGTGTTGTTTTTAATTTTTTAATTTTTTTTTACTTTTAATTTTTTTTTTACTTCATTAATTCCTTTTCTCCCTTCAAAATGACAAAACGAAGGAATTCACCCCCCAAAAAAGAGCAGGAAGAAACGACAGTCAGGGGACTTAACCAACACAGATATATGCAAGATGTCTTAACCAGAATTTAGAATCATGATAATAAGAATACTACCTGGAGTCAAAAATACATTAGAACCCTTTTCTGCAGAGATAAAAGAAGTTAAAGCAAGTCAGGATGACATAAAAAAATGCTACAGCTGAGCTGCAATCTCGAAGAGATGCCATGGCAGCAAGGATAGATTAGGCAGAGCAGAGAACCACAATACAGAGGACAAAATTATGGAGAATAATGAAGCAGAAAAAAAGAAAAAGACTAAGGCAAAAGAGCATGATTTAAGAATTAGAGAAATTAAAAAAAAAAGAATTAGAGAAATCAGTGACTCATTAAACAGTAACAACATCAGAATCATAGGGGTCTCAGAAGATGAAGAGAGAGAAAAAGGGGTAGAAGAGTTATGTGAGCAAATCACAGTGGAAAACTTTCCTAAACTGGGGAAAGACACAGACATCAAAATCCAGGAAGCACAGAGGACTCCAATTATGTTCAACAACAGCCAACCATCAACAAGGCATATCATAGTCAAATTCACAAAATACTCAGGCAAGGAAAGAATCATGAAAACAGCAAGGGAAAAAAAATTCCTTAACCTACAAGGGAAGACAGATCAGGTTTGCAGTAGACCTATCCACAGAAACTTGGCAGGCCAGAAAGGAGTGGCAGGATATATTCAATGTACTGAATTGGAAAAATATGCAGCCAAGAATTCTTTATCCAGAAAGGCTGTCATTTAAAATAGGAGAGATCAAAAGTTTCCCAGCCAAACAAAAATTAAAGGAGTTTGTGACCACTAAACCAGCCCTGCAAGAAATTTTAAGGGGGACTTTCTGAGGGGAGAAAAGATGAAAAAACAAACAAACAAATAAATAAATACCTAAAGCAACAAAGATTAGAAAGGAGTAGAGACCACCACCAGAAACTTCAACTCTACAAGCAAAATAATGGCAATAAAATCATATCTTTCAGTACTCACTCAATGTCAATGGACTAAATGCTCCAATCAAAAGACATAGAGTAACAGAATGGATAAGAAAACAAGATTCATCTATATGCTGTTTACAAGAGACCCACTTTAGACCTAAAGACACCTTTAGATTGAAAGTAAGGGGATGGAGAACCATCTATCATCCTAACAATTAGCAAAAGAAAGCCAGAGTAGCCATACTAATACCAAAAAATCTAGACTTCAAAATAAAGACTGTAACAAGAGATGAAGAAGGGCATTATATCATGATCAAGGGGTCTATCCACCAAGACCTAATAATTATAAACATTTATGCTTCAAACGTGAAAGCACCCAAATATATAAATCAATTAATCACAAACATAAAGACACTCATTGATAATAATACCATAATAGTAGGGGACTTCAACACCCCACGTACAGTAATAGATCATCTAATCAGAAAATCAACAAGGAAACAATGGCTTTGAATGACACACTGGATCAGATGGACTTAACAGATATATTCAGAACATTTCATCCTAAGGCAGAATATACATTCTTCTGAAGTGCACATAGAACATCCTCCAGAATAGACCACACACCGGGACACAAATCAGCCCTCAACAAGTACAAAAAAATCGAGATCATACCATGAATATTTTCAGACCACAACACTATGAACCTTGAAATCAACCACAAGAAAAAATGTGGAAAGGTAACAAATACTTGGAGACTAAAGAACATCCTTCTTAAGAATGAATAGGCTGACCAAGAAGTTAAAGAGGAAATTAAAAAGTACATGGAAGCCAATTAAAATGATAACACCACAGCCCAAAACCTCTGGGATGCAACAAAGGCAGTAATAAGAGGAAAGTATATAGCATTCAGGCCTAAGGAAGGAAGAAAGGTCTCAGATACACAACCTAACCTTATACCTTTAAGAGCCTGAAAAAGAACAGAAAATAAAACCCCAAACCAGAAGACAAGAAATAATAAAGATCAGAGCAGAAATTAATGCTATTGAAACCAAAAACAAGAAAACAAAAAACAAAACAAAAAAACCCAGTAGAACAGATCAATGAAACCAGAAGCTGGTTCTTTGAAAGAATGAAGAAAATTGTAAACCACTAGACAGTTTGACTAAAAAGAAAAAGGAAATGACCCAAATAACTAAAATCAAGAACGGAAGAGGAGAGGTCACAACCAACACAGCAGAAATACAAACAATAATAAGAGAATATTATGAGCAATTATACACCAATAAAGTGGGCAATCTGGAAGAAATGAACAAATTCCTAGAAACATATACACTACCAAAACTGAAACAGGAAGAAATAGAAAATTTGAACAGACCCAAACCAGTAAAGAAATTGAATTAGTAATCAAAAATCTCCCAAAAAACAAGAGTCCAGGGCCAGATGGCTTTCCAGGGGAATTCTACCAAACATTTAAGGATGAGTTAACACCTATTTTCT